>NC_142582.1:25839452-26493952 GCF_965207765.1 Zootoca vivipara | reverse complement strand
TTTCACAGAGAACATTCCACATCAACGCATTTGCCCAGGAATCCCTGTGCACTGGGAAGGTGGCCATTGTGGCAACATTCTCCCCGCCCAGAGGCACAATTGGTTTACGCAGAGCACCACTAGACTTACTGGGCCTCACCACAGCCTTGTGTGAATTAAGTCTGTACCCTAAAAAAGTACTTCCCTCGCAGGAAAGGGCAGTGGCAGCGAGCAATTCTGGAACCCTTCAGAGTAGGTGTGGGAAGCAGCATGTACAGAGGCACGGAGGAAATCTGCAAAAACATTTCTCCCTCTCCTCCCACAAATGGATGCAATCCAACACCTGTCACTCCAGCAGGATGATCGCAAGCACTCTCTAAAAACTGTACTTCTGCTAACAAGTTTCCAAAATTTGCAAACCACATCCAAAGGTTATGTACCAGTTTTACGTATGAAACAGAATCTCGTCATACCTGTTCGCCATTCAACCGATGAGCATCTACTAGTTCCAGATAAACGGACACACGATCGCTCCCATCGATTTCAATCCTCTTTGTTTTTGATTTTGAGGAAGGTGCAGCTGCTCTCATTCCAGGCAAGTTCATTGCCATCTGCAGGGTTTTAACGGCTTCTGATATTTCCCCCATCTTTAGTTGGGCTCGAGCTTTTATTAAGTGGTACACAGGATGCTCTCTGACCTAATGAAGAGTACATAATCAACATCTATGTCCTGTGCAGTCTTCCAAGAAGAAGAAAAACCAGAACCTAACCATTTATTACGTTAAATCATATTAGTGGGATAATTATGTACATTGTTTTAAGCAATTTGCAGAAGTAATCTAGAATTACTAAGCTTTAGTACAGGACAACAGGAGTGGCTCTTTTAAAGCAATTACACCCTACTCAGGTGGACGCTAGCTACATTTGCTCAAGAGTGGCCCATAACATTCAAAATATCTCACAATCCTATTTTTTCCTTTCTTGCATTTTTTTTTATTAAAAACTTCTTTTACTTAGATCCCACCTTTCCTTCAGGGATCTGAGGATATGGGGAGATCCTAGAGGCACTGATCCGATAAAAACCTGCTTAGCTTTCAGCAAGATTGCTATTTATGTGTGCACTGAGATCACAACCGGGGAACTACTTATGACATCGCACTACAGATCCCACGAGCAATGACTTCCATAAATCCAATGCCATATACCAAATCCCCAAAACCTCTCGAAGGAGAGACTCACACGTACTCAGATGAAAGAGAAACCGGGGTGGAGAGAGATGGAAGGAAACTCACTTTACAACCTACCATTTGCTTTGTACCCAAGCTGTAGAGATTTCTAGGATACGATGCTAGTCTCAAGAGATTTGTGCTCCTGATCCTATGCAACATCAGCGCACCGCAGCAGATGGCTCCAAAAGCCACATTTTGCCTCTGTAGGGATTGGCTTTTCCAATTCCTCAATACAACTGGCACATAGAAGAATCTTAGCCCCTGATCTGGAGGGAGTTTGGTTGCAGGGGAAGATTCCCTCTGCCTGTCTCTGGTCAATTGTACAAGCAGGGGCAAGTAAATGCTGTGGGGGCAGAGCTGGGCTAGCTTAAGATCTTAGCCTCCCTGCTGCACCAGTCTAGTGGGTTTTTCTTTTTTTTTCCCTTACTGCCCCGTTCACCTATTGCCCGGGCCGGTGAAAATGGCAGGACTTCAGGTGGGTCAGGGGCTCTGCTGCTCTATTCAGCCGCCCTGCTCCTGGTCAAGATTTAGGATTGCATTCTTGACCAGTGTGTCTCTATAAATCTATCGGGGACCCGGGTGGCGCTGTGGTCTAAACCTCTGAGCCTCTTGGGCTTGCCGATCAGAAGATCGGCGATTCGAATCCCCACAACGGTTGTGAGCTCCCATTGCTCTATCCCAGCTCCTGCCCACCTAGCAGTTCGAAAGCACATTAAAGTGCAAGTAGATAAATAGGGACCGCTGTGGCCGGAAGGTAAACGGCGTTTCCGTGCACTCTGGTTTCCATCACGGTGTTCCATTGTGCCAGAATTGGTTTAGTCATGCTGGCCACATGACCCAGAAAGCTGTCTGTGGACGAACGCCGGCTCCCTCGGCCTGAAAGTGAGATGAGCGCCGCAATCCCAGAGTCGTCTTTGACTGGACTTAACTATCCAGGGGTCCTTTACCTTTTATAAATCTATCATTTATTTATTTATTAAATCTATCATTTATTTATTTTTGCTATTAACTTTTGCCCTGTCGCCAGCCAGAGGACCGACAGTCTCTGACTGCATTCACATGGTAGCATCTCGTCTTAAGCTGAATGAGACTAGGCACTCATTCTGCTTCTCCCTTTGCACAAAATAAGCAGACAAACTAGTAAGCCTTTTAGCAGTAGCTTCCTGTTTCACTTAAACCCAACGTTTCCAAAAAAGGTCTAAAGCTAATTCATGGGGCTTGCAAGAATATGAAGATAAAAGGGGAAAGCCTAGCAAATTTTATACTGCCAGGGCTTTGGGGCTGCAACCACAGTAGGGTTTCTGTCGTACTGGAGGCAGGAAGAAAACGAAATGGAGTTAACTCCTAAATCTGAAACCCTGCCCTGACTTTTGATATTGCTGATTTCAACTAAGAGCTCTTTGTTAAATGGCGAAATGCATACGTTTCCTTGTTATGTGACGGTTATTGACGTCCTGACAATTTATCCATGGGCAGAAAAAGTAATAATAATACCGGCAGCAAATTAAAATGCCAATCAAGCATGGAAGGAAAATAAAGAGCTTCAGTATGCTGGGCTAGATTTTCCAATCAAGTGTACCTCAAAGTTATAGCTTAGGCAGAGTTCCAGAGACTGAGAACAGAGTTTGAAGTTGTTTTGCAGCAAATGCACTTGAGCCATAAGGAGATGGGCATCTGCGTGGGATGGATTCTGTTCTATGCAGTGCTGCAAGATGCTCTGGGATGCTTCAGTGTTACCTAATCCGGTTAAGCAAACAAAACAATAAAGGGGGAGAAACAAACTAAAAATGTTGACGAGCTGATTTAGGATGGCAGTTGCAAGACAGGTTCATTTCCACTGATTAAACCTCCTCCCGTCCCAGCACTATTTATTAAATGCTTACATTTCGTAAATATTTCGACAACTAAAGAAGCAATGAAATCACATGCTGTGTGTGAGAGAGAGAACACCCCAGTCACCAGCTGCAAGTTACCTCTCGGCTATGGCAGCGCTTTATGAATCACATAGTACAGTTTCAAATTACAAAACGTACTTCAACCATTTCTTCTATTTGCAAGGTTCAAAGTGCGGGTGCCACTGCATGTCTGGTCTACTGCTCAAGTACAAACTCCCAATAATCAGGCACCCCCAAACTCCGGCCCTCCAGATGTTTTGGACTACAATCCCCACCATCCCTGACCACTGGTCCTGTTAGCTAGGGACCATGGGAGTTGTAGGCCAAAACATCTGGAGGGCCGCAGTTTGGGGATGCCTGGTCTAAATAGCACAACATGAGGGAGGGAGCAACAGGCTAGGGAACCCTGAAGTTTGCAGGAGTGCAAAAACCGTTTAAGGACGGGGTGGGAACACCAAAACACCCCAATGCAGACCAAGCATACTAACCGATATTGTGGGGTGGAGTGTAAACCTTAACAGAGAGCACTCCACACTGCAGCTTTATTATTATTATTATTATTATTATTATTATTATTATTATTATTATTATTTGCAAGTGCTACTGAGGTAATGATTATATTTGCATTGTTTCAAACTCGAGAGATTTACCTGCCAAATATTTCACCTTTGCAACTAAATAGGCGGCCTGCAGGAGACCAGGAACAGTTTTAACCACAGTTTCAAGGACGGATGCACAAGGCTTGAGAAGCGGGGAAGGAGGTTGTCCTCGACCTGCAGGCTTGAGATAAACAAATGTTACTTTGATTTATTACATCGAGAAAGTAGAGGGAGATTTTTTCTTTTTTTAAAAAAAATTAAAATATCCCAATGAAATGTATATCTGAGCTGAAATAAAAATTCTGAGTGTATTTTCAACGGGCTCTTTTCTAGATCTACTCCAGAATGAAGCACCTGTGCTTTTTGAGGCAATGCTGACTTACAACAGCCACACAGGCTGTGTACTGAGGCAACCCCATGAATTCACATAGCACTCTGCCTCTGGCATGCTGGCCTGACTCAGGGGGGAGGGCTGCAAGCTCTTGCAGGCCAACAAGAGGGCAGAAAGGCATTATGAGAGTTGGTTCTGAACATGGAAGTAAACTCCTACCAGAAAAAAATCTTCAATTTTCTCTTCCAGGAAGAAAAAACTTGGAGTGGGAGGGAGGGAGGAACCCAACTAGTACAGATACAGTTAGGGATAGGGTTCTACTCATATTTCAAAGTCTTCGCACAGCAAAGCCCCAAACCTACTCTACTGTCCTTACTCAAGCTCAAGAAGAGTCCTTAAAATGTAGCAAACCTGTGTCCTTCCAGATGTTATTGGATTCCAACTTCCACCAACCTCAGCCAGCATGGCCAATGGTTATGGGTGATGGGAGTGGGGCCCAGCAAACATCTGTAGGGCTACCTAAAGGAATGTCTCCACCCCTGTTGTTCAGCTCAGAGACTGAGGTCTAGCTCCGAGGGCCTTCTGGCAGTTCCCTCAAAGCGAGAAATGAAGTTACAGGCGTAGAGGGCCTTCTCAGTAGTGATGCCTGCCCTGTGGAATGCCCTCCCATCAGATGTCAAAGAAATAAACAACTATTTGACTTGTAGAAGACATCTGATGGCAGGCCTGTATTGAGAGGTTTTTAATGTTTGATGTTTAATTATGTTTTTATATGTATTCGAAGCCGCCCAGAGTGGCTGGGGGAACCCATTCTGATGGGAGGGATTTAAATAATAACATTACTATTTCTATTATTATTATATGTTTCCCCATTCCAGATTTGAAAACAAAACAATCACTCTTTAAGCAGATGACCAGGATCAACAGGAATCTTTCACATATTTGCCACATCCATAAATGACGTAATGTAGCGCACCTGATTTGTGTCATGACAATGTTCTGGACTTATTTACAAGGAAAACAAAAATACTTTAGCGGTTACTCCACTATTAACTATTGCTCAGTCCTTATAATGGACACTGCTCAGAATCTTGGCAATTCATTCTAATTGTCTTCGCTTCAACCTGAAACCTTCTTTTGAGCACAAAGTATAATAATAAGTGGTTGTTGTTTTGTTGTTGTTTAGTCGTTTAGTCGTGTCCGACTCTTCGTGACCCCATGGACCATAGCACATTGTTGTTTTAGGAGGACAAAAATCCTAGCTACTTACCTGCGTTGGGCAAAAGCTAAGATACTCCTTAATAATCTCTATCAAAAAGTCAGGATTTAATTTTTCAAAATATTCTACACCAAGAGGTAAGCCTTGCAACGAGGAAAAATGAGTATCAAGCACATCGTTCAATAAAGTAATAACTTCCTCTTGTCTTTTGTTTTTCTTCATAGCCAACACTGCACGCAAGTAAGATAATTCCTACAAAACAAATAGAAAATTACATGGAAAAATCTATAATTAAATCTGTCATGATTCACCTAGCACTGGTCACCACTGGTAACTAGAAATTGCCCTCTGGCACCCAGATGCCCTGATTTGCAGCACATTTCCTGGCATGTATCTAGATCTCAATAATAAAATAATCCACTGGTCATTCTTCTCTCAGTGAACTCTTGTGAATTAACAGGCTCGTAGTTTTGTTCCAGAAACTGCCTGTGCTGCTTGGCAACTAATTGTATCATTCCCCCCCCCCCATCCCCCATAAATTAAGACCTCTAAATTAAGACAGAAGGTTAGCACACTGTGCTCTATGAGCACAGTCTCTGGTCACTTCCAAATGACCTGTTTCTTGAGCTGATTTCTTAGTACAGTTTGCAGGGAGGCTAGATAGGGTTGCCAGACTCAATAGAGGACAGGACTTCTGTGCCTTTAATTGCCCTGCTCTCTTTTGAGTCCGGAAACCTTAAAGAGAAACCAGCAGACCCTTTGCTTGGAAATTAGACAAAGGGTCTGCTGGTTTCTCTTTAAGGTTTCCAGACTCAAAAGAGAGCAGGGCAATTAAAGGCACAGAAGTCCTGTCCTCTATTGCGTCTGGCAACCCTAGGGCTAGATGACATTGGCTATTTACTGAGCATTCATTAAGATTTATTTGCGAGGAGGAGGAGGAAGAGGTGTCAACTGTCACCTGGTCTGGGGCAGGGGAGTTTGTTAAACAAAAGCAATTTGAACTTGCCAGTATGTGACTGACTGCCTCCCCAAACCCGTGACAGTCAGGAAGCACCCATTGTTTTTGGAAGGGAGTGGTCTTCTATTTATCTTTTTCTTCCCTCAACGCAGCCATTATGTAAGTCGCATGAAGTCTTTGTATCAAGGACGTCAAATATATATATACTATATATATATCCTAGATATGATTTCCCCATAGGTTCAGGGGTGTTTCAGTCTGGTTCTTCCATTGCTGAGCTGTCGCTAATCGTGCTGCAGTCAGTAAGAAGCCTACTTGTTCTCTGTGGCGCAGGGTGGAGCTTACGTCTATGCCCAAAGATAGCAGGGCAAAGGGAGGATTTGGAGAAAGGGTTTGGCCTTTCATGGCGGATATAATGGAGAAAACAAACACCATTAAATGTACTGCAGGATAAGTGTTTAATGGTTATTGTATTTGCTTAAAAACCAATAAAATCGTGTATTTAAAAAATTTAATGTTATCATCATCATCTGTTTGGGTAAGCAACAGAGGTCAAAGCAACATTAAGGGGAAACAGGTTAGAAATTACTTTTGCACAGAGTTTGAAAACTGTAGCCTGCTTACGACTGCCAGTTCTATCAGGCTCCTTCCTCCCTCAAATGTCGCCTAGCAGTAGTCATTCAATCAGGCTGCAGCTGAGAGAGATGGGAAGCAGGGTAACCGAAGCAATGTTGGCTCCCCCTCTCTTTTAACTCTCCATCTGTAACTAAGAAATAGTGCCAGAGTTTGCTCCCCCACCCCTTTTGTGTTACTCGCGTTTTTTTAGATTGTAAACCTGAGGGCAGGGACTGTCTTATTACGGATCTTTGTTAGCCACTCTGGGAGTAAAAACGCTTCAAAAATGTATTACCTCTTTTGCACACATTTGGATTCCCTGCCTTGAATCCCAAGAACTGGACATTGCAAGGAGCAGAAAAGCAAAAGCCCTTGGTCAAGAATTCTCTGCCCACATTAATATTCTAGCCTCCTCAGTGAGGTTAGAATCAAAGCACTTTTGGAAAGGATCGTTCTCTTACTGCTGATTTCCCGATAGACTGTTGGATTTCGTTCAGGAACTCCAACTGCTGCTCTACATCGTCTAGCTTCCCTTCCATTAGCTGGCTCCGGATAATTCCTGTAATGCAAAGTCATCCCAATTTCAGCTCTGCTCTACAAAGAGCCTTCGGTGTTTAGCATTCCTTTTTCATTAAGCCAGGCTTCAAAGTCTAATAGGAACGTAAGAGAGACTCAAAAACAAGGAGGAGGGGCAATAAGCTGATGAGAATGCAAATCACACTAAAAAAGTCAATCACACAGATTACTTGCAGTGATAAAATTATTTTCGCCGGGATGTGGGGGGTGGGAGGAGAGAAGAATCAGCTTTGCATGCTCTTGAAAACTCAAATCTGTTTTTAAGCCATACCAGTTAGTGCGGGAACGCTTGTTTCGTCGAGAGCCATGGCAGTCTTGTACCATTTTAAGGCCTCCTTCATTTTCCCCTGCAAAATCATCTGGTAGCCAAGTTCTGTAGCGATATCTGCACTGTGTGGGTCTAAGTTGAAAGCTCGTTCCACCAAAGTTTGAGTCTGCCGAAGGATCAGTGGGTTGCGGCCACACTATAATTAAGAACAGTTTCCAACATGAACACTTTAGCAGATTTAAAATCCTCCACTTCACTGTTTTTTTTTAAGCTTTAGGAACAGTCACTAAATATTAAAATAAAAATTTGCAAACATTTGTATGAAAGGGTGATGGTTTGTTTGGGTGTCATGAAGCACCGGTATGATCACAACTTACATAAATCACCTGAAGAACCTCCCTTGCATTATTACTAACGGCAATTGAATGCACAGAGTAAAAACCCAGTTCCCCAGCTCTGCTCATGCTGCTGTACACCACTGAATTCAGAAAAGCGACCAATCCACATGATTACACAGCTTATGGCAGCTATTTTCCTCCCTCTCTAACCCCTGACAGCTCCCAGCTCAGGGCAAAACACATCAGCTTGTGCATTTGCCATGAGCACAACCTCCACTTATATGCCACCACTCGGCACAATATTTTTTTTTTTGCTCAGGGTGAATGAGTCAAGCAATCCATTTGTCACAAGAAGACAGCCGCCACAGACAAAGTCCTTGGGGCAGGGGGGGGGGGAGAGAGAGGGGAAGCCACCACAACAAACAAGGGGCCTTTGGAGTGTGTGTGGGAGGGGAACCAACAGATTAACCAATGCTCATTTTCCATCATAATCAAAATGCACTTCATACTATAAAGAAAGATTCCAAGTTAACACTTCACCTTCCATTCTGAAACAAAGAGAGCCGTGCCGCTCTTAGAGCACTTTTGGTGCACAACTCAACAAGTCTACTAAAAAGATTCAGACACATCTGTGTACAGGATTATTTATGCCCGATAGGTACCGACCCAAACCCAACATATACAGGGGCTTCCCATTGTAATAAAGGGGAAATGCCACCATAACTTACCAGCTCACAGAGGAAGGATCACAATCAATGTCTTCGATGTTACTTTTCAAATAAATGTCCACTTACGGTTCTGCTGAACACCAACGCCGTTTTGCAGAAGAGCTGGGGGTTATGCGGCTCCAACTTATCCAACGCACTAATCAAATCTTCCAACTTGGAGGAAGCCTGAGGAAGGGCAAATGAACACCGGTCTTGGTACTGGGAGGAAATGGGGAGGGAAATCTGCGGGTTTTGAACAGCAGAGTCCCATAAAATTATTTCATTTGAATCTGCAATGTGTTCTCATGCCAACAGGCACATTTTACACAAACCCACTCGGAAAGCATTGCAACAGTGCAATGTATGCTAACTTGAGTACGGTAATATACAAATGCATACTTAATGGCATTCCACTTATGGAAGAGCAAGAGAAGAAAACATACAGTACTCTTAAACAAAATGCCTAAGAGCTAAATGAGGCACACACACTCCATCTTTAGCGGTACTTTATACGCGAGTTTAGACTAGAGCCTTGCAGAAGTCCTTTGTGAAATCAAATGTTTACCATCAGGAGAAAAGAATATTTTGTGTCCGGTCTAGTAAACATATTTTAATTGGGCAGCATAGGCTAAGTTTTGGATGGCTGCATTCCAATTACCACAATCAAAAGGAATCCTTCTCTGAAGCAACCACATACAACTAATACGCGGCTACAACCTTCCAGAGAATAATGTACTGGAAGAGCTGCCCTGCAAACAGATTTTTAAAGATATATTTTCCTCAAGTTAAGCAAAGTACATTAATTATTTTTTAAAGCAATTATCCATCTCTCGTTTGCAAAAAATAACCTCCTTTTCTGTCTTGAAGCTATAAAAAGCTGGACTCAACCGTCAAAATGTATTATTGCTACAATCTCCATTGACTTTTCTAGAACGGGAGTCGTCTTTTAGGCGTTCCTTGTGTGGTTTTAGAATCTGACCTTTTTAAAGACTACACTGAATTTACTATTATAGACCTCTTTCTCTTTGGTTTCATTCCACCCTGGAAAATAAAGCCCCAAAAATGCAAACGGGGGGGGGGGGAAATGCCTCCTCATAAATTAGACCAAAGATCCAAGAACCATCCAACTAGTCTCCAAAGGATTTTCAGCATGTGGTTCTTGAGGCATAGCGCCCTTATTCCCTCTTCTGCCACACGGAAAAAAAAATCACATTTGTTTCCCTAAGCTTCAGTTTGTAGTATGGCAAAAACAAGGATGGGGAACCTGTCTCTCTTCAGATGGTGTTGGGACTCCTACTCCCATCATTCCTAGCCAATGGTCAGGCATGATGGAAGTTGGAGTCAAGCAACATTTGGATGGCCACAGCATCCCCAATCTTGGCATGTCTGGTCTACTGCTCAAGTACAAACTCCCAATAAGTTTACTTAGTTCCTTATCCTCAGGATTGTTGTACATACCACAAAAACTTGATTTGTTTTTAATTCAAAAGCATGTTCTTACAATGTACTTACCATGGGCCATGGTGTTAATTAATAGAAAGTCTAGTACAGCCTTTAAAATATAGTTAAAGTTACCACATGTTTCCGAAATTGTAATTTCCTATGTTTGGAATATAAGATTTTAAAGCTGCAAGCCAACCGAGTTCTACATCTGAGTAGCATAGCTGCCAAGTTTTCCCTTTTCTCGCGAGGAAGCCTATTCAGCATAAGGGAAAATCCCTTTAAAAAAAGGGATAACTTGGCAGCTATGCTGAGTAGACATGTATAGAATTGCACTGTTAGTAGCTATTATTTTCCCAATTAGCAGATATTATTTGACAGTGAAGAAATGCCGACAACGACAAACCGTGCTCTTCATTCGTTCAGGATATGTGTATTTAAATAATTAGTAACTTAAAGCAAACCTGGATGTTAAATTAAGTACTGACCTCAGGTATATTTCCTTCCCTACACAAATAATGAATGGCCTCCATTTTTATAGCGTCCAAATTAAGAGCATCCTTCTGCAGCAACCTGGAACGAAACGAGACAGGAGCTGTATCTTTACAACACGACTGCTTATATGTTTTCACGTAACAGAGGGCCAACGCTCGAATAAATAAGGAATTCCCTGGGCACGTTATTAGCGTTCAATGAAACAGAGATCACTTAAGTGTCCAAGAGGCCCCATCAATACATTCTGCTCTCAAGCAAAAACTCATACTGTAATTGAACCCCACCTTCTAAGACCTTCTACAATCATCCACTGCAGAAGCAAAGAAGGTAAGTGAGAAGGTAACAAGGCACTGCTTGCCACCAGTGGTGTGTGATTGGTGTGTGTGTGTGTGTGCCTCCGTCCCTAAACTGGGCAGAAGTTTCCCAGGCTTTGGGAAGGAGGCACCAGGCCTATGACAGGATACTGGAGCCCTCCTGCTTCCTTCCCCAAACAGTAACAACCCACCTCTGTGCAGTCTCGGTTGCCTGTTCCCATTCTTGAAGAGCCAGCTGCAGCTTCATTTTCTTTATAAAAGAAGGAAGGAATTGTGGCGCGTGGGCTATTATTTGATTCACCATCTCCAAAGCTCCCGAGTAATTCTGGCGCATTTCAAAATATTGTGCCTAATGAAACACGAAGGAAAACCCTTAATCCCCTACGTTTTCAAGCCGAAAGGAAAGATGTTTTGCGGAACGTACCACTTCCTTCCTAAACATTATTCTAGTCTCAAACCCATCAAAGTCTACTTCAGAACCTCTATACACAGGTTTCCCAAACTTGGGCCTCCAGCTGTTTTGGGACTACAATCCCCATCATCCCTGACCACTGGTCCTGCTAGCTAGGGATTATGGGAGTTGGAGTTTCCAAAAACAGTTGGAGACCCAAGTTTGGGAAACACAGCTCTATCAGGAGAGGGGAGGAAGTGAAAAGCTGCTGACACGTTGATGGCAAAAGGAACTGATTCTGTGGAACCACTGATGGACCTTGATCTCATATGTAATACAGAGAACCCCATTCAAAATAATGAAATGACAAGAGATAGTGAGTTTTCCAAAAATTTCAGACCTGTGTTCCCATCCTTTGCTTGGGACTAACTCCGACCATTTATTCCAATACTCGCATCGAGCAGCTCAGACTAGGTGTAAAGCAATCTGTGTGAGATCCACTGGCACACGCCATAATCTTGGTTATATTAACAGGCAAGGATTAAAAGCTTCTATTTTGATAACATACTTACTTTACCCATCAGGCCAAAGGTATCATTTCCATTTTGCAGCCCTTCATCAAAATATTTCACAGCTTTTTTAATACTTGCTTCTTTTCCAGAGGTGACATCAAGCCACCCTTTCAAAATCAATCCCTGCAAAGAAAAGCAAACTTTTAAAATGTGGGTTTCTTAAAAGAAAGCTTTCAGAAAAAAAATGGTTTTTAGAACATCCATCCTTGGCATGAAAGAGATCCCTTTTACCAGTTTTACCAACTGCGACTCGTGACTGAGAAAGCCAAGCATGTTCAAAGCCATCTAGAGTCTCAACAGCAACCTTCCAAACCCAAAACAGCAATTCCAAATGTGCTGTTCAAAACACTAGGTATACCATATGGACGGCACCAGATGAAATGTTAAAAGGGGAACCCAGGAAACGTGGTGAGCCAAGATCCTGAAAATCCAAATGTCTGCACCCACAAGATCCCTGTGAAGCACCAAGAATGGAAACACAAGGAACTCTCTTATATGTTCAAATTTGCATCTTTTGGAGTGGCCATAGTACAGCCTCTGTTGGAATGCTGCTACTTTAGATCTATACTAAGAGAAAGAGAAAACGCTAAATGCAGAATCATTTAAAACTCTGCTTCTGCCAGTTCCAATGTAACTTCTTTATAACGTGCGAAGGATGAAGCTTCCTGCCTTGGCTGAGAGTTTCTAACGTTGAAGAGAGGGTTAGAGGAAAACATTTGTGAGCCAAGAAGCTTTAAAACGCTCCAGAGTACAAGGCCTTCATATAATCTAATTCCAATCATTCTCCTAATGTTTCATATCGTTAGTATGCAACTGGATGGCGAGAAAGCATTCAAAACAAAATTCACAATTTTTGCCATTTGAACTTGACGGGAAAACACCCACGTTTATGCACAGCACATGGCGTTTCTGTGTCAGCAGCTCAAAGAAAACCCCAAGCATTGGGAACATCTGTGATTCAGACCCATTAGATGGCTTAGCTGCCTCAAACAGCGCTACTGGCTAGTGACTCATTTCGGTTAATGAACCAGACACGCTTAACAGCTAACTAAAGAGAAACCATCAGGCTAGTTTTTAACAGTACTGATTCCGCCAAAATATTCCTTGAGCGTTAAATGAAGCAGTAATAACCGGCTATGATCTACAGGATGACTCAACATAGCTGAGGGCTAGCAAGTCTCGTTCTATAGCAAGCAGAGATACCAAGTGTGACTATGGGAAGCGGCTAACCTCTGTGCTGCCATTCGAGATCTTGATCATTCTGTCAACGTACTCGCGGGCTTTCTCGTGGCGCCCAATGTGCCACAAGAACAAAGCTGCAGAATACAACGCCTGCTGCCCTGCTACTTTGCGCTGCTCCTTCAGCTTGGAATCCAGCTCCACAATGGCCTCTCGATCTGAAGAAAAATCAGTAAAGCGGTGGTTATTTAAACCGTAACAGTGGATGTGTGGATACGGCCCAATTTGGCCTACTGTCTTCGGTACATGCTACAGATTTATGGCAAGACGTCATGCAACAGGACAAACTCCCTACCGCCATGGTTTAACAGTGAAAATATTAGGAAGGCCGCTTTGGATCCTCCTGCTGTTAAACTTGAAATGGGTAATTCCTCTAGCTAAGGTATTTCTGGTTCAAAATCAGTTGCCCTTTCCCAGAGGAGCATCCCCTGAAATCAGCGGCACTTTTCCCTAAGCATGTGTGCACAGGATTGCCGCCTCAGGCAATTTTAAATGGGGAGGCAGGGAATGAATGGGGGGGGAGGGGTGCAATGGCTTGCTGGAAGAGGCACTCTGAGCAGACGCACTTCGGTTAGGTTAGATTACACTGCGACATTTTATTGAAGGCCCCACATGCTTTCACATTAAACAGGACAGCAAAGGAAGTGTTAACAACTCAATACGTTGTAATAATAATAATAACAATAACAATAACAATAACAATAATAATAATAATAATAATAATAATAATAATAATTTACTTTTTATACCCTGCCCATCTGGCTGGGTTTCCCCAGCCACTCTGGGCGGCTTCCAGCAGAATATTAAAATACAATGATTCATCAAATATTAAAAGGTTCCCTAAACAGGGCTGCCTTCAGATGTCTTAGAAGTCCTATAGTTATTTATTTGACATCTGATGGGAGGGCGTTCCACAGGGCGGGCGCCACTACCGAGAAGGCCCTCTACCTGGTTCCCTGTAACTTCACTTCTCGCAGTGAGGGAACCGCCAGAAGGCCCTCGGTACTGGACCTCAAGTGTCCGGGCAGAAGGATGGAGGTGGAGATGCTCCTTCAGGTATACTGGGCCGAGGCTGTTTGGGGCTTTAAAGGTCAGCACCAACACTTAGAATTGTGCCCAGAAACATACTGGGAGCCAATGTAGGAATTTCAAGGCCAGTGTTATGTGGTCTCAGTGGCCACTCTCAGTCACCAGTCTAGCTGCCGCATTCTGGATTAGTTGTAGTTTCCGGGTCACCTTCAGAGGTAGCCCACGTAGAGCGCATTGCAGTAGTCCAAGCGGGACATAACTAGAGCATGCACCACTCTGGCAAGGCAGTCCACGGGCAGGTAGGGTCTCAGCCTGCGTACCAGATGGAGCTGGTAGACAGCTGTCCTGGATACAGAACTGACCTGCACCTCCATGGACAACTGTGAGTCCAAAATGACCCCAGGCTGCACACCTGATCCTTCAGGGGCACAGTTACCCCATTCAGGACCGTTAAGTCCGCATGGCTTTATTCATTGTAGAGATGTAGTTCAAACTGTACCTGGATTTGGGCTTTTTTTATGGGCATAGATCAGTGCCATCATTGTGCAAAGGGATACGTCCTGCTTGTTTTTAAGAGGTTCGAGATCGAGAAGAGCCTCTTGAACGTGCCCTAAGGAATCAAATTCAAGAAGGTTAAGTTGCATTTTCTGGTGCAATGGGATATGTGCTTCGTCAAGCAGAGGAAAACAGGAAGCTGCCTTGTACCAAAAGCCAGACCATTGGCCCATCTAGGTCACATGCCAGTGGTCCTCTAGGATTTCAGCCTGGACACTGAACCTCCGACTTTCTGCAAGCAAAGCAGATGCTCCTCCTTATAAATAAAAATTTCCTTATTTGTACTCTGCCCATTTGACTGGGTTGCCACAGCCACTCTGGATGGCTTCCAACAGATATAAAAACACAATAAAACATTACACATTGAAAGGCTTCCCTATACAGGGCTTCCATTCCCCCTAGTCTGCACATCTCAGTTATTCAGAACTGTACAGTCAAACCTTGGTTTGCGACCGCTTCGGTTTCTAACCACCGCGGACTTGGATGCGCAGAAGCGATCTGCGCAGTGTGCAGAAGCGCTCTATCAGCGCTTTGTGCACGCGTAGAAGTGTGCCTCGGGAAGCGACGAACTCGGGGAGCAACCGGCTCCCCGGAACCAATTGTGGTTGTAAACAGAGGTATGACTGTACTCTAATATTCCCGCAGTGTGGTGGAGGGTGCTTACCTGATCTCCCAACAGTGGAGGTGCTGCTGTTTACTGGGAGGGAGGCAAAGGCAAGGAATGCTCTACAAGTGTGTTTGCATAGTATCAACCCACTTGTCTTCCCATTCAGCAGCAGCGACTCCTCTGCCAGGAGGTCCGCACTGCCCACTACAGAATTACCGATAATTAAAACATCTCTCTGCATATCTTTACATTGGGTGGTACTCCAGCATACTCTGAGTAGACCTGCCAAAATCAACAGGGTTTAAAGTTTCGAAAGATATTCAGTCAAAAGCCTTACCTTCCATCAGCCTGCCGTAAATGCGGTAAAAAACGAAGCCTGGGTCATTGCCAAACAACTTGAGGCCTTCGCTGGCAAGTGTCTGAACATGACGAAAGTAGCCTTCTTGGCAATAGTAATTAATGAGCGTCTGCAAGGAAATGATGGATACAACCACACTGGTGTAAATACTAATAAAACTAAGACCATTGAGTTAGGAGAGCTACTTTCCAGCGCCATATGGTTGAGATGAAATGAGAAGTTAACGTGTGATCTGCAAGCTTATTCGGGGAGCTTTCTTTATTTTGCTAAAAGGTGGGATAAAAATAAATAAATATGCAACCCTCTTTTTCTGCAGATGTTCCCATTGTGCCGCCTCCACTCGTAACTTTGTACGGAATCTGATTGAGTTCTGTACAACTCTTCTAAGAGTGGGCCAAATCCTGTTCCTGAGAAGTTTCAAGTGTGTGCCTAAAAATGCAATGTCAGTGTGGTAAGTTGGTACTGGCAAACTTATGTAACATATATGCACTCATCAGAGAGATGGGAATGGCTACAGCTGCCTTTTGAGTATGCACACGGTGACAAACCCACATTTGCTGCTTTGCAATCTATGTAACAGAAAAAGAGCCTAGGCTGGCTGCTCCCCCCTCATGCTTGTTTACTTCACAGAATCATTGAACGGTAGAGTTGAAAGGAACCCCAAGTGTCATCTAGTCCAACCCCCTGCAATGCAGGAATAAAAACACACTGTCCCTTTGTGCTTCCCAAGTGCAGATGCACACAGATGTTTAAAGACAGTGGCAGAAGCACTTTGCACGTTCACAGCAGAAGACAAACACCCTTCTCCATGCTTCCTGAAGAAAGTATAATATGTAGCAGTTCTAAATACGTGTGCGCTGGCATTTAAAAACACATGTAGACATGTGAAGGAGGCTCAGACGCCCGATGTTCAGCTCAGAAACACTGGCAATTGTAGCTCAGTCGGTCATCAGACTCTTAATCTGAGAGTCATGGGTTCAAGTCCTACGATGGGCAAAAGATTCCTGCATTGAAAGGGGGTTGAACTAGATGGCCGTCGGGGTCATTTCAATACAGTAATTCTATTCTGTGGTGATGGGTGTTTCGGTTCATTTTGTCTTACTTCCAAAGGGGGAGAGAAAGAAAGCCAGGAGGGAAGGGAGGAGGTGGTGGAAAGGCTCTCTCTGCCCCTCCCGTCTCTTGCTTGCTTTGTTACGCGATCGCTGGGAGCTTCCCAAAACGTCGGGGGGAGAAAAGGAGGAGCGCAGAAGCCGCCGAGAGTGGCGCGTTTCCCGAGAGGAGACGGGCGCGGGCGCGGGAGGAGAGAACGGGAAATCTCGCTCGCGGATCGGAGGGAAGGGAAGAGCCGAAGCGCCTCTAACAAACCTGCAGCAAGGAAGGATCCATGGCTGCCGGAAGCAGCGGCCCTGGTTGCTAACGCGACTGCAGCAGCGTCCAGGGGCGGCGCCTGAGGAAGGGAAGGGTGGGCCTTGCCAGGCGGTTCCTCCTCGCCCTGCTAATCCGTTGCAGCAAGGGGAGAAAAAAAACCCCCCAAACCCTCACTAGCCTTCGCTCCGGGGGCATCTTAAAAAGCGCGATGCTTTTATTACGGCGCGAGCTCCCGTGGACGGGGGACTGCGCATCTTCGGAGCCGCTTCTCACTTGAACGCAGCTCGCATCGTTGCGCGCGGGTTGCGCAGGCTGGAGTTGGGGAGGAAGAGGGCTCCCATGGGTTGCCTTGGGGAGAAAGGGATGGGTCCGAGGGTGGGGAGGTTCTTCGATTCTCTCTCACACACACGCCTCGCTTTGTAATGAATCATAGAATTAGAGAGTTGGAAGGGACCCCCAGGGGCCATCTAATCCGACCCACTGCAATGCAGGAATCTGTGCCCAGCATCGGGCTCGCATCCACGACCCTGAGATGAAGAGGCGCCTGCTCTACCGACTGAGCGAGAAGCTGTTCAGGCGTTCCGGATTTGTTTGTTTTTATGGCATCAGATCCTCTTTCCAAACAAAACGAGGACAGAATACCAAAATCCTGGGGTAGCAGAATCAATGGTTTTGTGATAGTAGTCATCCATATAGTACCGTCCCGTCTTTTTCTGTGTGCTGCCGGCCATGATACTTTTATCAGGACATGAGTAACTGGCAGCTCTTTTCGGGGGGAGGAGCGGGGGTATCCGTCCAGGTTGGGCTGCCTTAAATAAACGCAGCGCACGTCTCAGGCGCCAGCTTTGCGCTCGCCTTCGTTCGCAGGCCCGCACGCTGGGCTCTGAGCCCGCATGCAGCGATTTCTCCTTCATTCCAACGGGAGCCGGAAATGCGGTGTTACGCGTGCCTCCTCCTCCTTCTCCTCCTCCCCGTGAATCAGAAGGGAAGTTCTTGAGCGCCGCCGGCGATGGGAAGGCTCTCTCGTCAACATCTTATGTTGGCACTTGATTGGCTGGAGGTTCGCTTTTATGGAGAGGAGCGGACGCCGGAGTGAGTTTCTATTGGCTTACGCCGGAGACGGCAAAGGGTTCGTCAGAAGGCCCAACGTTTTGCTGCAACGAAAAGCGGGTGCTCGCGCGCCCAAGTAGCAACTCTCCAGCAGTTTCAGCAAGCAATGTTCAACCCCCTCTCCTCCAACAACAGTTATATAGTTAGCATAGCAGAACGAGACTGTCTTATATCACCCATCAACCTTATTGTGAATAACGAAGTCTTGTAGCGCCTTAAAAAGCGTGCTCTCTCTCTCTTGCAGCAGAAAACCAGCGCGCTGTCATCAGTTGTCTGATTATATTGTGAATAGTTGAGCTTTGCATAGAAAAACCATGTATCTCGCGACCATTTGACTCTAGTAGCTTAGTAGCTTAACTTTCCCGTCCTCTGGTCGTGTATGTAGATAAGTGTATATGTGCGTGTATTGCATGTGTTTGCACACACAAATCACACAGCCAGGGGCGAATCTACTATGAAACTAATGAAGCTTAAACTTCAGGAGGAGGGCCCTAATCCCAGAGGGGCCCCATAAGTGATTTTAGTCCCAATTTGAGCAGCATGACACAAACTACTACTACTACTACTACTACTTATTATTTTGTATATATTTCAACAATTCGAACATTTGAGAGTCAGTAGCACAGATGTTGTAAAGGTGTAGTGATCTGTTGTGGAACAACCCCCATTGAAGAACAGTGATTACCCAGAGTAGACCTTGTTGCTGGTGGCGTAGGGGCCCTCATGACAGTTCAAGCTTCAGGGACCCCAAAATGTAGGTCCGCCACTGCACAAAAGCTGCCTGCCAACTGCAGGTCCCCGTATACATCTGAAGAGATCGCCACAATAAATTAGTGTCTCTTTGATGTACCAAAAGGCTCACCTTAGGCGTCTTTTTGTTGTTTTGATTGGCACAGGCTGTGGCTGGAATCCTAACCCCATGGACTTCAACAGGAATTTCTTCTGAGTAGACATGGTTAGGATCGCTCTGGAATTTCTGCTTCTCTGGAGATTATATTAATATTAAAAACCTGTTTGCACACTTCAGGCAGGCACTCGGTGCTGACCTGACCGTTGCACATAATGCACACAGTAGAAAGCCAAGTGAATGGATCACCCCTCACCTCTCAAGCCAAGCACAAATATGGAGAGGGAAAGGGAGAATGTTAACAGAACACTGAAAAAAACAAGGGTGTTACAAGCATATCAACATAATGTTTCTGTACTAAGTGGCTAGCTGCAGCAGTACTTGCCTCTGGTAGCTCAGTTGATTGGGGCATGGTGCTGATGTCGCCAAGGTTGCAGGTTTGATCCCCATAAGGAACAACTGCATATTCCTGCATTGCAGGGGGTTGGATCCTCAAGGTTCCTTTGAAAACTCTGATTCTATGATTCTGTATTCCAACCATGGTTATGGGTGAGTTTAGGAGGTGCATTTGACAACAGCATATGGACAATATAATCAGCCTATTACAATATTCTATAATATAGTATACAGTATTAAGTAAATTCCATGAAATCAAACATCCATACTGGATGTTTATTGTGCTTAGCATAGGCATGCTCTGTTCATGCACTTTATACGAGGCACCGGCATGAACAAAACAACATTTCAGCTGTTATTCTGGCCAGTAATGGCTTGTATAGATTGCTCTAGCCCAGGGGTCAGCAAACTTTTTCAGCAGGGGGGCCAGTCCACTGTCCCTCAGACCTTTGGGGGGGACTATATTTTTTTTGGGGGGGGACATGAATTCCTATGTCCCACAAATAACCCAGAGATGCATTTTAAGTAAAAGGACACATTCTACTAATGTAAAAACACCAAGCAGGCCCCACAAATAACCCAGAGATGCATTTTAAATAAAAGGACACATTCTACTCATGTAAAAACACGCTGATTCCCAGATCGTCCGCAGGCCGGATTGAGAAGGCGATTGGGCTGGATCCAGCCCCGGGGCCTTAGTTTGCCTACCCATGCTCTAGCCATTCCCTTTCCTACACCCCCTGTCACCTCTCCAGGAATCAGCTACTATTGCTTTAGCGCTTCCCTTTCCTAATAGCATTGCCTTTACGGTATATTTATGCATATATATTTCTCTCTCTCTCTTTCTGGTCCCCACAACTGCAGCAGGGGACAGTCATGATCATGGGTGCTGAAAGGATGGGGGGGGGAAGAGATCGAATCCTTCCACATAATGGCCCCAATGAAAATCTCTCCATTTCATACCTCGTCCTGGCACATCTGGCACACGAGTCAACAAACTGCTCCACTGACTTGCATGCAGACACAGTGTGCTTTAAACAACTAAAACAAAACAACATTTTAAACAATGTGAGTATGATCATGCTCCGAGTACAAGCATGGCCACTTTATCTTTTTTCTGCTTCTTTTCCCCCCTCACAGCCGCAATCCATCCAAATAAGCAAGATATAAGAAGTTACAAGATCCAGCTTTACATCAATATTAATAAACCTGTTTGTAAGAAAAATAAAGGTAGAATCTTGGATTTCACACCATTTGCTCTGGGAAGTGCTTGCAAGGGAGAGCGGGGGGGGGGGGGGGCGGAATCTAAACCATAAGTGGGGAACCTTTATCTGCTGAGGAACGCATGCTGGCAACAATTTTTAAACCGCTTGATGGTTGCCTATTGTTTATGATTATTTTAATTGTTGTTTTGTGGTTCTGTACTATATTTTATGCTCACTGGAAGGACAGATCATGAAGCTAAGGCTCCAATACTTTGGCCACCCCATGAGAAGAGAAGACTCCCTGGAAAAGACCCTGATGTTAGGAAAGATGGAGGGCACAAGGAGAAGGGGACAACAGAGGACGAGATGGTTGGACAGTGTTCTTGAAGCTACCAACATGAGTTTGACCAAACTGCGGGAGGCAGTGGAAGACAGGAGTGCCTGGCATGCTCTCATGGGGGTCATGAAGAGTCGGACACAACTAAACAACAATAACTATATTTTATGTCTTTTGTATAATTTGTTGATATTGAGATGCTCACATAACTGGCGGCATGCACGCGTTTGAAAAAATTGCAAACGAAAGGGTGGATTACAACTTGTTGATCATCAGATGGTGCTGAAAAACAGCCTTCTCCATCAAACAGTGACTGGCTGTCAGTAGTGCAAACAGTGCTGACCACTGTGGGTGAGAATCTTGATCCAGCACTGTGGAAATTGAATACAAAATCTCTGGTACTGGATGCAGGAGCCATACACCTGGCACTCAGCCCACAAATGTCTCCCATGCGCAACTGGGGCAATTTTCTCAGAATGAACTCTTGTTAATATCAATGGAACTTTGTTCCATGCACGTGTGCTTAAAATCACTACTTAGTTATGTTCCTATTTACATCAGTGTCCAGGATTGGCTTGTTGAGGAAGAGTGGTGGGTGACACCTGCCCAAGAGCCCCCCCAGGGAGGGTTGCCATATGTCCTCTTTTTCCATAGGTGCCAAGTTCCGGATTGAAAGATCCGGGATCAGCAGCGCCGCGGCACCGGAAGTCGCTTCTACGCACTTCCGGACATGCATAGAAGAGACTTCCGATGCCGCTGTGCCCATTTCCAAAATGTCCGCAGTGCCAGAAGTCGCTTCTACGCATGTCTGGAAGTGCGTAGAAAATACGGTAAGAAAATACGGGGGTTTCCCCGGGGAAAACGGGGTACTTGGCAGCTATGTCTTTTTCCAGGTCTGGTTGCCATATGTCCTTTTTTTCCTGGACATTTCCTCTTTTTCAGAATTAAAATTTCTGTCTGGGCGGATTTTTAAATTTTGGCAAAATGTCTGGGTATTTTGTTTTTGTTTACAGTAACTCAAGAATTTTTTTTCTAGTGTATTAGACTCAGATCTAAGGCACTCGGCTAAGCTAGTCTGCAGCAGAGAATCACAGCAGAGCAGCATCTTAAACTAACAACATACTGTATAAATCCCTTCTCTTGTGGCCGAACTAAAAGGACGCTGGCTCAGCTACAAGATCTTGGAGGAGGAGTCTGGGAGGGAAAGAGTTAATATTCCCCTGCCCTTAAGGAGAGTCCATATGCACATGTTAAACAGTTTAATAAATTGTTCTGTGCACACTTATGTTCAAAAAGACGTGAACATGAGCCCAAATACTTTCATGTGGCAAGTGAGGGAACAATATGTATTATTATTATTATTTTGTTGTTGAAAGTTAAGAACTTTGCTACTAGCAAAATAGCACAGTTTCTATATCCTACACATAGTAGGGGTATTTAAAACGAGTGTTTTCAAAGCAATCTGTAGTTGGCAAATGTGTCCTCTTTTTTTGCTCTTCAAAATATGCATACCCTAACACAGAAGATGACTTAGACCAGGGGTCAGCAACCTTTTTCAGCCGTGGGCTGGTCCACCGTCCCTCAGACCATGTGGTGGGCCGGACTATATTTTTTTTTGGGGGGGGGGGGATGAACGAATTCCTATGCCCCACAAATAACCCAGAGATGCATTTTAAATAAAAGCACACATTTTTACTCATGTAAAAAAACACCAGGCAGACGTCACAAATAACCCAGAGATGCATTTTAAATAAAAGGACACATTATACTTATGTAAAAACACGCTGATTCCCGGACCGTCCACGGGCCGGATTGAGAAGGTGATTAGGCCGCATCCGGCCCCCGGGCCTTAGGTTGCCCACCCCTGACTTAGACCCTGGATTGTGGTGGTGGGACACTGGGGAGCAGTCTGGGGAAGGGATTATCTGGGAGGTGCTAGAAGGAGGAGGTTTGAGCAATCGGGGGGGGGGGGGTCAGAAGAAAGAGGCTCTTCCAGGACAGGGCTGGAGGCTGAGAGTCACAGTGTCAGTGCAGACTCAGAGAGAGAGAAGTCAGAGGTTGCCAATGCTACCCAGTAACAGGACAGCCTCAGTTCTGCTGGCCCTCCTCCCCTCTGACCTCCAGGAGAGTCCTGCACTTTGCTGAGCAATGGGACAGACAGGCCCAGAAGGGGAGCTCACTCCCTTGATACAGCTTTCATCTGCTTGGGGAGGGGGGTTATTATACAGTCATACCTCGGTTCGGTTTGAGTACTTTCAGTTTAAGTACTCCGCAGACCCGTCTGGAACGGATTAATCCACTTTCCATTACTTTCAATGGGAAAGTTCGCTTCAGGTTATGTACGCTTCAGTTTAAGTACGGACTTCCAGAACCAATTACACTCATACTTCGGGTTAAGTACGCTTCAGGTTGAGTACTCCGCAGACCCGTCTGGAACGGATTAATCCACTTTCCATTACTTTCAATGGGAAAGTTCACTTCAGGTTAAGTACGCTTCAGGTTAAGTACAGACTTCCGGAACCAATTGTGTGCTTAAACCGAGGTACCACCGTATTGAGTGAGAAGTTAGAGGGAAAAGGCAGGACCAGTGGTCAGTTTCAGCAGCATCTCCAACTAGAGCTAAAGGAACTCTGCTGTGTTACTTTCTGTGAACAAAAGCTAATTGCATTTCATGTCTTAGGTTCTTTCCTGCCCTGTGGATGACTTGTGCTCGGCAACCAGCTCCTTGACAATCAGAGGTTGAAATTCCTTTTATCCTAGATACGAAAAGTAGCCAAGGAAATTACAATAAAAAATTAATCTTTATTATTTTGCACATTAGTAATGATGTATAGCATTATTTAGGATATTAGTAGCATTTCCTGCATGCAGTTCACCAATACAGTATAAGTTGATTGTTTGTTAAAAGAAATAATCTATATTTAACATATCCCATGTAAGAAACATAAAATGTCCTGATGTGTTTGGTTATATAATTCTGCTATTTATTTTTTTCTGTGAAAAAATACTGTGGACCCAAGATATATTTGTGACAGTTCTATTAAAGCATGAGTCAAATGAACAAACACAGTCTGCGTAAATAAACACAGGAAAAGAACATGGTTCTGTGAAAGAAAAAGGCTACATTTTCTGATGCAGGCACTGCTAGAGATTTAAAATAAAAACATTGCATCCTCTTCCAAGTGCAAAGAATTGCTGGAAGCAAGCGAACTGTGAATCTTTGCTTCACAAATAATTGAATTATTGCACCTTGAAAATGTTTGCAAATACAATTTTAAAAAGCAGAAAGCTACAATTACCCGTCTCTTCTTCGTTTCTTATTTTCTGAAGTTCTTCCGTGAGAAAGTGCTATGGACAGAATGTAACCCAAAAGGCTGCAACGTCAACCTCAAGATAAAATTCATTTCTCATTTTTATGTACATAATGCTCAAAAATAAAACAAACATGATTTTTTTTTTTTACAATATTTATATTTGCTTATAAAATTCTAACCACATTATTTTCAACAGGTTTAGCAGTTTGCAACATGTCTGTACAGTCTGGCTATACATCAGATTGGTTTCCGCTTCAAATTTAAAAATGTCAAACAGAAAAAAGAACCTCTGAAGTAGCTGCAAATATTGCTTAATGATATGAGGGGATGAGGTCTTGTTGAACGCTTTTTTTCCCACTTTACCTCTGACGTATGGCTTCCCATATTTAAGATTCTGGACACTTGAAGGAAGAGCAGCGTAGGCAATATAAACATGCACTGATAGGATCCAAACTATCTATAATGGTACAGAATACATTGTTTTTACCTGTTGAAAGCTTGCACACTAAACCTATTGTGGTACATATTTGATGCAATAAATGTGCTCAGGTCGTTATTCATTTGCTCAAACATGCACCACAGGTAAAATTACTATTTACACAACAGAGGGCTCTTCCTTAAACACGTACGTTGGCAACCTGGCTGAGAGCTGAAGATGGCTAAACAATGCTGCAGGATGAAGCGGAACAAATTCATAAAGGGGTTTTTTGGTCAGTCCAGTTGTTTCTTTTTTTCCCTTTTCTTTTTTAAGGGCACATTGCCTTAAATACACCATACAGGGGAAAAATAATTGACACAGACATAAAACCAGCGACTCCCGACTCCAGCTCTTGCTGAGGTTTAATTGCCGGTGCAAAAATAAACCGGCTTGTTTTGCTCAGGTGAGTTTGAGGGGACTTTAGAGGCATTTAAACACTTGCCCGAATGTAACACAACATGAAACACGTTCGTTAAAGCACCTCAGAACGGAGTATTCCCTTGCAGTTTTAACAAGAGTTGTTAAAAAACTCGTTGCTCTTGGTGGACGTAATGTTTTTTTCCCCCATGCATGATCTATAAGAAGTGCAGCATGCCCCCCCATGCAAATCGTTTTGGTGTGCATATAAGAGAGTCATATAATAGAACGCCTGGTCCTCATACCGACAAAGTAGCAGAACTTACCCCCTTTCCCCAGCATAAACCCCATTTACAAAAATAGTCACAATGTGTGAATAAAAAGAAAGAAAGGAAGGTAGAAAGGAAAGGAATCCACCAACACAATTTCATAAAAAGATGACAAATGTGGCAGTTGAAATGGATATACTTACTGACTGTACTAAGTGTTCTATGTTTTAACACACACACAAATTAGTGTCCCAACCCCCAACCCTTTTACTGGTCCCTACAGTCTGATTAGCCATTTTTTCCTCTCCTCTTCAGCAGTGTCAGCTGGTAATGAAAACAGGAACCTCCTGTCATGCTTCCCATAGTTTATATATAGTCACATTTTGATGACGAGGGGTTTCTGTCTTGTTATAGGCACTGACCTTAAAGAATACAGTATATTTGTAAAAACTGTCTGTTTGGCATATACCGCCTAGAGGAGTCCTGTTGACACAACTACATTACTCACACAGGCTGTAAACAATTTGTCACCCAATGGCGCTTTACTTTTTCTTCTGTACATCTTTACCTTCTTTTTCGTGTTTTTCTTCAATGGGCTTGGTTACGCGGTCGTAGGACGGTGGACAAAGAGCGGTGGACATGGTCAGGTCTGTTTTTTCTGTGTAAGAGTTTTCATTGATCTTATCAATGAGAATTTCATCCTTGAGACGTTGGCCCGCCCCTCCTCCTAATTTATTTTTATTATATACAAAGGAAGCTTGGTGTATTGTCTGTCTTAGGCGGTGACGCCTGTAAGCCCGCTGAATGATGACAGCGGACAACTCCTCTTGTTTACGTTTCAATGTAGTTGTGATGGGCTCATACGAGGCTTTGGAAGGGTTGGATTGCATAAAGCGGTCCTCCATCTGTATGCGGAGAGCATCCATCTCTCCGCTCTCCCCAAGGACGCGCTTCGTAAAAGCAAACAAGATGTCAAGGCAGTGAATTCTGTCACCACTTACCATGGGTAGATCCATCGCAATAAGCTGAACCTTGTTGGGTTTTGCTAAATGAAGAGGAGGTTCCAAGGCAGCTGCAAACTCCGAGAGTTTTTCAAATTCCATAAACTGGGTTGCATCCGGGTCAAACTTTTCCCAGACTTCATAGAACATCTCGAAGTCATCCTCGCTCAAAGGCTCAGCACTTTCTTCGGTCGCCACACCAAAGTTCTCCAGAATGACAGCGATGTACATGTTTACTACAACTAAAAATGATATGATGATATAGCTGACAAAGAAGAAGATCCCAACAGAAGGATTGCCACAATCTCCTTTGACGGAGCTTCCTGGGTGGTCTTTTTTAGGGTCACAGTCTGGAGGCCCACTGTTGAGAATGGGCGCTAGCAAGCCATCCCAGCCAGCAGAGGTGGTGATCATGAAGAGGCAGATCATGCTGTTGCCAAAAGTTTCAAAGTTGAACATGTCATCGATGCCCACTTCTCTCTTCACGTAGGCAAAGTTGGACATTCCAAATATAGCGTAGATGAACATGACCAGGAAAAGGAGAAGGCCGATGTTGAACAAGGCAGGGAGAGACATCATCAAGGCAAAAAGCAGCGTGCGGATTCCTTTAGCACCCTTGATGAGACGCAGGATTCGACCTATCCTGGCAAGTCGGATCACTCGGAACAAGGTGGGTGACACAAAGTATTTTTCAATGATCTCTGCTAGGAACATACCTGTTAAAAATACAATTAAGCAATAGTCTTAGGGCTAATTATTTATCATTGCCAATGTCCTGCCTTGACTTACCTGTGTACTTTAAGGAGCTTTCAGTGACAAAGTCTGCAATCCTATGCACAATGACTCAGAAGTAAATCTCTGAACAAAGCCACCCTTATTTCTGAGTAAACATGCACAGGAATGGGCTTTAAACTGCCATGTTTCCGACTTTATGGCAGTGTGCAGTAACAACTCAAGAATGTTAGAAGTCAACTTTTATATTTTATCTAACACATAGAAAATTATGTCACCTAAGCCTTTCTAGATTCATTCATCTTAACCTATTGTTATTTGAAATCTAAATCAAGCAGCACATCTGGGAGTAACCAATTTAAATATAACACACTAGGCACTTTTGATACCAGAAGTCAGTGATAACCAACATAAACATACCTTATGAAGGTAATAAACAATGTCGAGGCTCCTGCCCTACAGAGCAGGCAAGCCTGCTGGCCTGACATTAAAGGAGGATTAAAGGAGGATGGTGGCTGTTTCCATCTAACCTAGCAACTCCCCCCCCCCCCCGGGAAAGCTGAGCTGAATGGGTTGCTGTGTCCCCACTAGAGCTGGCCCTTACTAGTAGGTTGAATGAGTTGGCCACCTCAGCAGCAGATGCTGCAAAATGGGGAGTGGCAATAGGTATTGGTGGATAGAGGGTGGTGGTAGTGGTTGCTGTTTTCACCTTTGCTTCAAGCAACAGAAGGTCTTGGACCAGTCCTGGTTCCCACATATAGAAGCAAATGGGGCATTCATCAAAAACATTTTCCTTTCCATCATTTCTTTAAGAGTTTGTAAATTATAGCCTTTGGGGGAGTATTGGTTTGTAGATTAAGTGTAAGAGTGAACTTAGAAAACAGATCCTCTTTTTTTTTAAAAGCAGCTTGTGTGATTTTTGTCACCCACCCACCACTCCAATGTGCTTAACCAAATATACTTACCATGTTACTAAAAATGAGGGAACCCCCCCCCCTGTGTTGGAAAGATTTCGGCCCACAGAAGGACTCCCAAAAGTGGAATATGTGACACCATCTTTTGGGGTTGTTTTCCTAAGAAAGAAACCTGGGGCCAGGGGAGATGCCACAGTCTCCAAAGTGGGAAGATAAATATGCAGGGACTTTCTAACCAAATATATCGGTGGGTGTGAGAGTACCAGTCTTTACTGAACAGTGAGGGGGCCAAGACAGAAAGGAGAGGAAAATCCTACTCACTGAGATCTAGCAATTTGAGATTTCAACCTGTCTGGAATTTCCCTCATCGGATGAAATGGATACAAGCAACCTATATCATCAGAGATACCATTTGTCAAACATATTCAGAAACGATTGTGATGCATATGACACAATTACAGAAGATAGATGCAACTAGGAAACAACGTGGCTGAGCAACTGAAAACTGCAAAAGAAATAAAGCAACGTTCAAAGCAACTTAATATACTTTTGACATTTGCCTCGCTTTGTTTAGAACGGGCCTTACCTACAATGGAGAGGATGACAACCACAAAATCAAAAATGTTCCAACCAATGGTGAAATAATAATAGCGCAGGGAAATTAGTTTCAAGACACATTCTCCAGTGAAGAGGACTATGAAGATCAGATTAATCCGGTACAGAATATCTTCCATTTCTTCACTTTGGTCATCTGTTTCGACCATCATGGTGATCATATTAAGGCAGATGAGAATCATAATACTGATGTCAAATACTTGTCTTGTCACAAAATCAAAGACCATGCCTTGATATTTGTTCTGAGGTATAAAGAAGAGATATTAATCAGTTAAGGCTCTGGTGTGCACACTGCTAGATTACAACTCAATAACATATACTATTATTAATTTTTATTAGTTTTCGCATACCACATATTCCATTATCAGACATTTGGGCTCATTACATTCATTATCTTTGCAAATTCTCTAGAATTCTCAAATAAAAATACAGCTTAGTATAATAACAACAACTCTTAAAGTTCAAACCTAAAGTTACAAAAATTTCCGATGATCGACTTCCACACTACTTTCTTCTGCTGTTTTTATATTCATATGTTTGGTTGCACGGTATAACATTCCTTATAGTTTCAGTCTATTTTCAACATTCTTCATATCGTTTTTAAACCTTCATCCTCTTTCTTTTTGTACTCATATTTTCTTGTTTAATCCTCTTTTTGTGTGTGTATATATATATATATATATATATATATATATATATATATATATGCGTGTTTATTTATTTATTTATTTTTACTATACATTGTACTGTATTTTCTATCTGTATGTCCAATAAAGCTTTTTAATTTGTTGTTGTGAATTTGTTTCCTTCTGTGAGTAATTTCTTATTTAAGATGTTATTTTGTTTCAACTATCTTATCTATATATGCTATAAATTTTCCCCATTCTTTCATGTACACCTCGCTGCCTTGCTGTCTTATTCTCGATGTTAGTTTTGCAATTTCCATATATTCCACCATTTTCCTTCTCCAGTCTTCTACTGATGGAATTAACTCTTGTTTCCAGACCTGAGCTAGAATTACCCTCGCTCCTGTAGTCGCATATAGGAACCATTTGACATCATCCTTTGCAACATCTTTCCCCACCATTCCCAACAGGAATGCCTCCGGCTTCTTTTTTATTGTATATTTAAGAATCTTTTTAATCTCATTATATATATCCTCCCAATATTTCTTGACTCTTTCACAGGACCACCACATGTGTATGAAGTTGCCTTCCTTAGATTTACATTTCCAACATTTCGTATCTCCTGTCTTGTACATTTTGTATAGCTTAGTTGGTGTAAGGTACCACCTGTATATCATTTTGTACATATTTTCTTTTAAGATTGTGCAAGCCGTAAATTTCATTCCTACATTCCATAGTTTAAACCACTCTGCATATTCTATATTATGTCCCAGATCCATCGCCCATTTAATCATCACGGTCTTTGTTTCTTCATCTTTAGTGTTCCATTCCAGTAGGAAATCATAAATTTTTGATATGTTTTTTTCCTCACTTGATAATACTGTTTTTTCTAATATTGTCTTAGAATGCTCAAAACCTTTTGATTTCCTATCCTTTGTGAACACACTGTATATTTGTTGGTATTCCCACCACCCCTGTAGATGTTCTTTAAGTTCTTCATATGGTTTCATCTTTAACTCATTGTCTTGCTCTGTCAGGATATCTCTATACGTTAACCATTTTGTTTTCATGTTTATTTTTTTCACTGACAGGGCCTCCTGGGGTGATAGCCAACCTGGCGTTTTCTTTTCGAACCATTCTTTATATTTGGACCAGACTTCGAATAACGATCTTTTTATACAGTGGTTTCGCTATGTTTCGCTATGTTTTTTTATTGTGTGTGTCTATATCTATATATCAATAACATATATAGATATAGACACACACACAATAAAAACATAGCGAAACATCAAACATAAAAACTTCTCAGCACATGACTACCTTCAGATGTCTTTAGGGCGACAAATAGTTTGCACATATGCATGCCCAAAATCAAGAAAAACCAACTCATTTAAATGTATTCAAGTATTGATTGCTCTCTCCAATTTAAAGAAAGCTTAAACTCACTTCTCATTTGCTGTTTTTAAAATGAATCTTTCAATCTAGAATAGTGTCACTTACCCCTGGTCTAGGAATAGGCTTTTGAGGCTTTTTAGACCCCAACTTTTTCATTGCATTGTAGTACTTTTTCTGTTCTTCTGTCATAAAGATATCTTGACCTCCAAAGTAAGGGCATAACATGAAAAATGGTTATAATCACATTCTCATAGATGGCCTATACACTTACTTGCATTTATTCCATATTCATAATCAAAAGAAAAACAAATATTGGGCTGAATTGGTTTTTACAATGAGGTTCTTCCAAATTTTCCAGCGGTGCCGGTAAAAGGTGATACCCTTTAAACTGTTGTGCCCATTTACTGATTGTAGAATAAGAATTTTAATTTAGGCTCAATTCAGTAAGAATGGAAGATTTTATGTAGAACAGAGGTAGGGAAATTGTGGCTTTCCATAGGTGTCCCAGGTAGCACAGCCAATGGTCATGGGTGATGGGATTTGTAGTCCAGCAACATCTGAAGGAGCACAGATCACCCACCCCAAATATGAACCTTAACTGCCCCTGCATTCTGAGAGGAGGTGTGGTCACCACTCCGCAGGAACTTCTCTCCAATGACTAAACATTGCAGCTCTTCAATGTTTTGCAAGGCAAGGTTCTCTCCCAAATGGCCATGAATATTTATAGGTCTCTCCACTTTTCCCTTTAAAAGCCAGAGCAGGTATTTCATTTCATCGGTTCACATGATTTAGCCAAAGTTTACAATGTGAGCTTTAAAGGTAATGCAGGTAAAATACTTATCTTCTTTTTTTGCTGATTGAAGTTATCAATGATGACGCCAATGAATAGATTCAGGGTGAAGAATGACCCAAAGATGATGAAGATAACAAAGTAAATGTACATATAAAGGTTGTCTTCATACTTAGGCTGCTGTTCTACCTACAAAGTAAGCGAAATGATTGCGAAACCTCAACAAGGTGTATTTAAAAAAAAGCTTGCAAGTTGGCATCAAGACAACCCTGGAGCCCTCCAGATGTGTGAATGTGTGTATTTTGGCAGGTGTATAATTGAACATGTCAATGGTGTACTAATAGAGCATTAGTGATGAATTTATACTGGGGCACCAACACACCTTATTAGTTCTGCGATGCTTCCCTAATGTTACTGCACTATTGCCATCTGGAGAGGCACTCCAGCACAACAGCAGCAATCCAATGCTGCCAGATGCCCCCACTATTTGTGGTATGAAACAGGTGCAGGATTGTGTACAGCCACCACCCTAAGTACAAATGATCATAAGAGCACAATGCAAAAGAACTTCTGGGGGGGGGGCATAACAATGCTATATCTTCACTTTAATTGTCAGCATGCCTGGAATTCTTTATGTTACGATGATGGTGGTATTTCTGGTACCCCACCCATCTTTAATAATAATATAATTATATATTATATTATATTATATTATATTATATTATATTATATTATATTATATTATATTATAATGACAAAGCCTCTCCTCCTACCAGAGGGGAGGAGTTGTGAGCAGGAGCCGGTTCCTGCGTCGGCAGGGGGACGTATTCGGCCCCCTGCGTCAGTTACCCCAGCTGCCACGCCACGCCCGTCAGCCAGCCAATAGGACTGGCTTGGAGGCGGGGTTTAGCCAAATTTAAGCAACCGCGGCAGCTCCATGCTCTCATTCTGCTTCCTGAAGTCGTCGGATCACCTGCTCACCCTCCATTTAGGTCATATCTATGCTTTTGACCTTGCTATGGAGGTTGGTTGGTTGCCCAGGGGGCCCGGTAGGAATTTATATTCATTTGGCAAATTGGCAACAGCCTCTTGGTTTTTCGCCTACCTCGTAGCAAATCGTCACAACTTTTCGGGTATTGGCGGTTAGGCATTGGAATATGTGTCGTGTGTTGGAGGGCAGGTTGTGGCCATCACCTTCCCCTCCCCTTGTTGGGTATTCCGTTAAAGGAATCCGGCGGTTGTGGATCCTGTCCGATGCCCTGCTGGTGGCTAGGGCCATGGCACGACCCCCGGTGACATCAGGAGAAGCTTCCAGTTGTATTTGCATCAACAAGCTCCTCCCACTGGTTGTTAACCTTCAGATGACTCCATGCTGAGGGGGGTGGAGTCATGTATAGATTGTTTGATTCAATGCCTAAGCCAATACCACTCACATGCTGTAACCAATAAAGTTGTGGCCTTCTTTAGCCCATTAACATAAAATACATGTGTCCTTGTGTCTTATTTATCTCTAAGCGGGTGGCGGGTCCTCAACTCACAATAAGCTTCTTGTACCCTGCCCATCTGCCTGGGTTACCCCAGCCACTCTGGACAACTTCCAGCTAAGTATAAAGGAACACAAACCAATTAGGGTGCTATTTAATTTGAACATAATTCATGTTCACAATAATGTTACCCTCATGCACATTTCATCAGCAGAATTCTAGAATCTTTGTGCGGTAAAGAATGCAAAGTACTTACATTTCTTGAATCAACCGCTGCATACATAATGTCCATCCATCCTTTAAATGTAGCCTGCGTCAAGAAAATATTTTAAACATAAAACTCTGAACTCACAGCCTTGTACCAGAGTTACCAAAAGGAAATGCTTTACATATATATACATATCCTATAACTATGGACTGAAGTGAAGGGGGAGCTGTTCAAGCTTTCAGTGGGCTTGATCCCGCCATGCAGTGGGATCCTATACTGGTCAAAAGTAAGTTCCCTTAAGTGCAAAGAGATTCTCTGACAAGTAAGCGTGCTTCCAATGGGAGGAAGCCCCATTGACTCTATGGAACTCATCCTGAGTAGACATGCATAGGATTGTGATGTAAATTTGTTAAGCTTCGTTCCCCATGAAATGAAATTGGTCCCAACTAAATCAAATTGGCATGATGGCCATGACTTGGCTTAAGTCCCATTGATTTCAAGGAGGCCTAACTTAGTCCTGCTCCAGCTGACAGTTAAGAAAATTCAGAAGTAAACAAAAACGTTTCAGTATTTCAGTTCACTATACAAAGCACAGGTACAAAAGATGATACCTTTGGCAATATGGAAATAAGGTACTTTAATGTATCCTAAGATATAACAGGCTTCCCCATGCGAACCAGGAAGTGACCTCTCCAGACAACAGGACAACTCTTCTTTTCTTATCTCTGCAGCTGCGATCTTCTGGGTGACGCGGATGGCATTAGGCAGTTGAATGCCCATGCATATGCCATCTGTTTCCCTCCCTCCCCTCATAGCTCTGGGCTCTGGCAACCCATGCTATGTCACTGGGTGGGTCTACAATTCTATACTAAGTTGTGAGAACTCAATGGGACTGACTTCTGAACAGATATCATATCATATCATATCATATCATATCATAAATATATCACTTTCCTCCAAGGAGCTGAAGATGGTGTATGCGTCTTTTCCACTTTTATGCTCACTGTGAGGTAGGTTAGTTTGAGAGTTGGCAAATAGCTAATGAGCACCCAGAAGGTGAAACTGGAACTCCTGAGACCTAGTCCCACAGCCTCAAAGTAACATTTTAGGCTACCTTCATTTTATATTCTGGCAGTCTACAGTGATTCCATGACCTTCTTACCACCAAATTCCTAGCAAATTCCTATGAGCCTGATCAGACTAAGTGACGAAATAGTTGAACCAACTTTTCATTGTACACTAAGTAAACAAGAAGTAGTCTGTAAAGAGTGTTCACTTACTACTTGCAGTAAAGAAAGATACCCAAATCCCACATTATCAAAGTTAACTTTCACGTTTTTCCATCTGGCGGTTTCATTTCTTTCTATGAGCTCCTTGCACTGAGTCCGATTGAAAACTTCTTCAATTGTGAACATTTCACCAGTTGTGGTATTAATGCAGTGGTAGAACTTGCCAGCAAACAAGTTTACTCCCATGATGCTGAAAATTAGCCAGAATATAAGACAAACGAGAAGCACATTCATGATGGATGGAATCGCTCCTAGAAGGGCATTCACAACCACCTAATACACAAATACAGGAGGGAAAAAAAGAGTATAAGAATACTTACAGCAATAACATAATTACTCTGTTGCACCAATGCATAATTTTTCTGTTTTACTTTATTTTTTAGAGTGAATTATTAAATGGCTAATCACAATTTTGATTGCAACAGAGTCCCTATTTTAAAGAAAATTTTCACATATGCAACAACATCAAAGATGAGAAAACTAAAATACTTAAATAAAAGTAAAAAGTAAAAAAACCTGATAATAGTAACATGAAGATTGTTGAACTCTGTAAAAAAAGAGATATATGTTAAAATACTAATACAGAAAATCAAAATATAAACTGAAATGATTGTATAATTTCTTTAAAACTAAAAAAACAAAATGTCAATAATGTTATCAAAGAGAATTAGTAAAGATTAGTATATATATATTGTACAGTTAACCATGCATTATTATTACAAAGATTAATTTCTTTGCATAAGAAAGCCAGACAGTTTTGCAATATGTGCTTATTTAAATAATCACATAGTTTATTTCAAGCTCCAGTCTTTATTGAGAAAATGAATCTTTTTTCAGTTTAAACATTTTGTTTAAAAATGATTGAATGAAAAATTCATATGTCCTTATGGCGAAGTGTTTAATTAAAGGATCAAAAACATTTAAACACATTGGGCTCCTTTACTAAATCAAGAAACACCTTACTTTATTGACTGCAATACATTTGTAAGTTTATCTAATAAAACATGACTGGGAAGAATGCTATCCAGAAAGCTAAGAGGTTAGAGCCTAAGATCCCTTGAGTGGAGTTCCACTCGTGGAAAGGTCACTCCCCCCCTGCAGTCCCCTAGATATCTGCTCCAGGGGTGCAAGGGGGTGGACTGGGGGATTCTGTGAATGGGTTGGATCTATAGGTGTCATTCTGTTTCCAGAAGGCCCTTTGAGCCAACAGGGGCTTTCGCTAACATAAGGTGGAGGGCGAACATTCACAGATTCCCCCAGTCCACCCCCTTGGACTCCTGGAGCAGATATCTAGGGGATTGCAGAGGGAGTGACCTTTCCACGGTGCAGAGGTTATTAATATTTAAATGTGGAATACACTTCTTTTTCAGCATTAACTAGCATGGCTGTACTCCAACACGTGGGCGCAGAACAACCCTTTATTTGAGGAACCCTCTCCAAAAAACCAAATCCTACTGACTGGGTCTTTGGCAGGGGGTGGGGGAGACACAATCCTGACCACCATAATTTCCCTAATTGATAGGATTTAACAGTTTCCCCCCAAGAGGGTTCTTCATGTACAGTCCAAAATCCATAGATTGATGGATTGAGCAACAGAATTGCACAAGCAGGACCTATTTGTGGCTTCATATCCAGAGAGGGATACGCATGCAGAAAAAGCCTGTAACTGGATCAGGGAGGTATGTGCTTGGTTTGAAATTAGTGAGTTTTTAAATGCGTGTTCCCAGCATCAGTCACCTTCAGAGGAGTGCGCAGTAGAGGCCTGGTTTGCAAAGTCTTGTTAAACCATTGTTAAAATAAACCACACTTTGCTGCAAATGTGCAGGTGTTCTGGGGCGGTGCTCCCTTGGTGCCGGGAAACAAGCTTGCCAAAAACAATCCTTGGTTACCACTTGTGGTTTCTTTAGAGAGAAACAAACCACCGTGAGCCCAGGTTCGATTGCAACCCTACCTAGGCTTTGTTTCCTGGCAGCACGGCAGCAGAAGAGGAGAAACGCCTGTGATTTTAGCAGCATGCGTTAGCTCGTTACACGCAAGCCATGGTTTCCTTTTAACAATGGTTTGACCACAACGTGATGCGTGAACTGTGTTACGGTTTTTGCAGAGCCTTGCAGGCTGCAAAAGAAGTAGCCCTTCTCATCCAGAGTGAAATACCAAGGAACAACCAAAGCAAGCAGGCCCTCAGAACCTCGCCCAAACACGTTATGAACTTGTGGGGGGGGGGGTCCTTGGAGCTCACATAGCTGCTTAGAAAGCTCCTTTCCCAGCTTAGAAAGTTAGGCATGGCAGAGCTTCAAAACGATTTTGCTTCAAGCCTGGCTAACTACGGCGCAGCAAGGTTTCTATCTCTCAGAACCATTCAGGGTTAGGGCATGCCCCCCTCTCCCAACACCACCTGCCTTATAGCCGCATGCTGTGGTTATTTTGGAAACAGCATTCTAGGCTCTTTCTGCTGTACCCCAGCTACTATATTTTAAGCGCTTAAGTTGTGCAGCTGGCAGTGGCCATAGGGAATCAAGGATGAGTGCTCTCGAAGGCAGGCCCTGCCTTCCAAGGTGACAGCCTGCTTGCTGCTCTCCTAAACCTTGAGCAGCGCTTGGGAAACTCATGTGACTATGAGGCCATCTTGCCTAGCTGATGGTTAAAAAGAACCTTATATACTAATAGCAAGCTCATTCCCCAAGTGCCTATCCTTGCATAGGCAAAACAGCACCACCCACCCACAATATTTTTTTTTGGGGGGGGGACAAGGTTAGCAGAAGTAAGAAATTATTTAGGGAAAAACTATAACAGGAGGGGGGCCCTGACAGTGTATTGAAGACTGAGCATGCTCAATGGGCACAGAATGTTGGGAGGAAATGGAAAACTGTGGTGAGCGGAATGGAGTATCCTGGAAAGGGGAATGGCTGGTTGAAAGCCTGAGCAGGAACATTTCACACTGCAGTAGTCTGTCGCAGGTTCTCCTTTCAGGATAAAGCCTTGTCCTATAAGGTGGAACCCCAACATTACAGTACAGTACAGGTAGCTTGCATGGTAGTAGAAATTAGGAGGGGAGGGAGGGGTTGGCATGGCAATTGAATTACTGCATTGTGGTGGAACATAATGCTTGGTGTTTAGAGTGCTTTTGGTCAGGGGGTATTTTGGGGCTGAGCCTTTGTTTATTCTCTTTTCTTTCTCACAAGGAGACAGTTTGGTATAAATAAAGTCACAGAGCTGGTTAAATCTCAAGCATATGAATTTTTCTTCAGCCTTAACAAAATTCAGTTGAAATGCTCATAATTTCAGAACAAATGTAATGGCAGGGGCGGGGGAGCTCTGGCCCTGCAGTGCTGCTGGACTCCAACTCCCATCAGCTCCAACCAGCATGGTCAAAAGGATGATGGGAACCGGAGTGCATCAACATTTAGAGAGCCAAAAGTTAGCCATTCCTGGTGTATTGGATTTCAGTCTTGGTTTCACCTTTCTTGCATAGAACTCTACTGTGGAGTATGAATAGCCCTTCCAAGACACGAACGGCACTTTTGACTCCAACCCATTGATCTTAGCCTTCCTTAATGTTTCTCTCTTGTCATTATGTCTGGCCTTATAGAATGAAACAATCTAGGGGCAAAAGCTGTGTGAAACAATCAAGCTGCGAAAAGTAATTAATTACTGCAGGAGGACTGAATGAGGAATTAGCTGTCCACCTCACTCATCAAAATAAATTGGCTATGCAAAGACAATTCAATAATTAGACCTGGAGAAATGGAAAACATGTTTCTGATTCTGTCAATTGTAAAAAGAGTTATTACTGAATCAATGTAAGAGGCATTTTTAAGCATATCTTCTGAATTGTACAGAATAAAGTTCGAGATACCAATTTATTTTTTAATGTTGCTGCCTTGGAAACTGGACTGGAAATTTGAAATATGATACTGTATCACTTTAAAGCAATCAGCCAGAAATATGCATAAGACATGCAAAACTAAAACTGCAAGGTGGATTAATTTTTTTTTAAACTCCTTTTCCGCTTTACTGCTCTAAGAAAAATACATCAAGCACGGCGTAACATGCTCTCTTTCAGTGAGTTTACACATAAACACATGCTTTACATATTTTGAACTACTGCAAGAGCATTACATTACAGGGAGTTTTAAAAATGGTAAATATAAAGCAATGGGTATATTCAAATCTCACTTTGCATGTAGTTATAAGCATTGATCTACATGCACTGAGATTAGAATATAGCTTCCAATCTGTGACAGATTTAATTCACATAAAAGCGATTATTTACTTTGCCTTCCAGCACCTCTGTGGAGTTAGGATGGTTGAAATTTACTTTTGAATATATTTAAACAGTTCTCACAATAACACAACAGTCTTGCATTTTTTAAATGTTTACTTTGATAAATAATTCCCCTGTCCCTGTTGTGCATGTTAAAGTAGTTGTGATACTTCACAGACTTACTTTGTCCTTAGGTCTTGGATTTTTCTTCCGCATAGGAATAATTTTACCAAATTTCGAACAGAGAAATCATATGAAGTTAATTTAAAGCTCCACATTTAAATATAATGATACAAATATGTGAAAACCCAAACTTGATAGGTAGGAACAACAGGTCAGAATTTTAGGTTCTGATTGCATGGAGATGTTTATTATAATTTTTTTGGCAAGCTGCTTTAAAATTTGGTGTGGTCCATCCACAAGTCAATTAAACAAAACCATTTTTTTAATAAGACATTTAAAAAATACGGTTGATGCTTGACCTCAGTTTCATTTAAATTTGAACAGTATTCTTTATTGCCAACTAGACTACAAAGTGGTTAATTAAAGGTCTTGTTTATGATGCCTTCTTCCCCTCACAAGACTGACCCTTAATTCTGTAACAGTTTTCATCTCTCTAAATTATCCTCAACTCAAGATGCAGTGCTTGTCATCTTTCGCTCCAAAGTAGCCTCCAACCCTATTTGCTCTTTGGTTGCTTCGGTCAGAGGTCATAAATTCCCAGTTCAGCACCAGACTCTGAACACGGCTTGTCAGAAAAACCTAGTATTATTTGAGTCATGCTGAGAGTGGAAGTCCCAGAAGACCAATAGCAGATAGTACTGGAGAAGCTTTTGAGTCCCTGTGGAAGATTAGCGGTGCCAAACATATAAAGATATAACAAATTTTGTTATATCTTTAAGTTGGGCCCAGGGTGCTTCGAGACAGCTGTTTATTGTGGGATCAGTACTGTCACACCTTGGATCCCGAACGCCTTGGGAGTCGAACATTTTGGCTCCCAAACGCCCCAAACCCGGAAGTGAAGCCAAATGTCCGACGCGACTTCCGTGGCTTCCGATTGGCTGGAGGAAGGCAGCCAGTTGGAAGCGGCACCTTGGTTTCCGAACGTTTTGGAGGTCAAACGGACTTCTGGAACGGATTCCGTTTGACTTCCGAGGTACCTCTCTACTGATCACACATGCAGGTTTCTTCAACAGAGCATCAAAATATCTGCTCATATATCCCCCCCCCACATTTAATCCAGATTTACACTTTCTGCAGAACATCCAAGAGACTAAAAAGAAAACCTGTTGCCAATGACTTATTTGCAATGTCTGAATTAATTGCTTCCAATATTCTGTCTCTATATGGAAGCACTGCACTGGCACTAGTTCAGTGCTGCAGTTATCATGGAAGAAAGCAAGGAGGCATTAACGATTTTCATTCATCATTTCTCTGCCATCAACCCAATCCTGCCTTTGCCATGTCCCCACAAAATGAAGTTGCTGAAATGAAAACTGTCTCAAAAGAGTGCCGTTCAGTGACTTCTTTGAGAGCTGGTCAGGTTTTATGCCTGGGAGATTTTTTTTTCCCCGTTCACGAATCATTCATTAACAGACACACTGATTTCTGTGAATGTATAGCGCTCTTTCTAAATTTGGGCCAACTGCTTTGGACAGATAATGTTTACTATTCAAGTTGTTTGTGCCCTTAATCCATTTAATCTGTTTATAATTGACTTTGAATTATCAGCCGTATGTTGCTTGTTTTGTTCTTTAGCTGAATGAGAGACACCCTTTAAGTGGGAGAAAATGCACAGGAAATTGTGAAAAACTGACACTGTTGTGTACATGACTCTTTGGTTCCTTTTAGCTATCATTAAAGAGAAAAGTCGCAATGGAGATTGTGAATGGAAAAAAATGAAACCTAGTATAATCATATTCCTTATTCATATGAAGCAGATGTGTTTTGAAATTTATTTGTTTTTCAGGTCGCCATATTCTTGGTACTCGTATTACATGAACATTTAGCAGCGTTGCTATTCTTGTAGATTACTTAGGAATGAGTACAAAGGACAACAGTTCCCCAAACATTTGTGCCAACAAAAACATATTTGCAAGAATGTTCATGAATAGTAAATAAAAAGAAGTATGAACATGGATAAACCAAACAATCAGTTAAAAAACTGAATGAATGTTCGTGAACACTACAGCAATTGACCAGCTCTTACCCTATTCCACTGCTGACTTCTCAATTCATGAATTTCTTGTTTAAAGGGATTTGTTGAAATTAAGGGGTGGTTAGATGCACCTGAAATTCATGTATCGAGTCAGTTTCAATTTACAATATTTCTTCTTAGAAATTTTGAAGAAAATATATGCAACCTGATGGATACAATTTGAGGAACTGAGCTCCAGTATTCAGAATTTTGTTTTATGGTACTGATGTGGCTTTTACATCTCAGCACTAATTAGACACCATGTTATGTTATCGGCTGCCCATCTCACTAGAAAGGTTTTCTTTTATCATTATTCAAAAGCTGTTTCCTCTTATGTTTCCATGAAGTGGCAAAAAAAGAGAGAGCATTCTCTAAAAATAACAGGTTTGAACAACATGCAGTTTTGATCAGGTGGTATAGGGAGTGTAAATGAATGTTTTTAACGGAAGTCTTTGGAGTTTTGCTGGTGACTTCAATACAGGCACAAATTCACCCAGTAACTTTAAGAAACGGAAGAAAACAGGGGTATCAGGATAAATATTAAGCAGTGGTCCTGACTTACCCCAGAAAAAAAAAACATATAACACTGCATGATTTGTGTAGATAATGCTGTGGGATTGCTGGAATTGCTTTAACTGTTTTGGAAATTATTAGCCATTGTGAAAAAGAAAGAAAAATAATCCACTGAGTTGTCTGGTTAAATTAGTCACGTAAGCAGGTTTAGTCTGATCAGTGAGACCATAAAAAAATTAAATCTTACTGAGTTGTCTACATGGTATGATTACTAGTTGTTCTTGTATGCCACTAGGTTTAAGTAGTTCATTGTCAAAAACTGAGGGAGGGAAAGAGACCTATATGGAGACCTGAGAGTGATCAAATTTGACCTACTGAATGAAATTCTAAACTGAAGCCATTAATTTCAGTGGGAATAAATTAATTCTCCATTAATTTAACTAGCAAGAGAGCTCACAGATCTGAATTTACAAAAGCAGCGCACCCTTTTAACAAGCTGTGTAAACCGGATAATGAAGTAAAAAAATATTTAATTTATCAGAAACAAAATGACGCAGCATCAACTCACCTTTCAAATCACTGTTAGCAAATCTGACAAACTCCTCAAATCGGCTAGAAAGTAAAGTAATATAAATGCACACAGCTTACGCGTGGTACTGAATAAAGGGTTGAGGTTTGCTAATGAAGCTTTTTGCTTATCTATTACCGATAAATGTGCAATAGAATGAAAGGGCAGCATTTCTGCATGGTTTTGTCATTCCTCACAAAGGCATGCACAGAACATTCCTTACATTTAGGCATGCGCTTTATGTCTGGCAGACTTTTCTCTCATTTCATCTTACCCTCATCCCTTCAAATCTTGACAAGGCCCGTAAAGGTCTCAGAGCTCTCAGTGTCCTAAGGGATTTGATGGCTCCAAGTTCTGAGTAACCCAATGCATTTGCTGTTAAGCTAACCAATGATACCTGTTAAAAAAAATAATAAGAAAAAGAAAAATGGCCACTTTGCATCGTATAAGGCTTTGTAGGTTCAGGATTGTGGAGTTTGAAGGAATCACAGGGCTATAAGCGCTCAAAAGCACATTATCCAGTACACCCTGTGCCAACTTAGGATCTTTAATTTCATACCTTAGCTCACCGTATGAAAGTTGGGTGAATGGGTTGCAGTGGTCAAAATGGGTTCCTCAACTGACTCTGGAAATGTGTAACATGGCCCCAGTACAGCTAAGAACGAATATTTCAATACAACAAGGGGTAAAAACACACACTTTGGCTATTTTGGGAGGACCACTGAGGTGCAAGGTTGGGTCGCATACAGCAACATGATTTCATTGTTAAAGCCTGGACAATCTTTATCTGCAGTAAAATGTGTAAGACTGGAGAGAATTATCCATTTTTCAAAATGTTTGGTTTGACTTTTCACAATGTGTATATATTCTTAAGTCAATATATAATTTAAATGTTGTTCTCTTTGAGATTTAATTTGCATTCTCTCATGATGCAAGATTTTAATGGTTTTTTTTAAAAAAAATAAATGCAAAAGGGCATTCCAGAGGTTATGATTTGTATTCTTAATGACCACTTCCCACATCAAATGGGGGGCGCCTTTTGTGTGGTCACGTGCAGCCCCCCGGATCCCAGTGCAGCTCCCGGTAGTACGGGCTAGCTTTGCCCTCCGCAGGCTAGATACCTGGAGGTCTCTGCCTGCCTCAGCCAATCGCCCAATCCCGCCTGGGGAGGCGTCGCCAGGGGGATCGGCCAGTTAGGGGGAGGGACTGCCCTGCCCAAACAACAGATGGTGAATCTTACTGATGGCACTTGTCAGTACCAAGTGTCGCTGTAGAATAGGGATAACCAATGTAGTGGCCCCCAGATATTTAGGACCACTATTTTCATCAGGCCTAACCAGAATGGCCAATGGTCAAGGGTGATGTAAATTTTAGCCCATATCTGGAGGGTACCATGTTGTCTACCACCAATAGTAGAACTCTGTGAAATTTGCTAATGTAATGCTAATACATTATGCATTCTAAGGTTTTTAAGCAATACGCTACTTGCTAATGGCCTATTCCAAGGCAATATTAGACAGAGTGATTGTTCTTCCACCGTGTGGACATGTATGAAAATGGGTTACGTGCTTATCTTTTATGGTAATATATACTGGGATCCCCTTTTCTGATGATGGACATACTGAATGCTCTCCTGCACATGCTTGCATTATATTGGAATAGGCCTTTAAAAAGGGATTTGGCATGCACTGTAGGATGCTAATAATAGTGAAAAATAAAATAAGGTTCCAAAAAATGAGAAAATATTCATCATTGTTGTTGTTGTTGTTGTTGTTGTTGTTGTTGTTGTTGTTGTTGTTTTGCAAAGGGTCTAATATTAATTGTGAACTCATTTTCAGAGTGGACCCCTATGCAAAACGGCACAATCCACACACAGGAGTAGGCCTGGGGTGGGGGTGGGGAATCCCAATATTAGGAAAAGCTCAAAAATATTTTGGGGGGTGGGGAGGAAAGGCCAGCACAGGCACAATGTTGATTGGCTGTTTGAGGGGAAGGGAAAAGGAAATTGAAGTGGTAGGAATAATTTTTGAAAAAGTCTATGCTAACTGGCTGGCACCCTGAAAAACATGAGCACCCCACACTTGTGCAATTTAGTGCTTCTGCGCATGCGCATGCACCAAAACCCGTTCCGGGACTTCCGGGTTTGGCGCATCTGTAACTGTAACCTGAAAAGATGTAACCTGCAGCGGACTAACACGAGGTATGACTGTATATAAAAATAAATATATAAAAATAAAACACTTAGGGTACATACATCAACAATCAAGAAATCCAGCCAACACCAGGCATTAGTGAAGTATGTTTGATATCCATATGCAACCCACTTCAGAAGCATCTCGAGAATGAAGATGTAGGTGAAGACCTTGTCAGCGTATTCTAGAATGATCTTTATAGTCTTCCTCTGTTCAATGTATATGTCTTCAAAGGCCTGCAAATTGTTTCCAAATGTTTAGTGTTAATGTTTATTATGGTAGAAGGACAGGAAGATTGCCTTGCTTTTCACTTTGCTCCTAGTTTTGATTTTAAAAACATTTTTGCAACCCTGTTAGAGATGCTCTTCTAGCTCTGGTATAAACAATAACGCCAAACACTCCTGCCATAATATTTAATAGTCCATCTGCAAGACATCTCTGAAGTTGTTTTCCCTCCCTACTTTATAAAAACAGAAACTGTAGACAGCGGAGACTAATGTCATATCCCGATGAATGGGTGAGCTGCAGCAAGTCTAAATAATACAACTTTATTTCCTATTTGCCCTGTACTTCCATTAGGTAACGTATTTTCTCTCTGTGTCTCGTCTTAATCATAAGTGAATTGGTCACTTGCATTGGGTATTTCATGGGTGCTAGAGACAGAGCTGTTCCGCCTGGCCTTTGGGTTTTGATTTGGGCCATTTTAAAATGAGGCTGCATTTTAAAACAATTTTTAAATCTAAATTGTATTTTAATCTGCATCTTAATCAATTGTTTTTCTTTCTTTTACGTTTTATTGTAATTTTATTGATGTCAGCCACCCTGAGCCCGGCTCTCACTGGGGAGGGCGGGGTATAAATAAAAATTTATTATTATTATCATTATTATTATTTATTAACTAGCAACAAGTGAAAATATCATTCAGTTTCCATAATTGTTAAAGCGAAAATGTAATGTAGTAAACCTGCTATGCAAAAAAAAGTTTTTAAAAGTAACATTTATTTTTAACGTCTCTTCTGTTTTCACTTACCAGCGCACCACTGCTAAGAAGAATCATAAAGACAATGAAGGTTTCAAACCAGTTGTGCTCAACAATTCGGAAACAGGTTTTTCTAAGATTCCACCATTGTTTTCCTCTCCCGGCCTCTACACTAACATCACAGCACTTGAATCTTCTCACACAACCTGAAACAATAAATTAGATTTTTGAGGAGACAGAAGGAAAACCCCTGATATTAATTACTTCCACATATCCCAATGTGACAACTGAATGATTAAGCTGTGGTCTTTCTGCAAGAATATTAACTTCCTGTAGAACAGGTGTGGCTAACTCCCCCATATAGGGGCAGGGTCTAGCCTAAAAGGCAATTTTTTGGGGGGGGGGGGTAAGGATCCCATGATTGTGGTGGCATCAGCAAATGTTAACCCTCTCCTCAGACGATCTACGTACATCCAGTGACATAGTGTGGGTTGTGTGTCAAGGCCTCCCCCATTTGTTGAATAATAACACATGGACACAGTATTTTAGGTTAATTGGCAAATAAAGACCACAACTTTATTGATTACAGAATGTGAGTGGTATTGGCTTAGGTACCGGAATTGAACCGACTATATCTTAAATATGCTAAGCCACGCCCTGGCCAACTGGATTGATTGGTCGGGGGCCAGGACGCGGCCAGAACTCCCTGATGATGCGGGGGCTTAGCCATGCCCCCACTGTGTATGGGAGACCACATGGCCCCACACATAGCTGTCAAGTTTTCCCTTTTCTCACGAGGAAGCCTATTCAGCATAAGGGAATTTCCCTTAAAGGAAGGGAGAACTTGACAGCTATGGTCCCACAAGGAAGTAGAATGGCCTTCCCAGAACCTGGGGCCATGTAGAGGGAGTGGGGTGGGATGGAGAGAAATGGATGGAGTACACATGCACATTCAACTGTGTCTGTATCACTTAGGAGACTGCAGCTGCAGAGATAAGAAAAGAAGAGCCATTCCACTGTCTGGAGAGGCCACTTCCTGGTTTGTATGGGGAAGCCATTTTCAGCAGAGCCCAGCAACAGAAGTGCGTAGTTGTACCAAGGCAGCACTGTGTGTTGAAATTTGGCGCACCTAACAATTTTGCGCCATTGCATGCATCAACTGAATTTTGTGTGTGTGTGTGCTTATATAAATATCTGCCTGTCTGCGACTATGTCCTGTGGACACACCACGGGAATATGTGCCTAGGATAAGAGAGAGAATGTCCTGAACCAAAAAAGCATTAGCCACCCCACAGATGGCTCACATTCTATCACAGCTCATCTCTTCTAGCAAGAAAGCTAACCAGAAGCCACACAAGCATTTCAGGCTCTGAATATTGACCTTCTGTAAAGCAAGCTTCAGGCTCAGCTGCTTCCTCGGGTTCTACTTCCGGTTGTTCTTCGGCAGGAAGTCCAATATCAACAGTGCTCCCTTCGGATGAGCTAGAAGAATTTAGCTTCTGTTAAAGAAAAAAAAATAAAGGTGGAGAAAAACAACAACATTGATACAAGAGGACACTCAGGTCTGCAAAACCCCTTGCATGACTGCTAACAGTTCATTAGTGTTTACTTGTGTTTCTGGTAACTTTTATCAGATGTTTTATATATTGTCATTTGTATGGAAGTCGCCCTTGGATCAAGAATTGAATGGCAGGCTTTTAAATTGCACAAGCAACACAACTTGTGATAGGACTGAAACCATGCAATTCGATTTACAGCAGCAATGCTAATGAAGTAGGTGACAAAAAGTCATTATGGATGCCCTTCGTTACATTTGAAGGGCTTTAAGGAGTTTTTTTTTAAAAGCAACCAAGCGGGATATAAATTATATGAAATAATAATAAAAATCCTCTAATTTGACACTGGCTAAATCCTCAAAAGCAATACAGAAATAGATCATCATTATTATTACTAGATCAGGAAGATTAACAGTATTTAAAGGTTTACCTCTTTGCTTTCTTCCAAATCTGATTCACTGCTGAACTCCTCTGTATTTAAATTTTCAAAATCGGATTCTCCAAGAGCTATTGGCACAGTCACAGTCAGGCTTGGGTTATTTATGAATGACATGTAATCACTTTCATCAATGATGTATTTTTCCACACTGCTCCCTGTCCCTATCCCGCTTGTGGTTCCATTCACATCCCTAAGATAATCCAGATCTTTACCAATTTCAATAGTATGGTTAGAAATGCAGCTGTTCTTATTTAGCTCCTCAAGGGGCTTGATTTCGTCCAAAGCTTTTTGCTTTTTAACGAAGGACCTTGCGATGAATTCTCGGATTTTTCTTTTCATGTACTCTACTCCTTTATCTATTCTTGCCACAGCAATCTGGAGATTGTTCATTTCGTTGTCATCATCTGTGGCAGCAAGGTTGTCTGCACTAAATGAGCTCAGTAGCAATGCCAAAAATAGATTCAGTACCTAAACAAATGGAGGGAGGGAGAGAAAAAGATCCTAATTTTTGCTCAGTCAATGTATTGCCCTGAAATAACATGTTTGAGATAAAGGCCTGCAGCCCAGTACATAAACCCAGTATTGTAGATTCAGAAGGGGTTAATGCATATTGTAGACAACTATGAAGGAGATTAAGGGCTGACATCTCTCCCAGCAAAACTGCCTACTAGCAAATCCATTCACTGCTTTTCTTCTCTCCTGTCTGCACTGCTTGACATGATACTGTTTGCCAATTCCTACTCAAGGTCATTGCAAGGTTTTATATTGGCACAAAAGTGTATAAAGCGAGGGAAGAGTGGATGCTAGAAAAACATTTTTTTTTTTGTAAACTGGGTCCTCCCTAAAAAGAGGGCACGTGTTGCGGTGGGACCCGGCAACCAGGCCTTGTGTTGTGGGTGGGATCATTGGAGCAGCCACAACACCCTATTGGTGGATCCCTCGAACCTGGGAGCAATTGGGTTAGTGGGACACCAGTCAAAGCAGTTTGAGGGATCACAATATAACCCGATGCATGTAGAAGAAGAAGAAGAGTTTGGATTTGATATCCTGCTTTATCACTACCCGAAGGAGTCTCAAAGCGGCTAACATTCTCCTTTCCCTTCCTCCCCCACAACAGACACCCAGTGAGGTAGGTGGGGCTGAGAGACTTCAGAGAAGTGTGACTAGCCCAAGGTCACCCAGCAGCTGCATGTGGAGGAGCGGAGACGCGAACCCAGCTCCCCAGATTACGAGTCTACCACTCTTAACCACTACACCACACTGGCTCTCATGTGCCCTGAGCTTCCTCTTTCGGGTTCTTTGCATCGGAACACTAGCCCACTTCTCCCTATATTTAGGGCTTGTGCTTGACCTTGCTATGCTGTCGTGTGTCACCTGTCGTTGGGACAGGGACACGGCAGAAATTTTCCCCACTTGGCGGATTTGGCTGGCGCCATTTGAGTTTTGCCTGCCGCGTAGCAAATCGTCACAACTTGTAAGGTTGCGGATAGGCTCTGCTTCTTGTTGATAATGGTGGCAGGATGCCTAGCCATCCCTATGCGTTGAGTATTCCTTTAAGAAGGAATCCAAGGACTCATGGTTAGTTTTCCCCGTGCGGGGTTGTGCCCTGAGCCAAAGTTCAGGGCTCATCTGGGTGGGTGGGGGCGTGGCAGGCCCCACCGCCTGCCTCTGTCCCAGGTGTTCACCCAAGGCTGACTGATGGTTGCTAACCGTACTCAGCGTGTCCTGCAATGCTGCAGGAAGCTAGTCGAACCAGAGCCTAAGCAACCACCCACTTGATTTGTAATCAATAAAGTTGTGGCCTAAATTCTGCCAAAAACCAAACCAAAAATATGAGTCCTGTCTGAATTTATTTCTAGGCCATGTTAAAGGGTCTCCACACGCAAATATGATTTTGCTTGCCAATCGCTTCTAGTGAGTATGAAACTTTGATCACTTTGTTCACTGATTATCTGAAAAGCCTCCCCTGTAAATGAATGTGTTTTAAGATCTTTGATGAAACAGTCCAGGCTATTTGCTAGATCTAGAATATCTTAAAATTGTTTTTTACATACCACTAAATTTCCAATCACCATAACCATCATGAATACTGTAAGGCACATGGCTTGACCTGCAACTTCCATACAGTCCCACATGGTTTCTATCCATTCTCCGCAAAGGACTCGGAACACGATCAAGAAAGAGTGGAAAAAGTCATTCATGTGCCAGCGCGGAAGCTCACAGTCCTTTGCAATCTTGCACACACATTCCTTGTAGCTTTTGCCAAACAGCTGCATGCCCACCACGGCAAAAATGAAGACAATGATGGCCAGAACCAAAGTCAGGTTTCCCAAAGCCCCCACGGAGTTGCCAATGATTTTGATCAGCATATTTAGCGTCGGCCAGGATTTTGCCAATTTGAAAACCCGGAGCTGGAAAACAAAAAAGGTCAATTGACAAATGGTTGTCAGTAAGGGAGAATACAAACATGTGAAAAAGTTTGTGGCCCACTCCGGGAAAATTTAAGTGCCACTAAGTTCCACTGAAATTGATGGAGCTTTAGTAATGCCATGATTCAAACATTATGTAGATTTAAGTCTTGTTTAACTACCGGTAATTTATTTCAAATGAATTCTCCTTAGAATTGCACTGAAATCCTGCTAACTTGTGCACACTTCCTTAGGCCAAACAATATGTGATGTTAGTCACACGTTTAAATAATTTATAAATCATTTTTATTAAATTTCCCACTTTAACAATCCAATCCAATCACATTAAATATTCCAAATTATATGTATGCATATCAAATAATCCAAATATACTGCCAAGTTATAAATATTTTTTTTAAGCCTTCCCATGCTTCAAGTTCGGAAGGCTCTGATCATCATCATAATTCTACTGCATTTCATAATCATTCCCGATGGTTCCTCCATTTCTTTCTGTTGTTATCCTTCATTCTTTTGCAGCCTCTGAGTTGTTCCCACAAGTGAGTTACAACAAACAATGATGTGTTTCTGTGTGGATTTTATGTCTATGATTCCCTTCACATTTTTAAATAAAGGTGGTTAACCTAACCAATTTCATTTTGAAGCTGTGGGCTCTGATCCAGAACATGCTCCTGATGTAGATCAGGACCCTAAGTCAGTTTTCTGTTAAAAAATTGTCTCTTACCTGGTGTTTATTTGCCCCTTATAGGTAAACATCAGTAAACATCAACTTTTGGGAATAAAAAACAGCCTGGAGGAGCCCATTTTCAACAGTCCACACCCAGAGGAGTCCCCAGTCCACACCCAGAGGAGGTTTCAGATAGGGACCCCATGGCAAATTTTCTTCAGAATTGACGTATCCAGATTAAACACCCTTGTTTAAATATCTGACTTGAATCTTGGCCCTACAGCTCACTGAAACTCCTGGAACTTAGTGAGTAAGTGCATGCCATATCATTGGTTTCATTGGGATTTAGTATTGACTAACTTTTACTGGACTGTGTCTTTTATCATGTAAGTTTTCCATTTAAGATAGCTCTACAGCATTTTTTTATTTTTAGATTCTTAGAATTCCTAAAATCATAGAAAAGGAAATAAGATGATTCAACAATAACACCGGCTAGACATATCGGTTGAAACAATTTACCAATCTGAAAGACCGAAGAACTGACAGTCCTTCCACGTCTGCCAGGCCAAGTTCCACCAAACTAAGAGTGACAATAAAACCATCAAAAATGTTCCAGCCTTCTTGGAAGTAATAATAGGGATCCATGGCTACTAGTTTCAGAAACATTTCTCCCGTGAAGATTCCCGTGAAAACCTAAATGGGAAACACAAATATATGAATCTGCAAAAGTTTAAAAATTACAACTGACATACAGAAGATAACCATGGCTACAAGAAAGTAGCATGCCTACAAATGCTTTTGGAGGCTTTCATTCGTTCATCTTTTAATACTGCATTCTTTTATTGATTTTTCTAAAAGCAGCTTGTGGGCATACACAGCAGCACATTGGCAACTACACATGGCAAATGGCCCCGAGGGAAAACATTCCCATGTATTTCACCTGTACTTTGAGCCACTGTTCAAGCCTAACAATTTTGGAACAATAATCCATGATGGTTGCCCTGAAAATGACTGAGCTGGGCATTAGATTCCCTGTTTTGGCGAATATACAGCCAACCTTTCAACCATTAGTGTTCCTCAGACAGCTCTTCAATCTTTAGGGCCTGTGCAAAGTTTGAATCTGAGCCAAACTGTCCGATTTTGCTTCTTTCCAAATCTAGACTGTGAACCTTTTGCTGCTTACTTTGTTCCCTGAAGACATTTGGAATATGGCATCCAGTGATGGGCAGATCTGTCAATTTGACTTTCTAATTTTTCCAATCTTAAATTCAATTTGCATGTGTGTGTGTGTGTGTGTGTGTGTGTGTGTGTGTGTGTGTTTATATTCAAAATTTTGTCAGCATTTTAGGTCACATTTCCAATGCATTTCTCCTCTAGCACAGATATATTTTGTACATGGTTTTTCACTAATAATACATGCCTTTTATGTACCCTTTCCACAATACACACATTTTTGTACATGTTATTTCACTGAAGAGTTGCACCTCAAAACTCAGAGAAGTGTGGTTTTCAAAGGATGGATGAGTTTCAGTCTGCATATTGTTTCAGGAAGTGCAAATTAAGCAGGTTCACATTAATGTGAGAACCAGGCTTAATTTATCCCCCATCCTTGAGAGAACTGTGGCTTAGTCAATCATTGACAAATGTGCCAATGCCACAAGTGCAATATTGTGCTAGAAGACACTGTGCATATTTCCCCAAAAGAATAGCTAAAACAGAAAAACAAGCAGGGCATTACAGTAGTCAGCATCAATGGATTTCAGTCATCACGTTATTAAACATCTAGGATTGAGTCCAGCTAAGTCATATTCCAGGTAGACTCATTGAAATCAATACTAACTTTCAGTGGCTCCACTCTGAGTTTGACTTAAGTTAGCTATGACACCTAATCTTGAAGGCAATTTTAAATTCAGAAGCAGTATTCTAGACAGATCTTTCTGGTCAGAGGCGCCATCTTGGGAGTGTGATTAGGGGTAGCCATTGTCGCTGCTTTGTAATTGTATTTCCACCATATACTCTTTTAATCTAGACAATTCAGAATGCCACTACACTGAAAATGTTCAACGAAGAAAAGTGCTTTATATTAAAGGGTGCTGAAGACAAAGTTATATGAGTTCAGAATGACACTTCCTGTATGTTGTGTTGGTATACACAGCTATCCAAGCATTCACCACCACTAGTTTCTTTATTAAAGTAATAATAATAATAATAATAATAATAATAATAATAATAATAATAATTTATACCCCGCCCATCTGGCTGGGTTTCCCCAGCCAACTCTGGGTGGCTTCCAACAGAAATATTAAAATACAATCATTTATTAAAGGGGTGGGGAATGCAATTTTTAAACTTAGCCTTTATAAACAAACAGAAGTCAAATATCTCGTGCAATAGCCAATGGATGACTCACCAGGTTCCCAACAGAAAGCACATTATTGAATTCATCTGTCATTGGGTAATGTTCCATTGCCATGAAAAGGGTATTTAAAACAATGCAAATTGTAATAGCAAGATCAACAAATGGATCCATCACCACGATGTTAACAAAATGCTTTACTTTCAACCAAAATGGACAGCAGTCCCAGATCAAGAAAATGTTTGCAAACTTGTACCAACATGGCGGGCACTTCTGCCGTGACTCTTCAAGTTCTGTTAAAAAGAAAAAGAAGAGCACACTGTTTCATGCTGACTGTTCCTAAATCAGGAAATGCCATCTCAAACACGGCTAAGACAAAACCAAAAAGAGAAAGAGAGAGATGGTTCTATTGTTTCTGCTTCCTCTGGTCCCCCTGAGTCCAGAGATAAAGAAATAAGAAGAAAAGATGAAAGGCTGAGTCATGTACGATCTCAAAAATGGTGTCTGGGAACTTGGAAAGTCTAAAAAAGGGAGGGTGGCCTAGTCAAGCACTCGCAACACACACACACCTATATCCAGGGCTTCTTCCTCAGCAGGAACTCACTGGAACTCAGGTGAGAGCCATTGCCATTATAAAATAACAAGAGAGGCATTCACGGTGAGTTCCAGCACCTCTTTTTCTAGAAAAATAGCAGTGCATATATCACTGCTCCATGTCCTCAATGAATGAACTGCTCTTAAAACACGGAGACATGGATACAGAAAAGCCCATTTCAAAAAGGGCATTGTTGAGCTGCAAAACGTAAAGAAAAGAATAACCAAAACGATCAGTGGCTCTCTTATATGTAAAGTTACAATGGCCTGACACCACAATAAGTCAGAATACAGCTTAGAGTGTCCACAGAAAAATTACTTGCTGCTCAGGGGGAGCTCATGCCTGCTGTGCTCTTCCCTGTAGGTTTTTTAAAAAAAAAAAAAAAATCTCAGGGCAGGATGACAGCTAAACCAAGGTTTAGCGTAGTGTATCAGCTGAATCAAGGATCACGATTAAGTTCTCTCCCACTTAACTATGACTACAAACTTAGCTACAGATTGTAGGAGAGACCTGGACCATGATCCTGAGGTCAAACAACAAGCTAAGCCAAAAATTGGCTTACCTGCTGGGCCACAGTGACGGAAAAAGTCTGGGGAGAAGCAAAGCGACTGCAATCTCCTGGATTGCTATCACATTCATGCTAAGCCATGGTTTGGCTTAGTGTGTCTTCTGAACATAGCCAATGTTTGGTGCTTTTTTGTTTACAGAAATGGCAGATAAGGGAGACAGAGTAAATTATGCAGGGGGTCGAGAAGGTGGATTGGTGGATTGAGAAGCCCCACCCTTTCCACATAATATTAGAAGCCAAAGTCATCATAATGCTAACTAGCAGGTGCTTCAAGAGAGGCGAAGTACTTCTTCAACACAGTTCACCGCCACAAAACTCAGCAATGGCCTCCAGGTCAGAAGGCTTCAAAAGGAGAACAGACAAATTTGCGAAGGGTAAGTCTATCAATCTCTGCTAGCCATGATGGCAAAATGGTTTCTACAGGTTCTAAAATGTGATGCCATTGAATGTCAATTGCTGTGGAACAACAGCAGAGAGATGGCTATTGATCTCATGTCTTGCTTTTGAGCTTCCCGAGACATCTGGTCAACCACCATGGGAAATGGAATGCTGAACTAGGTAAACCTTTAACCTAAGCCAGCAGGACTATTACGTCCACATGGAATTCCTCAGGTACTGTTGGGGGGGGGGTCACAGGTGCTTAGAATTCTTAAAAGGTCAATACAAGGAACTTGAATTGCGCTCACAATGCTGAATCCTGCCATTGTCAGGAGGGCATAAGGTACACTTCCTTGCAATAGACTTGCTTTTTTCTAAAGCAGTGATAACTCCACCTGTTTTAAAAAAGGTGACAATTCCAAATCCATGTGCAAAAACCCTTGCCTTTACAAAAACAAAAAGTCCTCTGAGATGCCTTTGCTGTTGTTTAACTTTCTGACTTCTAGTTTCACCAGAAATCGGGACTTCCTTCTTTCCCCTTCCCACTGTTTCATAATCTGTTCTTCCAGCATACATTTCCAAACTGTATTCTCACATCTCTGCTGCTGGGCTGTCGAGAATGTGAGACAGCCTAGCGTAACCTACCACAATCTTGTGCATTAATTAAGCCTGGCCTTCCACAGAGCGGTAATCATTACAGAGTAGTTTGGGGCAACACGTTTAGTACATTTGAAGGAACCTCCCTCTCTCCCTCTCTCTTTCTCTGTATATACCTTCCATGGTGTTTGTGATTATGCTAGCTATACTCATTGCTCTCTCTCTTAGTGTAGGGTCTTCCAAAAAATCCATAGAAACGTGAAAAGAACTTGATCTTCTTTTTTTCATTTCCGTCTCTGTGGTTGTGGCCTGCAAAAGAGAGAGTGAAATATAAGATCGTTCTGAAAGCAGCGGTTGAGCATGGCAGCTTATATGAAGAATGTCTAAGTCTGAAGGCATACATGCATCATGCTTTTGAGTTATGCTCAATTATACATGCCAAATCTTAGTTATTTATTGTATTATTAACCTGGTATTTTTCATTTTTTTAAAAAATAAAAAATATCTCTTTAAAGTATTTGTAAGAAACATGCTTTTCCTCATCTCAGTTATTTCTTTGTTATACTTCTTAGATGACTCTCAGGGAACATCCCATGGGTTGTTGTTGCTTTTTAAACTGCCTTGCTTATGTTCATTAGCATTGCAAAGTCCCACTTACCCATACGTTTCAACCTATGCATTGATTTCAATGGGATTTGCTTCCAAGTAAAGATGAGCAGGAATTCAGCCTTGGAGAGCATGCTAGACTTTGCCAAATGGGGAAATACCCCCCCACACACACACACAACATACTAGGCACAAGATCTATGTAAAACAACCTTTTACTGTTCTCTTTTAAAGAGAACAGTTGGTGGGAGAAGAAATGAATTGGAATTATTCAGTCAACAGCTGTAACCCTAAAGTCGTTTACTTGTGAGTGCTTCCCACACATAGGATTACAGCATAAATCCCAGGTTATAAATAAAAATTAGAATGGGAGAAAGAAAAAGGGAAAAAAAGGCAAGTCACTTGCTTATCTTCCGCATTTAAAATGGATAGCAAGCTTTTCATTCAAACCAAATCAAAATTAAAGTTTAAATTAAAATTTAAAAAATCCAGCATTGTCATGCTTCTCCAAATCAGCACAGAAAAGTCCTATAATTTTGATTGAGATAGCTAGAAAAATATAGTGTGTGTATATGTGACAGCAGATATGTGCACATATATTTGTAATTTGAAAAGTGTGTGCATCAATGTGGTAATTAAATATCATATTTACTTTGTCAGCCAAAAATGGAGCATCGGGTTGAAAGATGCATGAAAATGCTAAATATAAAAAGTGAAATTTTGGAGTGATTTTACCAATGTTTGGGGAACCAGAACTTCTAGCCACGTTGTTTGTATGTTGTAATGATGTTCACGAGACAGAATGTAATCAAATTTATGTACAACCAAGGCAGTGTCAGAATCCATATGGTACCAAAAGTTATAACTTCCTCTTAGTTGTGGAGTAAGATGAATTTTTTATTGGACCTGGCCAGACACAATTAATTCATAGCCAGATAAATGTAGGATCCAGCAAGGTTTTCTGAATATAAAACACACAAAGCAATATATATTTTGCACATTCTCCAGACAATTTCTCTCTCTCTCTCTCCACTGCTTGTTTTGCAAATATTATGCTTTAAATTGATTTTGTTAGTATATATAAAAGGTATTACAAGATGCAGGAGCATTCACAGCTTGACCAACCAAGGATCATTCCCAAGGGATTCCATTCTGTAGACACACTGGCTGGTGCATTAAGAAAAGGCCACCATGCCTGAACTATTTAAAACTTCCTTACATTGTCATCAGTAGCTGGTTTATCTATTATCACCTCTGGCAGAAGCTGTCCAACAGGCGATGTAGGAACAGATGGTCCACCAACCAAGGAAACCACCCCATTGCAATCCACAGTGCTGTGCATCTTCCCATTCACTGGAAACACTGCCAGCATCCTGGATGACCTACTGGCCTGACTAATGTTACTGTTGCGCCGTTCACCATGTCTGCGCGGCACAAAAAGGGAATCTCTTCTGCTATCATTATCTTCAAATGTGCTGTGTTCATCATCAGCAAAGTCATTCTCTGATCCTATATCCTTTGCTCTACCTCTGAAGCTGAAAAGGCTCGTTCTGCTGTTGCGCCTTGGGGAAAACAGGGAGCCACGCATGCTCAGCAAAGACTGCAAGGAAACACAGGAGAACACGGCAGTTAGGTATAGAGTATCTACAGAGCTCTGAAAAAGGATAAGCAAAGTGCAGGTCCCCGCCTCCCTTTATCTATTCATTCTCAAACACAGGCATCCCCAAACTTGGTCCTCCAGATGTTTTGGGACTACAATTCCCATCATCCCTGACCACTGGTCCTGTTAGCTAGGGGTGATGGGAGTTGTAGTCCCAAAACAGCTGGAGGGCCAAGTTTGGAGATGCCTGCTCAAACACCATGTCAAGTTCCATATTATTATCATTATTATATATTAAATTGGTAGACCCAGTGCTTGTTTTCTTGGAGGGGGGGCGGCACAGGGGTATGCATAACCCCTAAACATTTTGTGAATCTAATGGGAGAAAATTTTTAAGTTTCTTCTCAGTACAGTGAATTGTCAGCTCCATTGCTGGGTAGCGGCCTCATTTCCTGTCACACTGTTTCCTGAGTCTCAAATGGAAGTGAAGCATTTAATGTGTGAAGTAAGAGTTGGAATCTTACATAGTGTTTGGTCAGTTTTGTTGTTACCGCCTCCGATGGTGATGGACACCAAGAGCAAGGAGAGGAATCGGGAAGATGTTAGTGCACACAACCTCATGCCAATGTGGAAGTTACTGTGAGCTGTCAGCTGTGTAATATTCTTTACTGTATTGATTTCCCCCGATTTGAATTATAAAATGGTGATTTTCTTGAGTCAAAATGAGAGTACCCCTAAAAAAATATTTTATATACAAAAGCACTGGGTATACCACATTTATATGCTGCATTTAATTATAAACAGTTTGCCATGCAAAAGAGGTCATTCTTAGATTAGCAATACCAGAAGGCAATGTAGTACAGTTACTACTAAGAGATAGAGAAACTAAATACTCAGATACCTGGTGGGGAGAAGAGTGTTTCCGTTCTAGTGTTAGCCTATTCCCTTCAATAGAGAACCGGCAACCTTTTCTCCTGATGCTATCTTCTGATTCAGATCTATGAAACTCATCTTCGTCCTTTTCCTCTCCTCCAGATTGTTCCCTTTGTTTTCTTTTTTTCCTTCTGTTTCTCCTCTCTTTGGCGCTCTTCGAACTCAACTTGGACGCTTCAGAAGAACTTTCAGAAAGCCCCCCTACGCCGCCGCCTGCGCTGGGATCCTTTGACTCAGCCGATGCCGTCGCTGCTGCTGTTACCGCTGCCTGCCATAAAGCATTTGGGGTTTTATTTTGCTGGCCTCATGAAAAGAACAGCGTTTCTAAACTTAAAACACTCGAAAATCCAAGTGTAGATTTGTTTTTATGAAATCAAAATGGTTCTTTTCCTTATACACATTTGTTTTTGTGCTTTATACTCCTCCTTACATGCACAGGTGGCACTGTGGGTTAAACCACAAAGCCTAGGGCTTGCTGATCAGAAGGTTGGCGGTTCGAATCCCTGCGATGGGGTGAGCTCCTGTTGCTTGGTCCCAGCTCCTGCCAACCTAGCAGTTCGAAAGCACATCAAAGTGCAAGTAGATAAATAGGTACCGCTACAGCGGGAAGGTAAACGGCATATCCGCATGCTGCTCTGGTTTGCCAGAAGCGGCTTTGTCATGCTGGCCACATGACCTGGAAGCTGTATGCCGGCTCCCTCGGCCAATAATGCGAGATGAGCGCCGCAACCCCAGAGTCAGTCATGACTGGACCTAATGGTCAGGGGTCCCTTTACCTTTACCTTACATGCACCTGCACTGAATTTTATTTATGTGTTTATTTTATTTTAGAAAATGTGTACCTTGACTTTTCAACTGAAGGTGCCAAGGCAGCTAACAATACAACTACCCCATAGGGAGTGTTGTATCCTCTTTCCCTCAAACACCTGGGCAGTGCATAAAATAGGAAATATATATCATAAAAACCAGACAAAAATATCCCGTAGATTTCTTTTCACAGTATCTTTGGGGGAGCTGGTTGAAACAAAGACAACACCTTTAAGGCACGGCAGCTTTCTAAATGATACATTCAGCTAGAACAGTGTTCAATTATTATGTTCAATTTTTCCCCATCAGAAATATACCTGAGCTGCTTCTTGTTGTTTTTTCAGCTGCTCCAGCATCTGCTGGAACTCGGCCTCCTTCTGCTCAGCTTCTTCCATGGTAGCTTGGTTCTGCTCATCGTAGGCCATGGCAACAACAGCCAAGATCAAGTTGATCAAGTAGAAAGAACCCAGGAAAATCACCAGGACAAAAAAGATCATGTACGTTTTGCCGGCAGCTCTCAACGTCTAGAGAAAACAATAGGGTTGTTGTTGTTTTAATAAAAAATGTAATATATGAGTTTGCAACGCCCTTCCCCATGTGACTCTTGTAAGCCAATACAACATTTGGGCTCAGGTTACTTGCACGGGTTTTGTTTTGAAACCAGCATACTTTAAGCTTTCGCTGCACAAATTATCCTCTCACCAGCTGATAAAGGTTTTCCCAGAAGTCCTGAGTCATCAGTCGAAAGAGAGACAGGAAGGCCCAGCTAAACGTATCAAAGCTTGTATAGCCATAGTTTGGATTTCTACCAGCTTTTATACACATGTATCCTTCCGGACATTGACTGAAAAAGAAAGAAAGATGTTAGGATGAAAAACAGTCAGTCATCAAATCTAGTGAAATGCCTACTTTGCAATGGATACACATATGGGCATAGCTGAGTGGGTAGGCCCTACCCTGCACAGGAAGTTCCTAACTCAAATTCCTTGCCTTTTATTCATTCTCTCCCACTTAATCCCTTGGAACCACCAGCTATCTGCTGCTTCACCACCAACCTTTCCTCACATCCATTCAGGATGAGAATTAGATGCTCTAGTAAGATAAGATTCAAGTCTGGTTTTCCCATTTTTTTTAAAAAAAAATGGTCTCTTGCTTCCCATTTCCAATTCGACATATTTTAATCAATGACCACAATCAAATTATTTAAAAAGAAGCCTAAATCAGAGCAGATCAAATCCAATTCTTTAGTTCAGGAGTAGCCAGTGTGGTGTCTTTTGGATGTTTTTGGACTTCCAGCTTCCACCAGCCCTGACCAGCTTAGCCAGTGGTCAGTGACCTTGTGTGTTTTGGCTTCAAAAACAACTAGTAAGTGCCATATTGGCTACCCTCTAGCTATATATCATGTCAGGTTATAGTTATCAATTATAAGGTACACAACAATGTTAAAACCTGTTTTTACTTTGTATTTTTAAAGCTTAATGGTGGTCTTACCCTGCATCAGAACTGTTGCCACAAAGCAACGCATCGTTTTGTCCTTCCAGAAAGTAAAAATGACCTGTTTGAAAAAAAATTATTTCAAAACATTAGGAGAAAATAACTCAGCAATTTTGAATCATATAGTATAATACTTTTATTTTTTGCTTCGCGGCTTCATTCCTGGAATCCTTTCACCAACATTTCCACTGTGAAAAGGAAAAGGACGGTTGGTGGTGGGTAATCTTATACGAGGCTGTCCAAATAGAATGAGGGTATTGAGGGAAGACATAAAAAGAGGACACCAACAACTTCGCTCGATGTTAAAAAGGTCCCAGTTCTATAGACTGGGCACAATGAAAAACTGGGTCACTGGAGCCATCACAAATAATACTGCCTTTAGGGTGCTCCATTGTTTTGTCCCATAATAAATGGAGGCATCACCAACTTCATCTCATGATAGCAAGTGGTTAAATTTATCCTTCAATCTAATTAATGGATCTCTACCTTGAGTGAAAGCATCAGGAATTTAGCCAACTCTTCGGCTCATTGTTACATAAGAATTTAATACAGAGTGCCTTAGCATAAAATGAAACTCATAAACTGATTCTTGGAGGATCTAACTCCCTAATAACTATCTGGCGACCTGACCCATCCCATAGGCTACAAATACCGTATTTTTCCATGTATAAGACTAGGTTCCCCCCCCCCTTAAAAATAATGTCCAAAATTAAGGGGCGTCTTATACACGGAGAGTGCCGAGGGTGGTTTGTCTTAAACCTGAGTCCTCCAAAATTGGGGGCGTCTTATACATGGGGGCGTCTTATAGACAGAAAAATACAGTACATGGCTTACACCCAGTTGTTGAATCACAGAGTTAATTGTGATCTCCGTTCCACCAACATCCCTCAACATACCTGGTCCCAAACTTGAAGCAAACAATAAAGAGCAACACTCAATAGCTCAGTTTGCATGTAATAAGCAAATGTGTAGCTTCCTGGAGCAGTTTGGGAGTGGGTTTAGTTAGTGACCTGATTTTGGGCAGCCAAGGAAAGTTATGGTTAGAAAAGCAAAAACCTTCTGCCTGCTGTTTGCGCACCAGTTTGTACCGGTGCAGATGCCCACAGAAACTGTCATGGGCACCACATCAGAGGTGCCAACTTCCAGATTGAAAAATCCGGGATCGGCAGCTGCGCGGAACCGGAAGTCGCGCTGCGGCCGTTTTGGAACTGGGCAGAGCGACACCGGAAGTTGCTTCTACGCCTGCTCTGCCCATTTCCAAAATGGCCGCAGCACCAGAAATCACTTCTGCGCATGTCTAGAGACTCCAGACATGCGCAGAAGGAGCCTCCCTGGGCCGGTAAGAATCCGGGGGATTTACGGGGTTATTTTAAATCTGGACTGCCAGCGGGAAATGGCTGGAAAAACAGGGGTTTCCCGGGGAATACGGGAGACTTGGCAGCTATGCACCAACAACTGAAAATATAGTAGGAAGGGACACTGTGGGCATCAAGGAAGGCCTCTGAGGGCACCCCTGCTCTGTAAGAATCAGTCTGTGGTAATTTCATTCTTTGTGAACGGGGGCATAGCCATGGGTGGCAGAAAATTACTACCTACTTTATTTAGAATTGTTATTGTCATGGAAGAGTAATGGTCACAATCACCAAAGTGCCAGATGCAACTGTACTAAACAGCTTTCTCTTTGAGGCTGGATGATTCATCCTAATCAAACCTAGTATGCTACATTTATTTATGATACACAGTCTGTGTCATTCTGCCCTCTACCCTCCTCCCCTTGTCTTCTCTGTAGCTATGACTATACTGAAAGAGACGCAAATAACCACCCTGATTGTGCTGAGAAGTGCTTTGGCACAAGAGAACTAAGAACATCTATATCCAGTTCCTGAACTTGGTCAGCTGCCTGCGGACATCAGCTGAGGCAGGGCAGGATTTGTGCATACACATCAGTGGAGATGTCCAGTCTTGGTGAAACATGGATGGCGAAACAGATTCCCCACGCTGTCCAGTGGATGAGAAGGCATCACTCACCAAGTGCCAAAGTATGGAAAACTGGACTGGACCTAGCAACCACAGCCAATTCCCCCCTATGGTGGCTGATATTTGCGTTTTGATGCATGTTTGCACGCATTTTTTTGGTTGGAGAACTTCATTGTGAAATTGGGGAAAGTGCAAATTTCAAGAGGATAGCTTTGACTTGTGTGTTGTTTTGAAAAGTACAGATTCGCATTAAACCAGGCATTCCCAAACTGCGGCCCTCCAGATGTTTTGGCCTACAACTCCCATGACCCCTAGCTAAGAGGACCAGTGGTCAGGGGTGATGGGAATTGTAGTCCAAAACATCTGGAGGGCCGAAGTTTGGGGATGCCTACATTAAACCATTAAACCAAACTGAATTTCTTCCCTCATCCCACGGACAGGTCACTTTGACCTACAGCAGCCTGAGAAGTGTGATAACACACCTTAAACCATTTTAGTCGCTAAATATACACATAAATTTGAAAGTGGTCAAGTCCTACTCCCCCAAGTGGAAAAGCATATGAATTACCATTTCTATAGCTTTCACTGTTTCCCCACAATTATTGCACCTCATGGGGATGGGTGGGAAGGCGAAGGTTGTTGAGAGGGCACTGTTCATCTCAAAATAATAATTCTAAAGAACCCAAACAAGATATGGTGAAACATCCCTCTTCCCCACAAGAAAAGTACAGAAGAGGCTGGCAGGCGGCTTGCCCTCCTACAGCTTGAACAATTGTGTCATTACAAAGTGTGATTAACATGTTCCCAGAAATGATGAGACTATCGATCCCTTTAGGAAATGGAAGCTGGAACCTTTCTCCTCAGTTTCTCCAGGGGATGCCCTTCCGTGTGCTGTGAATTTCATGTTGTCACAGACATACATTTTAAAATAGACACTCTGCTGCTTAAACTGCTGTGATAGTGCTTCCAAGTTAAATTAAAGAAGACAAAAGGGGCAAAAAATAGATTTTGGAAGTGCTGCTATTACCAAAAAAACAAACAAACACACACACAGGAAAAAACACAAAGACACAGTGTGATGTCCTGTTTCTATAAGTGAAGTGGCCCATTTCTGGAGCATTTCACAGACTGACATCTTGGTCACCCTTAGTCACTCATGGTGAAATGGACAAAAATTACCAGAAGTATGTTAACTGTGAAAGAGTAAATAAGTTATTAAAACTTAACAGTGGAAGGGTGGTGTTTCAGATGCGCTCCTTCTTTGTACATTATTTTTGGGACATAGGTACATGAAGGACCACCTCCTCTCATGCCAATGTGACCAGATCTCAAAATCTTCCACTGAGACTCTTCTGTCACTGCAAGTCAGGCTGGTGGTAACAAAGGAGAGTGCTTTTTCCATCAGTGGCACCTATCCTGTTCCATTGTGGCTTGGGGGTCACAAGAGGAATTGGAGGGCAACCTATCTCGGTAAGATCACATCAAGTAATGTCTCTTCCATATGGTCGCATCATGTCAACGCATCCTGGTAAGCAGGGTCATATCAGGCCAAGTCAGGATGATCTGGCAAGCTACATCCAGATTCTGACAGGTGTTATCAGGACCACAAAAAGCTATCTGTGAGCTCCGTGAGCTGGTTCTTCCCTTATTATGGGTCAGGGAGGGATGTTGCCCCACTAAAGAAACCACTAGAAGCCTTATGAAATCTGACAAGGCCTGTTTTGCGGTTGGCCTTGCCTCCTTGAGGGAGCTGGCGGTGCTCTTTAAAGGCGCCCTCAGAAGGCTGAGGAGATGGAAACCCTAATGGGGGGAAACCAAACTAGAGAAAGTATGTCCTGACTAATGAATAGAAGCAAAAGAATGAAGTCAAGAAAGTATAAAATAAGCATCATGTATTCCATAATGTAGTCATGAAAAAGTTTAAATACTTTACAAAGAACAAATCCATGGTTCTTCTGACGCTACTGGGGAATGGATGGCAGAAGGACCACATCTTCAGGCTGGAAGAGCTCAGGAAGAGGTGCTAAATGTTCATTCCCGCCTGTATCTCTTCCCTACCCCCTCAACCTTTGCTTGGCTCCTTTGGGAGTCACGGAAGAATCTCAGCCGGGGAACACCCTACCTGAGACCAGTTCTTTCCATCACAAGCTGAGATCAAGATGAAGAGAAATCACGAGCCCTGTTTCAGGCAGCACACTAAGCAAAAACAATGGCTTTGGGCAACAGCAGCAGCTGGACTTAAGGAGAAGCGAAGAGGTCATCATCTGCCCTCCAGAAGACTGCATGCTTGCACTAAGTCATGGTTTAGTTCAGCATTATGTGTGAATTGGGTCATAATTCGTTCCCTGTGGAATATGGCTTAGCCTGCTGTGTCCAAGTGACCTGATGGAAAAAAACTGTAAAAAGTGCTAGCTTCTATTTAGAAAAGCATTATTAAATTGAGGGGATTTCAACAGCTCCCAACCTCCTTATGTCATGAATACTTATGTCATGGTTATTTAATCCCACGCTGCCATATAATATTATTAATGATAATTCTATTACTATTTAAAATAACATTATAAAATTACATTCTTACTTTCTTCTTGTATGTATTCATTCCAGTCAAACGGCGTGCTATTAAATGTACCATTTTCTCCTAGATTTTCTTCTAATGTGCTATTAAGGTAAGGATCACTTGAATTTGTAGCATTGGCCGGATTCCAATACAAGCATTTATGCCTCAAGTTGCCCATGAACAGCTGGAGCCCTATTAGAGCAAATACACTCAGACAAAATACAGTCAGAATCATTACATCTGACAGCTTCTTCACAGACTGAATGAGGGCTCCCACAATTGTCTTCAGGCCTGAAAGCAGAAGAGCACTGTTAGGAAGACGACAAACACATATTTTAAAAAATACAACATACCCCAGAAACAGCCCCCCCTCCCATAAAAAAACCATGCAGAAGCCCAAATCAATGACATTGATATTTTATGAACTAACAATGGTTCTATCGCTTGTGAAGATGCGTCTTGTGGAGATGAGGTCACTGGAAGTTTATATTCATTGGACTCGTGAATGAAAATGGACGGCACTTAATTCCTGAAAACAACTTGTTTTAATGCCAAAACAAGTGATTTTTAATCATGCTTTACATTAGCTTCATACAGAAGAAATCTTACCGTACCAAGATTAAACAATGTTACACGGAAGGAAGTGCTATTGAAATCATTGCAACTTGCTCCCGCATAAATATGTTTAGGATCCGGGATTGAAGTGTTAGTGGTGTGGATTTTTAAAGAAAACTGTCAACACTTCAAACCCAACCCTCTACTGGAATTAGCTTTATAACATGTTGCTAAGTAAAAGAGTCTATAACATACTAGGACTTAATGCTAAGAAACTGTGGGTGGTTTGGAAAAAGATAATAAATTTCCCATGCAACAACCATGCTATTTTTTATTTTTATTTACATTTTTCTTACTGTTTTGTGTTCAATAGTGATTCAGATATTTCAAAAAGTTCAATTGCGATACAGATATTGGTCTTTGTAAAAATAAAAAAAATCAAGAGCAAATACAGTTTTTACAGTATGCAGGTAAAATAAACACATGGGTAAAAAAAGGTCACAGTTATGATTATGTTTTTTTTTGTCACAGCTTGACCTCAAAGCTTGACATTGTATGATGCAAATCACACAGGCTGTGTATACTGCCATAATCTCATGCAACAATGTGTTAAACGCAAAGGCTGGTTTCAAAAGTGAAGAAGCAAATGGCAAAAAGCAAAGGATCACAATGTTCGTTGCTACCAAAACATGAGTCCTGCTTTTTCTCGAGTGAGCAAGCAACGAGGCTTATGGTGAAGGAATGTGTGTGGCTTGAATTTCCATGAAGTCTGAGAGTCAGCCTCTGTGTTTAACCTAGCTCTCACCTGGGATGACTGATATTGTTTTCAATGCCCGGAGAACTCTGAATGTTCTCAACGCTGAGACATTGCCCAGGTCCACAAACTCTGTCACATATCTGCAATAGGGGAGTTCACACACAAACACAATGACAGGATAAAAAGGAACAGTTGGGACGCACGAGGGACCTAGCACTTTACACCACTCACTTCTTACCTGGGATTACAGAAATAGTTTTCAAAGCTCTCAATACTCTGAAAGTTCGAAGAGCTGAAACATTGCCTAGGTTTACAAATTCTGTTATATACCTGTAGAATCAAATCACAGTTATTCAGCATCAAGGCAGATGTTTTGCTACTTACTTAGGGTCTTTCATCAAGATCCCTTGGGTAACTTTAGTGGAAAAAATTAAATAGCAACACTGAGATGTTTACCTTTCACTGCAGTTTGCTTTTCATTAAGGTCTTTCAGCGGTGATTAGATTACATTTAAATGAAAAGGGGGGGGGGGAATGAGCCACAGTGATTTTACTTGGAAAGCTTAACTTTTTAATTAAAGTCATTTATGATGATAAAGGGGAAGGCGTTCCTCTTCTGGTAGGAGGGGGAAATTGCAGGACCTGAAATTACCTTTCTATGTCAATAACTTTACTCCTAGTGAATTCCACAATCGACATTACTAATTACTTTGCTAGTATTACACCGTACATGGATTCACCCCAAAAAACAAACATACGTACAATGCCACTATCCTTATAAAAGATGGGGAAGAATAAGCAGCAGATTTTTATGGAAGATCAACATTGCCACATGAACTTCCTAAGATGCAAACCCTGATTCATTGTGTATTGTAAGTACCCACAGGACAAAAGAAGAATCTCTAATCTGCTGTGATTTATTTTCTCCAGTCCGGTTGGCTGTAAGCCTGAACACGGGGGTTATATGTTGGCAGCAAAAATAAGCTTGTACAGAGATGTTTCTTCTATAACTATTTGCCTAGTCATATTCATATTCCTTGGTGTGGTATAACAGTATTATACTGTTTAACATGCACCAGTCACTAGAAAATTGCATCCAGTCATTAGTCATTGAAGAATCTATTTTCTCCACCCCGATTGATAAAAGCACATCTTAGTACCATAAACGCCATAGGTTTTTGTATGCTCTCCATGCAAAAAACAAAAACAAAAACAAAACAAAAAGGGGATGGGCGAGAAAGGAACGTAAAACTTACGCAAATGTAATGACAGTGAAATCCAGCCAGTTCCAGGGATCCCGAAGAAAGGTGAAACCATCTATACAAAATCCTCTTGCAAGTATTTTTACAAGTGATTCGAATGTATATATTCCTGTGAATGTATACCTGGGGGAAATGGTCAAAATATTCATTGTTAATTAAAATGTTGCGGTTTTAAATAAACAAATAAATCTGGGCAAACAAATCTTTTTCTAAGACTGTCAAGTCATCATTTGTCTCAGGTATCTGTTTTCAGAGCCATGCTGTCTTTGAAGATGGACTTTCCATTTAGCAATTAAGGGACAATGCCTGTTCATAGACCTAGCCCTCTATTGGTAGATCTGTTCCCCCTTTTGAACTGTCTAAGCTAGTGGCCATCACCTCTTGTGGCATAAATATAATTATACATAGCAGGAAGAAGGGTCCACTGCAACCACTGACAGCCCATTCCCTTGAGCGGCAAGTCTTCTTTAAGCATTAAAGTTACAATTAAGGAAAACGTATGCGTACGGACCTGGGCCACACCAAGTGGCCCATGTTCCCGACATCCAAGCATACAGTACAAAGGCAGCTTTGTTCTTAGACTTCCATATTGTGTAGAACCTTAAGCAGCAGGGGTTCTAGATTGTACAATGTATGTATGGGTAGAAGCTCCCTCCCTGCCTTCAGATGTTTGCACCGCATGTGTGGATGCCAGGAGGAGGGACTACTTGGCACAGCCCAGTTCCCTACATGTTCTCCTTATCTGTAAGTATAATGCCTGAACAGGCCTTGACTGTGCAAGAAGAGGTGGATCCCCTCCAGCTCTGCGCTCCTGTGAGCTCACTGCATCCTAGCCACGTTCTACAGGATGCAATCCTGAAATGAGTGGCTGAGAAGTATGAAAACAGTTTCACTACTTTAGCCAATGCCCTGCTGAGCTCAAGTTGGCAGGGCAGAAGTGAGGATGGAGATGGATTGAAGGCTCTTGCATTTCTCAAGACATTCCTGCTCTCTCTCCCTCTCTCTCTCTCTCTTGATGCATTTATGTTGGAAGGGGAAGAATATGTCTAATTTTTCCTCCTGGGGTGGTATTAGGGGCCCAGGAGACTCTTTGGATCTTTTCGATCCAAGCTGCTCCCTGGTACCTGCTCCCCAGCACTCTATCCCTTTTGGCCATACCAACACTAGAACTCTGATATTGGTTGGGCCAGAGCTTTGGAGGAGCCAGCAGAGAGAGGGAATCTCTGTCCCTGAGGAATGGATCTGATCTATCCTACGGCCTCCAGAATTCCCTTCCAGGGACCATCAAATTGCACCTTACATCTATCTTAAAAACGTTATTAGCTGCAGTAGAATTCAGTCCACAGCAAAGCATGCAAACATGCATATTAATAATATTCAACTTACTCTACATTCTTTGTCCATTCAGGAGGGTTACTTAGGGTCATAAATACACAGTTGGTCAAAATAGTGCACATAATGAGCATGCTGAATAATGTAGATTATATCATTAAGGAACATACAGCAGGAAATCATGATCAACAAAAACAATGGGATGTTCTGTTTTTATTAAATCAATACATTTGTTTAAAAAACTATGGGACAATACATTAACTTCTTATTTTTTAAAATCCAGGACTATAGTAAATGTGGATAAGGGCAGACATTATTTAGATAAGGGGAAACAATAGAATTCATTTCCACCAAGGACCATTACTCACTCGAGTTAATATTCCTTGGACAGAACTATCTCAGAACCCATGCAGATTATGCCTCAGGCAGCCACAGCAGAAACTGAGGCCTCTGAAAATTTGTTTTTTAATTAAAAAATATTGCAAGTAGCACAATCACTAAACGGTTGCAGATGTAGTGAAAATTCCAATAGCTTAGTCGAATATGGAAATATATAGAATGACCCCAGTAGAGCTTTCAAATCGTAAGAAAACAAGTGTACTCTATATGGGATGCTAATAGCAAAGTATTTTGAAAGGAAAGCTGTGATGTACATGCAGCTGCTGTGCAAAACCGGTGCTATCCATTGAAACTGCAAGTTCCAGCAAAATGAATGTAGATGCTGAAAGTCACAAAGTGGATAGGGTGTGCCAAAAATAGAAGAGTATTTGCATACAACATGGGTAGCTGATGGGGTGCCCTCTGGATGTTGCTGAACTCCATTTCCCATCATCCCTGACCATTGGCCATGCTGGCTGGGAATGATGGGAGCTGGAGTGCAACGACTTCTGTAAGGCGCCATGTTGGCCGCCCACGGCAAGAGTCAGATTTCTTCTGGCTCAACCTAAAAATAAATAAATTCCATCTTCAATTAATAAAAACATAAGAACATACAAATAGCCTGCGGGACCAGGCCAATGGACCATCGAATCCAGCATCCTGTTCTCACAGTGGCCAACCAGATGCCTGTGGGAAACTAGGAAGCAGAACATGAGCACAAGAGCCTTCTCCTCTCCCGTGGTTTCCAGCAACTGGTATTCAGAAGCATGGCTGCCTCCAACCATGAGTGGTAGCCATCGATAGCCCTCTCCTCTGTCTAATCCTCTGAAAGCCACTCAAGTTAGCAGACATCACTGTCGCCTGGGAGAGCAAGTTCCATAGTTGGACTCTGCGCTACAATGTTGAAAGTTCATTGTTTATCCATACACAACATAAACCACATGATGGCACCACAAACTTTGAATTTCCAAACCAAATATATTTCCTTCTACAAACTTAATTTTCCCTACTAAATTACATTCTTTTCTAGCTGCATTTTGTATCGTATTAGCCAACAGCACAGTGAGGTATATGTGAATAAAATATGTATCCTCACCAGGAAGACACTCCCACAATGCAAGCAATATATTGGTCTAACAAAGCGTCTTTTGATTCTGGATTTTTTTTTTTTGAGTTTTGTCAGCCAATGGGGACGGGAAAAGCACAATCTCAACCAGTCGAGCTTATTTTCTGAGCCAGTCGAATGCAAACCCTTATATTTCATTCAGCCAATGAGTTTACAAAAAGGTAGAAGCAGGTGTTTAAATTCTTTTCCTCACTGGAATTGGCGAGGCAAAAAATAAAAAAAAGTGTAATGTCGGTTGACTCTTTGAATTAGAATGGTGCAATCTAGCACTGATGCACTTGCAAAATGACAAATTTATGCCACTTGAATCTACCATTTGCAAAGTGATAAATTCATATGAATCTAAATGCTTCGTAATCTACACTTTAGGTTGTTAAAACCTATGCATGCCTATTGTGCCCAAACCTCCCCTTCAATATATCAAAAGTTTTCTTTCCTTATGAAACATACTTCAATTTTTCTGCCTCGTTCTCAGGGCACACCAGTCTTTTTTGCTGTTGTGGTGGGTGGGGGTGGGGCTTATCATAACATTATGAAGTGGTCATGAGTGACATTTGAGTTTTTTTTCTCCATTATCATTTCCCTTGAGCTTTATTTGAAACATGGGAGGCCTGGGAGACTGATTATCAAGCATCTTGGTACAGTAACACCTCTTATTACACTTTTTGTTTTTAAAATTGGATTGTCAGCAATAATAAAGCAAAGTACTGTAGAAGTACTTTGTTTCCAAGGGGAGCAGGGACTGGCAAGTCTGTCCATTTTGGTTTTGCCTGTTTCTTATTTTTTTTTCCCCATTCACCACATTTCCACATCATTTTGTGATTATTATTTTTAAAGTCTTCATGAAAATACACCAACATTTTATTACAATTTTATCCCACATGTTTGCATGCAATTTTGCCCAAGATGGATATTTTTGCAAAGCAATTTCCATTAATATAACAGTTCTATATTTTACCACAATATCTATTTTTACACACAATTTAGCCTAGTATATGACGATCATCCCCATTTTAATTAATTACCAGCACTTTACCCTAAAGCAGGTTGCAACAATTTAAAATGCAATATTAAAAACAGTTTAAATACTTGCAATTACACTGCAAAAACTCATTTGTTTCTGTTTTTGATGTATAAGGGAATAAGTTATTGTTAATTATACAAGCAGGAATTGTAAACTGGGCAGCTGAGAGAGAAGGGGAAAGGGAGGAGAAGAACAAGAATTAAATGGGAAAATGTGACATTTAAGATTATATATAAGGGTTGAAATGTGAATTGGGTTACAAATTTGTAATATAAAGCAGTAAATTGGGGAAAATAGGGACACAGCTAGGAAGGAGAGTGGGAAGTCAACTTTTAGGAAAAAATGTATTAAATTTGATGTAATTTGGTATTGATTGGTTAAAATTTGGAAAACTATTTGGCAAATATATAAATACATAAATACTTCCAATTACAAAAAACACAACCACAAATTCCAGGGTGGGATTGTTCATGCTACTTGGTTGGAGAACTGCACTGCAAAATTCAGAAAACTGGAATTTGAAGGAAGGCTGTGTTTTTGTTCTCATATTATTTCAGAAATTGTGGATTAGGTAGGAGAGATTTGTAAAGTGAAAGGAAGACCACTCACAAACACTTTTTGACCATTTTGAAATGTGGGGAAGTACAACAAATGTCTTGCATCCACCCAACCCATGAGAATTTCTCTCCCCCCCCCCCCAAATTCTCCCCCTTTCCTGATTTTGGAATTCAATTTATTTTGTCATAAAACTGGTGGAGAATGGTTGAAGCGCAGGAGAAGATTTTGGCACAGCATAGCACTGCATCAGGTGATTTCCTCTATCCAAAGTTGAAAGGCTTACAGTAGTGCAGAACGAATGATACAAATTTCTAGAATCTGCACGAAACTCTACTTTAAATCAATAGTTTATTGTGTAGAGAAAGTCTGCTAGTCTTAGCCGACTTACAACACAATCCTATGCATGTTTACTCAGGTGTAAGTTCTATTGCGTGCAGCGGGCCTTTCTCCTAGGTAAACGTGATTAGGATTGTAGCTTCAACAAGGTCTTCCAATGGTCGCTGTCTATGTACACCTGATTTGTCACTGATGAACCATACCAGGTAAACGAAGTAGTAATACATTTAGACAATTTCATGACCTAGGAAAATGCTGATGCTGCTGAACATCCTTCTCTATTTTGACAAAGCACTGGATACAGCATTAACATTAACTATCTGGCCACTCCCCCTCTGACTGGGCTTGCACTTGGGTGCTTAAATGGTAAGACTAGCATCTTCCAGGATCATGTTCTAAGGATACAACATTTTAAAGGATTTTATCAATGGTGTCATATTACAGTAGCTGAATGGCAATTCACACCAATTACATAGCACATAAAAGGTAAAGGTAAAGGGACCCCTGACCGTTAAGTCCAGTCGCAAACGACTCTGGGGTTGTGGTGTTCATCTTGCTTTACTGGCCGAGGGAACCAGCGTTTGTCCGCAGACAGTTTTTCTGGGTCATGTGGCCAGCATGACTAAGCCGCTTCTGGCGAAACCAGAGCAGTACACGGAAACACCGTTTACCTTCCTGCTCAAGCGGTACCTATTTATCTACCTGCCCTTTGACGTGCTTTCGGACTGCTAGGTTGGCAGGAGCTGGGACCGAGCAACGGGAGCTCACCCCGTGACGGGGATTTGAACCGCCGACCTTCCGATTGGCAAGCCCTAGGCTCAGTGGTTTAGATCACAGCGCCACCCACGTCCCCTACATAGCAGATATAAAGTTCAAAAGGTAATGTGGGTGCCAAAATGGCAAAACTGACCAGAAAGCTCAGGAACCAAGAAGACCAAAACCAAAATAAGGAATGGGAATTTTTTTTATAATTTATATTGGGGACCACTGTAAACAGATGAAAATATTAGCAGGATTGCAACAACACTTGCAATGTAACGGGTATTGTGGAGATAAAGAAGTTATAAAAAAATATGGAGTACTGGAAAAGATGCAGTAGAAAAGATTTAATTACAGAAGCCATGGAGGGGAAGGTGAGGAGTCCAGAGATTCAGAGGAATCTCTTAATTGTGGAAGTGTTGTGTTATTTTTATAATTTTATATTTGTAAAATAAAATAAAAAATATTTCAAAAACAAAACCACGCACACAAAAGGTAACGTGGGTGGCGCTGTGGTCCAAACCACTGAGCCTCTTGGGCTTGCCAATCAGAAGGTCAGTGGTTCGAATCTGCACGGCGGGATGAGATCCAGTTGCTCTGTCCCAGCTTCTGCCAACCTAGCAGTTCGAAAGCATACCAGTGTGAGTAGATAAATCGGTACTGCTGTGGCAGGAAGGCAAATGGCATTTCAATGCACTCTGGCACTCACCACGGTCCTCCGTGCACCAGTAGTGATTTAGCCATGCTGGCCACATGACCTGGAAAGCTGTCTTTGAACAAATGTCAGCTCCCTTGGCCTGAAAAGCGAGATGAGCGCCGCACCCCAGTCGCCTTTGACTGGACTTAACCGTTCAGGGGTCCTTTACCTTTACATTATACATTTCAATGCATGTGCATCTTACTCATGCAGAAGCTCCAATGACAGCTGTCACTGAGGTCAGTGTTAACCAGATTTGTGGGAGCACCATACGTACAGTAGAGCTTTGATGCCCAACTAGAGGAATGAAATAACCTGTGTGCTCAATTTGCTTTAAACTAATCTATTCCATAGGTATTTGTGACAGGGTAGGAAGGTGGTTTCAGAAAGTCCTTAGAGAATTTTGTTAAGCAAGTTTGAAACATTTTCATTTTAGACCTAATCATGTAAAGTAAGAAACAGGGATGGTCATGAGGCAACTGAAGAACACATTTGTAGATTGCTATCTTATGAAAACAAGTGAACAGTTTCAAAAACAACAACTGGAAAAGGATATGAATGTACCAAAATCTTAATAGATATTTTTCTAATAGGGTTGAAAGGAGTTAAAATGTATAGGGCAGGAGTGGCACTGAATCGGAAAATTGCCTTTCCTCTATTCAATACTATAAAAGTCTGGAAGAAAGAAGAAAAGGTGAGAGCAATTTAAAGCCATGCAGTTCTACAATCATCTTTCATTATTAATTCCCCCCAGTCCCCCAGTGATTAAAAAAACAAGGCACTATGCAAACATCCTTTCCTGTCAAAAGCTGTATTGTTATTACTTACCTGATAAACAGGACATTATTTACTATGTAAGAGTATTTGTTGCCCTTTGCAGATGCATTTTCCTCTTCATATTGTTGTTAGATCATTTGTTTGCTGTTCTACTCAAATGCCTTTTGGTAGAAAAGTTATTAGCTGGCTCACATTTTACAATGCATTTTGAAGAGCACCTCTTGCCTTGTGCGTGAAGGCCATCTCTGAGAACCTCCTATGGGGAGGGTCTTATGATGTTGCTGAATTCTACCTCTGTAGCCCTCTCCCCACACTTCCTCAAAGATTAACCTGAGAGGTACCCGAGCCATTTGGCATTCTGGACAAACTTGAAGACAACAAATCTTTCCCCTCCCATGTACACGAGTATACTGGTGTTTCAGTCTTTGGAGAGTTGCATACTCCTCAGAAGAGCAGAAACAGCCTCCATTAAGTGTTTGTGCTCTTTTAAAGGATGGGCAGAAACAGCCGCCATTAACTCTTTCTCCTCTGTACTCAAGCGCTGTAATGGGGGTCATTTCGGACTCACAACTGTCCATTGGAGGCGCAGGTTAATTCTGTGCCCAGGGCAGCTGGACAGCTCGATATGTCTACCAGCAGGCTGAGACCCTACCTGCCCGCAGACTGTCTTGCCAGAGTGGTGCATGCTCTAGCTATCTCCCGCTTTGACTACTGCAATGCACTCTACGTGGGGCTACCTTTGAAGATGACTCGGAAACTGCAATTAATCCAGAATACGGCAGCTAGACTGGTGACTGGGAGTGGCCGCCAAGACCATATAACACCAGTCCTGAAAGATCTTCATTGGCTCCCAGTACGTTTCCAAGCACAATTCAAAGTGTTGGTGCTGACCTTTAAAGCCCTAAATGGCCTTGGTCCTGTATACCTGAAGGAGCGTCTCCACCCCCATCGTCCAGCCCGGACACTGAGGTCCAGCGCCGAGGGCCTTCCGATGGTTCCCTCACTGCGAGAAGTGAGGTTACAGGGAACCAGGCAGAGGGTCTTCTTGTAGTAGCGCCTGCCCTGTGGAATGCACTCCCAGCAGATGTCAAAGCAATAAGCAACTATTTTACTTTTAAAAGACAACTGAAGGCGACCCTGTTTAGGGAAGTTTTTTATGTTTGCTGCTGTATTGTTTTTAATATTTGGTTGGAAGCTGCCCAGAGTGGCTGGGGAAACCCAACCAGATGGGAGGGGTATAAATAGTAAATTATTATTATTATTATTATTATTAAGAATAAGAATTAGGAAAGGGCTCTTTTTGCTATAGTATTTATTACTTTTTAAGCAACCATCCCATATTATTTGACTGCTTATGGTGGCAGTTTGGCACAGATTTGAATTGCCCATTTTGCATGCTGCTCCTTAACAAAACGTAGCTTTAAGAAATCAACCACAATGACTCCAGGGGAATTATTGGATGTAACAGGGAGCAGATATATCAGAATCCCAAAGTGCCTTTTTTGCACTCTTCATTTGATAAATCAAACTATGTGATGTCCGCTGCCTCCCTGGTGCCAGGGCAGGGATATTCTGAGGATACCATAGATATAACAGACACGACAGTTGGTGATTCACCATGCAAAGTGCCAGGACAAGCAGCCTCTGGGCACACTTAGAGTGCCTTGCTGGAGTTGCCCGCATGGTACAAGGAAAGGAAGCCTCTGAATGTACACAGAGGGTTGTGTTCGCTGTTAGTCATACCCTGAGTAGATCCATTCAAATAAAAATGGCTCAGGACCATTAATTTCAATGGCGCTACAATGAGTAGTCAATAGTGGGATACAACCTAAAGTGGCCTGTCCCCAAGGAGAAATGTAGTCACCAAGTCACTTGCATGGTACAAGAGAAGGGAGCCTCTGGGCATGCACTGAGCACAATAAAACTAACTGAGCATTAGTTAGTTATGAGCAAACTTCTGGTACATCAATAAATTTGCAGGAATTCATTTATTTATTTAAAGGCATGACGTGGGCATCAAAAGGGGAGGGAGCAAAGAAACTAATGTGCCTCTGTGTGTAAATCTGGCAATGATTTAACAGCTGCTCATGCTGTCTACTGAGCATGCAGGTATGGATGCTTGCAAAGCAATGTCTACAAAAGTGCTTCAAAGGCTGACGTGTGCATACACAGCCTGAGGAAGCATCATTTGAGTCAAATGCAATACAGTATTGCATATCAACATGAGAAGGCATATGCACCTTCCTCGTAATGATAACATGAACATATCTTGCTGAGTTGGGAATTTCCCTTTCCAGTTTCAAAGAGGAGAAACAGGTATGCAGGGTAAACAAACCCATCACCCCCTCTAAAAGGTTTTGCTTCTTCCAAACCGGTAGAATTTGTTTGCTCTGTGAAAATGTCCTTGGACAATTTAACGATAGTAATTAGCAACGGAATAACTAACCCAGGAGAATACCTTGCCACAGCTGTTGTTCCTGTGTCCATGCAACCAGCATAGGTGAGGAAATTCATAACTAACCAAAGGAAGGAATGTTTCTTATACTCACTAGGGTTTTAGAATGGCAGTCCTTCCCAGTCCTATCTTGAGATGCCTAGTACCGAATCTGGGATCTTGTGTTAGCACAGTAAGTATTCGACCACTGAACAATTATCCATTGCCAAGTTTACTGTATTGGTTTCCCTAGCATGCTTGTACAGTTTGACTATTTCAAAATTTCAAGCATCATTTCCCCCTATAATGTCCTTAAAATTTCAGGAGAGAATAAGTGCCATGTACAAGCCAGCATTCCATAGATCAGGTGTGGAACCCATAACTAGCTGCTTTGTATGTGCATGCACAGAACATCCTTAACATTATTTCATTTTTCACGAGGAATCTTTTTGATTGCTGTGATTTGACCATGCCATCTGACCAAGCTGCCTTTTGTTTCAGTGAGCACATTCTTCTTTATTTCAGTTAGACAAGCTACCCAGGGAAGGAGCATGATGTGTACCTCACAAGAGGTACCACACCTCTCCTAACACCCCACCCCCAACCCCACACTCAGCTTTCACCTGTGGCTCCTAGAAGCTGTCAACATGTGACAGAGGCCACATCTCAGGAAACGGCTTCGACAGGTTGGCTAAACCAGGTGAGGATGGCTGATGAATACAGGCTCCAGCGGATTGAGCAGACAAGACTAACAATGGGCCCAATGGTCAAGAAGGTGACTTCTGCTTGTGCTGCAGAGGGAAATGAGGGGCTGATGGGGCTTGTCAACCTGAGAAGGTAGCCCATCTAGGAGAAGGAAAACTCTGATCCTAAACTTCCACTGCCTTGCAGGATATCTTTGGGAGAAGAAAAGGCTAAGGAGTAAAAACCTACACAAGTTTGGAGCGGAGTCCATAAGGCAGTTGGACGGCGCCTTGTACGCCTCCTTCTGGCAACTCCTGCAGCCAAGCTGGTGCCTAACGTACAGTGGTACCTCTACTTACAAATAACTCTACTTTCGAATGTTTCTACTTACAAACGGAGCTCCGTCCGCCATCTTGGGTGCGGTTTAGATAGGATTTTTTCTACTTACGAATTTTTAGATAGGGTTGCTTCGACTTACGATTTTTTTCTCCCAATGCATTCCTATGGGATTCGACTTACATTTTTTTCGACTTACGAATGTGCGTTCGGGAACGCATTAAATTCGTACGTAGAGGTACCACTGTACTGTTCTGCTTTCCTTTGGACTACATCAGTGAGACCGAAAGAGAGGTCTTGTCATCTGGGCAGCCCAGGACCTCCATACACAGCGCCCAGTCTAATGGTTTTTTTTTTTTAAAAAAAACAACAACTGCTGCTGTTATTCATTCATTCATTCATTTAGATGTAGAATAATTGTTGCCATCAAACAATTCAACCACCCAGCTAATCAGTGGTCTCAGAAAATATGAGAAGCTAATAACCAGTCATTTGGTCTATGGAACAGTGTTTGTTTGTGTGTGTGTTAGTCATCACTGTTGTCTCCCGCCAGCTTTTTGCTAGATAATTTTCCAGCAGAGTTAAAATACGAATAGTTTTTGATGTACGGTTAGAGCAAATGATTACTGTAACATCCTTGCAGTGCAATCAATTGCCCTCACCCAGAAATGCTGGTTTTCAAAGCCTGGTAGATCACAAGAAACAGAGATCCCAGAAAGACACGCAGGAAAATTGTAGGTTGTGTGCCTGACTGCAGGGAAAAGGGAAAGGAAAGGGACAGTGTAAAGTGCTTGATATGAAACACTCACTTTTTGGTTAAGATAAAATGGGTCCAGGTCTTCCAAGGGAGTAGCCACCATGCCAGGAGGTATGTCTCCATAAATAAATGGCAGTGATTTTCCAGCCTCCAAGTCACTACTGGGCTTCGGGCCATTTTCGTCGTCGTCTTTACGGTCTGGTTTGGGATGCTTAGCCTTCTCTGCAGCAATGCGTTGCTCAATAGCTGCAAGAGACTCTCTAGTGAAGTAGTGGAAGCTGTCAGGTCCTGGTGGTACAAGCACTGGCTGCTCCATCTTTTCATCCTGCTCATTTTAATTACCATTTATTCTCCTGCATAAGGAAGTACTGCATAAGGAAATGGGCAGGAAGGAAAGGAAGGAAGGAAGGAAGGAAGGAAGGAAGGAAGGAAGGAAGGAAAAGACAAAGAACAGAAATTACTAAGCAGGGAAGGAACACTTCCTCCACCGACTCTTTTTGATGCAAACAAAATCTTGCAAACAAACGACAGTACTACATTGTTAAAAAGAACTTTCAAAAGAATGAGCCTTTGGACTTCCAAGACGCAATCCATCAACCTGCCTTGCTGCTGTGCATTCTCCATTTCCTTCAGTGAGATTCGCCTGTGGTTCAGAACGCTATCTGTTTTTCCTCTGGCAGGACTTCCGGACCATCAATTATTATTTATTTACTACCCTTTGTTAAATTGATATACTGCCCTATACAGTATACCTGCAGGTCTCAGGGCGGTTCACAAGATAACATCAGACTATAAAAACCACAAAATACGTAATCAAAATAGAACAAAACAACCCAATAACCCAATTTTGATGGGTGGCATAACCAATCAAAATCGATCGGATGAAGCTTTTCCCGGCATGCAGATCTAATGATGGGGAAATTGTGAAATTTCTGCTTGTTGCGGAGCTGTCAAAACACACAGGGACCTTACCATAGGGTTCTCATATAGGCCCACTGGAATGAATGGAGATTGCCCCGCAGCAATGCAGAATAGTTTCGTGTCCTAAAAATAGATTATTGATATGTCAGCTACTTGAGACAAAGCACTGAGCCGTTCCAAAAGCTATTTGATCTTTTTTTAAAATAAATAAATAAATAAAAATCCAGGCAAACTGAAGTGTTATTGGAGGGCACAGCGTTTTACTGCAAGCAATATTTTATTAATTACGAAAAATAAGAATGCTATCCTGCTGCAGAATCCTAGGGGGAACGCATTGGTTAATTAACAAAAGGGTCTAATTCAGTGACTTCTCGGAGCACTTGATTTCAGCTTTGTTGATCCTGTGAAGATATTTTCAGAATCAGGTCAGAGCAAAACCCAGCCTTGCATTCTCCTCTGCAAAATGTGCAGGCAGAAAAAATGCAGCAGATAGTTGGGGGTTGGGGTGGAGAAACCATGTTTCCACTACAGTATGTGGCTCTTGCAGAGTACTCCTGAGAGCCCAGATGCTTGTTATAGTTGGAAACCGCAGCATATGCTCTTAATTCCTTTTAATGGATTTGATATTTTGGAAATATGCTTAAGAGCGGAAAGAGATGAAACAGAGTCACAAATACCGTATGCAGCCAAAAAAATCAGCATGGTAACAGAGGGAGGTGGGGTGGGGGAAACACCAAGTGCCGAGGAAAACTGCTTATGGGGCACCTTTTGTGCTGCTGAGTGATTTCTTTATTATTTCTGGTTTTTGCAGGCTGGGTTTTCAAATGTGAATTTGGACAGAGAAGAGCGTACCCTCCCCACCCCCACCTCCTCCGAGAGACTAAAGCGTCTGCAGTCTCCACCCATTGGCAGGATGCCTTGAAGAAGGCCTGCTCGCTAGTGCCAGACCTAATACACTGGGGCAAAAGCAGGAGATGAAGAACAGCAGAGCAGTGCAAAAGGAAGAGAGGGAGATAGAAGGTATGAGCAGAGCAGGGAAGGGATGCTGGATCAGAAGGATGGAAGCGTGTGCCAATTCATTTTAAAGGCATGGGGAAGCATCAGAGAGAGAGACACGGGTATCTCTGGAGAGGGGAAAGGAGGGAAGAGATAAAAGAGGAGATGAATGACAGGAAAGAGGGAGTGAGAAGAGAAAAGGTATTTTCAGTTGTGTAAGAGAAAGAAAAAAGCAAATTGTTGGAACGTTCAATGAAAAAGACACAGAACTTCCAAGCAGAAAGACCAGTGAGGTATTAGAATGATTCAGGGGGGAAAGGGGGCGTCGAAAACTGTCTTTTGGTTGTGAACATTTTCTTTGACGTCAAATTGCAAAACAAAGAAAGGAAGGAAGATCTGCAGGGAAACCACTGAAAATCTTTGTTTTGTTGCAAGGGTTGGGGGGAAAGGGTTGGTTTTTTTGGGGTTTTTTGCTTAATGGCAAAAGGAAAATCCCTACACTGCAAAAACAAAACAAAAAAACCAGCTAATGGATCCTTAATGCACATGCAAAGTAAATAAAGCCTGAATTTCAAAGGTCTCCTTTGACCATGTCTGTTAAGTAGATGAATCCCAATATACTTCAGGTTTAACATCTGAATTGACATTTAAAGGACTATATAAGGGTGGTTCACTTCAAACAGGGATTCCAACTTTTCTAGATGGATTATAAACCAGATGGAATTAGTAAACCCTATATATTACGAGACTACCTGAATTTTCACATGGAGACAGTAATAGTATAATTGGTTTAGGAGTTTTGCAAATGTCCCAGTTACATATATCAATCATTTTAGAAACTCATACAAATTCATACTTTTTTGTGGGGGTGGGGAGGGGGTGGAATATGGACTTGTAATAGAACAGAAACGCCACTACAATTTGCCAAAAGATCAGCAGTATTGGTTGAAAAAAAATCAAGCTACATGTGAGCATTGTTAAAAAGAATACAGTTTACTTCTATACTCACAAGCACAAACTGACAATAGGATGGAATTGGTTGCCCTAAAACTCTTAACACAGATTTTATTCATTATTATTTTTAAGTAACAAGGCATGACTCAAAATTTGGAACCTTTCTTGGTGATGATACAAGGTTCCTGGCAGCCATTGGTGCATGAAAGGATGGGTCAGCACTCTTGGTTGGCTGTGACCATTGTTCCAAGGTGGCCTTATAGGAAGCACTTTGCTTCTTCTGTTCATGCTACAGTATCAGAGAATGGTGCAAAAGGGAGGTATAGAAGGAAGGAAGAGAGGAGGAAGGATGATGTTGCAGATGTTCAAAGTCCTGGAACAGAGAATCCGGCCTCATTCACACACATTGTGCTTGTGTTAAAAGTGCCAACACTAAGACTGGGGAGTGGGAGTCTACACACAGCACACTACAGAGGGTGGAGTGGGGTGGGTGGGTAGCCCTATTTGATGTAGGTCATAGGCTCCCAAGTTGGGTTTACCCTTAAATGCACTCCCAGCAGGAGGGCTGGAGTGGAATAATATGACTTACCCAATGCCTATGCCAAACTGTTCACATGTGTAATCAATAAACGTTGTGGCCTATTTTACCCCAAAAACTATATGCTGCTGTCTTGTCTGGCTAGTTACTCTCTGGGAACTGCAGGGTCATGGGGTCTTGGCATGCAATGGAGAATCTGGCCTCATTCGCCCATGTTGTGTCTGTGTGAAAAGTGACAACACACTACAGGGGGTGAGCTCTCTTGACCTAGAACAGGCACCCCCAAACTACGGCCCTCCAGATGTTTTGGCCTACAACTCCCATGATCCCTAGCTAACAGGACCAATGGTCAGGGGTGATGGGAACTGTAGTCCAAAACATCTGGAGGGCCGAAGTTTGGGGATGCCTGACCTAGAAGATAACATTATTTTCCCTGCTGGCTGAGCCAAACTAGACAGGACGTTGTTGTTGTTGTTGTTGTTGTTGTTGTTGTTGTTGTTGTTGTTGTTAGTAAACCCCACTACAGCTGCTATCAGCCCCAGGAAGAAAGCTTCATTTGCCGGTAAGGGCAGTTTCCTTTCAGGAGCAAAGAGCAGATTTGTTGGCGAGTAGAAATTTCCATCAGGACTGTGGTGAATGGGTAAGATTGCTGTCATACCAGTACTGATTATCTTCTTTCATCCTCCACACAGCTGCTATTTACAAGGAGCAGCCAAGGCAAACTCAACACAATCACACATTTAATGTCACATTTAGCTTGGTCCTCTGTATTAGCTTGGTAGTTCTTTTATGCCTGTGTAACTGTGCAAACTGCTATGTACGCTAATGGTATCACTTAAATACTAAATGCAGAGAGGATCAGTTCACCCAAACAAGCATTACTTCTTTTACTCATTCAGTTGTATCCTTGGAAATACAGTCAAACACACACACGTATAGGAGTAATACAGTAGACCCTGGCTGCATCTTCACAGCTATAAAAAAAACACTCTGAAAATGCTCTGGGGAAAAACCATTTTAAAGCTCACAATGGAAAATTTCATAGAGTCCTATTCAGCTCCACATCGCCATCTTGTGCCACAGTGTTACAACGCGTTTATAACATTTTATTTTTACTAATGTAGCCGAGTCCCCTGTGAAATCAATTTAAGTCCACTGATCTCAGTGGGTCTAATCTGAGCATGGCTTGGATATTGCCTGCATGTTGAAGAAATGCTAGAAAAGGATCCGATTTAAATATCACAACTAGATTTTCACTTTGCACATAATAATGAGGAAAGCACATTCATCGCATATTGTCTTAGAAAAACCGAACTCATCATAGCTTTCTAATTTATTAACATTTCTTATATGCTTAGTTCTGCCTCCAGTAAACTACAATGAAATGCTGCGCATCACTGTTTCCTTGCCTCACTTCCAGCAATTAACACATAACATCGTTGGTGTCAAGAGTAATGATCATCATAACAAGGTACCCAGCCTCTCTAAAACCTGAGCTACAATTGGCATCTAAACAGTTATTACCTGCCAAGTACAGTCCTCTTCCTTACATCTAGGACATATGGTGTGCACCGGTGATGACCCTGGAGCCTGAGAATTACTGGCAGAGATCACCCTTTTGTGAAAAAGCTTCCTGCACTCTTTTATGGCCAACCAACCCAAAATATGTTGTGTTTATAATGGGTACTGAAAAAGATACCCTTTGACCATTCAGGGTTGTTGTTTTTTGCAGGCAATAGTTTCATTTATTATTGTTTCTTTAAAGCATCTTTAACCCAGCTGGAAAGGCTCCCAAAGCAGCTTACATAAAATCAGTAAGCAAGAAGGCAGTCCCTGCCTGCTTAGAATCTGCAAAATGAAAAGGGAATCAGGTGGGAAGAAGAAAACAAACCCATCTCAGAAACCAGTTCTTAAAATTCCAAAGTTTTCAGAACAGCCAGCTTGAAAAGAAACAATTCAAGAAGAAGAAAAGCCAAAGGGAGCTGTTCCTTCAGCAGAGCCAATGAGGTGTCTCCTGCTTGTCTTCTCTCCCCCTGCTGTAGCCTGATGGAATGCCTGCTGCCCAAAGTTGCAGATCTGAAAGTATTTGCTTGCTAAGAATCACTTTTAAAGTAGCACTTAGTTTAAAGAAACAATGCCCAGCAAATTTAGCATCAGCTTCAGGGCTGATGTATTTTCCTTCCCTTGTCAGGTGTATGTCAGAGGAAGAAAGCCTTTCTCGATTCACCCATGATATGCCCCTTTCCGCCTGCTTCCATCAGAGCATCAACAGCAGTGGAGGGATAGATGGCTGCAACAAGGTCTCTGAGGACAGACTACTTCCTTCACCCATGAAGAGGGAGGTCTGCAATAACCTATGGTGCCTGGAATACCTTCCCAAGGACTGTAGGATTGCACCCTTAATGATGTTCCCTGACAACATGTATCTGAAACCATGACAGTATACATAACAATATTACATTACTAAACTACAGTTTTTTCTCTCTCTCTATCTATGAAAAGGGTGTTGTTTTTCTGCCTCACATACTCAGTTCCTCTTGTAGTCTGAAGCTGATCACCAATGATTTATTTGGGCAACAGAAATCTGTTACAGTAAGCAGTCCTTACTCTATATCAGGCATCCCCAGACTTCGGCCCTCCAGATGTTTTGGACTACAATTCCCATCTTCCCCGACCACTGGTCCTGTTAGCTAGGGATCATGGGAGTTGTAGGCCAAAACATCTGGAGGGCCGCAGTTTGGGGATGCCTGCTCTATATCCTTCTGTTTGCCATTGCCCTGTGTTATATATTATGGTTTTCTCTTTTGGCTAAAAGTTGATAAATCAGGGCAAACAGAAAGCAAACACAAGCTGCTGTTTCGAAAAGCTATAAAAACAAACAGGGAAGAGTGCTAATATCATTTAATTAGGTAGAGGTTTTGCCCCAGGTGCTCATAAAGTTTCTATATCTGGGTGGTTTAACATTCTGCCATTTTATAATTATTGTATTTGTGTGTGTGTGTGTGTGTGTTTTCTTGTTTTCTGAGTCACTTTGGAATTGAAGAGCAGGACAGAAATGAATTAAATCTTCCTATATACATAAAAATGTAAGGTTGTCATTGTGCAGTCTCCATTGGATGATTTGCTGTGCCTCATCACAGCAGGAAGTCAGGATGGGGTAAGGGAGCAAAGGAAGGGTGCACAACATCAGGGCCATGGAATGGGAGTGAGAAGGGAGAAACATTGACAGGCAAAAGTGGTGGTTTGAGTAAAGCAGGATGGAGCAAACTGAGAGGGAAATGGCAGCTTGAAACAACAGCAAAGGTTTGAGTAAATACCTTCATATATTGGAACATTTGTGGGCTCCGAATCCTTTATCTCTCACACATGAGGCAGCTGAGGAATGGAAGAGGAAGAAGTTTGAGTACAGTAGGAAGGGAGAAACACTGAAAGGAAAAAAAGTGGCTGTTTTGAATAGCAGAAGTTTGAGTAAAGTGGAGGTGGAAAAATGCTGAGGGGAAAATGGCAAGTTTCAAACGATGACAGAGGTTTGAGTAAAGCAGTGATGGAGTGACGCAGAGAGAAATGGTGGTTTTAAATAATAGCAGAAGGTTGAATAAAGCAGGGTTGGAGAAATGCTGAGAGAAAAAGTGGCGATTTAAAACAATGGCAGAGGATTGAGTAGAGTCAGCAGCAGGTGACACGAGGGGCAGTTTAAAACAGGGTTTGAGTACAATGAGAAGGAAGTTGGAAAAGGCTTTCAATGTTAGCTTTCTGGGTGTTAGCTTCTGCATTGTACCATCTCTGCTATTTCTCACTGTTTTCGTTTTTTTTATATAAAAAAAACTGTGCTCCTCCATCTCTGCTTTCCTCAAATCTCTGCTGTTGTTCAAAACCACATTTTCATCTCAGTGTTCTTCCACTTAGGTTTTACTCAAACTTCTACCACTGTTTAAGTACAGTGGGGAAATGGCTGCTTTAAAATTCTCCCTCTTCCATTTATCAAAAGCTTCATGTGTGAGATACACAGGATGCAGAGCCCTCAAATATTCTATAGTACCTTCCCACAATGTATTTCACTCCTGGTACTATGTGTTGTCTTCGGCATGAAGCTACAGATTCAACGTAGAGTGGCTGGGGGAACCCGGCCAGATGGGCAGGGTATAAATAATAATTATTATTATTATTATTATTATTATTATTATTATTATTATTATTATTATTAACGTAGTTCAGAAACTACATGGGTGTTTGCTAGTGAATAAAATATATGTACAACATTTATCAGCTGAGCATGACATTCTCTAATTGAGCAAGCTAACTGTCAGGCTTGCTCTTAAGAGTCTATTTGTCTTAAAGACACAGCAACATACACCAGCATGGTGTGTTTGTGTGTGCAAAGGGGGCTGCAGAATGGGAAAGAGGCAGCAGCATGGAAATAGGGGTGGCCTGTGTGCTAAGGAGAGTTGGAAAAAGGAGAAAGGGGGAGATAGTAAAAAGGGCAGGAAGGTGATAATGGTGTGAGCATGCAAAGGGGGCTGGCAACAGGAAATAGGAGAAGAGGTGGAAATGGGGGAAGATCTTTCTTCAAGCGAGAGTTGAGGAAAGTAAGGCGGGGGATGGAGGGAAAAAAGTGAGTGAATGTGAAAAGGGGATGCAAAGGAGATGGCAAAAAAGGAGGAAGTAGGGGGTTTGGTAATGGGTTTGAGGTTGAAAGCAGGGGCCTGAATGGATCTGAAGTAAAGGACAAGATGAAAAGGGTGATTAGTACATTGGTGGCACTGTGGTTAAACCACTGAGCCTAGGGCTTGCTGATCAGAAGGTCGGCGGTTCGAATCCCTGCGACGGGGTGAGCTCCCGTTGCTCGGTCCCAGCTCCTGCCAACCTAGCAGTTCGAAAGCACGTCAAAATGCAAGTAGATAAATAGGAACCGCTACAGCAGGAAGGTAAACGGTGTTTCCATGTGCTGCTCTGGTTTGCCAGAAGCGGCTTTGTCATGCTGGCCACATGACCTGGAAGCTGTACACCGGCTCCCTCGGCCAATAATGCGAGATGAGCGCGCCACCCCAGAGTCGGTCATGACTGGACCTAATGGTCAGGGGTCCCTTTACCTTTACCTCGGGTTACAAATGCTTCAGGTTACAGACTCCGCTAACCCAGAAATAGTACCTCAGGTTAAGAACTTTGCTTCAGGATGAGAACAGAAATCATGCTCTGGCGGCGTGGCAGCTGTGGGAGGCCCCATTAGCTAAAGTGGTACCTCAGGTTAATAACAGTTTCAGAATAGACCTCTTTAAGAATAGACCTCTGGAACGAATTAAGTTCGTAACCAGAGGTACCATTGTAGTTGAAATGTGTGGGAGGAGGAAGATGCAGGATCTGGCCCTGGGGGTGGTTGGTGTGCAAGGGGGCATTGCACAAAAGGAAGGGAGAGGAGACATAGGCATTGGGGTGAAGATGGAAACAGGAGTGCAAAGTGCCTTCAGAAATGGGGGGGGGATTGAAATGAAAAACAAGCTTAGTAGTTGCATGGGATGGGAAGGGGAAATTTCAGGGCAATTAATGTGGGAGGAATGGTGGAGGTGGGGTGGAGAACAGAGTGAGCTGAAGCACATCACTTAGTGAATTCATAAAATGAAACAAAGGGACTTAAAAAAAATGCATTCACCTCATAGGTTCCTAAACCAAAGCAATGGAAAACAGAAAACAGAATCTATTTATTTAAATGTGCACCTCACCCTGTCCTCAGAACATGCAGTGATGTATTTCAAAACTTATCTAAAAACATATTTCCATATAGATCAAAAGTAGCAAATGCCACCTGTGTGTTTCCTAATCTGCCACCTGGGGAGCACACGCTGAAAGTAGAAACCCAACTACCTGCTACTTTTCTTTTGGAAGTTCTGGCAGACCCTGCTCGCTGCCACCCCTGCTGTACCTGGAGTGCCGCCAACATTCCTTTGCCCACCCTCATTGTCTCTATTTCATTTGGTGCCAGGATGCCGTGCATTACTCACTGTAGATAGAAGACTTCCAATGCCTGCCTGCCTGCCAGCACTTCTCACCTCCTCATCTGCTGCTCCTCTGCCCACATGCTGCTGCCCCACGGTGGCCCATCTAAATTTGCCACCTGGGGCTAAATGTGAAGGTGCTGCCCCCCCCCGGCAGCCACTGCAGAAGCCTTGCTTACTGGAGTTACATGGCTGTGATTTCTGGGTTATGGCAAGATCTTGCGGGATCTCCTGTAAGATCTCACTGGAATGTGGAATGTGGAAGCCACCACCTCTGGGGGTGAAGGGGTGGGTGTGCTCACCCACAGAGGCACCCCATGTAGTCCACCGCCTAAGGGGGCTGCCTCAGACTGCCTCGTGGACAGGCCGTCCCTGTTGCTGCCCATTTCACCCTTGTGCCCACACACTTCTGCTAACCACCCCTGTGTAAAAGACTGCTTCTTCCTGCTTCAGCGGAGAAAGAAGAGCTTTGATACACAAAACTGCAGCCTGCTTTAACGTGAGAGGGAGAGAGACTGATTGACTAAGCTGTACCTCAGAAAGCGAGGCTGGTCATTGTGGCCTCATGATGCTGTCTGACTCATAAAAGAGAGATGGGGGGTTGTGACCTAACAATGATGTTGCCTAACTAAAAAAAAAAAACCAAAACCATAGCCATTCTGACCTCCCACAGCTGGTGTCCACTTGAAGGACAGGGGGAAGTTTGGATCCTGCCCCACATTTTCCCAACTTCTTTAATAAGAAAGGTGCTCTTTCTACTTTGGACCAGACAGGATTCTTAGGTTTATGTCTCTCCTCTCAAATACAAGTTTCACCTCTTCTTAAGCAGGTGGTAGAGAATTGTGCCCAACATTGCTTTTTAGGACACAGGATTATTGGCCTCTAATTCCCCCTGATATACTCTGTTATTTCTGAATGCTGCCCACCTATCATTTCTCTAACGTGCTACTGAAGGGCTAGAAGCCACCATGCAAGTATGTGAGAGCATCAGAAGCCAACCTGATATGGGTTCTAGCTAGTATTCCCATGGGGAAGAAATGGAAAACAGAATTAAAAATGCCAAATATTTTCTCTCTCAAACCCAAACCAAACTCCTGCAGAGCCATACTGTAGTCTCGTGTCAGTCACAAAGATTAAATGCCATTCACTAAGCAGTGGTATCTGCGTAGATCAATGTGGGGAGAAAATTTTGCTTCAGTCAAGAAGAATTAGTTTCTGAAACAGTGTCAGAGTCACAGTTGGAATGCTCTGCAGTATTGCAGCTTCCTCCTTCAGCCTCACTGATTTGGGGGGGGGAAGAGTTTGCATTTCCGCCATGTAACTTGCCCTCTCCCAGTCCTTGAGGAAGTTCACAATAAAATAATAAAACCAGTATCATATCCACTTCTAGATATGAGCAACTAGTTGCTTCTAAGAACCCATATCTGTTGGCAGGCATACACATCCCCATAGACACCCAAGGGTACATCTAAACAATATACCGTATTGGCCCAAATATAAGCCGCACCCAAATATAAGCCACACCTTTAAAATTCCACAGGTACTCACATCCATTCCGTTTTACTGTATGTCTGTTTCAGCAGTGATATCGTAGAAGCCCATTTTTATAAGGTCGCGGATTTAAGCCGCACTTTAACTTTTCACGGTTGAAATTGGGGGGGGGGAGGTGAGGCTTATATTCAGGCCAATATGGTAATGGGATTCAGGTGTGCATTGTAATGTGCATGTAAATATACATCTGCATCTGCATGTGTAAATTTCCTTTACTGGATCAGAGCATACAAAATGGCAATAATGAACCATTTTAAATGATTTTTCAATTAAATGTAACACTGTAGTATCATATCCCTTTGATACAAGTTGTGGAAATGTGATAGATTATATAAAACATTTCTGATTGTCATGGCCTCCCGTCATGACATCAGCAGCACTCTGATCCAAAGTCAGCATGTTCTCTTAGAAGCACTGGCAAAATTTGCAAAGGTTTTCTGAGCTTGAGGACTCAGCTTAGAGAAGGTTAGGTCATCTCTCTAACATGTGTTTCATGCATCAAAAATGAAACTACATTTCCTTAGCTTGTCTTTTTAAGCCAGCAGGTTTCCTTTGCAGTATCTGGTAAAAACCAGCAGAGGTACAGTGAGTGTACTTTGAAACTCCCTTAAAAGAAAGGTTCAAATCAACAATGGATCTAAATATTACAGTCTTAAAGCACATGCCCACTAGAGGAGCACTAAATCTGAAGAAGCGGAAGAAGGGGGGGGGGTGGTCAGTGCATTTGATGGCCTGCATGACTCTACTGTGAAACTATAACAGCTCCTGGCCGCTTCTAATAGGGTTGCCATATGTCCTATTTTTCCAGGACATGTCCTCTTTTTCATGGGTATGTAAAATTAGGGTCGCCATATTTCCAAAAGTGAAAATCCAAGCACAAAAGTTGTTGAACTTTTTTATTTCTTTTTGTTGGGAAGAAGGGAGGCAAAGTTGAGCTTTTTAAAGGTTTTTTTTTTTAAAAAAAGTTTTGTTTTGTTCTGTTTTGCAAAACTTTTGCTAAGTTGTTGAGCAGTGTTGGGTGTATGAGAGTTGCCATAGAGATCCATAGTTAAAAGTAGAAGTCGGTAAATGTGTCCTCTTTTTTTGCCATCCCTTGGAAGTCTTCTTAGAACAGTTGTTTTGAGAATCGCTACAAAAGGTGAGGAGAGCCGTACTTCAACACTCTGACTAAGGCAGGGGTGGGGAAGCTGTGGCCTGCCAGATGTTGGACTCCAACTCCCATCAGCTCCAGCCAGAATGGCCAATGGTCAAGGATGTTTGGAACTGTACTCCAGTAATATCTGGAGGGCCACGGGTTCCCCATCCCTGCTCTAAGGGCATGCCCCACCCCAGTGGCAGCTTCCTGCAGGCCTTTTCCTTGGTGTGCAGCCAGAACTACAGGAAGTGTCCCAGGACATTCCCATGATGCTCCCTTACATGAAGCCTGCATATGCAAACTGCACATGGAAGGCGAAGCCTTTTGAGAAGGGCCAGTTATTGTCCTTGGAGACAATACAGAGAAAATATCTAGCTAGGCAGACTAATAGTTGACTTGGTATATGGCAGCTTCCTTTGTTCCGTAGGCCTTACTGATCTGGTACCACATTCTGCCTGCCATGTCACCTGAGGAGGAAGAGTTCAAACTGAAGAACCCCACATGCTGTGGCTGCACAAAAATTCTGATCTATAAGAAAAATTGTAGGAGTTCATAGAATGCTAAACCCAGAAGAGGTGGCAATAGTTAGTAGAGCCCCAATGCTGTCCTACCTTAAACCACGTGCCCCCCCACTCTAAATTTGAAAAGCAAAAAATAAATCTCACTCTTGCAAACCACATGAAAGGTGAGGAAGCTGGAAAACATCCTGCAATTAATCATTATTAAAGGGAATCATCCCCTCGAGACTAAGGTTGTTGTTTAGCAGAGTTGCCACCTGTGTTCTGGGCCTCTGCTGGGTGCAGAATGCTTAGCTCATCATGGTTATCTGATTACAATGCATGCTGTACAACCATAAGAGAGTACAACAGGAACACTGAAATTCATGACACTTTCCTAATGTGTCAATTTCATTGTATGTGTAAATGTGGTGTGACAAGTTTCTTGACAATTGATTTTCATTTATGCAAGTTAAAAGGTAAGACACTGATGCTATTAATAGGCATATTTGGTCAAAGTCCAGCTGTTCAGTTAGGCTAAAACCCTAAAGCTAAGTTATATGTGAAACAGCAAGTGCATAAATAAAGCTCAGATATGCTTAAGCTTACTAATGCTAAACATGCTTACTAGAGAGAAAGTCCTTTTTGACACTTGCTTCCAAGTAAGGGTGAATACGATCACAGTGTTAATTTATATTCAAATATGATTATATATTAAGAGCCAATTGTCCGTGTAAGGGTCGCATGGTGGTTGCTCACGAGGAACTACGCAGGACTCCAGCCTGGTTAGTTACAGGTTTATTGTGCATACTATATACAGTGAAGAGCAAAGAGTTTCATGACTGCCCTAGTCACTGGTAGAATCCGGGAGTGCCCCCTTCTGGTTTCGACCCCAGCAAAATATCTTAGGCACTCCTAGGCACTGCCTCCCCTCTTTGCGCTTTAGCCCTCTGCGCAATCTGGGCGACAGAAGTAGCGCCCTCTTGGCTAAGGTGGCGCTACTTCTCTGAACCCTCTTGGCTAAGGTGGTACAAGGGTTCCGAGCCAACATCCTGGAGCCCCCTCTCCATGGTGCTGAAAGCCTCCTTGTCCTCCCGCTGGTGATTTGACTGCTCTCCCGGCTGGAGGAGGTGCTGCTGGAAAGCAAGGGCCGGGGATCCCTGTAACCCAATCTCCTGCCTCCCTCTTCCCTCGAATCCTGTGGATCCCCCCTGACAGTCCACTTGCTGATCTAGGTCCTAGATGACCACTAAGTAAATTCCTTTCAAAACTGAAAGTTGATAGCACATTATCTGATTAAATGTTTTTTTTTTGCATATATTGTAACAAACATAAAACCACGGTCTCATTAGCAAAGATAATGATGTTTTATCCAGCTACACTGTAACTGAAAGGCCTCTAAAGAAGTTGTAGGAATGACAGGTCTCTAGAATATGTAGACAAGAATGTGAAAGTGTGTTATTCTGAACTCATCCTCCAAATATGAGACTAACTCAGGAAGAAAAACAGATGACAAAGCCAAAGACAGAGAACACTGTGCCACAGTTCCTTTGTTTATGTGGGTTTGTGGGCTACTCCACCAGTTCAGCCAGGCAAGTTACATCTCAGCAATGAGAGATCCAGTTGAGAGGTGGCTGGTACATTAGACCCAATGGGACACTGCCCTACCCATGTCAACCAGCCTCAGACAGCCCCCGCCTGCCTGCCTTTTGATGTAAAACCAGCCTACAGGGTAGCACTGCTTACCAGGTTCCTTCTCCTTAAATTTCAGTGCTGCCCTTGTAGAATTCTGAAAGGAGGCAGCAGATGAGGCCCAAATTGGAATTAGCTGGCTCTGCCTGCTTGCCATTGGCTCTGCCTCCACCTACTTTGGGGCCCAACAGGAACCAGGCGCCACGTATTCAGTTTATGGGAACAACAGAGGTTTCATTAATCAGTCGGAGATGCAACAATACCAGGGCTGGATCTAGACACAGCCAAAAATCATTTCAGGAAAACGTGTTGTAAAGCTCATAATGGGGAATCACGTTGCTGAAAGATCAAACTCTATAGGGCCATCTGGTCTCACAGTGTTAAAAATGGGGGTTTGTGGGGTTTTTTTTCTAATGCAGCTGAGTCCCAGAGTCTCACTGGCTCTTAACTCTTAGGGTTAGGGCCTAGTCTTCAGAATTACCTCCCACAACCACACTCTTGGGCCCTCACATTTCCAGAACTTTCTGGCTTCAGGAGAAGACTCTAGACCCACACACTTCCATGAAGGTGGGAGAACACACCCCAGCTTTCTATTATGCTTTATTCATACCTGCCAGTTGTCCTGGGTTGACAGGCACCACATGGTTTTCTATTTGGGATAGAAAAAGTTGGAGCGTATGCTTTTTCAAGTCTGCAGAATGCATTGCTGGGAAGTGTTTACTAGTAGTTTCTGATTTTTTAAAATTCTGAAGAAGGTATCATTTGTATGAGAGTGAAATGTTTGAGACAGGCATCCCCAAACTCCAGCCCTCCAGATGTTTTGGACTACAATTCCCATCTTCCCTGAACACTGGTCCTGTTAGCTAGGGATCATGGGAGTTGTAGGCCAAAACATCTGGAGGGCTGCAGTTTGGGGATGCCTGGACTTTGAGACAACAAAGATAACTCTTAGTTAATTTGCTCATTTAAAGGGGAGACAGCTCTGGTCACTCTGCACTAAGGAGCAAGGCAGACTTGGTTCAGTGCTTAGTTTAGATAAGCTTTTTAATGTTCGACGGACTATTGTATTTTAATGTTTATAAATATATTATTATTATTATTATTATTATTATTATTATTAGTTGGTGTCAGCTGATCCTAATTTAAATCATAATAGTGCTGCTTGAATTTCTGACACAACTACAGCATAGCAGCAGGTGAGAAATTCTGAATATATGTCCTTCCAAGACAATGGTAGAGAGCTAGGAACTCTAGCTGCTCCTTTTCCCTGTGAAAACCCCTTTTTGGATTTTATTTGTTCATTAATTTATTAACTGCATTTATATGGCTGCTTCATTACAACAGCTTACTAGGCAGCTAACAAAAACAAAAACATTGAGCAGTATAAAATAAAAATTATAGCGAATTATGAAACTATTTTTATGAGACTGCTAACAGTACTTATTTAATAGGCTTGCTGCCCACAGGGAGCTACTTCTGATAGTTCTACTCACAGAACTCAAATATAAGATGGGGGACACCTGGCTTACTAGTAGTATATGTGAAAAGGACCTAGGGGTCTTAGTAGCTCGCAAGCTTAACATGAGTCAACAGTGTGATGCAACAGCAAAAATAAATAAATGCTAATGCTATTCTAGGCTGCATGAACAAGTATAGTGTCCTGATCAAGGGAAGTAATAGTCCCTCTATATTCAGTCTTGGTCAGACCACACTTGGAATACTGTGTCTAGTTCTGGGCACTACAATTTAAGAAGGATGTTGACAAGTTGGGATGTGTGCAGAGTGGGGGAACTAAGATGATCAAGGGTCTAGAAACCAAGCCTTATGAGGAATGGTTGAGGGCGTTGGGTATGTTTAGCAGGAGACGGAGAGGAGATATTATAGCCATCTTCAAATATCTTAAGGGTTGTTACATGGAGTATGGGGCAAGCTTCTTTTCTCCTGCTCCAGAGGTTGGGCCCCAAACCAACGGATTCAAGTTACAAGAAAAGAGATTCCTACTAAATGTCAGGAAGAACTTTCTGACAGTAAGAGCTGTTTGACAGTGGAACAGACTTCACTGGGAGGTTGTGGACTCTCCTTCCTCGGAGGTTTTTAACCTGAGGTTGGATGGCCACCTGTCATGGATGCTTTCGTTGAGATTCCTGCATTGCAGGGGGTTGGACTAGATGACCCTTCCAGCTCCATGATTCTATGAAATCTGGTATGAAACCCACGACAATAGGCACTGAGGATTAATATATCTGTCCCTCCAACTTTCCAAAGATTCTGACAAATGACAGCTCCAGGTCCAAGGCAAAGATAGGGACAGTGACTTGCAAGGGACAATAATACAGGGAGCGTCCCCTGTAAATTAATAGGGGAGGCTGGAGCATGTGATTCTATGCTGTGTCAGACAAAATGTGCAATTGCTAGGGGAGCTGCGTAGATGGAGGTTGCTGTTTTGAGGCTACGCCTGGTATCGAGATTCTAGCACTTGCTTTTATGCATTGCATTGCCAGAACAACAGCTGCTGCTTATCGATGTGGGGCGTAAAAGAATGCATATCACACGGGATAATAAACAGGATGGACTGATAAGTACAATGAGATGACAGTAAGCAGTTACGTTGTCGTTACGCTTTCATGGGCTTCACCCACACCTAGATTCTGTCCTCCTCAGTATTAGTTACAGTAGTGCACTTCCAAATGCACGACGGCACAGGAAACAGAAACGGGCCAGTACTTTTTAATCTGGTAAGGGTGTTGCCGTTATTAGCTGCATTTAAAAATACATCAGTGGGTGGGATGATCGCATAGCGCCAACAAGATCGTTGCATCTGAGCAGTGACGTTTCCCAGGGAAAAAGGTCTGCTGAGTTGTTGCTGCCAGACTGATGTTCGTTTTTCTGCAGTGCTCTTCCTGCAGCAAATGACTGCAGTGGGGAGAAGCCTGTGCTTGAGATCTTTTCGAGGCAGCGACGGAGCGACGCTTGCCTCCTTTTCGGATTTTTTTAAAATAAAAACCAACAACCATGGAAGTTCCTTGCAACTGGGAGATCACAACCCTCTTCACTGTGACTCCTCTTACACAACAGCTGCCGAGCGATTTGCAAACTTGACACCCACAAACCTTACAAGCAATGCCAGCAGCCCTTTCCTCTCTCCCCTTCTACCCTGCTGTTTAAAAACTACTAGGGAGAGAGAAATAATGCCTGTTCAGAGGAAAGCATATAATGCTGCTGATTCTTTAGAACAAGATTACTAACTTGTAATATAATGTACATTCTATCCAGGATAAGAGGATGTGTTTTTAAAGGGGGGGGGGAAGAGTGATAAAGGCTAAGGAAGAAAGGGTTAAGAAACTGGAATGAAGCTACCCATCTACTGTAAAAATGACACTGCAGTTTTTGCAATATGATTCACCATGGAAAACAGAGGCTGTCATTTTCAACAGACTTTGCTTTAATTCTTGCTGTTCCAAACCATCAGAGGCCAGAATCTGATTTAGCATGTACCATTCATTTCAGCAGGTGCAAAAAAGAAAAGAAAAGAAAAAAGACAGAGCTAATTTGATTGTTTCTGCTTAGGAGAAAAAACTTCAGGGAAACGGGGTGCTTCTCGTTTCTGTGGTTTAATTTAGACAGGATTGCCACTACAGTATGGTTACAAATCCTGTTCCCTCAGTACTTAAGCATAAATAAAATGAAAGGGGCCATGGCTTATTGACTGGAACATATGCTTTGAGTGCAGAAGGTCCACATAGCCAGTTAAAAAGCCACAAAGGAATAGAATGTCTCCATATGGAGGGAAATTTGACCATAACTCCCTGGCACCATAGAAATGGGGATGAGGTAAGGTCTTTATTGCCACATGGGGATGCTACTCACATGACTACATGAAGCACCAACTTTTAAAAGCTCACCTGTTTTCACCCACAGAAGGCATAACTATTGAGAAGATTTTTCATTTGATCTCCATAGTTTGCTGCTGCCTTTCTACTTTGCTTGAACACCAGCTCTGTAATGTTACTTCTGCATCTTCTAGAGCTATTCCTCTATACTTCCTTGTTTGCATCCCGAACAAAGAGGTTTAAGTTTTCCTTCTTTTACTTTTGCCCTACCATCAGGATATCTTCGGAAGAAGGCTAAGGTGTAAACCCTACACACATCCGGAGTGGAGTCCCTAATACAGTTGGATGACACCTTGTACATCTCCTTCCGGCAACTCCTGCAGCCAAGCTGGTGCCAAATGTATCACTCTGCTTTCTTTTGGACCACATCAGTGAGACTGAGAGGTCTTGTCATCTGGGCAGCCCAGGACCTCAGTACACACCACCCAGGTTTGTGTACCATTGAAGATCAATTTGGTTCTGCTAACACAGCAGCTTGACTTCACCCCTGGAGGCACACTCCATTTTCTCTTGAGACAGATGGATGCCAATAACCAACCACCAACCATCAGTAATAGCAGATGGCATGGCAGAGCCGTGCTGCTTATCTGACCTCTCTCTGGCTGAGTTGCTACTGAATTCTGTGACAGAGGGGGAAAGGCAGCCAGAGGTGAGGTACAAACACATTTGCGGAGCCAACCTGGTGCTCCTGCTGGTGCGTTTGTACCACACCGACTTCACCACTATTTCTTCCCTCCCCTCTCCATTCCAGGATTCCAGGATGCAGTCCCACTACGCTGTCCACACAACTGCCCACCGTCAGCAAGTTTCACATTGTTAACTACAGTCACAGCTCTTGCTACTTGCCTAACTAATTTCAAAGCAATCAATATGTTATTGCTGCTACTAAGAATTGCAATTAGGGCACTGTTTATGGCGCTAAGCATCTATGCTATGTCTCTTAAATTAACTTTCCTCTTGATTTGTTAGGCAGAGAAACAGACGGAATCTATGGAGCCACAAATTGAGATTCCAGAGAGTTAGCTACACCCTATGTCTTTTCTGGTTTTATTTATTAGAGGTTATTATTCCCTGTCCTTCCTCTGATCTGAAGCACAGCTTTAGTTGAAATACTGGTAAGGCAAAGGTAAAGAACCCCTGGATGGTTAAGTCCAGTTAAAGGTGACTATGGGGTGGGGCACTCATCTCACTTTCAGGCCAAGGGAGCCGGTGTTTGCCCACAGACAGCTTTCTGGGTCATGACTAAACCGCTTCTGCCACAACGGAACACCGTAACGGAAACCAGAGCACACGGAAATGCTGTTTACCTTCCCTCCACAGCGGTACCTATTTATCTGCTTGCACTGGTATGCTTTTGAACTGCAAGGTTGCCAGGAGATGGGACAGAGCAACAGGAGTTCACCCCATCACAGGGATTCAAACCACCGACCTTCCGATTGGCCAGCTCAAGGGGCTTGGTGGTTAAGACCACAGCTATTTGCACCCTGGACATACAGTGGGAAAAGAGAGAGCATTAAGTAAGAAAGAAGCACACTTCATTTGTACTTCTTTCTGATCTGACCCAAATCTTCTAGATGATTTTGGCTTGATAATAGAGAGGTCTTGTTATGGTGGCAGGCTCCGCCCCTGATCTTTGAAGTTAATTGAGTGCCTGACTGGGCTCCCTGGATGAAACTGACTCTCACTCATTTAACAACAAGTAATAGAACTTTTCTACCTTTCTAAATTGGGCTGCTGAGATGAGGAGAGCTTGCATGGAAAACCAGGAGTGATATTTGTGTGTGACAGAAATGTGAGCCTAGAGGCACCCTGTTCCTTAATTCTGTGTCCTCCGAGCCATTATGGATCTCAGGGTTCCAGCAAAGGGCAAAGTAGATCCCACAATCTCTGCATACAAATTGAAGCAACCACAGTGTGCAACAAATACAAACTACAAGGACACTGTAACTAATCTTCACAAGTCAACAACAAACAGCAAAATCCCTTCTTGGAGCTCAAACACAAATGCAAGCAGAAGTCCCTGTCAGATTGAGCCATTTCAATAAAGAATAGCTAAAAGACTGGTTGATAAAAAGAAGATGCTAATATAGTAAAATATGGCAAAAAACAACAACAACGCCTGTTTAAATGCCTTGTTGGAAAAAGGTCTATCCTTGATTAAATTCTACAGGCCACAGCTGAATCGTCCCCTCCTCTCGTTGCCAGTCTCTGAGTTACACTTCACCTCTGGAGGACCTCTTCCTTATGATTGTGCTGCATAAGGAATGTGCCGTTGTTGTGAGTGCTGTATAACAAATGGCACTGTGAAATAAATAACCAGAATATTTTTACAAGAGCAATACACTTGAACCCAAGGTCCCCCCTTTATGTATGATAAATAAGCCTGTCCCTTCAAAAACTCTATCATCTCTGAACCTATAACAATATTTGTTTAAATAGTTCTCCTCCATAAAATCAGGGGTGGGGAACCTCTGGCCCTCCATATGTTGCTGAGCTACACCTCCTATGATCTCTGACCACGAGCCATGCTGGCTGGGGCTGATGGGAACTGGAGCCCACAGCAACAGGAAGGCCACAGATTCCCCATTCCTGCCCCAAATGATCCCTTCCACCAGCCCTCTTGCCCAAACATAATAGGATTGAACAGAATAATTCTGCTTGCAGCTCACTACTCTGTTGTAGCTTGACAATGCCTGCTGATATTTAGACCTCAGACCAGCTGAGATGTCCTCCAAATAGGACATCATAATTGTACAGCAGCATCCAGCACGTACACTTACTCTGAAGTATCAATTACGGTACTCTTGATGCAGTGTCTGAGGAGGCCTCCGCCTCTGGGACTCCCATTCTGGTTCTATACCTTTGTGCATCACCTTCAGGATTGCAACAGCAGGGGCAACAACTGGCCTGTGGCAAAGCTCAGATTCAGCAACAAAGCATTCATTCAGCACCCAGTTTTGGCCTATCCAGAAGAAAGACGACCCCATTCATAGTTTGGGCCAGAACCCTGAGAAGATCCAGGAAGAAGCAGGCCCACCCAGGCTACTATAAAACTGCCAACCCCAAGATGCTTGTTGCTGGTGCCACAGCTCTGCTGACCCAGCTCTGGATGCCAAGATTATGCTGGACAGCTCCCCTGCTGATCCAGGCCCCCTAGCAAAGCCATTCAGTTTCTCCTGGACAGCTCCCCAGCTTGTCTGGGTCTCCTGCTCAGTACTGTATTTGCTCTGGTCTCTTGTGATCTCCTGCCCTGCTCAGGGTTGGCAGAAGCACTAACAACCAAGACCAAGAAACTTAAACACAATCTCCTCCAAAGCTTGAAGTTCCTTCTTCCCTAGCAGCAAACAAGAAAATAAGGAGGAAGGAGAGTTGATATAAGATCTCACTCGTGTTCCAAAAGATGCAACCAAGAGCAAGGAACCTAAAGAAGGCAGCTCTGGCCACAATGCATTAATTTGTGATGCAGCCACACATGGGACTCATTATGGGTAGTGTTGCCATTCTATTACTGGCCCAGCTAACATGACTTTATATTTCAGTGTCATACATGGAAATAGTAGACACAGTGTTGTGGAAATAAGTGACAGGAAGACCTTCACCTGTAGAATTTATATGTTTGTGTTAAAGCTTAAGAATTGTGATTATTTCATGATAAAAATGATCTGCAGAAAATGACCTACTAAATATTCAGAGGCTGATTCAGAGCCCCTTATGTGTGGCGCTCCTATTGCTGCCTAAAATCGTACCCTGCTATTCACACTGTGCAAAAAGTTATTGCACAGTGTGAATTTCCTCTCTGCCCACCATGCTAATTAGCACTTAATTTGGTTCTGACATCAAATGGTTAACTCCGAGCCACAACAGCAAAAGCTGCTGTTTCTGCCACACCCTGTTGATGATGTATTAGGTTTACAGAGAAAGAAGGAAATGGCTTATCTTGGGATTGGCTTGGACAAAAGCATCAGGCTGACAGCTGTTGAATGTGGATGGATCTTGGCAAGGGCAGCTTCTACAAGCAAGGCAAATACTTTGCATTTATTTTCTTTTGATGTACTGCACTATTATATTTATTTCCAGTGAAATGCATTGCGTTGTAAATCTGCATGAGATGTATCTTAATAAGTTGACTCCTAAAAAGACCTAAAAAATAAGGGTAGGTGCTGATATTGTGTTCTGGAGTGTACCTTGTGATAAACTGTTAATAGTAATGAGTGGTAGATTTTAATTTATTTACTTTGGATAAATTTTTAATTGTGTTTCAGGAATGACAGAACAAATAATGGCAACTAATTTTTAAAGGGTTTTAACAATGCATAAGGTTTTTTAAAAAATAAAACCACGTGGAACTTAAGGGGTGGGGGTGGGGGAAAGCATTTTAAGGCAAAATGCCTGTACACAGAAATGCTGGATATTCCTGTGCAGTATTATATTTATCTGATTGATAAATCAGATTTATCAATGTGTTTGCACCTCCCCTGTTGGAAAGGGTGACTGTTTTGATGCTGGCAAAGCATGAGATGGAAGTGTGATGAAACAACAGTTTTCAGCAAGTGATACTTAAGAAGAAAACACAATCAAAGGGTTTAACAGGACAGCACACCTTTCACAATTTGTTGTCAATTAGAACTGAAAACACTGTGCAATAGTGCTACGAAGCTAACCAATCAAATTCTGTCTGATAACCATAAAGGCCAAGTTCCTGACTAGTGGTTAGGCATGTGTGGGCACAGATGGAGTTATAAGAGCATCTGTGCGCTGAAATGCCTTGAGGACTTGTCTTTCTTAAGCATCCCTGATTGCAACATGAGAGCCATTCTGCTGAAGTACTGTCCTCCTCAGACTTTTTATAGGCTCCATCTTTTAACTTTTATATGCTTTTGGCTGGAAAAGTGGGGTTCGCGAGCCAAACTTTGACCCATGACAGGTGAGAAAGGCTATCAATGCCAACAAAAGTCGTCATCACTTACCTGTCAGTGCACATGCATGACAAGTTAGCAAAACGTGTGGAAGCCCGGGTGTTGAATGCAGAATGTCAGGTATTGTAGCAATACCTGTATTTGTGGGGGGTTTTTGGGTGGGGGTGTATGTTGTAAAACATAATGCTGCGCAGCATAGATAACCATTTTTGTACTATTTTAGGCGAGCATCTTTAACGTTGAACCTTCCTATCCCACATATTAAAATAACGCATGCGTCTTTGCTTGTTCCTGCTGGAAACTGGTAGGAAGAAGCCAAGGAAGATAACAAATAAACAGAAGAAATAACTCTTGGGTGGTGGGCCAACAGCCAATGGACTTCGTTGGTGGAAGCACTATCAAGTGTTGCAGTAGTAACAGCAGTGATAGGACTCGATTTGGTGGCAATTTCAGTGGCTGAGAGGCAACCGTTGGGGCTACGTAGGGCAAAGAGGAGGCTGCATGTGGCCTGGCGATTGACCACTTCTGTCCTGGGGGTTATGTGAGAATGGAAGTGGACTTCTGTGTGAGTTTGCTTAGGTAGGCAAAGTCCTGCATGTGAAAAGAGCTGTAAATTTGCTGATTGGTTGTTGGGCAGGGATTCAGTCTGCCGTCAGGTTTCCCCTCACATTTTAGCTTCTAACAAAAGGGCTAGGAGCACAGGGCTGCAGGGACTCTATATGGATCAGAGCCAAAACAATTCAAACGTTGCCACAGATTATGTACAGCGATGCCTTTAACTAACCATACGTAGATAATTACAATGGTGGAAAAAAACCAACAACCATACTTGGAATTATTCCCACCATAATCCTAGGCCCTGCAAGGTTTTACAATCTATTTTTTAGTCGTGGTTTGGAAGTTGCTCACCCAATAGCATACAAAAGCTGGATTATTTTGACCTAGTTTTGCATATACTATTACTTGTGTGTCAAGCCTTTATCTCTATAACTGTTTGTAAAGGTTTTGTAAATCTGGCCTCTCTCAACAAAACAAAACATTAAGACAAATGAAGATTGCGTGTTTGATATCTCCACCGATAATGGATGTTTTAGCTCTGGCATCATTTTTCTTGAAATTAATTTCATCCAACTATTGGCTGAGCTGCTATAGTGTTAATGGCATTATTGTGAGCGTGTTTTAATTGCTCGGGTGGTGTTGTATTTTAAAGATGTTACCACACATCTTTAAAAGGCCCAGGGCAGAAAGGGTTGTTAGTTGGAAGAGGTGAAATGAAGGGAAAAGGTGAAGTTACAGGGAACCAGGATGAGGGCCTCTTGGTAGCAGCACCCTCCCTGTGGAACACCCTCCCTTCAGAAGTATTGAGAAGTTTTTTATGTTTTATGTTTTATTATGTTTTGATATATGCTGTAAGCTGCGCAGAGTGGCTGGGGAAACCCAGCCAGATGGGTGGGGTATAAATAATAAAATTTAGTGTTAGCATTAGCATTATACAAGAAAAAGAGGGTGGAGGATGGGCAGAAGCAAAGTATTCCTAGATAGATGCAATTATCTCCGGATTTTGGATGAAATCTGACCTCCATTGATAATGTTGAAGCTATGGATCTGAAGTGTTGTAATATGTGGACCAGGTTCATTCATCACAGATGGCTAGGCAAATACTATCAACAAGCCTGTATTAAAATATAAGGGTAAACTGCTCAAGAAAAGAATTGGGAACCCAACTGATAAAGTTTGCTGGGGCTCTATCCCCTCCACCTACAATATTTACCATTTGCTCTCATTCATCATAGTGTACATATTCACAAGTACGGAGTTGTCATTCTGCCTCCTCGCCTGGATTCAAGGGTCAAGTTTCATGTTGGTTTTTAGGTGACCGCTAAGGGTTTTGTGTCCTACTTCTAATACATTTCAGATGTGACAAGGAACTGGAGCAAGATTTGTCCTTGTCTTTAGGCAGGCTAAAAGTGTGCTGTGCCTTGTTGACCCTTACAGGAAGGGGGGGGGACAGTAGTTTTCAGTACACGTGTCTGTATTCAGTGTACCAATTACAGAGTACAGATCAGGGTTGTCCATTTTTAGAATCTTCCAGAAATCCTACTTAAGGAAATCATTGGTGAAATGAAGACAAACATAGTGACTAATTCAGTTCCATCATGTCAAGCTTAACAAAAATTTAGTGTGATGTTGCCTTCTGAATGGGCAAACCATTGACGGCAATTGAGCAGCAAGCCAGTGCTACAAACAATGTGTTGAAGCAAACCATCATGCCTGAATTGACAAACCATAGTTACAGCTGTTATTCAGCCTTTAGAAGCCACTGCAGCTGAAGATGAATGCTGAGCAGGCAGTAAATGTAATACACAGCTCTGTTTTGCCTGTTTTGGAAGGCCAAACCAAGGTTTGGGGTTAGTACAAACAGAGGATTGATATTGTCTGAACTGAGCCCACAATTCATGTTATTTGTGATTTTGCACAAAGAGAAATAAACCATTCTGAGTGAAGCATAATAAAAATGGCAAAGGAGCTGCAAAATGGGACACTGGTGTCCTTATATATAGAAATCCAGCTGGATTTTTCAATCTCAAGTCTAAAACTTGTCCATCAGTACTGTGAGGTTTACGCTGAGTTTCATGGCTGTCACATACTATTCAGCAGAGTTTTCCTTCAATTTTGCTATGGCATCAAATTCATAGTGACAGCTATGAAGCAAACCTGGTCTGTGGTTGCAATAGTCATCAGGTTTTAGCTAGAGAAAAATTCAAGAAATGGGACAGCTCTGGACCTCTAAAGAGCCAGAGTTTTCTGGGCAGAAGTGTGGCCACACTGCCAACGGATGGTCAATGGCAGGATGATAGGGACTTGTGGTTCTCCTGAGCATGGGATAATGGCAATTGTAGTCTGATCTATGGATTAGGTGAGAGAACAGCTGGAGATGGCACTATGAAGAGGTGCATTGCTTCGGGTTTATTTATTTATTGCATTTCTAGCCTACCCTCTCCTCCAAGGAGCTCAAGGTGGCAAACATGGTTCTCCCTCTCTGCATTTAGTCCTCAAAACCACCACCCTGACATAGCCTAGGCTAAGGGGCAGGGGCTTGCCCAAGGTCATCCAGTGAGCTTCATGGCCAAGTGGGGATTTGAACCTGGTCTCCGAGGGGAAAAAATGGAGATGGGCAAAGGAATGTTGGCAGCACTCCATGTATAACAGGGGTGGCACCTTGCAGGGTCTTGTCAGAACTGGTACAGTGTGAGACAAATTGACAGGATGAAGGTGGGAAGGAAAGCAGAAGACAGTGGCATGACACCTGGGGATCGGCAAATCTCTCAATGTCAGTGCCTCCCTCTTTCTTATTTTTTCAATCTTGAGTTTAGTTCTCCAAATTTCCACATCAACATTTTAGTTTGCACTTCTAATACACATATCTGTGTGCAGTTTTGATAAATACAGTCTGGTCCAACCCCCTGTGGTATTTGCTTTCACAGCGTCACCCTTGCCCCTAACTGAGTATTGCTATTAAAGTCCTACAGCAGGATCTCTCGTCGTATCTCGTTGTGTGGCCTGGTGCATTTGCAAGACCAGCTGGTAATGGGAATAATGCATTCACTGGCTATCCAGCCAAAGTTTCCTACTATCCCCCAATTGTGTGAGAAGAACATGGCTCTTCTCCTGCATCTCCACTGAGCTACAGACCTTACATGAAAGGAGATTGCAACTTATCATAATGGAGAACTTTCTGACAGTAAGAGCTCTTGGGCAGCGGAATATACTGCCCCATTATTATTATTATTATTATTATTATTATTATTATTAATTATTATTTATACCCCACCCTCCCCGGCCGAGACTGCTAGCACAAAATATATAATACATTACATTATATAATACATTAAAAAAATAAAAATCCAACGATTAGATTTAAAATACAATTCGAAATCACATTTAAAGTCAAAATAAAATTAAGTGGGAACCCACAAATCATAACCGTAGGAGTAAGGAATTAAATGTTCACCAGGCCCGGCCACCTGTGCTGGTCCCATATGGGTCGATAGAAAGAGCCAAGCAGGCCACTTATACAAAGGGTCCCATAGAAAGAAAGAAGGGGGTCAGACTGGGCCCAGACCAACAGCTCTGTCTTGCAGGCCTTACAGAAAGATGTCAAATCCCGCAGGGCCCTGGTCTCTTGCGACAGAACGTTCCACCAGACTGGGGCCAGTCTAACCTCCTTGAGGCCTGGGACCTCCAAAGTATTATTGTTTGTGGACCGTAAGGTGGTGGACTCTCCTTCACTGGAGGTTTTTAAACAGATTGGATGGCCATCTGTCAAGGAGTCTTTAGTTGCGATTCCTGCATTGCAGAGAGTTGGAGTAGAATACCTTTTCAGTCCTTTCCAACTTCACAGTTCTATGTGTCTATTATTCTATGACCTTCAGAATATACATACCCTCACCCTCCCCAATTTTCAGATTCACCCCTCCTTCAATTCCTTTCTTGTCTTCCTCTTTTTAATTTATTTTGGTGTGATTCAAAAAATAGGTGATTCAAAAATAGCAAATATATGTGCTTAATATATATATGACTTATCCTGAATGCATTTGTGTAGGGGTGGGGCACACCTATAGTCCTGAAAGTTTGGAGCTATTTCCTATATTGTATGTTAAACAAGCTTCCTTTTTTTCAGTATGATCTCTTCACCTGTCCAAATGAAAGCCTGGAGTACTACAAAGTGCTATGACAATATAGCTATGGATGGCGCAAATAAATAAATAAATAAATAAATAAATAAATAAATAAATAGATAGATAGATGATAGATAGATAGATGATAGATAGATAGATAGATAGATTCACACTGAATTCACAAATTCAGTATTTGTACCCAAATACTGGTAAATTTTCAGCAGGGCTTTTTTCCTCTGTCTCTTTTTTCCTCTGTCTCTTTTTTTTAAAAAGCTGAACTTAAGCTTAGAAAAATGAGAAACCAAAATGGACACCCGTCGCTAATAACTACAGGCACTGTCTGTTGATCGATCCCTTAACCCAGCTAAGAGCTATACACTTTTAGAAGCCAGTATTTATCCTCAATGGACGGGTATATATGTGTGCTGTACGCAATGCTCACTTTGTGTAGCCCTTTAAAGGAAGCTTAAATTTCACATATCACCTGCTCCAGAGGAACACCAGAGAGCTGGATTGGCTTCCCTTTGCCCCTTTCCCGCCAAACAGCTGATTGTTAAGATTTTAGCTTTTGCATGCTCTACTGGATCAGACCTTTGGGTTTCGCCTGAGAGATTATGCCAGGAGTGATTCAGAGCATTGGATGGACTGATATTCTTAAATCCCCCAACTACTCTATGGTTTGGCTTCCAGGCTCTCACCGCCTTCATGTGTTAACATTTATAAAAACCCTTTCACATGAAATATATTACTGACAGCATGTTAACATGCTTCCAAGCACATGCTAACTATTTCTTAGAATTTTTTTCTTTCCTTTTTTGAAACAAGGGTCTCTCGTCTTTGATGGAGAAATCGTGTGCTTCCTAAAAGAGGGCACGTGTTGCGGTGAGACCTGGAGACTGACCTCCTGGATGTGGGTGGGTCTATTGGATAGCCACAATGCCTGATTGGTGGTCCCTCATTGCTGGGTGTAATCTGGCCAATGGGGTGCAGTCTAAACAGTTTGAGGGACCCAAAATCCTTCTTTGAACTAGTAGAAAACCTGGGTCTAGTGGATATTTGGAGACTGAGGCACCCTACAACTAAACAATTTACATTCTTCTCAGAACCAAATCAGAGTTCGGGAAGGATAGATAACATGTGGATCTCCAAGGAACTAGTGCCCAGGGTGAGTAAAACAGAGATAATACCACGTACACTGTCAGACCATAACTCTATATTCATGGAATTGAAAAACAAAGACCAAAAGTCCTTCAGGTGGAGAATGAACGAAGATTTATTTGATGATAAAGAGGTGGTCTCGAAAGCTAAGGAGACCCTGAAAGACTATTTTCATTGGAATTTATACAAGGATACCGGACTGGATATGGTATGGGATGCAAGTAAAGCAGTGATGAGAGGCTTTCTAATACAGCAAAACAGTTTTCTGAAACGAAAGAAAGAAAGGAAGAAAGAAGAAATTTTGAAATGTCTCATGGAAAATGAGAAGAACCTGATTGATAAACCCGAGAATCAGCAAATAAAGAATAATATAAAGATGTTACAGACACAATTCTCCATGTTGATCAATCAGGAGATTGAGTGGAAAATAAAACAAATGAGACAAAGAAATTTCGAATCGGCGAATAAAACAGGAAAACTGTTGGCTTGGCAGTTAAGGAAACGTCAAAATCAGAACATAATAACTAAGATTAAAACAGAGGGAGGAACGACGGAAGATTCAAAGGAGATTAAGAAAACCTTTCAAAAATTCTATAAGGATTTGTATTGCAAAAAGAAAGAAGATGAGAAGAAGATCAGTGAGTATCTAGGAAAATATGGATTGAAACCAATTCCAGAAGAAGAGAGGAAAAAGCTAAATAACAGGATAACGACACAAGAATTACAACAAGCAATAGGGAGAATGAAACAAGGTAAAGCACCAGGACCAGATGGTTTAACGGCGAAATATTATAAAGTACTGAATGAACTGTTGGTTCCAGTTTTAGAGGAAATGATGAATGATATTCTGTTGGGGGGAAAGATCCCAAATACATGGAAAGAGGCATACATAACATTGATCCCAAAGCCGGATACGGATGGCTTAGAAGTCAAAAATTATAGACCAATCTCATTATTGAATAATGATTACAAACTCTTTGCAGATATAATGTCCAAGAGATTGAAAGAAGTTTTAAATCAAATAATACATAAGGATCAGGCTGGTTTTCTTCCTGGTAGACAGCTAAAGGATAATGTAAGACACATAATAGATGTAATAGAATATCTGGAGACCAAGATAGATAAACCAGCTGTCTTGATGTTTGTAGATGCTGAGAAAGCTTTTGACAATATATCTTGGCAATTCATGAAGAGGAATTTGGAATCAATGGTTGGGAAGAATACATTCGTGAATGGGATCGAGGCGATCTATTCAGAGCAAAAGGCAAGATTGATAATTAATAACACCCTAACAGAATATTTTGAAATCACAAAAGGAACTAGACAGGGTTGCCCTTTATCACCGTTATTGTTCATCATGGTCCTGGAAATATTATTGATCAGATTAAGAGACCTATCTACAATTAGAGGTATTAAGGTAGGTGCAAAGCAATTTAAAGTGAAAGCCTTCGCAGATGATTTAGTTTTAACATTGGAAAATCCAAAGGAAAGTGTTGCAGAAGCTATAGAAGTAATGGAGAAATTTGGTCAATTGGCAGGATTCAAATTAAATAGACAAAAAACCAAGGTTATGGCAATGAATATGTCGAAAGAAGAAAAACAGGAATTACAGTTAAAACATGGACTCGACGTGGCTAAAAAGGTAAAATATTTGGGAATATGGATGACAGCAAAGAATATTAATCTTTACAGTGATAATTACGAACAAGTATGGAAGGAAATAAAGAAAGACCTGGAAAGATGGACTAATATGAAAATGTCATTCTTAGGAAGAATTGCAACAATAAAAATGAATGTATTACCTAAGATGTTATTCCTATTTCAAACTATACCTGTGGTTAAAGGTACGAGGCAATTCCAAGAGTGGCAAAAGATTTTATCAAGATTTGTCTGGCAGGGGAGAAAACCTAGAATAAAACATAAGATTTTGGTAGATAAGAAAGAAAGAGGTGGATTCGCCCTGCCAGACTTGAGACTTTATTACGAAGCGTCCTGTATCTGTTGGATAAAAGAATGGATAACTCTAGAGAATACGGACTTGTTAGATTTGGAAGGTTTTAACAATAGATTTGGATGGCATGCATATTTATGTTATGACAAAAAGAAATCACATACCGGGTTTACGAATCATGTGATAAGAAGATCTCTGTACGAGGTGTGGGAAAGAAATAAAAGGCTGTTAGAGACTAAAACACCCTGGTGGGTCTCACCAGCAGAGGTATTAACAGTTAAGAAAGTAAATATGGAAAAGAGGCGGGCCACGTATGAGGAAATCTTGACGAAAACTGAAAAAGGATGGAGTTTAAAACCTTTTGAGGACATTAAAGGAGTGTTAACAGGATGGATAGAATACCATCAAATAAATGATGTGCTTAAAGAAGATAGAAAAATAGGTTTTGAGGATAAAAGATCCAAATTTCAAATAGAAGTGCTAGAAGGCAAAACAAAGCTTTTGACAAAGATGTATGATCTGTTGTTGGAGTGGTATACAAAAGATGAGTTGACAAAAGAAGTGATGATTAAATGGGCAAAAGATTTGGGGCATAATATTGAATATGATGCGTGGTTGAAACTATGGAATCAAACTTTAAGATTTACAGCATGTACTGCCTTGAAAGAAAATGTATATAAGATGATGTACAGATGGTATTTAACTCCAGTTAAGTTAGCTAAAATGTATAGAATGAGTGATAAAAGTTGCTGGAAATGTAAAGAGAAAGATGGTGAATTTTATCATATGTGGTGGACATGCGAAAAAGTTAAAAGATTTTGGGAAAGTTTATATAATGAATTGAAAAAGATGTTTAGATATACCTTCCCAAAAAAACCAGAAGCATTTTTGTTAGGAATAATAGGAGGAGAGATTAGAAAAGAAGATCAAACACTGTTTATGTATGCAACAACCGCGGCTAGGACTTTGTTAGCCCAAAAATGGAAACTACAGGAATTACCTACAATTGTGGAGTGGCAGATAAAAATGATGGACTATGCTGAACTTGCTAGATTGACATGCAAGATTCGTGACCAGGGGGAGACAAGGTTTCAAAAGGACTGGAGTAAATATGTGGACTATATGGAGAAAAACTGTAGATCATTAAAAACTCTCGCAGGATTAAAATAAACCTTACGAATTGACCAATATGTTAAAAAAGGAACTGCAAAAAAGGGAATTAACAAGAAAACCGCATGAAGGGAGGGGGGGAAGTCATAGCTCGGCGGAGCAAGGTAAAAGATGTGAATATAAGATTTTGTATAAAAGATTGGTTTTGTTAATTTGTTGAATTTGGAAAATCGGAATAAAATGTATTTTAAAAAAAAAAAAAACAGTTTGAGGGACCTATTTAATCCCTTGCACGTGACCCAGAGATTCTCTTTCGGCTCTTGCAAATGGAACGCCCGCCCACCTCTCCCTATATTTAGGGTATTTTGTGATTGACCTTGCTATGCTGTTGTCTGTCGTCTGTCGTTGGGACAGGGGCGGGGCAGGAATTTCCCCCACTTGGCTGATAGGCTGTTGCCATTTGGGTTTCGCAAATCATCACAACTTGTAAGGTTGTGGATAGGCACTGGTTCATGTGATAGGGATGGGAGAACTGTCTAGCCATCCCTATGTGAAGGGTATTCTGTTAAAGGAATCCAAGGATTCAACTTGGTTTGGTCAACCCCCAAGAGGGAGTTGAGCCCGTGCCTGAGTCCAGGGGAGCATCCGGGGGAGTGAACAGTCTGTTCCCGGGCTTTTCACCTACCTCAGGTGTTCACCCTCGGCTGACCTATGATAAAGCTCTGGGTCAGCGCTACCTGCAACGGTGTAGGGAGCTAGTCGAACCAGAGCCCATGCAACCACTCACTTTCTGTAATCAATAAAGTTGTGACCTAAATTCTGCCAGAAACCAAAACTAAAATTTGAGTCAAGTGTGAATTTATTTAGGGGGGAGGTCTCTGGCTCTGAACACGCAAAAAGCTAACCTAGTTAATTTCTAAAGCAACTGATTATTCCGGCCTTCAGAAATTCGCTTTGTTCTTTCAAGTAAGACTTGTCGGTAAAATAAAGCAGTATGCTAAATATCAGGGTGCATGTTGGGGGAGGAGGAGGAAGAGAGACCCATTCCACCCAGAACATATTTTTTTACAACAAATTTGAGGGTGTGTAAAAATGTGTTTTGCTTGCTGCTCCAAAAGAATGATATTTAGTTTTATCTGTCACTTTTGTATTTCACCCTGTAAGATTCTCCAAGCTGCCTGGAAAATGCAAACAATACTTTTGTAAAGACAGCTTCAGCATCAGCAAGCAGTTGGAAGTGAGGCCTACCAGAATCTTTCATGTCTGCCTGGCCGAGTCTAGGTAGTATACAAAGAGAAGCCTCCTTCAAGTATTGCAGGGGGAGCGGTGCACCTGTAAACACAACCTAGACTCAAGAAATGCCACAGTGTCTGGGGGTGACCAGGAGTGTGACCCTGAAATGTCTTCAATTCATGAATCATGTGGTTAAGTTAAGCCAGAACAAGAGCTAAGAAAATAAGCCAAGCTGAAAGTATGTAGAAGGTGATCGAGAGAGAATTCTGGGGAATGAAGGAAAGAACAAGGTCCAAGGTTAAATCTATTATCATGGGGAGCATGTCCAAAAGTCAACCCCAAGAGGACAGAGGCAACTCCTTTCATAGCTCCATGGCAGAGCACATGCTTTGCACACAAAAAGGCCGCAGGTTCAATTCCTGGCATCTCCTGATAGGGGTGGGAATGTCCTCTATCTGAAACCCCGGAGAGCTGCTGGCAGTCAATGTTGACAAGACTGAGCTAGCTGTGCTCTGACTCAGCATAAGGCAGCTGCTTACATTCCTCTGTTTAGTCATTCAAGGCCTAAGAGCTGTTTGGATACCATCTGTACCAGACACCTATGGAACTGGTTCTATAATAATAATAATACTCCAGGTGTCTCTGTAGGAGTCTGTCACTTGCCTCCTTCTGAACTCCTACAACCAGAGACTGTTAGGAAAGTAACAGCCTGAGTTTTCACCCTAAAAGGATGTATTGAATTGTGCCCCTTCTTCAAAGTATAGCTCTCTCTCTCTCTCTCTCTCTCTCTCTCTCTCTCTCTCTCTCTCTCTCTGTGTGTGTGTGTGTGTGTGTAATTCTCAAGGTAGCAGTGCCTCCGGGATTGAGGGCAGCCTTGGGTAAGGCACCATCCAATCAGCCCTCCTTTCTCTTACAATGGTAGGCTTTTAGGGTTTGTAGTAGGCCATGGGGGGGGGGCATGCCTTGCGGCTCTGGTCACCCAAGATGGCAGCCATCCCTACCTGCCCACCTTAGACAAGGCCCCATATATTGAGTCAACCTTTGGGAGAGTGTGTATGCGCCGGAGTGGTGGTGGTGGCTGGTAGCACAAAAATGCTTGGCTATTTTTATTCCTTCACACTGCATTGGAAAGAGATTGATCTTCCAGGCATTGTTGAAAATCAACATGGTGGCTTCTGGAAACCAATGAGAGAGATTTAAAGAAGTCAGTTGTCAGCAGTGGCTCTTGGGCCCTAGCCTGTCAGGTACGGACATAGGTTCTGCTTATGACATCATGAATTAACTCACCAATCAGGTTCCTCTGTACATTCACCTTTTTTCATGGTAGAAAACCTGAGCTCTAACTAACTGGTGGATGGGGGAAATAGCATCAGTTACAGTTCTAACAGGAACAGGAAATGTGCAAGGGAGTGGGCAAGTAGGCTATAAAAAGGGAAAGGAAAGTGGGACAATTGCAAATGAGAATACCAAATGAGAGATGTAGCTAGCACTAACATACCCACATTGTAACAGTCCCGTCCCCCCAAGACACTCATCCCACTCGCACAATGTGCAACACACCCACCCCATTTTGGTTGACATTTCACTGAAAGGGCCATAAAAAAGGATGAGCTACAGCTGAAGGGAAGAGAGGGAGGAACAACAGGTCTGAGCTAAGAGGGCAGCTGAGGCAGAAATGTCCCAAAGGGACACAAACGAGGAAGCAGGGGTCAAGGGGAAGAGAGGAGGGAGAATGTCAGCTGGAAAGAAAATTAGGGCTGGTTCACCCACTCAGCGATAGGCCCTGTGTATGACCACATTTGCAAATATACGTCAGCCATCTTGTGGGCATTGGGCTAGCTATGAATATAATGACAAATACAAATGAAACACATTCTAAATGAGAATTTCTGTAAATTGCAGACCATTATTTCCCCTGTAGTTCTGTTTTTCCTAAAAAACAAAAAAGGGAAACTCTGTAACAAGCAGAGAAACTTTTCCTAACGGATGCTTCTAATGTATTCCAAGGTGGATTATGACACAGAGCTAAACTGATTGTAGCATGTGTGTATTGGTTTATCCTCCTTAGTCTGGCATTTAGCATGATTATCCTAAAAGGGATGTATTGGAGGGGGGGGGGAAATCTACAAATCTCTGAGTTCTTTAGTTTGAGATTATAACACTGGCAGATGTTATACATCAGCACAAAATGAGCAACATCCAACAGTGCTGCTTCACCAGCAGAACAGACTTCCGCTTGTGCAACAGGACTTACCTTCCCCTCCTCTCCCCTTTAGCGCCCATGTACTCCCAAAATCTGCTATGGAGGGCTGTGAAGGCCCTCTGGAGTAGATTTGGGAGTACAGGTTGCTGCAGGAGGATGGAGAGGCCATTTACAGGTGTGGATGTTTGTTCTTGTGACATTGGATTACATTGGTTCATTGTGACATTGGTTGACGGGCTTTCCCACTGGCCATTAAAAAAAAAATGGATCAATCCAGCTAAGCCATGTGGACGTGCTTTGTGAGTGGACCATAGTGGAGCAGGCTTCACTCTGGTACGCCCCAAGAGAGATTTTAGCCAGTGAAGTAACTTTTTGCTTAAATTCTAAGTACTGTATGTAATAGTTCTGTTGTCTCCCACAATGCATTTCTATGTACAGTCGTACCTCTTGTTATGAACTTAATTTGTTCCGGAGGCCCGTTCTTAACCTGAAACCATTCTTAACCTGAGGTACCACTTTAGCTAATGGGGCCTCCCGCTGCTGCCCCATGATTTCTGTTCACATCATGTGGCAAAGTTCTTAACCTGAGGTACTACTTCCGGGTTAGCGGAGTCTGTAACCCGAAGTGTTTGTAACCTGAGGTACCAATGTACTAGGGCATCCAGGCTAACATGAGAAGTGTGCTGTTCACATCATGTGGCAAAGTTCTTAACCTGAGGTACTACTTCCGGGTTAGCGGAGTCTGTAACCCGAAGTGTTTGTAACCTGAGGTACCAATGTACTAGGGCATCCAGGCTAACATGAGAAGTGTGCTGGTCAGACCCTGATTTATCTGCAAGAGCCTTTTCTTTAGTAAAATATTTTTGCACTGCTTTCTGTCTATTAAATCAAGCAATTAAAACATTTATTACTTATCCTTAAATAATCTGGTAGTGGAGAACAATAAAATTTCATTTTAAAACCACAACCCACTCATCAGAAAGAAAAGCAGATAATTAAATGTCAACCAATCATAAAACAACACAAAACGTATCTAAGGACTCTGTGCTGTGTGCTCTCCCCATTTATGTGTGTTAATAACTATTAAACCCATAGTCCTATTTACAGGATTTTGGGCTGATCTGAGATACGAAGAGCTTTTGTGTTATTGACCATACCACAGTCATGGCACCTTTGTGAGAATGTCAGCTTGCCAGAGTGCAAGTTAATTTGATTTAGTCCGTGCAGGTTAATATGCAACACCCCCACCCCCTCACTTTTTGATAAATTGTTGGGAAAAACTTCAATTCTAAGAGTGGGGGAAATGCAAAAAGAGCTCATTGAAAGTTCTTTTTAGGAAAAGGGCAAGCATTATATGTGTATCTTTTTTCAAGTATCTATAGACGGCTTGGTATTTTTTAAAATCTCTCATCTTAAAGGAGATATTAAGTTAAAATTGAGTGCTTAGAGCGGGCACCCCCAAACTTCAGCCCTCCAGATGTTTTGGACTACAATTCCCATCTTCCCCGACCACTGGTCCTGTTAGCTAGGGATCATGGGAGTTGTAGGCCAAAACATCTGGAGGGCCGCAGTTTGGGGATGCCTGGCTTAGAGCAAGAGACAATGTTTTGAGTGCTGCATAAATTAACAAAAAATGGTTTGGAAGTCAATTTTATAGCTTGAGTTTTTATTTTTTTAAAAAATAATGTACATTAGGTAAAGGTAAAGGGACCCCTGACCATTAGGTCCAGCTGTGACCGACTCTGGGGTTGCGCGCTCATCTCGCATTATTGGCCGAGGGAGCCGGCGTATAGCTTCCAGGTCATGTGGCCAGCATGACAAAGCCGTTTCTGGCAAACCAGAGCAGCACATGGAAACGCCGTTTACCTTCCCGCTGTAGCGGTTCCTATTTATCTACTTGCATTTTGACGTGCTTTCGAACTGCTAGGTTGGCAGGAACTGGGACCAAGCAACGGGAGCTCACCCCGTCACAGGGATTCGAACCTGCCGACCTTCTGATCAGCAAGCCCTAGGCTCAGTGGTTTAATCACAGCGCCACCTGGGTTACAGGGTGATTAAGTCTCATTGTACTCAATGGTACCAAGAGCAGACATGCACAGGATTGCGCTCTTATGAAACTAGTATTGTTCAGTATTCACAGTAGAGTAAAACTGTTGGCTTGGAGCCCAAGAAGTGTGAGTGGCTCACCCATTTTCTTTCTTCTCGCCACTACAGCCCTTTGAAAAGCTGCTCCATGGATCTCTTTCTTGCCCTGTACACCCTACACTGTTACGGATATTCCCCCGACTGTGAAGAGTGGCTTTACAGAGCAATGCAGGGAAGCCCCCTTATGTGAGCTAACCAGGATCCAAGCCATTGGATGCAGTTTGCTAATTCACACTGGCTTGTGGTTCCTACAGCTTCTAAAGAATGAAGACCACCGTATTCACAGCATCTTCCTCTTTGGGGTATGTTTCTGCTGCCTTCAATATCCCTGTATAGATTTATGATACCAAACTGGACTGCGTAAAAATTAAAAATTCAAAGGAGCAAATGCCTTTAAACAGCAGGCCAAGTGTTATCAAGAAGTGCTTTAAAAAGAAGAGGCAACAATGTGCTCTGCTTGGAATGCGCTCTGCTACCATGCATTTTTAAATACCCTCAAATAGACTTTAGAGCAAGTCTGCCTATTACATTATTGATGTGATAATTCGAGTTATCACTTATAACCTGAATGTGCAAATGCCTTTCCATTAATCTTCCCGTTCACAAAGGGTCATTTCTCCTCATTGCATTAGGGTAATGTGGAAGAAAATTGAGACCTGCAGTGTCAACCTGTACAGGTCTACTCAGAAGTAGGCCGCATTGTGTTATTCTCAGACAAGTTGTATATAAGCAGCAACCCTATCCACACTAATTAGGGATTAAGTCCTATTGCAACCAGTAGCATACCCTCCAACATTTCACCAATGAAAATAGGGATGTCCTATTCAAATAATAATAATAATAAATAATAATAATAATAATAATAATAATAATAATAATTTATACCCTGTCCATCTGACTGGGTAGCCATTTTGGGCAGCTTCCAACACATATAAAAACATAAAGCTTTTAAACACTTCCACATACAGGGCTGCCTTCAGATGTCCTCTAAAGGTTGTATCTCCTTATCTCCTTGGCTTGGGGGGGGGGGGAATCACTCCATACCCTCCAACATTTCTCCAATGAAAATAGGGACGTCTTAAAGAAAAGCGGGACTTTCCAGGATCAACTAAAAAACCAGGTTGTCTTCTGTAAATCTGAGATTGTCCCTGGAAAGTAGGGACACTGCAGTAGGGCTTACTCGTGAGTAAGGATTGTGTTGCAAAACTCAAAAAGTGCATTGCCCAGGACTTGTTAGAAGTAACATCTGTACTAGTTGTTTTGGCCACTGTAAAGTTGGAATCAGGCCTAAGTTTTCTCTTGCCTGTTTCTTATTATTTTTATGAAAACTGGAAAAAAAAATTCTCAAAATAAACTTTGTATGCGTGGAAATGATTTTAGGTCACATTCATACTATCTTAGCTCAGTTTCATCATATTGAACCAATTCAGTTTTGAAAGACTGACCCACATCACACACAAGGGTATTTATTACTTGCTAGTCTACCCCATATTTACCTTGGCTGGGAATCCATGTAGTAGTGAGGGCTTTTCAGCTCCTCTCGTAGTGAGTCAGACCACTGGTCCCTCTATCTCAGGATTGCCTACAATGACTGGTGACCCATCTCTTCAGGATTTCAGACATGGCCCTTTGAATTTAACCCGGAACCTTTTGCATGCAAATAACCCGCTTTACCACCGAGCTATAACTCTTCCTATGGCAATTCCTCAGTGAGATTGAGGGGCACACGTTTGATGTAACCATGTTTTAGAGAGGTAGAAAAATCTTGGAAGCCTAAGAAGAGGTTGTTGGGTATCAGCTAACGGAAGGACAGGACAGAAGACTGGCCAAAACATTTTGAACAAATATGAGAGGTTTGGGCCTGAAAGATAGACCAGGAAAGAGTTGGCTCTATTCATTCTAGCAATTGAGAGGAGTGATATGTTGATGTTAACAGGGATTTGGAAGTACAGAAGGCATGGAAAGGTTGGGTGGATGGTAGGTTAACATCAGAGCTGTGAGGTGGTCGGCACAGCTTGTAGCAACTCAGCCAGCAATTGGATGAACAGGTAACCAATCAAATAAAACAAGCAAACAGAAAACCCTCTGAAAGAGAGGACTGTGGGCAAGGGGAACAAGCTGCAAGCAGAGATGCTGACTATCTAAATGATGAATGAAGTGACAGGGGATTGTCCGTAGGGACAAGGCTCTCCTGAGAAAGAGGAATGGGATGAAATCCAGTTGGCATCAGCAACTACGTATTCACAGGAGAATCACCAGTTACAGATCTGGAAGCCTTGAAAAGGCTGGTCCATAGAGTAAATACCTTTAACTTTTGCAGGATTGCCAGAGTACTTAGTTCCACAGGATGTGTTTCAGGGTTGGTTAAAGGATCAAATAGGTATCTTACCTTGCAAATAAAACCACAGAGCTAATCTAGCATTCATTTTTCTCAAAATCCATTTCGACATGAAATACATCATCCAAAAAGCTCACTGCTAGACTGAAAGTAACGCAGGTGAAAATTGGTACCGTCTAAGAAAGTTGGACCCCTTAAATGTAACTGTCCATTCTGAATATACAAGTCCCTCCCCCCCTATGCATGGTTTGATTCAATCAGTGATATTATTAAGTTGAGACCATAAAAGTTTAAGAAAAACCCTTAACACTGATCCTAGCCAATGTTCCATAGTTTAAAAAAAATGTGACAAGGATCTTACTATAGAAAACACATCATTTATAGTTCAGCACTCTGGATAAAATATACACACACTATCTTAATACATGTTCAATTACACAACGTGCCTAGCCTGTCAACTAGCATTCTGCTTCTCATTCACATCAAGGGAGTGTGATCAATGGACAGTCTACAGTGGATTGTACCCTACAGGTCCAAACATCTCTCTCCGTCATTGAGCTGCAGGATGTAAGCCTGGCCTGTGCATCCCCCCCCCCCCCCTGTGACGAGATAGTGGCTTTTTATCTCACTGCTAGGTCTAGTGTGACCGATCAAATCAAACATCAGAATGAGACAGAGGGTTTTTTTTGCCACCAATGCATACTCCCAGGAACATCTGGCATTGGTGAGAAAACTCTCCAGACAACCAGCAATAGCCACAAGAAAAATGGACCATGGGGATAAGCTCCCATGCCAGCTGGTCCATATTGGGACTTGTGGGAAGTTCTGCATGCAACACAATGGTACAGTCGGTTACATAGCAACGGATGAGTGAAATGAAACTGATGCAGCTTGCTCAAGATCTGTGCATTAGTGAAGCAAGTGAAGGCCCATTTTTTTTTCTAAAGGTCTGCAAGGTTTTGTTTTTTAAATGGCACCATTACAATGCCCTACTTTGGTCTGTTTTCTTTTGCATGGTACCTGGGCTGGTTGTTTCTGGAACTTACACATTTAAGGAGAAAAGGCTCCCCTGTCAACTTTCAGAGGTGAAGGGACTAAGAGCACCAGACGATTCCACAGGGCTGATATCACACCTGTGAAATCCGTGCCTTGGGACACAGGTCTGAAATCATGACCTTAAAGGACCCACCTCAGTGCTTCAGTCAAGGTATGTAGCCAAATACTAACAGAAGCAAACAACCACCACCACCACCACCACAACTCTCTTGCCAGGTGGAAGGGGTTGGAGGAAGGGGAGACCAAGCCATGCCGGATGAATCTGATGGAGCCTTAAGCACATACCTTGCACAGGAAGCAGCGGACAAATCCATCTTAGCATAGATGCTGAAAGGAGGACTTGTCGTTCACCTGGCAAGTCCCCTGCACTCTTTAACAAAGCATTTTCGGAGGATGGAAACAGAGCTGCATCTGCAACACTTATCACCAGGGATGTTGTTTATTTTAACCAAAGGCTTGTCATCTCTCCACCTCATTAAACTAGTGATTCCCTCTAGGGAAGGGGGGGGGGGTTGGAGGGAGGGGGGAGAGAAAAACAACAAATAAACCTTGAAAAGACATTGGGCCTATGAAACAGAGCCTCTTTTGGAATAGGGTGAGGGAAGCTATTCACCCCTGCAGTGCTAAGACTCTGGAAACCCTACTGCTTTGCTCCTTGACTTCAAGACAACTCCAGAATATCCTTCACACCAAGGAACAACATGACCTCCAAAAAAAGAAAGAAAAGGAGAGCATTCCTAAATGACTGGGAACATCTAGGATGTGACAACAATTAGCAAATAACCAAAAGACCTGGCATGCACCCAGCAAAATGTAAGGTAAGTGAAACCCAGCTTGCAACAGAATGAGATTTTTTTTTTAAAAAAAGCAAATTCCCAACTGAATTGTCTTTTCTATGCCCGGAGTAAGCATTTCTATAAAACTGAAAAGGAAAAAAGCAGAACAGATGAAGTCTCTTAAATAACAAACCAGATGCTGCCTTACCTGATCATTTAACAAGCGTTATAAATGTGTCGTAGGAAAGGACCCCTCCTTCCCCACCCTCCCAAAAAAAGAAAAGGGAAAAAAAAGGATCTAGGAATAACAGTTGTGATGAAATGCTACCTAAGCCAGCTCTTCTGCTTGCCGGTTCGGAAAAGATTTCCAAGTATTCAAAACTGCTGCATTTCCATTGTGATGGTGGGGGGTGAGAAAAAAGGAGAGGGAGGGAGAGACCTCTGCAGTATCCTTTCTGCTTCAGCCTCGGCTTCCTGTTCTAAGGCTCACTCTATGGTACCTAATACAAATCAGCAAATAGCTTGGGAAAAAAGTGAGGGGGGGCAGAATGGAGAGGGGGGGAAGGAGCCCATCATCTTTACAGGACAGCTCCATCTACTGGCAAAATGAATGAACCTGTACTCCGTTTATTTATTTATTAAATCTGAAAAGCCTCTTCAGCAGAACGGCTCCCCCCCCCTTTTTTAAACCAAGGCTATGAATAGCCACTGTGGGCCACAATCCAGAACCATTTCAGAAGAGACCCAACTAAAAAGCAGTTATTGTTATTACTATTTAAATGCTAACATTTCCAGAATCTTTGCTTTGGTATTTTCAGTTGTTTCCCTCTCCTGTTATTTGAAGGGTTACTTTTCGTCTTCGACGCCCAAAACATCTGCAAGCAAAATTAACTCTTTGGGTGATTTCAGAAAATTGCTAAACATTGCCGTGTGCTTTAAGACTGACCCCTGCCCATCCCAAAACAGATTCCTTCCCCCCTCCTTTCCTGTTGTGTTTAGTAGAGTGCCACTTCGCTTCAGGGACAACGTACACATGCAGTAGAATCACAAAACGCTGCTTTTTCTGGACTGTTCCACATTGCACTGCAGGTGTGAGGGGTGGGGGTGGAGGGAGAGATTCCATACTTGGGAAAAAAGCAAAACTCTTACACACTGAAAAGTAAGCTAGTCTAGAAACCTTCTCCTTGATATGATAGTCTGAATAACCAGGGAGATTTCCGGGAGGAGGGAACACACAGCTATATGACACGCCTGAATGGGAGTCTGAATGGGACAGTGACTGTCCAGGAAAACCTGATTCAGCTACTCATATAGTTTGGCTGTTAGCAGCGGATTCAGGAGCAGCTCATATGGTCGGGTGGAGCTGCCCTCTCAACACTGGTTTCGCTAGTTTGCGTGGAGGGAGTTGGGGGTAGGACAGGGTAGCAGCAAGTTCAGGGCTGTGTGGGTGCACCAGTAACTGGAGGGTGGCTGCACAAGCTCCACCTCACCCCATGGGCCTCTACTAAGTTTAATTATGCAACCAAAGACACAAAGTAATATCCCAACTTTCCTTCAAAAAGAGCTCAAAGTGGCATACATGATTCTTCCCCCCACAACAACCCTGTGAGGTAGGTTGGGCTGAGACCTTGGGCCTTTATGACTGAGTAGCGATGTGAAACCTGGTCTCCCTCGCCACCCATTTCCACACAAATAGCACCATGTAATGTGACTAACCATTGCTTGTCATATCTGTGTGTATTTCAAAGCATTCTGATCATTGCAACCTGCTGCTCCACAAATCGACGATATCTAAAGCATTTTTTTCTTTCTAGACACAGCTTAAAATGGACGGCATGGAATAATTAAACAGCAACAACAACAGCAACAGCAGCAACAGCAGCAACAACAGGTAGTTTCATTTCCAGAACTTCCAGGCACAACGTCAGACACAGAGTATCATTACGATCAGGAAAGTGTTGAGTTGTGAAAAGGCTGCCCTCTACTTCTGTATGCTTGTGAAAGAACCAACCACGGAAACATGACTGCCTCTAAGCAAGTGTTTCTGAAAAACCAAACCTTCCATACATATTAGGGTAAAAATAACAAGAACGTGAGGAAAATCCCAAGTCTGGCCCAATACGTTATGTTGTCCTGAGGTGAAGGGGCAAGATAGCCACCCTCTGCTGTGCCATATGCAGAATCCAACAGGCAGCTGTTCAAACACTCTGAAAACAGTTTCAAACATTCAACCAGGAATTTCAGGGGTGCCAAGAACAGTATATTTCAGCCATCAAATGCCTGGCTAAAGAGGAATGTTTTTCGATCCCTCCTAAAAGTCAAGAATGAGGGAGACAAATGCACATCACCAGAGAGGACTTTCCACAAATGGAGAACTGCCCCTGAAAAGGCAGTTCTGCCCTCCAGCCTCTCTCCACCGTTCCCTGTCCCTCAGCAGCTGCCGCCTAATGGTATGGTTGACCCTGGGAAGTTGTAAAGAAGGGGTGCAGAGCCTGGGACCATCCAGGGGGTGCTGGCCTTCAGGTCCCAGCAGCTACATCCTGTGTGGCCAACAGGAATCATAGAAGCTATAGTACAGCAACATCTAGAGGGCCACAAATCCCACACTCATGTAAAGCAAGTTAAAAAAACACACAAAACACTTCTATCATGTTATACAGAGGTAAGCCTCACTGTATTCAGAAGGCCTACCCCTAGATCAGTGTGCATTAAGTTACAGCGTTAGTCTCTCCTTCTCTCCATCTGTTTTCTCTTGAGAAGGAGAAGGTTTCATGAGAATTGGGGTTCAAGCTTTCTTCATGGCTGTCTCCTCTCCTACAGATGACTAGGACAGTAAGGTAGTAGGACCACAATCCCTTGCATTTATACTCTCGCTTATTCAAAGATTCAAAGATGCAGGAATGGCTCAGCACACACTCGCACCAGCCTGAACATCGTAAGTGAGGGAGCCATGATTGAGTTTGCTTCCACATCCTGGGAAATCACCTGGTGCAGAGAATAAGTGAAATTAAGGCAATGGGACAAATCAATACGGAGACATGGCAAGTTGGGGCAACATAGCATCCATCATCTAGATCAAGGGAAGTAATAGTACCACTGTATTCTGCTCTGGCCAGACCTCACCTGGAGTACTGTGTCCAGTTCTGGGCACCACAGTTCAAGAAGGATACTGACAAACTGGAACATGTCCAGAAGAGGGCAACCAAAATGGTCAAAGGCCTGGAAACGATGCCTTATGAGGAACGGCTTAGGGAGCTGGGTATGTTTAGCCTGGAGAAGAGAAGGTTAAGGGGTGATATGATAGCCATGTTCAAATAGATAAAAGGATGTCATATAGAGGAGGGAGAAAGATTGTTTTCTGCTGCTCCAGAGAAGCGGACACGGAGCAAGAAAGAAGATTCCACCTAAACATTAGGAAGAACTTCCTGACAGTAAGAGCTGTTCGGCAGTGGAATTTGCTGCCAAGGAGTGTGGTGGAGTCTCCTTCTTTGGAGGTCTTTAAGCAGAGGCTTGACAGGCATATGTCAAGAATGCTTTGATGGTGTTTCCTGCTTGGCAGGGGGTTGGACTGGATGGCCCTTGTGGTCTCTTCCAACTCTATGATTCTATGATTCTAACTATAGAAAAAGAAGTGGACTCATCAGATCTGATAATCTTGTGGTATCCAGTGTAATGTTACAGCCGTCTCATCGTTTCCTTTCATTGGGTGAATTGTGGGTTAATAGTTCATAATGGCCCATTGGTATTTCCTCCACGGGAGCCAATTTTACAGAGATGGCCTTCTGATGCCTGGCGATCTCTCTTGAGTGTTTTTGAAGGCGAGACAGTGACTTCCCTGTCTATTGGGGATGTAAGGGGCCCATAAAAAGTGTATGTGCATGAGAGAGGCTGGTGGGTGCTGCCTGCAGTTTGGAATAAGGAGAGAGAGAAGCACGGAGAGCTGGCTAAAGGCATCTCTCTTCGGGACTCTTTGTGGGATCTGGTGTAGGGTAGCAGATCAATTACTATTTAGGAGTGTCAGTTGTTTGCCTCCACCTTATTCTCTCTTTGCACATTTGTAAATAAAGCAGATAATAAAGCAAAAAGTGGTATCAGACTCCAGGGCGCTCTCTCTCTCTCTCTCTCTCTCTCTCTCTCCCCCCAAAAGAAACCCTACCTAGGTAGCACTGTCCCTTGGGACATCTCCTTGCTTAGGGAAGTGTGGCACATGCAGCAATATAAAATCACAAATACTCGATGCTTGCTTTAATCAGTCTGACAAAACTATGTCACAGACCCAAATGCTTTAAATGTGGGGGTTCTTAGTTCTGAGTGATAAGTGCTTACCACCCCATGAGATGAGTTAGACCAGGCACCCCCAAACTTCGGCCCTCCAGATGTTTTGGACTACAATTCCCATCATCCCTGACCACTGGTCCTGTTAGCTAGGGATCATGGGAGTTGTAGGCCAAACATCTGGAGGGCCGCAGTTTGGGGATGCCAGAGTTAGACTATCAAGACAACTATGCAGTAGTTCTAGGTTAGGCAGAGAGCCCAAGCATAAAAATAAGCATCAGCACCCAAAATCTGTAGGATCCAAGGGCCCCCGAGTTACCTATACACATGCACTGCAGACAGAGCTGAGTAAGAGAGAGCCTGATTGGAAAAATGCAGTGATGGTGGTGATCAGCTAGAGGGCAAGGAGAGCAGAGTAGACTATATCCAGCCTCTCTGAACAGCTAATAAGCACAATTCTTGTTCCACAGAGAGGGCTCCATGTTCACAGCCCCAGTAGCTGGATCAGGAAGGGAAACACATGATACACAGCACTTTATTTAGCTCGACATGCATTTTCCAGCTTTTGGTTCTGCCTGCCTTAATGGAGGCAGCCCCCACGACAGTGTGGGATCATCAGCGAACCAGTTGCTGCTGTGAACCTGGCCTCCCATCAGCTGTGTCACTGTGCTCCCTGGGAAGAAAAGGAGCAAGGCAGTAGTGTGGAGTGTCAGTGTGGTGTGGGTGCAGTGGCAGTAGTGCTGAACTGGCTTTGCCACTGTGCTTGCACCACACTGGCCCCCCTCCCTCCTAGTAAGCACAGCAGCGTGACTGACAGCACCCATCCAGGCTGGCCACCCCTGCCAAGTGCTGATGCCAGTGGTCTAAACGTGGAAATCTGCATCCAGAGTTTCATTCAGGGGTGGGTGTTTCTCCCAGTTTCTCATCTTAAGTTCAGCTCTCCCCATTTCCATGTCAATTTGTGGGCTAGTTTTTCTTCAAGACTGTCCACATGAAAAATTGTGCGAACTTTTGTGTACATTTCTCCTAATATATGGATATTTGAAATTTGTCAAATAGGTGCATCTTTCTTAACAAGCTTTCTCTAATACAGAGCATAATATATCTGAATATTCTTTTCACTGACCTGCGTGTTTTCTGGCGCACTTTCCACAAATGTGCACTTTGGTTGGTTGCAACATACTTTGGTTGGTTACAAAATTTTGAAGACAGCTGCATTATAGTTCACATCTTGGTTCAAGGAAGTGCAGATTAGGTAAGATCACTTTAAAAATGTGAACTGAATTAATTTCCTTCCCATCCCTACTTGCAGGTAAGGACATCACCACTAACAGGTGATGGACGGTCTCAGGAAGTGCCTGTATTCCGCCCCCCCACTCCCCCCAAAAGTGGACCAGCACTGTATCAGCTTTGAGGGGTATGCCAGTGGTACACTCCCCCTACCAGTGTTGTGAACCTGCAGTAGATCAAATGCCAGGGAACAATCTGAGCACAGAGACCTGTTCATACATATTGTTTGCCCTTGTGTGAAATGAGTGGATTTTACTCCACACATTTCTTTGCCAGACAACATGAACTTATTTAATGTGTTACTTGCCTTAAGAAGAAGAAGAAGAAGAACTTACGAGAATTAGATTTAATACTTTATACTCTACTGTGGGCTACTGTGTTGACAGGGGAGTTAATTTCATCACTGCTGCTTTAAATTCTCCACTTTCTTTTCACATTATTTCTTCCCCTGGGGCTGAATGTTTAGTAATTCGGAAAAGCCTGAGCTTGGCAGCACTGAAGACTGAAGCCTTTTGTGTGGCAGGACAAGTGCAGTATGGCAAGGAACATGACAAGCTTTGGCCCTGATAGGGAATGACTGAAGGGGGGGAAGGAAAATATGGATCACCTTCCATGTGCATTTACCCAATGACCTTTGTGCTGAGGCTGCAAGTTAGGAGCCTGGTATTGAGGTCATTTTGCATGAGGAAAACCAACATCTTATGTTCGCTTCACTTGGGACACTCAGTTAAGAGCACCATAGTACATCCTACTATTATTTGTAATAATCTGGCCACATCACCCCTGCACAACTTGGGGTCAAAAGTGGACTCTGCCACTGAGCAACCTGAATAGTCATTTGTGTATATCCCTTAAGTGTGGACAATGTCATTATGTCATTTAGTCACTAGGTGGCACTGAACTCAGGGTTATCTGGGTGGAAGTGGGAGCTTCTTCTTCTTGCTCTGTTCTTCTCTGAGGGGGAAATAAAGACAATAAATTTATTGTATAGCTTCCTGACTGTGCCATCTAAGCCAGGCTTCCTTGACTTCGGCCCTCCAGATGTTTTTGGCCTACAACTCCCATGATCCCTAGCTAGCAGGACCAGTGGTCAAGGGTGATGGGAATTGTAGTCTCAAAACATCTGGAGGGCTGAGGTTGAGGAAGCCTGATCTAAGCCTTTCACCACACTAATTCGCCTCATTTGTCAAAGTTCTGGACCCAAACAGCAAAGCACGCCTAATTCCACTCAAGTCATAGAATCAACAGAACTGGGAGGGACCTCAAAGGTCCTCCTATCCAACACACAGCCAATTCAGGAAAGCCACCGCTACAATGTTCTTGAAGCGTGACCGCCTGCCTCTGCTGAAAAACCACAAACATAAGAGAGTCTACCACCTTCTGAAGCATTCTGTGCAGATACCCTTATTATCAGGAACCTCTTGCTAATGTTTAGTCAAAACCCAGACAGTCCTCACCAACTACACAATATTCCCCTGCTGGATCAGAACAACACCCATCTAGTCCAGCATCCCATTTCCAATATCTCACCTTTGACAATGTATTCCACAAGTGTCGTTGTAAGTGCCTGTTCCAGAATGGGGGTGGGAATGGGGAAGATGCCCTCAATGGATGCCCTTGCCATGGTCACCACATCCCATTTTCTTGACCTCTTCCTCTGAACCCAGCCTGCCTCTGCTGCTCTGAAGGAGAGTGTAAAGAAGTGGAGGCTGCTCCTCATTGGTCCTCATTGACCAGCTTTTGCTGGGCTAGCAGACCCACTAGAAAAATCAAACCAGGGCACATTTAAGCAGGTCTTGCAAGATCACAGTTATGACATTCTACATAAAGAGGTGTGGGTTTTTTTTGGGGGGGGGATGCTTTAGGAGGTGTGTCCTCACTCAAAAGATAAACATATTTACCAAGAGCTGATTAACACAAGACCATTTCCCCATCTTCTATGCCCAGTAATACGAATTCTGACTGACAGCAGCTCTCCAAGGTCTCAGGCAAAAGCTTTGGTGAGCTTTGTCACCACTTTGGCAGGAATTGGATCTGAATCCTTAGCTGTACAAGGTTCATATGCACCCAAACTTTAGGTGCCCTGACCATAAATATCTCAAAAACTTTTTAATACAGTGCAAAAAATGTGCTAACAAACTGCTAAGCGTCATTTACTACAGATTGGCATGGGAGATTGTATATAGATTGACCAGCATGTTTTCTTCCATCAGCCAGTATCATAAATCTGAGGCCGAACTTCCTCCCCTCAGAGTGTAGAGGTAGCCCTGATTGCTGGGAAAGGGGCTTTTCAGATGAGGAATTACACCCAAGCAGACAGTCAAGGCCTGCCAAAAATACTGGGCAGGTCAAGCAAGCCTCACCTTCCATCAAAACTCCTGCCAAACATGCCAGCATCCCACCACAAAGGTTGTTCCAATGCCTACCATGCACACGCACACACACACACACACACAACCTTTCTGAATCAATGAGGGGAGCTGCAAGATGCAACTTTTCCACAAGAACCAACCCAGCGTCACATATTTTGCCTACACCGAAAAGCAATTTTTTGTTTGTTTGTGCTGCAGTATCCAAGACAGGGAAGCCTCTTTCCATCCAGCACAATGCATGAGTAATCAGGACAGTGGACTGCCTTGGTCCCATGAGCCCAAGCAAGAGAAGGCGTCCCAGCAGGCCACTTAACAGCTGTGACAGCATGTCTGTTTCCTCGCTTACTGCCACCAAACACTGCCTGGTTCTGCATCGTTCTCAGGCTTCAGGGGCATTAATCCACTATGAAAATTTGTGTGCTATCATCATCAATTTTTTTATCCTACCCTTCCTCCAATTAGCTTAGGGGGGCACTCATTCTCATACCTAAAGGAGCGTCTCCACCCCCATCGTTCTGCCCGGACACTGAGGTCCAGCACTGAGGGCCTTCTGGTGGTTCCCTCGTTGCGAGAAGTTGCAGGGAACCAGGCAGAGGGCCTTCTCGGTGGTGGCGCCCGCCCTGTGGAACACCCTCCCATCAGATGTCAAAGAGAAAAACAGCTACCAGATTTTTAGAAGACATCTGAAGGCAGCCCTGTTTAGGGAGGCTTTTGATGTTTAATAGATTATTTTATTTCATTTTTATGTTGGAAGCCGCCCAGAGTGGCTGGGGAAACCCAGCCAGATGGGCGGAGTATAAATAATAAATTATTATTATTATTATTATTATTATTATTATTATTATTATTATTATTATTTCCTCGTTTATGCTCTCGACAGCCATGTGAGATAGGTTAGCTTGAAATACAGTGACTAGTCTTAGGCTGATTGACATCTGGTGCCCTTTTAAAATGTGTTGTGGAAGTGGGGGGTATTATTGGGTTGCTTTTGTTTCTGATATTGTGATTTTATGTTGTGAACTGCCCCGAGAGCTATGGGCATATTTAATAAATTTAACAAATTTAATAAATAATAAGAATACAGTAGTCCAATGAGCTTTGTGGCTATGTAGGAACTAGAACTAAAAAATAAAAAAATAAATCACTATCAGTCTTCCTACTCCAGTGATAGGGAATCTGTGGCCCTCAATATGTTGCTGGACTCTAATTTCATCAGCCCCAGTCAGCATGCCCAGTGATGAGGCTTGATGGGAATTGTAGTCCAGAAGCATCTGAATAGCCACCATTTTCTTATCCTTGTCCTACTCCAACATTCTATCAACTATACAAAACTGACAGTCATGTTTATGTCTCTCCCACACTGTATTGCACCAATGTTACAGAGGTGGGCACAAATGCTCTGGAAGTTTTGGGCTTGTGGGGAGGGAAGAGGGAAAAATTCATTTACTTTGACATATGAAGTTTGCATTGACTCTTCTTGAAACAAGCACCTGAACAAAGCAAGCTGTTCTCACAGGAATCCCAGGCCTCCTGATACTCCAAGAAGTGGGGCACAGATACAGAAGAAATAGAACAACAGTTTGTTGCTTTCTTAAATTACTCTGGTATGTGCAAAATTACTCTGGTATGTGCAGGCATCCCCAAACTGTGGCCCTCCACATGTTTTGGCCTACAACTCCCATGATCCCTAGCTACCAGTACCAGTGGTCGGGGAGGATGGGAATTGTAGTCCAAAACATCTGGAGGGCCGAAGTTTGGGGATGCCTGGACTAGAGGAATGAATCCAGATGCTTAGATGAACCTACAGCAACAATGTTCAGATGGATCTATAAATACAATGGTCTGGTCACAGAAATAACTTGGGCCTGCATTTCCATTTGGTGTTGACCTCTTTCAGGCACTAAAGTAGTATGTGGGGAATGGGAGGTTTGTAGGAGGCATGTGCCCTGTCCCTGGCCCCACTGTTTTTGCCATGCATGCACTGCTCCAACCTTTCTGCCACACTAAAAAATAATGTGGCTCTTCTCGGGCTTTAATCTGGGTTTTGACAGTGAGATTTGTCAAGGCCACTGCCAGACCACAAGGCCACCAACTTTACCCATGGGACTGCCAAGCCCGTGGGAGCACTGATGTGCCAAAAAAAGCATCTGTACATCCACAGACATCAGTGCATCCTTACAGTACACAAGGAGTTTCTCCCCAAAGCTGAAATCGGGAAGGATGACCACCTGCATGGTGATCCATGTGTACATACACTGCTCTGTGCATGGAACCAGGAACAGCACTAAATTAATATTGAATCTTCTACTGCTAGGTTACTTAAAAGGGCAGAAATATCAGGTGACTCCTGAACAAAGACGCTAGAACACTTATGCATCAGTGAGTTGTTTCCTGAACCTCTCTGAAAAAGCAATGCTCCTTTAGGGATGCCACACCTGCATTTATGAACATAACCCCCTGAGAACTCTGAAAAGAATGAAATGCTTGGAATTCATAAAAAAAATGAAAGGCAAAAAAAATGAAAGGCACAAATACAGGATGGGGGACACCTGGCTTGAGAGCAGTACATGTGAAAAGGATCTAGGAGTCTTGGTAGACCACAAACTTGACATGAGTCAACAGTATGATGCAGCACCTAAAAAAGCCAATGCTATTCTGGGCTGCATCAATAGGAGTATAGCATCTAGATCAAGGGAAGTAATAATACCACTGTATTCCGCTCTGGTCAGACCTCACCTGGAGTACTGTATCCAGTTTTGGGCATCACAGTTCAAGAAGGATACTGACAAGCTGGAACGTGTCCAGAGGAGGCCAACCAAAATGGTCAAAGGCCTGGAAACGATGCCTTATGAGGAACAGCTTAGGGAGCTTGGTATGTTTAGCCTGGAGAAGAGAAGGTTAAGGGGTGATATGATAGCCATGTTCAAATATATAAAAGGATGTCATATAGAAGAGGGTGAAAGGTTGTTTCCTGCTGCTCCAGAGAATCGGACACGGAGCAATGGATTCAAGCTACAAGAAAGAAGATTCCACCTAAACATTAGGAAGAACTTCCTGACAGTGAGAGCTGCTTGACAGTGGAATTTGCTGCCAAGGAGTGTGGTGGAGTCTCCTTCTTTGGAGGTCTTTAAGCGGAGGCTTGACAGCCATCTGTCAGGAATGCTTTGATGGTGTTTCCTGCTTGGCAGGGGGTTGGACTGGATGGCCCTTGTGGTCTCTTCCAACTCTATGATTCTATGATTTAAGATCTTAGAGAGCCACAAGAGATTAAGATAGGTCCTCTTGGATCAGACCAAAGGCCCATGTTGTCCAGCATCCTGTTCTTACAGGGGCCAACCAAATTGCTGTGGGGGAAACCCACAAGCTGGACATGAAGGCAACAACATTTTTTGTGTCTGCATTCCCCAGTAAGTGTCTCCAGGAAGTAGTATGGCTAGTAGCCTTTGATAAACCACTTTGAAGTTTTATTCCTGTAAACCACCTGGAGGTTTTATTACATGGGATAAAGAATGAGTGAACAAGGAGACAGTTGAATCCTCATAATCAAGGGTGGGGAACCTGTGGCATCCCTAGATGTTGCTGCACTCCAGCTTCCATCAGCCCATCTAGCATGGCCGGTGGTCAGGGAAGATGGGAGTTTTACTCCATCAAATCGGGGGGTGGGGTGGTGGTAATCAGGTCCTGTACCCTTGTTCAAAATGGCCTAGACTCGTTGTACTTGCAGTGGTCACCATGAATGGTGGCTGGTTAGCTTTTGGCTCTTTGGGGAAATCAAGAAAGGCCTCGCAGAACTTTTTTTTAAAAAAAACAAACCAAAACATAATTTTATTTAATTCCTTCCTTCCTTCCTTCCTTCCTTCCTTCCTTCCTTCCTTCCTTCCTTCCTTCCTTCCCCACCCATCCGGGTTTTCCGAGCCATTCTGGACAGGTCCAAACAGAATATTTTATTATTATTATTATTATTATTATTATTATTATTATTATTATTATTTAAAATGTGATAAAACATCAAACATTAAAAACTTCCCCAAACAGGGCTGCCTTCAGATGTCTTCTAAAAGTCAGATAGTTGTTTATTTCATTGCCATCTGATGGGAGGGCATTCCACAGGGCGGGCGCCACTACCAGGAAGGCCCTCTACTTCTTTGAATCCTATATTTAATAAAGATCAGCTGGTTACAATTCTTTGGCTTAGCAAATTGACTTTGATGGTTGTGTTATATATTAAACTTGCTATCCCAGGCATACACATTTAGGAGAAAGTTCCATGGGAACCAATGAAACTTATTCTATGCATGTATAGGAATTACATCACACTGTTGTGCTGGTGTAAATGAATCAGCTTAATTGGCAAGTCATTTTTTTAAAAGAAGACAAATGGTAATCAGGTAACTTACCCCCTCCACTTATAGATGTGAAAGAATAGCAATGATGAAAAGGACTTCATTGTGGATATGAAAAGAAACAGCAATGATTTACTATTTTCATTTTTAAAAAGTGATATAAATGATATGAACAAGTGAGATCTCACTGTCACAAGCCAGAACACCCCCTTAATATCTTCATATAGGCTAAAGAAGCCTAATCGTTCTGCAAGATAAAGCAGTATGAACGCAGCCAATCTTTCTAGAACCCAGATGCAAGCTAGCAGAATTTAATGAGTCAGTGTGCTGACTGAATAAATTCTCCTTCCCCCCACTCCAGGATGTGTAACCGTAGCTAGCTTAAAAATAATAATAATTAAGCAGCATACTTGAGCTTGGTTGCACAGACGTTTTACAGATAAGCAGTTCTATTAAGGGACTTCTGCCCCGCTTCTTGTTTTTTTTAATATATATTTATATGGTCTGATTGAACAGTGCCTTGTTGCTGTCCATGGTACTGAACAATGCCTCGGAGCTTCAGGGTACAGTCCCTCCAATGTATCATGCAGCCTCATTAAGTGGTAACACTCCAGCAAAATGAGTCTGTTTGCTTGAAATTCTGTCCACAAGGCGACTGCATCAGTATTGTGCTCTTCACAACCCAAGGCCTGCTCTGCTGCAACCCAATACTGAGATTCTCCCCCCCTCAAAAACAACAACCCAAAACCATAATTGGTAATTGAATCCTATTAAGGGATCAATATTTCACCCCCACCTCCCAGACTCTTGGAATAGACTTTAGCATATTATTTGAACCCTTTTGGCTACACAAATCCATCAACTGCAAACACCATCAAAGGTACTCTCTCTCTGGATATCTGCAGAGCAGTCACTGGGTACAGTCTTGTCTGCAGTACACACACCCCTATATGTATATTATGGGGATATAAATACACAGAGGTAGGAAATGACTGCTAGCCAAGTACATTTTCTTGATTTTTTTTACCATGAATTAATATTACAAAGAAACACACACACACACAGAGGCACATGCTCAAATGCAGACACAAAGCAGCTGCCTTATGAAAGAAGCACGTTTTTTACACATTTGGAGTCCCAGGCAATGCAAAGATCCACAAACTGCAGTAAAACTGCCACACTGAATAGCCATTCCCAGCAATATTCTCCCGCAACACCTCGAAGGAAATGGATTTTTCTTTCATAGCTTAATCAGTCAAATCAACAGTAATTCCCCCATGGAGAGAGATGTTTGTTAAGCAAGCCCTGTTGTATTATTTATTTGTTTGCAGGGTGTTTCAAGGCTGGAAAAGGACTAGCAAGAAACACACAGTGCTTTTTCAAGCAAAAAAAACAGATCACAATTTTCCTTTCTTAGCAATTTCTCCTCTGCGTCCTAGTGCATTGCTGATAGTCATTGGTACTGGAGGGTGGGGGTTGAGAATCCCTCAGCATAGTTACCAGTAAATCATGCATTTTTTTTAAAAATTACCCAAGTAGATGCAGCAAAAGGTCATAATCCAACTTCCATGCCCCCATGAAGCATTAAGCTGAAGCAGGAAGCCCACTAGCTTGTTCAGGCCAGTAGACTCTCTCCTACACTTGACCTAGACTGCCTTACATAATGTGGAACCAGCGCGGTATCCTGAATGTCATCCCTCACAGGAGTAGCAAGTGCTGGCAGCAGGCGGGCTGGTAGTTTGCATGAAGATCACGGAGCCTCTCTCTCTCTCTCTCTCTCTCTCTCTCTCTCTCTCTCTCTCTCTCTCTCTCTCTCTCTCTCTCTCTCTCTCTCTCTCCCCAACCCCCCTGAAAACTGGGCTGCTCAAAGAGAAGAGGGACGATTAGCTCAGAAAAGCCGGTGTCATTCTTCCCCTGGAACGAATGACCGGGATAGATGAGAGGCAGGCAGCAAAATCTGCATTTGTCCTTACAGCCAACCTCACACATTCCCTGTCGTATTGTCTCGAGGACTGCATAGCTGCAGCTCATGTGAGCCAGAGAGAGGCAAGTGAGGAAAGGATATGATGCTTGCCTGTGTTTTCTCAGTGTGGTGAGTAGAAGGCAGAGACAGAGGAACGGAAGGTCAGAATCTTAAATGCTTTCGTTCAGTAAATCGTGCTCAGTGTGCATGTCGCAGTTGTGTCACTATAGGAGTATTTATGTGCGGATACCGTCACTCATGGACCATTTGACATGTTGAGCTGAATGCAGTTGATTGATTTGTATTTTTTGCCCATGCAAAGCATGTGTAAAACCGACTCTAAAGAGGGGTGGTCTTTTTTTTTTGGTAATTATTCCTGTTCATGGGGATTCCTGCCTTTAATTGTTTTCTGGAGATGAGCACCTGAGAATTCCCTAGATTGCAACTGTGTTTAGAATATATTAGCGCTTTCTCTGGAAGAGAGGCAAAAGGAACTAAACAGAAATGGGCACTTGGCTTGCAAGAGTTGTCAAAGACCTATACAGAATTCTATCACTGGGTAATAGCGAGGATTGTTTGAAATAATGTATATGATTTGAATTCCTCCTCCAATTTACTTGACAAGTGTGTAAATAAGTAGGAATGCCAAAAAAAGAAAAGAAAACCCAAGCAAATGCAACCTTCTTTAACAACAACAGGAAAAGAGGAAATGTTGTCAACATGGTTATTGAACTTTACTATACGGCTTTGTTCTGTTTTGGGTTGCTAACGTGTAAAGGTGAGCCAGGTGATAAATAATGTAATCCTGTAATAATGACCTTCCTGGAACAGACCAAAGGTCTCTCTAGTCCAATACTCTGCTTTCAGCAGTAGCTAGAGAGACATCCCCACTGCTGTCAGCATTGTTGGGATACTGCCTCTGAATAAGGAGGCTCCATTTCTAGTGAGTATAGTTAGTAATCATGAATGGATCCTTCTTCCATACCCTTTTAAAAGCCTTGCATTCTATTCTAACCGCTGTGCAAGGAAACACTTTTGGAGGGTGCCCAAAACATATCAGTTAGTTTGGTGGTTTGATCCTGAGTTCTAGTGCTTTGAAGAAGAAAAAAATGGGGGCAGAATAATCTGCATGTGTGCACACACTCTCCATATCAAAAATCAATTTATAAATCTGATTTGTCCCCAGATTAGTCATTTTTACCTAACCTAAAAAATCCTCCTCCTCATCAGCTTTTCTTCCAATGCTCCAATAAATTGTACTTACTATTTTATGTATGTTCCACATTCTAAAGGATGGGAATATATATATATATATATATATATATATATATATATATATATATATATATATACCGGTATATATATATATATATTGTGAGTGAGCGATGAAGATTGCACTTGGTGTTCTAATGTTGGGTGCACCATATATCTGCGTAATCTTAATAAATGCAAGTTGCTGTTATATTTTCAGTTCTTTCCCTAATATTTCAAACACTCAGGGCCTGGCATTCTCATTTAGCTTTTGACCTGACATCATGGCCCCAAAATCTGCTTCCTAGGTAGCTGCAATCAATGTAGATATCATTTGCCCTTAAGTCATAACCCACACCTATCATGTTGCCTCTGTTTCCTTCAACCTCCTCCTCAAAACTGACTTATCCCATGAAGCCCTTGACAGAATCTCTCAATTTTGTGTCATACCTGAGATGTAAGCTCATTGAGGGCAGGGGCTTGTCTTTTTGTCTGTCACTCTGTAAAGTGGCATGCACACTGATGACGCTGTCTAAACAAGCAACTAAACAAAGTGGCAAATATTAGGAGCATTGTAATTAGCTTGCTATTATTCCAATACACTTTTATTGCATCTCATCTGTCGTGCTGTTGCACTTTCACCTAGTTTGGAGATCTCCTTTCAAAGCTCTCTGGTGTCGTCTTGTTGGCATTTATCTGTCTCAGGAGACAATGGAGTGTGCATCTGGAGGGGAAGTCAAAACCGATGTGTTAGCAGCAATGAAGTGACCTCCCCAGGGTGCAAGCCAGGGCAGTGTGTATGAAGGTCCTGATCGGGATGTATTTGAGTGTCTGCTATGGACCAGAACAATCCCTACTTTAATTCCTCAGCATTTGCCACAGCCCAGTCAGAAAGCCAATTTCTAACAGTATATGCTTGTATGTTCAATCCTCCTCTTTGGAAGAACTAATGTCGTTCGGTTGCGATTTCCCCACAATAAAACTTACGTCTTTACTTCATTAATGTGCCAGTGGATTAAAAACTTCTCTGACTAAGCATAATCAAATGCTCTGTAGGTCACAGACTATTGGCAAGTAGATACATTTTGGCTTCTGGTAAGAGAAATTGCAGCACCACTAAAGACTTAGGAAAGTTGCCTCTTTGGTGCTGCTGTTTAGCCACCCTGGCATCCAGGCACGTCCAAGGGGTGGGATAGCCAGGTACACTTGCCCAGGCCTTGGAGGGCTAAGTTGGCCATGGAGGACTCTGCCAGGGGCCTCTCAGCCAAGTGGGGACTTAATGGGCTATCCCAGGGCCTCAGACAAGCTCTGCACAGACCTGCTGGCACCTGTCTAATAATGAAGGCAACACCCACCCACCCACCCACCCACACCTGCATGCATGCACACCTGTTTACTTTGCACAGCAACAAGTTATAAAAACATGAGGTTGGAGCTTGAGAGTGATGCATTCCTGCCAGATTCATAACCTTTGCAGAGCAGTCGAATCCTTCACTGAGTGGGGATGAAGTCACTACTAAATTCTGCTGTGAAAGCAGAACAAAATTCTGAGCCTGTATAGAGGATTTATATCAGTTTGGCATTAGTGATGTGCTAGTAGTACTCTGCCAGTGCAAGGGTTCAAAATGGGTAGAGTTGTGCTTGGTCAGAATCCTATGCTTGCTTAGAGCAGTGTTTCCCAAACTACAACGCCCATCATCCCTAGATAGCAGGACCATTGGTCAAGGATGGTGGGAAATGTAGTCCAAAAACAGCTGGAGGCCCAAGTTTGGGAAACACTGGCTTAGAGCTTGGTCTGGCTCCTCATGGAGCATATACTTATGCCTTCAAAAGAGGTGTCAAAGGTGAATGATCAGCAAGAGACCATGGCACATATAAAGATGTGCTGCATGGGGAGACAGCACACTGCCCTTGTGTCGTGAGAGCTTAGTGCAAACCAGTGAGAACTTGGGTGTAAGGAAGGGCTTTGCACAAGCAAGCAGTCAATGTTAGCTACAAAAGAGGAAGGACGGATAATTAACTCTCACCTGGTCTGAGAAGCTTTACAGGTACTTTGCTGCAGGACTGGAGGCACAAACCCGCAACAAGAAGCCCAGCTTTGATCCCACAGCTAGGCTACAAGAATAAGCTGTAGCACGCAGGTAAGCAAAGAAGTCATCCGGTTAGGATTAGGACTCATACTTCAAAGGGCAAACTGTGAACACCAGCCATCTCTTCCACCTGCTCTCCAAGGAGGGAGATGGTTGTGTAGAACATCCACTCTCATGATCACAGAGTGCCTTCTCCCTCCAGCCCCACACAGTTAGAGGCAACTGGCTTAGCAGCCTTCTGCTACTCAACAGGAAGCATCAGAGTCCCTCACAGAGGAGAGGCAAAAAATATGCCCCGTGCCACAAAATAAAAAAACCCCAAATGCAAATAAGTCCACCCCTGCCATCCATGCACAGGTCTTTGCATCATTTGGTGATGACTATTAGCTGCTACTTCTTGCAACTACTGGCACAATGCTCACGATTATTATTCTTTTTTAATATTTCAGGTAAGAGCAAGAGCACCCAGCACAGAATTGGGCAAACTGCAGGCAGCATTTTTCCCAGTGGAGAGATGAAGGTTACCGCGCATGACTATACAGTCTCCCCCAACAGGTGGATCTCCAAATGTAGACCTCAGGAGAATTGCCAATGGGTAAGTAGGGAGCCAAGCTGTGATGTGACAGCCCTTTCTCAAGCCCTGACTCAACAACGAATGAGCACCTAGTCATCAGAATTATCCATGGCAGCTGCTTCCTATTCTTCCTTCCCACCTCCATCTTTTTCTTGTCTCCACACAGGCAGCCACTGAAACTGCAAGTAAAAGGATGCTTCTCACACCCAGTGCCATGTAGAACGCAAGTGAGGCCTCCAGCGACAGAGACAGCAGATCAACATGACCAGTGAGGAGAATAATCCCAGCTGTTTCCTTTGTGATTTATTTGGTCCTAGCAGGGTTTCTGCACCTACCCAGAGTTCATTCATTCATTCATTCATTGCATTTATACAACCCCTTTTTCTCCAAAGAGGAAGGGGGGACAAAATTTCAAAGGTACACGAAATAAGGTTGGTTTGGTTCAATATGTTTTGAAGTACATTTCCTTTTCAGGGCACGCCCAGCATACAGATGATCTGGCTATAGAGCACACTGAAAAGCACTGGCATTTTTGAGATGCCCCTGAAGAAGCGTACTTCCAAACATGTTGAGTGTCAAATAAATACTTCCAAACATGTTGAGTGTCAAATAAATACTTCCAAACATGTTGAGTGTCAAATAAATAAAGCGTACTTCCAAACATGTTGAGTGTCAAATAAATATTGTTTCAGGCACCTTCAAGGTTTTGTCTCCTGCTCCCCACCAACACATTTTTCATTGGAAAGTTCTGTGTCTTTCTTTTGTCTCGTCTCTCTGCATTTGGACACATCTTAAGATGTAATAACCAAATTTCGCAATTTTTCTTGAGGAGTTTCCCCAGCCCTCCTCATTTCAAAAGAAGCCTGGATTTTTAAAGAAAATGCACCTTGGACCAGTGGGCAAAAATAGTGCTGATCTATTATTGGCAGAGTTCCCATCTCCTGCTCTGGAAAACAAAATTGTTTCCTGACAACTGGGGGGCGGGGAGGGTGGGATGAGGTGTGTGTGTGTGTGTGTGTGTGTGTGTGTGTCGCACAATGCAATTGTCTCTTCTGAATCACACTTGCTTCTATTGCAAAGGGTGGTATGTAATTTGTGGTAAGAGAGAAATGCTTTGGCTGCAGTCCTCAAACCACTTAACGGTGGAGCTGCCCCTCCGGCTTCAACCTGCCCCGTTTTGAGTAAATGAGTTAAAGAAGACTGTGGCCTAGCAAAACAGCAGAAACAGAACAAGTGTTAAGTGACTTACATGTCTCCCACCTTCCGGAAGCTGCCCAACTCTGCCCTTGTTTATGGTTACAGAATATCACCATCAGTTAGGAAATGTAATACCCTGGTGAATATCAATATACTTTTACAGGTAGGTAGCCATGTTGGTCTGACATAGTCGAAACAAAACAAAACAAAAAAATAAAAAATTGCTTCCAGTAGCACCTTAGAGACCAACTAAGTTTGTCATAGGTATGAGCTTTCGTGTGCATGAAGAAGTGTGTATGCACACGAAAGCTCATACCTATGACAAACTTAGTTGGTCTCTAAGGTGCTACTGGAAGCAATTTTTTTAGTCTGCTCTTGGTTTTAGTCTGAATGTATATGGCTGCACTGCATGTTACAATTGGTGTTGTTTAATAATGATAATGATAATAATAATGATAATAATAATGATAATATAATGATAATAATGATAATAATGATAATGCTAAACACTAAATATACATATATCAGCCAGGTTGTTCAGAGAACTAAACACACTTCATAGAATCATAGAGTTGGGGGTGGGCATCTAGTCCAACCCTCTGCAATGCAGGAATCTCATCTAAAGTACCCACGTTCCTTTGTGATCAATTAGACAGAAGATCAATTACTGAATTTGTTTGGTGTTTACTGGAAGATGAATAGACAAATGCCTTGCATCCTGACCTCATGCTTGCTTATTCAAATACTTCCAGCTACAGTTCAGTTTGGACATCATGCCAAACCATGGTTTGCCAAGGTTTTACTGTGACATCTGAATTGACAAACGAAGTTGAGAATGGTTGTCAACTTCCCTACAATGGCAGGTTGAGCAGGTGAAGTTCTAGGAGGAAATGAAGGAATGTTGTAGTGGAAGGATGGGCCCCAGCTATTGCTGGACTACAACTTGCAGCATCCCTGCTCATTGGGGTTGATGGGAGTGAGGCCACAGTTTCCTCATCTTGCTATGCACACCTTGGTTCAATTCAGATATGCCACAAACCATGGTTTGTGTTAATCGTGCTTTCGAAATGAGCATACAACCAATCCATGGTTTGTGCTCTGTTCCTCGCTTTCCCAAGTGTCCCTTGGTGCTGTCCCAAACCAGTCTGCTGTGCCTTGCTTTTTACAAAGCAATACCATGTGTGAGGCTTTGTTAGTATTTCATTTATTTACTTGCAGACTTTCTAACCATGCTTACAGTACTGAAATACTGCACCGTGGTTACAGTAAGTGCCACACTTTAACAACAAAAGGAGTACCTTGAGTACCCCCCAAAGAAGAGCACTGTACTCTTCACCAAGTAGTTACATTGGCCAGTTATCTCATGGGAGCAGTGCAGCTGAGGATTCTCTTGCCCCCAAAGGCCACAGGATCCTCATGCCAGCCTGGCATATACAGAGTTGCAGCTGAAATCTCTCTCTCTCTCCTACCCCCCAAGTCTGTTACAAATGCCATGACTTGGCAGCAGGTGGCTTGATAGCATGAAGATGATGAGTTAGCAGGAAAGGATTGATCAGATCGTTGTCTTACATGGACTTGGGGGAATTCTGATCCGTTAAATGCACTTCTTTCTCATGGCTATTTCAGGCCTACACCCCAGCCCTCTAAGAGTTGCTGCCCTGGCATAATGAATACTCCCTTCCCAGTGCCACGGTGCTATTTGGGCCCCATTTCTTCAGTCAGGGCTAGCTCCAGATTTGGGAAGGCTTGTGGGGGGGGAGTTCTCATTGGTGGACCCCTTCTTATTTTAATGGGCTCCTTTGGTCTTACCTGGCAGTGGTGACAGCAGGAATGCTGGGAGCTGCTGTTTTAATTTCCCACAAAGCCCCGAACACAGTGTCACTCTGGGTGTCCTGAACCCCTAGCTTACCTGGGACCAATATGCAAAGTCCAAAGGTCAATCCACACAAGCAAAGTTTAAAGGTCAGGAAATGCAGCCCAGGGTCAAGCCAAGTAATCAGGTCTGCAGTCCAGCACTCAGGATCCTGTCAAACCTGAAGTACAGTCCTGTAGAGCAGTGTTTCCCAACCAGTGTGCCTCCAGATGTTTTGGGACTACAACTCCCATCATTCCTGACCACTGGTCCTGCTAGCTAGGGATGATGGGAGTTGTAGTCCCAAAACATCTGGAGGCACACTGGTTGGGAAACACTGCTGTAGAGGCCTAGAAGCATCCAAGCCAAGGTCTATCAACATAGGCAGTTGAGCAGACACAGCTCCTCAACTCTTGCTTCCCTTTTATACTTTGCATGCTAATTGCGGCATCTGGGCTAGATTAGACATGTGACCCTCACCTGTTCCAAGCCCACTGCAGCTGAGGAATCACACACCTCCTCCCAGAGCTAGGGAGCCCCACCTGGCCAGCTAGGGAGCTGGGCTGTGGGCCCTTGCCTGCCTCAGCCTCCTAGAGCACCCCTTCTGCTGCTCCCTATGCCTCAAAGCCCACCGTGTTTGTGAAGACAGCCCCCCCCCAGCATTTTGATGTCCCGGATCCAGTCGTAAGAATGTTGGTGGGTGTGAGGCGGACTGGTTAAAAATTGCACAAATGAAATGCATGGAAGGCGGAGAGCTTAAAAGCTCTTTTGTACAGGGTTTTCCTGGTGCAGCGATAGCTTTCAAGCACTCAGACTCGCTTACTGAGTACTGAGAGCCAGTGTGGTGTAGTGGTTAGGAGCGGTAGACTCGTAATCTGGGGAACCGGGTTCGTGTCTCTGCTCCTCCACATGCAGTTGCTGGGTGACCTCGGGCTAGTCACACTTCTCTGAAGTTTCTCAGCCCCATCCACCTCACAGGGTGTCTGTTGTGGGGGAGGAAGGGAAAGGAGATTGTTAGCCGCTTTGAGACTCCTTCGGGTAGTGATAAAGCGGGATATCAAATCTAAACTCTTCTCCTCTTCTTCTTCTTCTTCTTCTTCTTCTTCTTCTTCTTCTTCTTCTTCTTCTTCTGGGCACTGGGAGGCTCTTGTGAGATCTTGAATGGTCCCCAAAGATATTTCTAGAGCCTCCCAGAGCCTAGTAAGCAAGACAGCGAACATTTAAGGGGGGGGTTGCAACCCATTTGGCTCACTGCCTCTGGCAGGAAATATTTCTCGTGCAGGGATGGTTCCAAGGGGTGGTTTGTGTATGACTGTGAACCACCCCCAGAACATAACCTCGGTGCAAGTTGTGAGTTACATGTACTGTTCCTATTCTATTGCATTTGGAATGTGAGGTCAGTCACATTTGTGGGAGAGACCCCCTCAGAGTCTGCTCTAATCCAAAATGTAGATTAATAAATATATTTATATGGGTAAGCAATATAAAGAATGCTGTCCTGTATTCTATTATTTGGGTTTCCCCGGTAAAAACAGAAATAATAATAATAATATTGGTTAGTAATGGCAGGAGTGAAATTTATTTGTGTAGCCGCAAGCTATCACAAAGGTAGAATATCAATATCAATACAAAATAAAATGCTTGAACAGTACCTATAACATTGATGGGCAAAGTAAAATAGCACTTATGTGTCATTAAGACTGGCACATTCCCAACCTAGAGCTGCCCTCTTACAAATAGTTACACGTGTGTGTATATGTGTTTATATATCTATATACAGTGGTACCTCTAGTTGCAAACGGGATCCGTTCCGGAGGCCCGTTCGCAACCTGAAAAGGTCCCATCCTGAGCGCCGCGTCTGCGCAGGCACGTGATGTAATTTGTCACTTCTGCACATGTGCAAAGCATGATTTAGCATTTCTGCGCATGTGCGCAGGTCACAGTGAACCCGGAAGTAACCCGTTCCGGGACTTCTGGGTTTTGGCGCATCCGTATCCTGAAGAGACACATCCTGAAGTGGTCGTAACATGAGGTATGACTCTGTATATTTTGTCACCCTGGCCTTCTTTGCAGGAAGGTGCGGAATATAAATCCTTCTTCTTCTTCTTCTTCTTCTTCTTCTTCTTCTTCTTCTTCTTCTTCTTCTTCTTCTTCTTCTTCTTCTTCTTCTTCTTCTTCTTCTTCTTCTTCTTCTTCTCTCTCTCTCTCTCTCTGTGTGTGTGTGTGTGTAAATACCTTTTAAACATAAGGCAAATCTGTATAATAAAGACAACATCTAGGGATGGTTTATTTGGATTCTTTTCCTCTTCAGGACGCCACTTGTGATCTGAACCCTGCACCCTCAGCATTTGCTGCTGCTTTTCCTTAGCTGTCAGGTCAGCATCCCTGCTTCACCCAACTCCTTCTGTTGTACAGCTGGGCATTTCTCCTTATGCATCGCCCCCCAAGAAGAAACGCATCACCCAACAGAGGACAATGAAATGCAGGCCTGTTTCATGGCAGCCGCTCTGCAGATAGCTATTAGCTATCAATTACCTCGGAGAATTCTTAAAGAAACCCTAGAAAGTAAGCCAGTATTACTCTCCCTGTATTGGAGGTGGAAGGCTTAGACTGGCTGCCCTCCATTAATATACATAGATTATAGGAGTGACGGTCACTTTCCCTTCAAGGAATAGGAGACCTCCAGAATAGGTAGATGCCTTCTTCACTGCCCATTTCTGAATGTGATCAAGTTATCTGGGCACATGCATTATTATTATTTGCTCTTCCTGCCCAGTTTCTGTCTGCACTGGCTCGGTTTCTCCTACAGTGAATATGCTTCCTTAAACATGTCCACATTTCATTCAAGACTGAAATCCACCTCTGAACTGAAGAGAGGTGAGCAATGATGACTTGCGTAGGGGCCTTTGCTCCTTTCATTGGGGTGGTGGCTGCTGGGGAATTTTTTTGTGGCCCTCTCTCTTTTTCTGCTCTTTTAGGTGTGACAACCCTTTGGTGTTATGACACATCGTCACAGGGGCCATTTAGTGATTGATCACAATTGCACTTTCTGAGAAATGTGTCTGTTGGCCCAGAAAAGTTGCGCTCTCTCTCTCTCTCTCTCTCTCTCTCTCTCTCTCTCTCTCTCTCTCTCTCTCTCTCTCTCTCTCTCATTATTTTGATCCCAGCCCCTCTCTTTAACTCAGTTTGGCTCTCCACATGTCAATCTAGCTTCTATTGTCTTTCCCTCTCCTAATGTGGCACCTGGTTCCTCCCTCCTCAGCCCTTCTGTACAGATTACTTACTGTTCTGTCTCTCCCTATCTCTCACTCCCTAACTCCCTCTACAACTTTAATCAAATAATTGCCAGTCACAAAGGACTATTTCCGTAATGAAAAAATCAATATTTTCCATAATGAAAATGGTCCATTTCTGTAATAAACCACATATTTGATCATTCTGAGCTCTGGCTTGTCCCTTATGGTAGACCTAGTTTTCCCATGGCACAATGTGACTGTTGCTTAAAGGTCTTAAAATAAGGCATCAAGTGTATGTGTATATTGTTATATCACGTGTTGACAAGGACACATGGTAGGATTCACAGAAAATGCATTTTCCTTGGCCAGCAAAGATATCTGGTTTATGCATAATAAGGGTCTTCTCTTCAACGAACTCAACACAAATGCAAGATCCTCCTGCAAACACTACCTTTTAGTAGCATCACTGCATCAGCCAGTATCACACTGTTTCATCAAAATTGCATGTGGCGCTCTGTGCATTCTGAGGGCTTTAAATCATAATTCATGATAGGAAGAGTTTTTGATGCCTCTGCTGTTGGACTCGCACATAACCTTGGGAACCTATTCCAGAAAATGGTGGTAGCACCATGAGCTCTCCTAAGTGTTCAAGTTGACCGATGCCAACATGCAGTGCTGTAAAGACATGGCTTCTTCTGCGATCACGTTACACAGATTTATGGTTCAGGATTATGGATGCAGCCTCAGCAGTAAAGGCAGTTAAGGGCTACTTTCATCATTTGTGATTCTGATTTATCACAGGTACTGAATTGCAAAACCTTGGAAATAAGACGTGCCGCCGAGACAATTCACAATCCTTTCCATACCCTCTAGGAACACATCAACGCCATGCTAAAACACTAACATTAATCTTTGCAACACCATTCAGGAAAGTCTGAAACAATGCTTTTCATTCTCTTCAAACATCAAACAGCCTTTTGGTTTTTGTCATCCATTCAAGCATAATCATACACCTCTGTATAGTGGTACCTCGGTTTAAGTACACAATTGGTTCCGGAAGTCTGTACTTAACCTGAAGCGAACTTTCCCACAGAAAGTAATGGAAAGTGGATTAATCCGTTCCAGACGGGTCCGCTGAGTACTTAAACTGAAAGTACTCAAACCGAAGTGTACTTAAACCGAGGTATGACTGTATTGACCCAAAAAGTGAGGGGAGCCCATATTTACATTCTGATCTAGGAGACAAGTTGCTGACTTGTCTGCCTCCAAAGAACTATGGATGGTATATCTCATTCTATAGATAGTTGATAGATATAAAACCATGATAGTACAGCTCTACTTATTCCAATAAAACAACTTTTTTGTTTGTTGGAGCAAAGCTAATCAATTACCATAATTGATCTGTAGTTGGTTACAGGGAACCATGCAAAGGGCCTTCTTGGTAGCAATGTAACCTTTAGAAGAAATCTGAAGGCAGCCCTGTATAGAGAAGTTTTTAATGTTGAATGTTTTATTATGTTTTTGTATATGCTGGAAGCTGCACAGAGTGTTTGGGGCAACCCAGTCAGATGGCTGGGATACAAATAATAAAATTACAGTATTATTATTATTTTGAAGCATTTTCCCTTTTGGGAAGGGGGCCACAATGTGTGGGGAGGGGGGGAACACTGGCCAGCCCAATCCCAAAAGTGCACCACCACTTGCAATGGATAGGATCGAAGCCATAATGCTTGTTGTGCTCATCTCTTTTTACACTATCTTATAGATCACCACTCTTTATATTAAAATATAATCAGAATTCCTTTGGCTATCCGGCAGGGTACTAAAGTAAACAACCTCCACCCCCTTTGCTGGCTGGCTGTATGTCAGCTTGAAAAGGTTGCTCTTAAATGCATCGATCCCACTCAGCTGAGTTTCACACCACCTTTAAAAGGGATACACTAGAGCAAGCAAAAATCAATTCAGCATCTTCCTCTTTGCTGGCACGGCTGATCGGTGATTCTCTGCGCTCCTGCATAAAATTGCCTCTGAATTCCAGAGCCAAATGGAATAGCCCATCAAGAGGAGATTGAAGATGGTCAGCGTCAGGGCTTCTCTTTAGGAAGTATTGGTGGCGGTGATGGAAAGCACCCCTTGTTAGCACAGTCGCTTAAATAAGGCAGAGTACAGAGAGAAAGTAAATCCCTCTAACACTTTGCTGAGGAAAGCTGAATAAACACAGTAAAAATCTGAAGAGAAAGGAACAGGCAGGTGCAGGCTTTCTTTCTTCAGGCCTTGCAGAGTGGTCTTCGACCAAAAACACAGATGACCAGCCTCATATAACCAGCATGCCTGCCTGCACCTAATTAATGCATGAAGGGGTTAATGCCACAGAGTTGGCTGTCCTGCCAGGCTTAGCCTATGCTGCTTCCCATCACCTTGGGAGGAAATGGGCAATCAAGTCTTTGTTGTGAATGTTGGCATATCAGGAGCTCTGAGCTGCTCCCACCAGCTGCATGGCCTTACCCAGTCTCTTTTGTATCAGATAACAATGAAGTCTAAAACAAGCATTTTCCTATACCAATAGTTTGGGAACCTTTACTATTTTGTAACCAAGCAATGTTTTACTACCTGTGTGTCTTTTTTTCTGACTGCTTAGGCCTTTGGAGAGTTTGTAAGTAAACCGTTTTTATAATTTACCAAAAGGGTTTTTTTCTATGCTGGGGGAAGTGGGAAGCTTTGGAATGAGATTTTAAAGTGAGATAGTTTGGAACTCACCGGAAAGGGCACATCTTAAGGTTTTACAGCCTATATTCCCATGCTTTTATTTTCTGCGTGTTTTGCTATTTTAAATCTCTGCTGGGGTTCTCTCACCAAACAGTACTTGCCCCAAACCTGAAACCTGACAACCAAGGATTTTCTAACAAAATCTCCTGCAGAACTACACAGCCAACTGGGGGCTTGTGCTAAATCAGCAAACATCATGTCACCATGTCTTGTTGCTATGCAACACCGCTAACCTACCCATCCCAACTGTTCTTCGTTAGCTGACTTACTGACACCAGAATTAACACTTAGGTTACAAACAGAATGAGCCCTCCTGTTGCACTTCCAACACTCCTTATTTCATTTTGATCATGGAATGATTCCCCAGGAGTATCTAAATATCTGGGTAACTCACTGATTCTACACACTGAGTAACTGGTATTTGGTTTAGACATAAGACAAGCCTATGCAATAGCTCTGTACTTCGCTTTTTGACTAATGTTAATATTATTGTGGTAGTTATTGAATGGTGACGGGGGGGGCGCTTGCAATTTAATCTTGAATATTTTAACCTTTGCTTTGAATGTTGCCTCCTCCAGATTGGTTTAACAATCAATCCCTCTTCAGAGGGGAACTCTAGGAATTGAAGCCCTGGGAGAGGAATAGGGGGTCTCCTAACAACTTTCAGCATCCTGAACAAACTACAGCTCCCAGAATCCTTTGGGGGAAAAGGCTTGACTGTTTAACATGGTACTGCTTTAAATGTATGATGTGAATGTGGTCACCCTGGTTTCCTTTTGCACATGAATTTCAAAGAGTCTTTCTGCATAGCTGCTCAGAACAAAAATGAAATTCGGCAGCATGCCACATAACAGGCACCCCCAAACTTGGCCCTCCATATGTTTTGGGACTACAACTCCCATCATCCCTAGCTAACAGGACCAGTGGTCAGGGATGATGGGAATTGTAGTCCCAAAACAGCTGGAGGGCCGAGTTTGGGGATGTCTGCCACATAATCTTATGTGCTTGTACTTGGGTGTACCTCAGCATATTCCCATGATACGGATGAATCAGGTGGTAAGCAGCAGTAATAATGATGATGATGATATTTGTATGTCTCCCATCTTGCTCTGTTTCTTTAGCTACCCTGGGCAGCTCCCAACGGAATATTGAAAACGCTATAAAACAACAAACATTAAAAACTTCCCTAAACAGGGCTGCCTTCAGATGTCTTCTAATAGCCAGATAGTTGCTTATTTCCCTGACATCTGATGGGAGGGCGTTCTACAATGCATAGCATTTAATTCAACGCTTGTTCTAAATTCCAATGGCTAAAACCAGTGCTTTTTTCTGGGGGGAACGCAGGGGGATGCATACCCCTAAACATTTTGTGAATCTAATAGTTTCTTCTCTAGCATGGTGATTCATCACTTCTGTTGCTACCCATGATGGCAGCCTGACATTTCCTGTCATTTCCTGTGTGTCAGATGGAATGAGATTACCCCTAAAAATTATTATTATTTTTAGAAAAAAAGCACTGGTTAAAATAATAGCTTGCATGAAATATTGTTAATGGGGCATCGGCCTGGTAATAGATATTATCAAGACAGCCAGTGTGATTAAGTGGCTATCAATTGCTGCTAGCCATTGTGGCTGTGTATTGCCTCTGTTATGGGAGGCAGTGTGCCACTGAATACCAGTTGCTGGGAGCCACAAGCGGAGAGAGTGGTGTTGTGTTCAGATTCTGCTTGTGGGCTTCCCATTGGCACTGCAAGAGCAGGATGGACTAGATCAGGCATCCCCAAACTTCAGCCCTCCAGATGTTTTGGACTACAATTCCCATCTTCCCCGACCACTGGTCCTGTGAGCTAGAGATCATGGGAGTTGTAGGCCAAAACATCTGGAGGGCCGCGGTTTGGGGATGCCTGGACTAGACGCTTTTCTTACATTCTTATCTCACAGGCCTCTTGTGAGGATCAAATGGAATAATGCTTTCTCCCGCTCTTCTGTTCCCCCATGACTGGCAACTGTACAAGGAAGAGCAGGAAGCTAGGGCAGTTATTTTCATCCTTGTAGCAATAAAAGCGAGAGGCTGCTGTGAGGGCCAGTGAATGATTGTGTCAGTCACTCTCTTCTTGGACTAGGGCTGGGAGTCTCCTTTTGCCTGTAGGGGCCTTTGAGTCAGACAGAGCCACTACAGGCATAGAGAGGCTTCAGTGCACACAGACTCAATACATGAACTCACTCTGATCAAGGGATTGAAAATGTTTGTTTGTGGGGAAGCCTAACAGACGGAAAGCAAAGGAGAGTTTAAGCCAATTTCTTTTAACAGTCAGCAAATTAGGAAGTCAAAATATAGGCGTTCTGATGAGTCCAATCCACTTGGGCTTTGATTTAAGGTGTAACTGGAAATGCTTCAGCAGTAATTTGCATCTTCCTAGCACTTAAGTTTATGCATATTTAATGATGACGTTGAATAATTTGGAATCATCCTGGATCGACAGCACACGCCTCTACTTTCTGCAGGCAAGCTCTAAATAACCCAGAAATGCTTGTGTTTATGGAGGGGGAGGGGGAGTGCCACAGGGAGACCATGGCTGGTCCGGTCAAAACGAGGTGCCAAGAAGGTGCTGCATGTGAATAGCTTGTAATGTGGAGGCAGCAGCCACAAGAAACAATTAAAAGTGGGGTGTGTGTGGTCCACTTGTGGTGTCGGTGGCAGGGCAGAGCTGCACTACCGACACTAGAATGGCTGTTACTGATCTTGATAAGGATGGTTTGCTGCGGTTGCACCAATGAGAAGCCCCATCCAGGTAAACAGCAGCGACATCTATGTTGGGAAGCTGGCTCTGTGACTACATCAAACCACTTGCCTTACTACTGGTGTGGTCTAGGTAGCATGTGTGTACACAGGGGAAGAGGGTGTTTCAGCATGTCCGATTACATTTGGGCAAAAAAAGCGGCTCAGATTCGGGAAAGCCAGGTCACCGAAACAATTACTAATAACGTTCGGCATCCCACATGGCACACAGAAAACATAGAGCCTCAAGAACATTTGCTATTGGATTTCCAGTGGCATTTTGCAACACGGCACACCTGCCATTGCAGAGGAATTTGCCATTTGATTGCTCCAATCACGTTTCCTGTTGGCAGTATTCAGCTTTGGCCTGCACTGTATTTTGCGTTTGATTTGTGTTCTCCAGGTGGCATACAGAGGATTTCTTATTTAGCAGGTACTGCTGAAGCTTTTGCACTGTGATGCTAGGGAATGTCATATGGGGTGCTTTGCTTTCTCATCATGAGATTTATTTTAAAGAGCGACCATCAGATTACTTTCTTTTTTTCCAAAACAGTCAATAATTTATAAGGAAGAGGCTTATAACGGGGCTGCTGTGTTCAGCTGATCAGTAGTTAGATTAAGGGATTTAAAACACTTAAGAGTGACAGTTATTAGGCAGGAGATTGTGTGTGTGGAGTGCTCCTGTTTAGGTTGCCAGTCAGCCGATCACACTGTCCTTCAGCACGTTCCCTCTCCCCACCCCAATCGTCTCTTTCCCCCAGCAATCAATGCCCATTGAGGATGCTCGGTCAGCATGGGGTTTTATTTGTCCCCACCCCATTAGCTTTTCTCTAAAAGTGTGTATGTGTGTGCGCGTGCACACACAGGCGCACAAGACTTCAGGTTCCCCATAGCTTGCTGATACCTCCTTCTTTGGGCTTGATAAGGACCCATACTTGGAAAATTACTTCAATATTAGTATGTAGGATACATATATTTATAATGATTGCAGGTGGCATGTGCCATATTGAATGAGGCATCCCTGCCTTCTCTTACACAGCTAAATAAATCGACTATAAAGCCTGCCAGTATTACCCCAAGGGGAGAGAGGGGAATTACTGCTGGCATCCCAAAGTCCGTTATTCACAGCCACACAGGACTTGGGAGATAATACATAACTGTCCACTCAAGCAACTGCTAGCATTTCATGAAAAGGTTCAAATAAACATGTCCCCTTTATGTCTTTAGAGAAAAGCTATTGGGGGTGGGGAAGATTAAAACCCCATCTTAGTTTATATGTGGCTGCAGGCATTCACATTTTGAACCCAAAGCCTGAACACCAGTTTTTTCTTTTGTCTCGACTCTACCTGAAAACGACATGCAGCGTGAGTCCCTTTTCCAAGACACCTGCGCGTTTTGAAACAAAAATATTTCGCTCTTCTGACTGAGCATAGATAATAACATCTTCCAGTTTGAACTGCCAGCGCTTCACTCTACCCTGCCCCCAAGAACACATTTGCAAAATCAATCATTCCTTCCTTTTGTATTTCACTTGCAATAACTTGGATGGAAATGACCTAAAACATCCTTGGTGATGATTCCTTTCTCGATGATTAGCAGTGCTTCACCCTCTCCAAGAAAGCCACATTGTCGGCTTATAATTATTTCCAGCAGTCCCTCTTGGCTCCGTTTGGTATGGATCTTAGATCAATGGCTTCTGGTTTGCAACAGCTCTGCAGAACTCCACTGCCAAGAAGCCTCCACCTTAATCAGGAATCCAGACTGCAAATTGTCAGTAATCACAGTGGAAAGCTACATTTAGGCTCCCACTTTCCCATAAGCTCTCTGCAGCCCCTTCCATTCTAAAATTCTTACGTTAGCATCAGACAGGCCTCAAAAATATGTGTTGTCATAGGGGAATGGGGGCGGGGAATGAAGAAATTGGTTGGAAACCCCCCCCATGCTTAGATATATGGCTCACCCCTTTTTTCTCTCTCCAGCGGACAAAATATTTAGCCCCTGAAATCTCCCTCCCTCCCACCCTTCTCTTTCTCCTCTTAAAAAAATGCCTATCCTGACAGGTAGATGTCTGTGTTGCAGAAGGTCAGGTAAATTCTGAGGCCTCTCGCAGGGTCATATTGATGTACCTCTCACAAATGAGGTTGCATTACAGCAGGCATCCCCAAACTGCGGCCCTCCAGATGTTTTGGCCTACAACTCCCCTGATCCCTAGCTAAAAGGACCAGTGGTCAGGGGTGATGGGAAATGTAGTTCAAAACATCTGGAGGGCTGAAGTTTGGGGATGCCTGCATTACAGTAAGCCGTCCTGTTGGTTCATCTACCCCAGGATTGCCTATTGCAGAGATGAGCAAATTGTGGTCATCCAGACGTCATTAGACTCCTATCAGCCCCAACCAACGTAGTCAAGGACAGTAATGGTGGGGGTTGTTCTAACAACATCAGGAGTGCCGCAGATTCCCTTTTCTCTGGCCTACTCTGACTACCACTAGCTCTCCACTTGAGACCCTTAAGCACTTGAAACCCTTAAGCGGAGATCCCTGGGATCGAAACAGGGATCTTCTATATGCAAGGCACTAGCATATAGCAAAAGACGCCTGCTTCTTGGGAGAAAAGCAGTGACAAACCTTGACAGCATCTTAAAAAGCAGAGACATCACCTTGCAGACAAAGGTCTGTATAGTTAAAGCTATGGTTTTCCCAGTAGTGATGTATGGAAGTGAGAGCTGGACCATAAAGAAGGCTGATCGCCAAAGAATTGATGCTTTTGAATTATGGTGCTGGAGGAGACTCTTGAGAGTCCCATGGACTGCAAGAAGATCCAACCTATCCATTCTGAAGGAAATCAGCCCTGAGTGCTCCCTGGAAGGACAGATCGTGAAGCTGAGGCTCCAATACTTTGGCCACCTCATGAGAAGAGAAGAATCCTTGGAAAAGACCCTGATGTTGGGAAAGATTGAGGGCACTAGGAGAAGGGGACGACAGAGGACAAGATGGTTGGACAGTGTTCTCGAAGCTACGAACATGAGTTTGACCAAACTGCGGGAGGCAGTGCAAGACAGGAGGGCCTGGCGTGCTATGGTCCATGGGGTCACGAAGAATCAGACACGACTAAATGACTAAACAACAACAACAGCATATAGCATATACTTAGCAGCCTTGTACCCTGCACTGCTTGGGAATTCAGGTGAGGAAACCCCAAAATCTGTGCCATTTTGAAAACAGAGGTTAAAACCAGTGCAGTTTTGAAAAGTTCAGTTCTCCATCTTGATTCAAAATGGTGTCCAGTTGCATCCAAACAAAGAGGAAAACCTGCTTCTTGTTCTCCTTGATCACTTTCTTTAATTTTCTAGCATTTCTTGAAAGGCAGGTGGCACCTTATTTTACAATCGGCCGTCATTTCTCCCCCCCTTTTTTCTTTTAGCATTTATGGGGAGCAGGGCAAAGATGCAAATAATAATGCAGAATCACTCTGCCTACTTTTTCAAGAAGCTCACGATTCTCTTCATCCTCAAAACTGGAAGAAAGCACCTGATGGCATAACTCTAACATCTCAGCCACCAATACAATTTATTTTCACAACACTCTTGCTAACATCTACTTGATTCAAGATATTCATAGGTAAGGTGTCTTAGTAAGACACAGCAATGTGAATTGGAGCATAGAAGGGTGTTTCCTTTTCAATGTTTACAGTGGTACATACAGTGGTGCCTCGCTAGACAAATATAATTCATTCCACAGGTCTTTTCTTATAACGAAAAATTCGTCTAGTGAATCCCATAGGAATGCATTGAATTTTTTTGAATTTTTTTTTTGCCCATAGGAACGCATTAATTGAATTTCAATGCATTCCTATGGGAAACCGCGATTCGCTAGACGAATTTTTTCGTAAAATGAATTCGTCTAGCGAGGCAACCTCCGCTAGAAAAAAACATTTCGTTAAGCGGAAATTTTGTTAAGCAGGGCATTCGTTAAGCGAGGCACCACTGTATATTTATCCAAATGTTGTGTGGGGCATTCAGAAAACTAGGAGCTATAAAAATGGCTGCAAACGGAACTGATGTCTCCAAGGCAATTCATAATTATTTTGAGATTCAGGCTTTAAAATAAATAAATAATGACCGTTTCCCCAACATAAAAGGGGAGGCACATTTTGCGCAGTCGCATGCAGCCCCCCCCCCCGGATCCCTGAGGCAGTTCTGGAATTTTGGAAGCTGGCACTGCCTACCTGAGGCTGGAGTCCCGCCCACTCAGTTAGCCAACCAATCCAGCCAAGGGGAGGCGTGTCAGGGGGATTGGCCAGGTAGGATCAGGTAGGCTTACCTGCACACAAAGAAGAGGAGCCATTCTTGGGAAGCAGCCGATGGATTCAGAGCTTTCCCACCCTCCACTCCCTATTCTAATGCTTGCTTTACAGGTATTTACTTCCACAGGCTGCTTGCTTTACAGGTTATTCACTTCCACAGGCGTACATGCATGCAGGCGCTGCTACGACAAGGCTGCTGTTAAAGGGCTGAAAAGGGATTTCCCTGCATTGGCAGGCTTCGCCTTTCCCGTAGCAATTTGTCACAACTTTGGCGGATGCAGGCCTTGGGCGGAATCCTTTAGTCATTTACATAAAGGGGAGGGGCGTGGGGGTGGTGACCCCCCCGCCCTATTGCGGCGACGATAACAGGGTTCCCGTAAACGGGGCACCAAGGGGGGGCATATGGTGATGCCAATTGGCTGTTATTGCCCTCCCCCTCCAGCGACGGCGATCGAGGGGGGCGGGCTATCTGCTTGAACATATGTTCTCCAGAGTTAGCCCAACCCCCACACATGCTGGACAACCCTGAAGATCACCCCACCCCCGGCTGGGGGCTGGGAGGGATATACACCCAATGCCTGCGCCAAGGTCTTCCTACATCTGAATTTTAATAAAGTTGTGGCCAATTTTAATCCAATAAATACGTGGTCTTGTGTCATTATTCCGCTCGGGGCTGGGGGGGACTCCACCTGACTGCGCAAATATGCAGTCAATGTATCTGGAAAAATACAAAATGTCATCTCTTCCATTCACTCCTCTCATCTCACCTTCCCCTAGCCGCTCGGAAGTCAAATAACCGCTGCTGGAAAATTCTACAATAGTGAGACAAAACTGACCATGGAGCCTTGTATTTTTATAATAGGCTCGTAGGTGAAAAGCTGAATCTATTTATAGAAAACAAAACTAAGAAATTCTCATTAATAACAGTTTTCTTTGGCTTTTTCCAATGAGAAAGAGTAGAGACTCCTTGTATCTTTAAAATATATTCAATCAACACTCACATTGGTAATAAACAGATTTGTGATATTGAGCTGACGATATTTTAGCAGATGACTCACTCTTTTTAATTATAGCCTCCAAATGTATATTAGAATCAGGGCTGAATGCAATTGCTGTGAGAAATGTCACTGGCATTATTAAAACTTCTCATAGTTTCCCCTCAAACGTTCTCTGACATTCACCGTCAGTAGGAATCTCCAAATCAGCCTCACATTCTTTTTAGGCAAAATCAATGCTATTGACAACACTAATCAGAAGATGGTGAGAATATGCTTGTGTCTGTCTGTACTAGGGACGGGGGGAGAAATCTGGTTCAGTTGATGTTTAAAGGTGAACCTACCTCATTCTCACTTTCTAAAACAATACACAAATCAAAACATAGCCATCCTTTTAATTTGCACATGTCCAAATTTTGGTAAAGTATTGTGTTTTTATGTTTTATGCTCTTAAATTTTTCGGAGTCACTTGGAGGCTCCTTATGTGGCAAGAGACTTACCAATTTACATAGTACTAGTGGTAGTAATAGTAATGTCCCATTGATTTCACTGCATCTAAGCATGACTAAGATTGGATCTAACTCTATGTGGCCAATAGCTTTTTCAAACTAGCTTGCCTTAGTGGTGGATGCTGGCACACAAAAGAGGGATTATCTAGGTGGGCACTGTGTGTGTTGGTGTGCTAAGGTTGTAAAGGAGCCCTGGACGGTTTAGTTCAGTCGAATTTGATTATGGGGTGTGCTTTCAGGCCAAGGGAGCCAGTGTTTGTCTGCAGGCAGCTTTCCGGGTCATGTTCGAATCCGCACGACGGGGTGAACTCCCATTGCTTTTACCCATTTTCTGCTCATGTTGCATGTATGAGGACGAATGCGAAGCTAGTCATGTGGAATGCTGTATAGATACTCATTTTCCTTCATGCCTGGCAGTGTCATGTTTAAATCAGGTGTAAGCTCTTCGGATACTCAAAACAAACAAATGCCTGAACTTACCATTAAGGTCTTTCAAGATTTGAAATTATTTCCATATGTATATTCATTACAATTGATTTGATTGATTTTCGCTGTTGCCTTTAAGTTTTATTGTAGCTTTTCATATTTTTATGCCGTCTCCTACTATTTATTTTTTGCACATTGATTTTTATGTTTCGATAAGGTCTGTAATTTGCAAGCCACTTTTGCTTTTTTTAAATCAAATTCTTCTTTTTTTAACATTTATTTTATTGATTTCCCATTTTATACATACTCAAATACAGTTTCTATTTAAACATTATATTTCCCTTGCTCCTTGAAGCTGACTTCCTTTCTTCCGTCTTCTGTCTTCTTCTTATCATCACTTTCTTTTGCACATTGTTCTATAGTTTAAAGGTAAAGGGGCCCCTGACCATCAGGTTCAGTCGTGTCCGACTCTGGGGTTGTAGTGCTCATCTCGCTCTATAGGCCGAGGGAGCCGGCGTTTGTCCGTAGACAGCTTCTGGGTCATGTGGCCAGCATGACAAAACTGCTTCTGGCGAACCAGAGCAGCACACGGAAACGCCGCTTACCTTCCCGCCGGAGCGGTCCCTATTTATCTACTTGCACTTTGATGTGCTTTTGAACTGCTAGGTTGGCAGGAGCTGGGACCGAGCAACGGGAGCTCACCCCGTTGCAGGGATTCGAACTGCCGACCTTCTGATCAGCAAACCCTAGACTCTGTGGTTTAACCCACAGTGCCACCTGGGTCCCTGTTCTATAGTTTACATAACATTAATTACCTTTATACACACCATTTCTATACAAACTTCCATCTATTTTCTATTGTTTACTTTTTTATCAAATTCAAAGCAGGAGTACTTGGAATACTTCAGTATTCTAATGTAATAATGAACAAACATGTTACCCAAGTTGGGGGCGTTTCTTGACATCTGGGCAGCCCAGGACCTCCATACACGCTGCCCAGGCTTGCACCTGGAGAGGTCACTTTGGTGCTGGCAACACAGCGGTTTGACTTCAGCCCTGGAGGGACATTGGTCTCTTGAGACGGATAGATGCTAATGACAACAATAATCAGCACATCCAGAACATAGGAAGATGCATTGTAAAGACTGAAGTGTAGCAGTCCACGTAGCTGAGTCTTGTCTGCACTGATTGTGGCTCTCTAGGATTTCAGAAAAATTGGATTTCAAAATTGGGAAAGGAGTACAACAAGGCTGTATATTGTCTCCCTTCTTATTTAACTTATATGCAGAATTCATCATGCGAAAGGCTGGACTAGATGAATCCCAAGCTGGAATTAAGATTGCCGCAAGAAATATCAACAACCTCAGATATGCTGATGACACAACCTTGATGGCAGAAAGTGAGGAGGAATTAAAGAACCTTTTAATGAGGGTGAAAGAGGAGAGCGCAAAATATGGTCTGAAGCTCAACATCAAAAAAAACTAAGATCATGGCCACTGGTCCCATCTCCTCCTGGCAAATAGAAGGGGAAGAAATGGAGGCAGTGAGAGATTTTACTTTCTTGGGTTCCATGATCACTGCAGATGGTGACAGCAGTCACGAAATTAAAAGACGCCTGCTTCTTTGGAGAAAAGCAATGACAAACCTAGACAGCATCTTAAAAAGCAGAGACATCACCTTGCCAACAAAGGTTAAAGCTATGGTTTTCCCAGTAGTGATGTATGGAAGTGAGAGCTGGACCATAAAGAAGGCTGGTTGCCGAAGAATTGATGCTTTTGAATTATGGTGCTGGAGGAAACTCTTGAGAGTCCCATGGACTGCAAGAAGATCAAACCTACCCATTCTGAAGGAAATCAGCCCTGAGTGCTCACTGGAGGGACAGATTGTTTAGCTGAGGCTCCAATACTTTGGCCACCTCATGAGAAGAGAAGACTCCCTGGAAAAGACCCTGATGTTGGGAAAGATAGAGGGCACAAGGAGAAGGGGATGACAGAGGACGAGATGGTTGGACAGTGTTCCTGAAGCTACGAACATGAGTTTGACCAAACTGCGGGAGGCAGTGGATCCATGGGGTCACAAAGAGTCGGACACGACTAAACGACTAAACAACAGCAACAACAGGATTTCAGAAGGAAGTCTCTCTCAACCCTACTTGGAGATGCTGAGGTCTGAACTGAGGACCCTCCTCCCTGTATGAATACCACAGCATATTTGAGACACATTTGTGTCTTTGTAGATTCCTAGGTTTGCTTCACCCACAGTGCAGTACTAGACATGTCAGTGCATTTTATGGTTCTTGTTCTGAGCTGGCTTGAACTTTTTCTAAAAAGAAGAAAGCAGGGCAGAATTGTTTTGAATAAACATTTCCTTAGCAATAAGTCCTTCTGCACTCAGTGAGACTTGCTCCCAGGTACAGCCTCACTCTGGGGTTTGCGCCATGTCTGGAGAATGGCAGAAAAGGCTGCAGACTACCCAGACCCTCTCCGCAATGTAAAATATTTATTGCTGTAGTGCATTTTAGATACTGACAAGTGTACAATGCGGAAAGCCTGGAATGTATGCATGCCATTTTTAAAAGAAGCAGCAGAAACATGGATGGACATCTCATTCCCCGAAGATGCATTGCAGCTTCTTAAAACTATCAGTGTCCATGTAAGCTCAGAACAGACCTAATATGTATGTTGCTTTTCAGCAGATAACAATTTCATACCTTTAATACAATGCGCCAACAATCACATACCTTCCAACACAATGTGCACATTAAAATGGGTCGGTGGATTAAACAGCAGCTGCTGGCCAAGTGCGCCTTTCAATGTGTCTCCTGATTCAACTCCAGCAAACTTGCTGCATCAACTGACTGAACAGAAAGGGGAACAGTCCAAAATGCAGAACTTGGCTGCTTTTTGGGTTTCTGATAAATTGTTGATGAGGTGCCTTTCCCTGTTTCCATCAAGAGCTGCTCTTGCAGCAGGGACCATGTGTGAGCCGGCATGCAATTTTTCCCTCTCTCCCCAGAGATGAGAATGTGCCGCAGTTTACTTTGCTTGGGTTGCACTGCAGTGTGATCTATTTTCTTAAGACAGGCACTAGGTGGATCTGTGTTTCATGCTACAAAGCAGCTGTCTCTCTCTCCACAATAGAGGTGTGTGTGTGAGAATCTTTTTTTATATATAAAGGGTACCTGCATCGCTTCAATAAAGCTGTGTGCTAAGAGAAGGAAAGCAGCAATGTGCTCCCATCATTTCTCTCCTGAACGTGTTGTTAATAATGCAGAGGTTTGCCAGCCATTATTAATTCTTGTACTGCAGTCTTTGCTACGGTGAGATTTCTCCTAATGTACTTCAGAGGTAGATAAATTTTTTCCCTGGATGCATTCTGCAATGAGAGCAATTTAGTTGTTTCTAGGGTATGCAACAACCAATACACCTGGGCCCTTGGTGGTTGGCTTTTAGAGGTATTCTGTGTTATTTTTATCTGGTACATCCCTCGGCTTGCATATAATATCCCAACTTACTGCCACTTTAGCACATTGCGGTCTGCTTTTGCACTGGCGCATGGAAAAATTTGTGCATCTTCTCTCCAGCAATTAAAGGCAAAGCTTCATGTGCAAAATGCCTGTGCGCCAAAGAAGATCTCAACAAGGTGCAAAATAATATTAGGAATTCCCCCCCCCCATCCCAGACACCTATTGTCTTCAGACTAGGCGTGACACAATATGTCAGTGTGGAGGCTGGTCATTTGAGGTGAGTGGCGCACCACCCCACCAACTTTAGTTGGCCTTCAGTCAGCCCACACCTATCTGCCTTCTTACTTACAACCAGCACAATGAGGTGGCCCTGACCCTTCCTCCTCCATCTCAATTTTACTCTCCCTCAGCAGGGAGGAGGATGGGAACAAAACCAGGTTTAGTTGGCTCCACCTGTCATTGGCTCTGGCACCAACCACTGATGGACTCCCTTCCTTCTGCCCTACCAGTTCCCATGCGCATGAGGCACCACTGCAGCCAGCCACTGAAAATCAGCGTCTAGGATTGTGTTGAGCTAGAGGCAGACATCAAGCATGGTATGGAGGCTGCAACCTGGAAACAGCCATGGCTATGCCACTGGACTGATGATCTTGAAAGATAACACTCATATGAAATGTTACAAGGACTCTGGGTGGCGAATGCAGCTTTCTCCCTCCATCATCTCCATTGTATGTGATTTTTAATAAATAATAATAATAATAATAAAATAAAATTATTATTTGTACCCCGCCCATCTGGCTGGGTTTCCCCAGCCACTCTGGGCAGCTTCCAAAAAAAGGAAGAAGATTAAAATACATAAAAATGTCACACATTAAAAACTTCCCTAAACGGGGATTATTCACCCAAGGCAACAGGCAGGTAAGAGAAGCTGTGGTCAGCTATCAAAGCACAGTAAAAAGCAGTTGGGAGAGGAGGAGTGTGAAGTGAGAAAAGGGGTGGAAACATACTGAGGAAGGTATGAAGGGCTGGTGGAAAAATCTCTCTGATCTAGAAATGTATTTGTGAGCAGAACTCTTTAAAGCAGCAAACCCAAACGATGATAATACGAGTTTTGCAACCCAGTTTGTGCGTCAGCGGGCTCTTTGGCATCCAGTTCATAGGAGCAGTTACATCAGGCATCCCCAAACTTCGGCCCTCCAGATGTTTTGGACTACAATTCCCATCTTCCCTGACCACTGGTCCTGTTAGCTAGGGATCATGGGAGTTGTAGGCCAAAACATATGGGGGGCCGCAGTTTGGGGATGCCTGAGTTACATGGTGGAGTATATGTGGAATAGTGGTGGGAACAATTAGGAAAGATGTAGCATAAAATTACCCTGTGCTGACAGAATTCTAGCAACTGTGCAGTGCTCCAACGCCATGCTTCAGCTTTGACAGGCATCGAGAAAGTCCACAGTTTGTCTGAAATTCCTATGATATTTCTCTAGTAAGAACATTATATATGGATTCTTAAAGCAACCCATAAATGGCTTGCAAGGACATTCTCTCTCTCTCTCTCTCTCTCTCTCTCTCTCTCTCTCTCTCTCTCTCTCTCTCTCTCTCCCATGGCCTTGACCTGTGCCTTTTCACAGCCACTCCTTGGTATCAAGGCAGCTCCTCAGAAGTATATGCCAGGGTTGCTGCCAACATCCTTTCCTGGACGATGCAAGTCAAGAGCTCAGGGGCAGAGTAATGGGAAAGAAGGAAGGAAGTGTGAAATAGCAAGAAAATAGGAGTGACTGGGAAGAGGAAAAAGTAGCTGGGAGGAGTCAGTGATCAGGAGAACAAAAAGCAGCAGAGGTATTGGTCTGTCTGAGGTATTGGTTGTCATTCACTGCCCTGGGAAAGTATTGGCTATCCAATGATTGAAGACGGGGGAACTTTGTAATGACATTTGTGTGGGAAATGAATCAAATCTTCTCCATGTAAAACAAGCTGACAATGACAGTTCATTACATTGTAAGACAACAGGGACACAAAATGAATCTGCATTATGATAAAAATTATTAGCTTTATTCTTTTGGCTTGTTAGTAATGTAGTTTGATAGTTATTTATGCTAAAATAGTCTTCTACATGCAGTTCATCAATATAGATTACTAGTCAATAGCCAAAGTAAAAGAATAAGTTTCACTTTTTTCCCTCTGTAAGAAACCAACAAAACAAAAAAAAAAATGTCCCGATAACGATTTGATTCTAGTATTACTGTTTTGTTCTTGTGGAAGGAGGAGATGAAATTACAGACTCCGGGCCCCATGCAGGACAGTTCAAATACAGCACAGATAAAAAAAATGAGTTATCTATGAAGAAATACTGCAACAGATGGAGTAGTCGATAATTTATAAGATCAAAATGTCTAATGAAAGCAATGTCAGAAGGAAAAAACAAAATCATTTACTCTTTTTGTCATTTACAACGATCAGGCTATTCAGAGGCAAGTGAACATGGTCCCTTTGTAATGTGAAATTATTTCATCTACAACTTTGTTCAATTTTTCTCCTTACATCACCCATTGAAGAAGAGGTAACAAGGGGACGGGTAATGAAGAAGTCAAACCTGTTTGCACCTGTTAAATGTTGTACTGTGGTGATATAAAACAAATGCTCTAAATACATACATACATACGAAAGCCATTATTGCAGTCACAAATCCTATTATAACTGCAAACCGGTAACATAAAGCAAGGTGACTTTGAGAATATAAAAAGGTTATATAAATGCATATTCTTAAACCAATTAAGGCTGCCATCCACACTTAGCCAGGAGCATGCCCAGCTGAAAACAAAAGGAACTTGCTTCTGAGTAGACATGTAAAGTATTGCACTTGTTGACAGCACATCTTTATAGAAATGATTTTGCATCACATGACTGTTGCTAAAAAGGACACTTATAAGCTGCATCAGGTTGTCGCCAATTTTAAACAAAACTCTTGTCTCTACAATGGATTGATTTCTGCCACTGATGCTAGGACACAGAACTCAATCTTCCAGAACTCAATCTTCTTCTGAAAGCCCTGTGCAAGGGCTTCTATACCAGCTCTCTAGATGCTGCACAAAATCAAACCTAAATTCTGTAGCCAAGATATACTGCAGAACTTCATTGCCTTTGCACATGTCAACCACACTTCAAAGAACGGTATTTTAGAAGGATTGGGGATTTTTCTTTCTGCAAAAGACTGGAAAAGCAGTAGGCACAGAGGGAAAGAGGCAGGGGAAAAGCAAAGCATGATTACTTATATATCTGGGCCTCCAGATGTTGTCAGCCAGTATAGCCAAGAGTCGGGGATGATGGGAATTGCTGTCCACTGACATCTGGAGGGCTGCAGGTTCCCCAGCTCCTGGCTTATATTACCTGTAAGGAATACAGGTAAGGCTGCCACCTGGTTAAAGAAATCTTCAGTCCACTGTAAGTTTTATTAGTGAAGTAATGAAGTGATCACATTTGCGTGTGACTAAAGCAATAGGCCCAAAGCAAAACGCATACATTTGCTTTTAGAAGATACCTGCAAGGTATGTGATTTGTAAGAGAGGCATTCCCTCCTGTGTGACAGTGAATGGGGAAAGCTGCTTCTAAGGCGGTGCTTGCCACCTGCAGTTTGGGTGATTATTTGTAAATTACAGTAAAATAAAGTAAATCTGCCACCTGATTAACTGCAGGCACTTGTTGATGAAAATATTTAAAAGCAAAAAAGCAAAATATATGTTATGTTGGCCCATAAGAAAACAAACGAACAAACTCCACAGTATGGCAATGCCTTTATTGGGCCAACCAAAATATCACAGATTAGTAAGGAAGCTCTCCAGAACTCTTCACTGGGTAGGAGCGGGGGAAGAGAAAATCTGGCTTGCTGTTAAAGCTATAAAGTCTGCATTGTTGTGGATCCTGGGAAGAGGTAGCAAACTTCATAGATAAGGCTCTCCAAGGTGCTATGCAGGTCGCAGGTTACACCTAGGGATGCTGGCATGCAGAAACACAGTCAGATTCACCTTTTTTTTTCCCTTTTGGAAAATATGCAATCTGTCAATGCGATCTGTCGATCAGTTAAGCTAACAGGTTCATTTTACAGACCCAGGGTGCAGGGAATAAGCACCAACTAAGAGAGAGCCAAATAAGGCACTGAAGCTCCACTCATCTGGCCATATTAAATCCACAACAACCATTGCCCCCCACATTCCAGTGGGCTATTTGGTTTCCAACAAGAGAGAAGGGTGGGGAGAGAAAAGGGTGAGGTCTTCAGAACGTCTGGTTCTGACCCCAGTATCAGAGAGGATGCTTCCACTGCAAACCCACACTTGCACAGAATACACACAGCCCTTGCTTTATCATCCAACTGATAATGTCATAGAAAAGAAATGTTAACAGCTGCTGAAAGATTGCACACTAAACAGAACAATTACTTGCAGGAAATGCTACCTGTGTTAAGGCAATTATTCCTCTCTCTCACTTTTCATAAACAAATGCTACTTTTCAAAAGCCCAAGGATTTATTCAAAAGGGCAAGCACTGATACACATAGTCAGTTTTGCACGGGAAAGAATACGGTTGTTTCAGGACAAAACTAAGCAGCTACATATTTGACTATTCCATAGATCTTATTCCCTCCAGTGCAGGACACTACAGAACAATGGAGGCTAGATATTGTCTTGGCTTGTGGCTCCCCCTGGCTACAATTTCATATCCTGGAGGGATTTAACCTTTGGTTAGGATTCTTGGCTACGTTTGTCCGAAGCATAGCAATATAAGGCAAGTATAAAATTACCAACTGGTCCAGTTCAATGGATGAATTGTGGAATGTACTGGTTAAAATGCAATATTTCATGATAAAAGAGGGGAGAGGAAGGGGAGGGGAAATGCACCCAACTACCCTAAAGCGTGTAGCAAAATTTTTAGCTGCCACAAATGCAACTTCATCCTGGCATTGCAAATAGCTGAAGTGATGCAACCCTGGAACCTGATGTTAGTCTGCTCTTTTTGGTTATTTGCAAAAAAAAAATCTCCATGCATGAGCTATAGAGTAGGGCATATGCCTTCATGCAAATCTCTTATCTGTACGTGAGAGAGAACCAGGGTAAACTAACTTGCCAAATAAGTGCCAGAGGGGTAGCCATGCTAGTCTATTGGAGGAAACACACATAAGATTCTTGTGATGCCAAAAAAATAAAATAAAATATGAAATGAAACACTTTGTAAGTCAGTTAGTCTTTTAATGGTGCCATTATTAAACTTTTTTTTGTTTTTGCCAAATCAATTTTTAAGAAGAATATGTAAATTAAAGTGTGTGTGTGTGTATGTATATATATATATATATATATATATATATATATATATATATATATATCTAACCAAAACGACTGCTGGACAAATATAAGCTACATGGACTATGTAGATATTAAGTGCAGTTTTGAAAGCAAGCTTCCACCTGTATTTTGTCATGATCAGTCATGTTATACTCGCATGTGCCTAGTTTCTGAGATAGAAACCAGGCACATGCACACCCAGGAAGAGCATATTCCATGCCATATTTTAGAATATGCATAGCCCTATTTGGACATTCAAACTGAGACTTAAACATGTGAAAAAGGGAGTGTGGTAGCTCCACACCCATCACTCTCCAGGTTTGCACCAAGTAAGCCTCCTGTCCTTCTGCAGGCTCACACACATTTTAGAACCTTGAAAAATCAGGGTCCAAAAAACAACAACCAGGGTTCAAAAATGTACAAGAATCTCCACTAGCATAGGAGGCTCCCCCACCGCAGACAGTTGCCTTTAAACATGTGGAGGGCAATGGGGACAAAGCTAGCACACTCATTTAAAAACTCCCTCTCCTCACATGTTAAAGCCCTGTGATAAAGGCCTGAATAGGATGTATATGTATTCTGGGTTGATTCTGCCAATGGCATCCCTCTATCCTTAGGGAGGAGACGTGTGGTAATTTCATATTCTGATCTACCATGTGGCTTTACCATATTTCACAGCAATTCCTGGAACCATTCTTCATCTGAAGGAGGAAAATATCACCTCTCTAGCACACACACACAAAGCAATTTTACATCAGAATAGTAGAGCTGGAGGAAAGGGAACCGGCCTAATTAGCCTACCCCAGCCAATGGTCAGCGATGCCGAGAGCCATAGTTCAACAGCATCTGGAGTGCACCAAGTTGGCAAAGGCTGGGCCAAAACCATGAGAATCTCCCAGGAGCAGCCATTGAAGTTTTTGGAGTTGACAAAACTAAACGATTTTGGAAAGTGGAAGTGACAGAGAGATCCTTAGAACTACCAGGTGAAAACAGTACCTGGTGGCTTTCTGTGTTTCTATATCACCTCTTTAAGGGCACTGAGCAGGTTTCAGGCAGTTTAAATAAGCCAATGGCCTTATCTGTGAGATGCACTGGTTCCTTTCAAAGCGGGGGAGCCTGGAGTCAGCAGCAGCCAGCGAAGCAGTTCAATAGGCAGAATTACTGGTTAATTCTACAGAGCAATGGTGAATTCCTATCCTCACCTGTAAGTGCCAGGAAACAGCAAGCATCACAGCCAACATCATGGAAGTGGACAGTTGCAGTCTAGCAGCCCCACCAAAATCAGAGAGCACATGCCTTTATGGTGTTGGTTGCAATGCCTCAAGTTTCACCCTAGGGATTATGGGTGAGGGTTGCACCCCTGTAGCAGCTGGTGGCTCTCCCTGGAGAACCACGTCATAGGCTACTTCTGCCTGGAGCGGACCTTTGCAAAGATGTGTGTGCCTCCTCTCCAGCCTGCCAAGTATTGTCTGATGCTATTCTCAGCTTCTGCTTACCACTTGGGCTTTTTTTCCTGCCTTGCATCTCCTCCTCACTGCCCCTTTTCATTCCTTGTGTGTTGAGGAGCTGAGCACCTGTCGGTTGTTCCGAGGAGTCCCTCTGAGCTTTTCTTTTCATACTGGAAGTTTGAATTGTTCGCCCTCCCGTTTCTTTTCTCACCATGGAGCTCTCTGGAATAGACTAAAGGTAGGCCAGATCAGGATTTGAATTTATTTCATAGAATCACAAAATTGTAGAGTTGGAAGGGACCGCTAGGGTAATCTACTCCAAACTCCTGCACTGCAGGAATCTTTTGCCCAACATGGGGCTTGATTTGATTAACAAATTTTTAGCAGTGGCTTTTATTTGTTCTTGAGACAGAATGTGGGGACTGCATGGATTGTGTGGGGGCTGTAACCTTTGACTAACCTTGTCCTTTTCTGCATATCTACAAAGACAGTTTGATTTTTAAGCATCTATGCAAGCACAGCCAATGCTTAACTTAATATCTAAACGGAACCTGGCACATACACAATGGCATCCTTTAACAAAGTTGACACTTCTTCCTTTCTTCTGACTGTTCCGCCTACCCCACATGCTTCTTTAGAAAGCCATCTCTTTGCAGCAGACCCAGGGTTTTCTGCTAAATGCTTGTATTGGACCACACCCACAATGGGTAAAGTCCAAAATATCACATCCATATCCTAAGTTATAAAGGGTGGCACGGTGGGGGGAGGGAGGGAATGAATGTAAACAAATATATGAGAGAGCACACCTCGCTCCTTTGCTCAACATATAATCAAACAGCAATTTGTAAACAGAAAAATGGGGGTACCAAGAGAAATTTGTCAAACAGGACACATGTGGCGATTGGGATGCACACAGTGGATACAATTACTTCAGCAGTGGTGGGTATTTTTTTGTTACGATAGACACAATTATGAACGTGTCCTGACAGTTTGTAGCTATTTTGCGCTTCCATCTTCATCCATGCCTCTTGGTTTGAAGCACAGCATTGTCCTCACAAGTCTGCTACCCTACTATTCAGCCAACAATAACATGACGATTGCCTTATTTATGTTCAACGCTGGCCTTGGGTGCGCAAGTGTACTATGTTGGATAACTGTAGAAACAGGCAGTTTGCCATAAACATCCAGCACAATCCCTATCAGTTATCAGTGGTAACTTCCTTATGCTGTAAACAAATTTGCTATAGACAGGATCACACGTTCACTTTCGTTTTTACTTTTTGCTCTCCTTGTCATCTTTGCCTTTTTCTTCTTTTTCTGACTTTTCTTGTTCGTATTTGTCTGGCTTTGTCACACTGTCATATGAAGGCGGTGACGTGGTGGAGGAGTTCCTCTTCCTCGTTTCCAGGGGCAAGTTCAAGCTCAACTTATCAGCGTCCAATTTGTTTTTGCCTTTGTCATATACGAACGAAGGTTCACGCACCGGGTTTGAGGCACGATACCGCCTATAGGATCGCTGGATGACTTTAGCGGACTCCAGCTCCAGTTTCCGTCTCAGAGTAGTTGTAATGGGTTCATAGGAGACTTTGGAAGGGTTGGCAGCCATAAACCGATCTTCCATTTGAACACGGAGAGCATCCATTTCATCGCTTTCGCCCAAGACACGTTTCGTGAAAGCAAACAAGATGTCAAGGCAGTGAATTCTGTCGCCGCTGACGATGGGAAGATCCATTACAATAAGCTGGAGGTGGTTTGGCTTTGGTATCAAAAGAGGCGGCTCCAGAGAAGCTGCAAAATCAAAGAGTTTGCAGTACTCTATAAATTGGGTTGCATCCGGATCAAACTTTTCCCAAACCTCATAGAACATCTCAAAATCGTCTTCGCCTAAAGGCTCAGCGCTTTCTTCTGTGGCAACGCTGAAGTTCTCCAGAATGACAGCAATGTACATGTTGACTACAACCAGAAATGAGATGATAATGTAGCTGACGAAGAAGAAAATCCCAACAGAAGGATTGCCACAGTCTCCTTTCACTGAACTTCCTGGGTGGACTTTTTCAGGGTCACAGTCTGGTGCATTGCTGTTGAGAATGGGAGCCAGCAAGCGATCCCAGCCCCCAGAGGTGGTGATTTGGAAGAGGCAGATCATGCTGTTGGCAAATGTTTCAAAGTTGAACATGTCATCAACCCCAACTTCCTTTTTCACATAGGCAAACTGGGACATTCCAAATATAGCATAGATGAACATGACCAGGAAAAGGAGGAGGCCGATGTTGAACAAGGCAGGGAGAGACATCATCAAGGCAAAAAGCAGAGTGCGGATCCCTTTAGCACCTTTGATGAGACGCAGGATGCGACCTATCCTGGCAAGTCGGATCACTCGGAACAAAGTGGGCGACACAAAGTATTGTTCAATGAGTTTTGACAGGAAGAGGCCTGTTTTAAAAAATAGGGCAAAACATTTTAAAATATTACATACTAATGTAACACGCAATCACATCATTTTCAATCAGGGGCTGCGGTGTGAGGTGGAAATGGCAAATCGCTATCCCCGTGGTGTTTTGTTTTTTACCTGGAATTGGCTCCAGTTCACATATTGTGGTTATTTTCTGACTCAACTGTCTTGTGAAAGGTCAAGGGGACAATGCTAGGCTAGGCTGATATTGGGATGTCTACAGCTCCTGCCACCACTGGGATAATTAATTTTCTCTGTACTGTATATACTATGGGGTGGATTCGAAAATTCTATCCTGCTCACAGGATGTCCATGCTAGATGAACGGGGTATAGGTAATTTTGCTGAAATTCTCCCCTGTGGCCACTGAACATCTGCTCTGGAAGGTTGAGGGAACCTTCAGACTTGTAAGGCAGGGCAACTGCAGGGGAACAGACAAACATGATCCCCTATTTCTGCCCGTGGAGCTCAAAGTCCCATCCGCAAACAGAGGAAGGCCTTGTAAGCCACCTTGGAAGGTTTTATATCCTGAAAGGTGGGATCTAAATAATAGTGATTTATGAAATAATACTCCTTTTTGAAAGCTGCCTGACCTGCACCTTGCAGGAACAAAGTTAATTGTTAACTGTATGAAGAAGTGTTTTAATTTTGGCCATTCTGGCCCTGCTGCCAATCAATTTCATTGGGTGCCCCTGATGTGTCATGGGAGGAGTTGACATAGTTTTTCTCCATCCACTCTTCATACCATTTCTGACCCCACTAAACTGAATTCCCCCCCCCCGCATCTACAAAGTCTCAAGTACTTATAAAAGACCTCAGCGTCATTTCTGATGCAGTACAACGTTAAAACAATTCGCCGTGCATGCTGCAATGTAGACTTTGTAGACTCAAGTGGAGAAAAAGGCAATTAAGTGGGTACCGGCAGCGTTTACAACAGTTTATGCCAAACCTCCAAAATACTTTCTTCAGCTGACCCTTTTCTTCACTTATATCCATCCTTTCAGCCCCAAATGTTACTTACCTATAATAGAGATAATGACGACCACAAAGTCAAATATATTCCAACCAATAGTGAAATAATAATAGCGGAGCGCAATCAATTTCAGGAGAAACTCCCCAGTGAAAAGGATGATGAAAATCACATTGATCCAGTACAAAGTGTCTTCCACAGAGGGGTCCTGGTTATCTGTTTCTACCATCATGGTGATCATATTGAGACAGATGAGAACCATGATCCCGATGTCAAAGGCTTGCTTGGTTACAAAATCAAAAATCCAGCCTTGGAATTTATTCTGCAGAAACAAGAAATAGAGTGAAGTAAGACAGCAAAAAGGGTGTGATGTCATTTCATGGGCATGGGAAAGCTCTTTTTCTTGGTAAACTTTGATAAAAGCTTTTTTCTGATTAATGCAAAAATATATACAGTGGTACCTCTACTTACAAATAACTCTACTTACCAATTTTTCTACTTACAAATGGAGCTCCGTCCGCCATCTTGGATGCGGTTTAGATATGAATTTTTTCTCCCAATGCATTCCTATGGGATTCGACTTAAAAAAATTTTCGACTTACAAATGTGTGTTCGGAATGCATTAAATTCATAAGTAGAGGTACCACTGTATATATATATAAAAGGAAGATAAAAGGCATTCTTACTGCTGGCCTGGGTATGGGTTTCTGTGGTTTCTTGGACCCCAGCTTTTTCATTGCATTGTAATATTTCTTCTGTTCTTCTGTCAGAAAAATGTCTTGTCCTCCTAAGTAAAGGAATTAAAAAAACTCCACTGGTTACAACCATAACTTTAGACTCATGAGTACACAGATGTACTCCATGCGTTGATAACCTTAAGGCTGGATTATTGCAGTGAAGCTCCAGAAGGTGAACTGCTGATGGGAGCAGACGCCAGACATCGTGTGACACATCTGCTAAAACATCTGCACTAACTGGCCATGTGCTAATGAGCCAGCTTCAAGTTTCAAGGTTCTTGCATTAATACACAAAACCCTGAACAACTTGGATCCAGGATACCTTAAGGATCCTGAGCCCTGATATCCCAGCTTGATCACTGAGATCATCTGCAGAAGTGCTGCCTGTTGTTCCCCATCTTACAGAGGCCCAATTGGCTTCAAAAAGAAGTCATGAACTTAGTAGGGCTGCCAACTCTTTCAACAGAGATATGGCAGGCCCCTTCACTTTTGACTTCCACGCATTTCTTGCAGACTTTATTATGTTGGTAGGACTTTGCACCTGTTTAAATTGATTAGCTGGTCACTTTAATGACTATTTGACTTTTTAAAATAGTGCTTTATGTTTAATTGTTGTACACCACACTGATATTTTATGACACATCGATATAAAAACATTTTTAATACATATATAAATGGGTAAACCCCATTTATCATGGGCATCCTTTAACCACAAAACTTTGAGCAGGATTCACCTAACAAGCCCTGTGTGGAAACTGTGTAAGGACTTCTGCTTGCACTATGGGGTTTCCGCCTCTCTCCCTGTGCCCCTCAAATTGGCTCTGGAGTGCCTAAGAACTCCCAGAATGGACTATGGGAGGAAATGGGGATGCATCATTCTATCTCAAAAGCTGATATGCTCATGTAGATGGAACATCAACATTTAATTCTACCCATTAAGATTAACCCCACCAACTGCAACATTCACCTGTCCAGTCTACCAGTGTAGGCATTATTTTGTATTCATGTAGGGTTTGTTTTAAAGAGGAAAATGAAAATATATGATGCGGATCATTATTTGATGAATACCCTTTGTTCCCTAAGTGATGGACTATCCTCAAAAGAAGCCGTTTATTGGTTTTGGTTAACTCCTTCTTGAATTGAATTACTTCTGGTACTTGCTTAGTGGTGGTTTTTGGTACACACGCTTTACGTTTCAATTTAATTTATTTTCATCATCCATAGATCACTGCAAATTGTATTATAGGATACTGACAGCTTGCATACAGTGCAGAATGTTGATTGAATTGCCCTGCCGTTGTATCAGTTGACCTCCAGCAGATGGAATAGTAATTCTATCAACAGTTTGGATTGGATCAAAAGATTCCCTCTTCCTGAGATGGAAACAGCTTCCTTAGAAGGAAAGAGTTTCTGTCAGAGAAAAACTCGTTCCAATGAAATTCCTTCTATTCAAGAAATGGAATCCCTGATGTGCCCAAAGAAAATATAGTGGTGGTTCATGAATGGAGAACAACGAGATCTATTAAAAATCATACATATCCATAACTAACTAATCAACTTCAGAGCCATGATGCTCTGATGTACACTTGGAGTTCCTCTCCCCTCTCCCCATAGATACCAGAATGTGAAGCTCTTTGCCCATTTGGGGGCAAAGGGCTTGAGTAGGTTGTGGCACCTCAGCTCCAGGTATTCCTGGATGAGGAAAATTATCTACAGTCAAGTCAGTCGAGCTTCAGGTAAGGTTATGAAATGGAGACTCCCTTGGTCACCTGGATGGATGACCTATGTAGGACAATGGGGAGTGTGTTCCTGTTGGTTCTGCTGGTCCTCCCTATGACTTTCGATGCCATCAGTCATGCTATGCTTCTAGACCTTATGGTGGGAATGGGAGACACAGTTTTACAGTGATTCTGGACCTTCTTGGAGGGGCAGTTTCAGAAGGGGGTGCTAGGGGACTCCTGTTTGATACCTTCGCCTTTGGTCTATGGTGCCTCTCAGGGTTTCATCTTCTTCCCCAAGCTATATCTACACAGAACCACAGGGGGAGGATGTCTGGTTTTTGAGATCACCAATATGCTGATGACACCCAACTCTATCTCTCTTTTCCCTTCCAAATTCAAGTAACCTGGTCAAGTTCTAAAGCAGTGTTTTTGCTGGTAATGGACACCGCGAGGTGCACCCAGGCACTCCATTTGCCTTATGGTTTACACTGGAAAAGGGCAAATGTCTCATTGCAAACTTTCCAACCAGGTTTTACGCTGTAACAAAAAGTTCAGCTGACCATTCAGAAAACTGAATATTGATGTAAATTATGTAACACACCAGTCAAACTGTGGCGTTTTGACTATTTTCTGTGAAACACAGCTCACTGTGTGAGGTAGAAATGACTAATCTGGACACTTATCTTCTTTTTTTGCTGGTTGAAATTATCAATGATGACACCAATGAAAAGATTCAAGGTGAAGAATGATCCAAAAATGATGAAGATGACGAAGTAAAGATACATGTACAGGTTGGCCTCATATCTGGGCTGTTGATCCAACTATAATGCAAGGAAACAAAAATAGATCAGTACCCAATGGGCTGCACAGAGTATCTTCTAAAAACATGTAGGTGCTTGCTTAAACACCAATACAAAGGAAATGAGAATACAGTGGTACCTCAACTTCTGAACGACTCGACAACCGAATTTTTCAACTTACGAGTGGGGCAAATGGCCGCACACTTATGAATTTCTCGACATCCGAACGGAAACCGTGGCGGTTTTAGATAGGGTTTTTTCGACTTACGAATTTTTAGATGGGGTTGCTTCAACTTACAAATGTTTCCGTTTCCAATGCATTCCTATGGGAAATTGTGTTTCCAATGGTGCTTTTTGACTTACGAATTTTTCGACCTACGAAGGTCGAATTGATTAAATTCATAATTCGGAACGGATTAAATTCGTAAATCGAGGCACCACTGTAAGGATATAGATGCCTGTACAAAATACATAATGCCAGTTCACAAAACTAGAGCATATTTAAGCAAAACCCAATGTTCCCTTATAGATACTGAAAAATGTTCTACAGAATGCCCTTGGTCTTGCAATTGCTTGCTGAGAACCACAGTTGGGATTAGTTTATTCACATGTTTCATTGGCAATTTAAACAAGGGATACATTTGTGTCTAGGAGTTAATGGTACAGTAGGACTTGAATCCCTGACATCTCCGGGAAGGGCTGGAAAAAACCCCAGTCTGAAATATTGGAGGGCTGCTTCCAATACTGATTCAGATGAACTAATGGTTTTGTGGTACTTTGCAGCCTCTTATGTTCCCAGGTCTGGGCCTCTAGTGCATGGCTGCTCTGAAGTGCTAGCTCCTGCTCTCCCTTAGCTATCCCTAAGGAGAGGCAGGGTGGAAGAGAATAGAAACAATGACTTAAGTGAGGGAGAAAATAAAAAAATAAAGTAAGGTCAAACAGGCAGGGGTAAGGAGGCAGAGCTGCTCAAATCACTTTCCTAACCAAGCCAGAAACAGACTTAAGGTAAAGGGTTAACTTGTGGGTGGGCTGGCAATTAATGACAGCGGGGTGGGAACTTACACTGTAAACATAGTAAGAAATACATAACACTAGCTTGGGATGAAAATGGCCACAATTTTATTGACTACAGATGTAAACTGGATTTGGCATAGGCATTGAGTCTGTGTTCCGTAACAGCAAACCTGATTGCTGGTGGGTATCACGATCAGGCTTAATCCTGGTGAAAGGATTGGTGCAGATCTAATGGAGAAATCCCACCAGGATGCCATTTAAGGCATGTTGGCCGCCATCTGAGCTTTCAGACAGAACCCAACCCCTTTAGCAGGGTGCCCTGAATTGTTCCCGGATTTGGGGCTAACCAAGGCAAAAAACAGACATAAAAGTAAAAGGTTCTTCATGCTCTTAGGTTCTTAGGAAAGCAATTTCCACTTCCAGAATATTCCCCTACCCATATTCAGAGAACGAAATGGCAAGGAGCAAATATTAGACAAGATGCCCATTTTTTGGGGGGGGGGAATGATGTTCTTAAAAACAAATTGGAAAGACAAGACTGTTTTCGTTGTTAAGAGAATAAACATGATAGTAAGTGCTTTAAAACACACACACACACACACACACACACACACACACACACACTTATAATCAGCATTTGAGAAAGAAAAAGAGATACCATCATGTACTTACACCTGTGGAATCCACAGCAGCAAACATTATCTCCATCCATCCTTTAAAGGTGGCCTATAAAGAGGCAATACGTTAAAAGCTATCCACGATCTAAGTTCTAATAACTGAGAATATTGTGCAAATTTTCCAAAGCAGAGCTTAAAACCCTTGCATATACAGGTGACCATTTTAGCACACATGCACAGCTGTAGGAGGAAACTGGGAAAGATTGCCTCCCCCCTCTCTTCATAGCAGGCATCCTTCTATGAGCGCAAGGACACCAATGGGATTCCACCCGACAAAACTGACACCCAGCCAATGGAAGTTATTACCGATATCTAATGGGGGGGGGTTACTTACAACTTGAAGTAGAGAAAGGTATCCGGCCCCCACGTTATCATAGTTCACTTTAACATTTGTCCATCTGGATACATTTGGCATACTTTCACAAACTGATTTATTCTCAACTATTAAGGGTGACATCATCTTCTGATCTGTAATATTCATGCAAAAGTAGAACGTGCCAGCAAACATATTGACGCCCATGATGCTGAAAATTAGCCAGAATATAAGACACACGAGAAGCACGTTCATGATGGAGGGTATGGCTCCTACCAGAGCATTCACTACCACCTAGACAAAACGACAAAAGGAGTGAAGAGAAGTTATTGAAACGACTGCAGAAGATTTGATGTCGGGGAAAGTATCTAGGTAGCTTCTGATGCTGGTGTTGCATTTTATCAGATATTTAATAGTAAACCCCAATTAAAGAAATCCCAGTCAACTGGCTTAAGCATTTTAATCAACTGATCAGTTTGATTAACATGAATCTGCATTTAAATAAAAACCACAGTTCTGGGGGAAAGTTTCTAAACCATTAGCAAGCCATTACCATCATGGCTGTTAAGAGGCCATGTCTGTCGCTGTCCTGTGGGCTCTTAGCAACTCCAGCAATGGATGCAGTGGGCTCCTGCCTTATGCCTTATTATGTTTCACCCTACCCAGTGATAAAGGCTGTGGTCTTATGCCTTAGTCTAGTTAGGCTGATGTGGTCTGATTGCACAAATCACGCTTTAATGTGCTTTATGCAGGCTAGTTCTGTGCATTATGCTCAGAAACAGGCTACCTATGTGCATTTCATGCTTTATTCTTGCTTTACATGTATAAAACCTGCAGTCTTTATCCAAAGCATGTTTATTGCCACTGAATCCACCAAGAACGGCTGCCCTTGGCAAACCCCTCCCCACACCTCTTTCCCCCAGGGCATAATCCCTTTTCTAAGATGGAATGAAAAAGAAGAACTATATATATCCTAGCAATCAAATCTTTGTCATAACTTCCTTTAGGACTTCCCTGGCTCTCTCCATATTGGGTCCATTATAGCAACTAAATTAACAGTATTCAATATATTACATCAAACCTATTATAATATGGAAGACCACGTCTTTCTAAGATGATACTGTCACTTTGCATTTAAAAATATTTTTAAAAGGAAGATTTTTGTTGTTGTTGTTGCCCTAATAATTATTTGAGTCCAATATAAAAGGTAATGTGAATATCGCGTATTCAAATATCTAAATAAATATATCCCACTAGAAAAAAATGAGGAAGGGGGAGTGGGATCCCTTTATGTGCTTAATAATGTATTAGAGAACAAATGAGATCAGAAGGCTGTGAATATAACAGGAGAGCTAATCTCTCACAGGCGGAGATATAAGCTTATTGCAGAGTGGGTGGGAAGGGATGATATTTGCTTGGGTTATAACCAAAAGAAGGAGATTGGGTAAGAGGCTATTGTCTGGGACACCTGTATTTGGGGGGGGGGTGCAGCTAGAATGCAAGTGCTGGAAAGCTCCTGGTGAATATGGCTGAAGATATGTATGTGGTTGTTATCGAGCCTCCTCAGTGGTGGTGAAGGCACCAAAGAAGGCTGACTTCGCTGCCTCCAGTGCATCCTCTATATACCATGCAGTTCAGTTTTATTGCATGGAGCTCTTACATACTGGCCCAAAGGAGGTTGTGGAACCCTTGGTGGCCTGTTGTGATTTGCTTGCAATCTGCTTGGACCTTGACTCCACTGTTGTAGCAGGTCAATCTCAAGGGGTGTCCAGAATGCTGTCTCGGTCAGTTTTGTTGAATGAGTTTCATTAGCCCAGCCTGCGTATGTTGGCAGCGTACCTGGGTGGGTGCAGGTGACCATTTGCATTCTTTGACCCTTGAACCTCATGGCTGGTGATGGGAGGAGAAGGCTGGTTGGACTACAGAGCGTATCAGTGCCTCACTCCAAGAGGGAAGCAGTAAGACTACTCCTTCAGAAATTCTCCCTGGAGCTGAAAGATCTGAACAACTATAGATGGTTGAAAATGCCCCCTTTCTGGGAAAAATTCTTGAGTGGGTGGTCTCTGACCAGCTCGTAGTCACTTCTGGGTGGGACTGGTTTTCAATCTGCGTTTTGGTACTGAGACCACCCTTAAACTGGAGAGAGACTCAAATCCCCATTCATTCAACAAAGCCTACTGGGGGAATTTTCTCTCTCTCAGTCTAAGCTACTTGGCAGGGCTGCTGGGAGGATAAACAGAAGGAAGCACCGATACCCGTACAGTACATTAAGAAACAGAGATACCGCTTGCTGTTTCTGACCACGAGTCCCTCAATTGTTATTTAATGTTGTCTTGCTCACCCTCATTCCTTCAAATCGTGATAATGCTCTCAGAGGTCTCAACGCTCTCAGTGTCCGAAGTGATTTAATGGGACCAAGTTCAGCAAAGTTCAAGGCATTGGCTATTAGACTCACTATAGAAACCTATTCAGAAATGACAACAGTTGCACAATTATTGAAAAAGTACAAATCATATCTTTTTTTAACAACAACAACAACAACAGATAGAATTCAAATATCAGCTCGATTGCAAACTTAAACCAGAGGGGGAACCTGCAGTATAATGGTGGAGCCACAACAGTAGCCTGCTAACAGCAGCAACACCGCCACATACTGAGAGGGAGACAGATGAGGTGGTTGCAAGGTTAGGGCTGTGTTGATACACTGGCAGACCCATCACATTGCCATCACTGGCTTGCTGACACAACCCTGTGCTCTCTGCCTCTCTGTCCCTTCCTTTCCCATTAAGTGGCAGCAAAATTGCTGGTGGAAGGCTGTTGTTGCAGCCACCGGTGGGCAAGCTATTTCTGTTTCTACCTACCTACATGTATTTTTTTTCCCAGGGTGGAAATTAGGGCAGTGAAATGGGTTTCCCAGGTTGTCTTTGAGGAGACCTAGGTCTGCTTAGTAAGGTTCCTGCCCTTCGATATGGTGCCCTCAGATCACAGCATTTCAAAATTCACTCCATGTGGGTCTTGTCCCATCTCAGGGCAGCGTTTCAGCAAATGATGCACCTAAAGTCCGAATTAACTTACTGTTTGTCACCTCCCTGAATTACCCACCTATACTGTAAATGACTGAAACAATTCAGTCCAGTAAATGGGTACAGAATGAGCCCCGCTACTAACCACAAGACCAATATGCATCCAGGCATGTTGGAGGCCAGGATCCTGACTATCCCAGTAGCCAAATGTAGCACAGAATCAAGCTTACGTGAGATATAGAAGGAGAACATTGTGAACATGTCAAGCCACATGGCACAGCACTACAACGCTGCCACATTCCCACATCTAGGCAGTCATGAGTACACAAGAACACATGGGAAGAAAAACTGATAACTGTGGGTAACACTAGAAAGGGCACTGAGCACAAACAGAGGGCAAAGTGTTGCAGCCCAGTTCACGAGAGACCTGAACAAATACCTATATCTACAGAACACACCTGAATAAAAAGCAAGGGTCTTCTATTAACAGTTCCTTCCCATAGGTACTATGTGTTAGGTCACTGAAGCAAGCACACACTAGGCAAGATACCTAAACCGGTGAAGGTGACTGGGAGTGCAAGGATGCATCTTGCTCTGACTGCGATGCGTAACTAAGCCAAAATAGGCCAGTTTAAATATTATGATGCATTATGATGAAAACATGGCTCACCAACAATTCGATGTATAAAGCTGCTAGGCAAAAGAAGTACTTACATCAACTATCAGGAAATCGAGCCAGCACCAGGCATTTGTGAAATAGGCTTGAAACCCATAAGCTACCCACTTCAGAAGCATTTCCAGAATGAAGATGTATGTGAAGATCTTATCTGCATATTCAAGTACAATCTTGATAGTCTTGCGCTGTTCTATATATATATCTTCAAAAGCCTATGAAGGAAAATGCTACTACAAATAAGGTCATATTGGCTGGGGGGGGGGAGGGAGAGACAAAATGTCACTCATTCTGCTGGGCCTGATATTTTAAAAGGCTATGCTTTATATTTATGTACATCTCAATTACATTTTGGACACTTGTGACTTGCTATTCCCTTGGAACATTTTCTAACATTTGCTTGAAATGCAGAATCTACACATTATCAAAACATGTACCTGAACCAAATTGGTTTGACAAGTTATAAGACATCTAGAGACTACCAATACTCTTTAAAATACTATTTTAAAGAAGTTCCTGCTATTTTATTTAATTGACTTCAACATGGCCACTCAATAATAACATTCTTCCCAATACATCAAAATGCAACAAACAACATTTTTTTTAAAAAAAATCAAAATGAAATGTAATTCTGTTTCATTAAAACTAGCAATTCAACACCCAAAATACGGCATAATGCAGTATAATTCACGAGAAGGAACTAGGAGTTTATACAAAAAGGCTTGAAAACTAAAGCAGGAATGTGGAACCTATAGCACTCCAGATGTTGTTGAACTACCAGCACTCATCAGTCCCACACAGCATGGCCAAAAGTCAGGAATGATGGGAGTTGTAGTCCATCTAGAGCAGGCATCCCTAAACTTCGGCCCTCCAGATGTTTTGGACTACAATCCCCATCATCCCTGACCACTGGTCCTGTTAGCTAGGGATCATGGGAGTTGTAGGCCAAAACATCTGGAAGGCCACGGTTTGGGGATGCCTGATCTAGAGGGACACATTTCCACAACTTGTTTTAAGTGAGAATGTCAGGATTAGGAAAGGAAACTAGAATAGTAGCATGGTAATAGACAAACCCAGCTATAACTATAAGAGAATATTAATGGATAGCTACTTGGATTTCAAAGAGAGAAATAAAACAAAAAGTCATATGACTAGAAGGGAATAGAAGACCACCCCAAAATAAATTCATTTGTGTACAAATTGGGACAATTCCTCCCACCCCAATCAATTAATATACTCTGTTCTACAACATAATGATCTATATTCCACTTACCAAAGCACCACTGCTGAGAATGATCATGAAGACAATGAAGGTTTCAAACCAGTTGTGTTCCACTATTTTATAGCAGGTTTTGCGAAGGTTCCACCATAATTTGCCCTTTCCAGATTCTATGCTGACCTGACAGCATTTGAATCTCCGTACACAGCCTGGAATCAGAATATTTGGTGGATGAAATGAAATAATCGAAGTAAAATAAAAAAGTAAAATATTTAGGCAACCTCCAGGATATGGATTGGGCCCTGAGCTGCCCTTCTGCAAATGGAAGGAAATCCTCATAGATCTTCATTTCTCCCTACAGCCTCACATGCCACCTCCCACAGTTTTCCAAAAGGCACCCCAACTCTCTAGAAGAGACTTCTGTTAGCCACAAGGCGGTGACTCCCCCACCACCACCCCACCTTTCCATTCATAGTTCTGCTCATAATTCTCTGGATCCAGCCTGAGTTTCTCATGTCCTGAAGCCAATGTTGTAAATGAACAATACTGAAATATGCAGTCAAAGGTATGTTTATGGAAACAAAATGTTGTGTGGCACCGTAGAAACTAATGTATGAATCTGATGAAGGAGGCTATAAAATCAACCACCAACACAGGTCTTTGAGGTGTTAAGACACAAACTATTAGTTTCTGCTCTTTTGTCTTTAACTTTACTGCTGCCAGATTCATTTATCTAATTAAACATTATACAACAGTTATTTCTAAATTAATTGTGCACAATGATGGCGATTATTGATGCATCACCCATGTTCATGGCATTATGTATTTTATGTGTATTATGGAATAACAAACATATTAAGTTCAGCTTCTTGCTCTGAGGGCCTGATTTCGTATATGTACATTGTCAGGGAATTACATCTTCTTCCTCCTCTGTTGCATTTTCCCAGAACACCAATTGCAGTCTTTTGTTCCTGAAAAATGTGATTCCCCTATTTCACCCTTGCAAATATGACCGTTGTGGGGGATGTGGTTCCACAAGTATAATGAGTACAGTGCTACAGTTAAGATGTAATGAGAAAACCAAGTTTTTCTGCTGTATGAATGAACTAACACTAGAACTATTGCTAGAACTCTTTCATAATGAAGATTTGCTTCTGCTTTTAAGCAAACCTTAGTTTCTAGTGCAGCATAGGGAGCTGTGGTTTGCTTTAACCCTAGGCAGCAGGGGAAAGTCAGCATCAAACTGTGGCTTCAGATTGACTTTTTTCTAGCTAGACTTAATGCAAACCAGTTTCTGAGTTCCAGCATAATGGGAGTCATGTTTTGTTTAAGAGCAGAAGCAAAAGCTTCTGGCCTCCTTGCAGACGTGAGAGATGTGGGAAGGAGGAGCCTGCAAGCCTGAGGCTCTCCATGGTTCATTCTCATAGTGGGAAACTATGCTTTCTGGCCTTATTGGATCACTCATAATGTCCAGTGTTATGTGACAGCATGCATTATTCCCCTCACACTACTACCTCTGAAAGTCAGTCTAAATTTGCATCTATACATATAAAATGGCATTTGCAATTTTATTTATTTTTTCCTAATTTGTCACCAGAGTTCTGTACCTAGCAATGCTCTGGCTTAATACCTCTTTTTAAGGAAACCTTTGGTACTGTTCCTGATTTCTGTTTTCTCAGACAAAGAAACAGAGTGCCCCCAGGACTCTCTACCATTCTGCTTAGCGACAGGACGAAAATGGATCAATGGAAAGGATCTTCCTATGGAGTCTGGAAGCAGGAAACAATTTGCTAACTGCATCCTGAAGAGTAGGAAATCCTCTGGGACAAAGTCAGCAAACTTATTCCAGACTCCAATTTCAAAGGGAGGGATTTTTCCCCCCAACTGACAATCTGGAGCAGTGCATAGACTTGATGTCCTTCCTAAAGGAACACGCCAACATATTGATTCCCAACTCCAAAGGGATAAACGTCACTGTAACAGATTGATAGTCTGCCATGAATCTGATATGTTTCACCACAAATGCTCATTTAAAGAAATGACTTAAAAGAGAGAGAAAAAATCCTCCTGGCAATATATGGATCAGATAGCTGTTAGCCAATTATATGATTTATGGAAACCCCAGAATAATTGTACAGGGTTGGGGAAGAGGTGAAGTTTCAATCCTGCAGGAAAAATTGTTGCCCTGATGGAACTTTAGCCGTAGCGCTATGTTGAATACAACCCAGAACCTTTCACTTGCTGTCTACCTATTGCTGGTGCCAGACATTCTGCCCATCCCTACATTTGTTTGCTAAATTGACTCACACAATGTAAATTTAAAATAGCTTCATTACTCTAAGTAGCGACTGCATTTAAAATAGCATTTCCTCAAAGAAAAATCCCAGAGGAAGTAGCTATGTTAAGTCTGTTGTAGCAAAAGAAAAGGAGAGATGTGTGGCACCAACAACACCAGCACATTTATTGTGTCATAAGCTTCCATGGGCCACAACCCACTTTGTCATAAGCATAAAGTCATAAGCCTTAGTTGGCTGAACATCTCCCCCCTGCTCCCTCACATACACACAGGATACAGCAATTCCCAAATACATATTTTTGTCCTGCATGCAATCCCCACTGTTAGGTTAGTTGCCCTTGATACCTTCTGTAAAGCAAGCCTTTGGTTGCGATGGGTCTTCTGCTGCATCTTCCGCTTCCTCCTCTCCCAGGGGAGCAACATCAATTGTGCTGCCTTCAGTGGTGCTGGAAATACTTAATTTCTGTAAGTAATATCACACAACACATTTTTAAACAAAGCAGTATGTATTGTATTCTGAGTTGAGGTTAATGTAACTGAGCATGCACTTGTGGTACATGGGAGCATGTTCACACATCTCAAATCAGATTTCCAGAAAAGCAAAGCTGTGCTCACAAAAGCCAACTTCAGATTACGGGACCTCTACATGCCAGCCCATCTGTATGTCCACTCCAACTCCCAGCTTCCTGTGTTGAATGGGAAGCCCTGAAGGGTTTTCATAAGTTTAAATTAATGCTCTGAGAAGCCTCTCTGTGACTGGGAACCATAATACAGGACTTCCAGTAGGAGAGGCTTCCAAATGCACACAAACAAATGAACTCACACACACACACACGTTCCCTTCAGATTTTCCTGCTCAGAGTGGGAAGTCAGGGATGCAGCCACTGTTTGGGGGCAGAGCACAGAGCCATACTCTGCAACCACCGGGTGGAAATTGCAACACCTGAATACAGTTCCAATGCCTTAGAACATCCAAACATGGCCATATGTAGCTTTGCATTGTTACTGACCAAAGGAAATTTTAAATGCTTTTTGGGCGATGATGGTAAGAATATATCACACACACACACACACACACCCCGAAAAAAATAGCAGGTGTCAATATGTATAATTCATCAATAAATGTATAGAGGGTGCAATTTTTTCTGCTGCTCTTAAAATGTTTGTTTTCAAAAAAAGAACAAGTTTGTCATAGTAGTTCTAACTTTCCTGACATCAGTTGATTTGCAGAAAAAATACTGCTAAACAGCTTTATCTATAAATATTATTTATAATGCTAAATTCAAGCTTGCACCACAGACAGGAACCCCCCCCCCAAAGTTGAAATCAGCAGCAAGACCCAAATTGCTCTCAAAGGACGTCAATGATACCGATGACTTGATTCCCTACCACCCCCACAAAGATTGAGTTTTATCTAGGGGTAGCTCTATGCTAGCAGAAAGCACTTCTGCGAGGCATGGCAACCAATTTTTGGCTATCTTCCCTATCCCATTCCCTCTTTCCCTAAAAAAAACAGCCCCTGATGGGCAGGGGACCCTCCAGAACAATATTGGATATTGTCACAGTGGCCGGAGTGGACTACTTCAGAGTAACGACGCTACGCAGCTCTGCATTTTATTCTTTTATTGGTGCTGCGTATTTACAGTGCTCAAGTCATTGCTATTTACACGGAACGATGTTGTCAGTCGGTTTCAGAACCTCCTAATGGCTTTTGGCGCGTCTTTCTCCAACACAAAAGCTTTGGCAGACCCATCCTCTTGCCCCTCCTCTTCCTGCGTAATTCTGGAGTTGGGGGGATGGGTCTTCCCCCCTTACTTGCCCCTTCCTGTCCCACCTGGGACCCTGGCTCCTCTACCTTGCCTGAGCCTCGGACACGACTTCCTGCTTCCCCACTGGAATCGGAACTCTCCCTGCTTTCCCCTTTGCTCGGGGACGGGCTTGAACTCAGGAGGGGAGGGACTTCGCGATATCCTCTGTCCCTCACATCCACCCCCCTCCCAAGCTCTCCTTCACCCCTCCCCAGGCCCCCCCCATGTGTCGGTGACGACTGGAAGCCTAAAAACTCGGTGCTCTCCGAGCCCGTTGGTGTGAACACCTCCCCCCAGTCCTGCGAGCCCCCCCCTTCCGCCTGGGAGGACGGGAATCCCAAAAAGTCCGTGGCGTCAGAGCTGGTGGGGGTAAAAATGTTTTGCCAATCTGCTCCTTCCTCTGACTGGGTGGATCTTGGCGACACCCATACCTCATCCTCTGGTTCCTCAAACTCCGCTTCCCAGCGCCATGGTGAGCTGGTCTCCCGTGCCTCCTCCTCCTCCCCCTCCCTTTCCATGTGCCAGGGCTTGGGTCTGTGGGGAAAGAGGGCGTGAAATTCTTCCACCAAGAATTCCTCCTGTATCTGAGTGGCTGGGACCCATTCATTCTGGGACGGTGGAGCATCCTCCCATGCCATGAGGTACTCCAGGCCCCCCACCCCCCACCTTGAATCCAGGATGGCCGTGGCCTCATTGAGTTGCTCCCTGCCTTCCCTCTCCCCCCCTCCCTCGGGGGTTTGTTCGCTGTCTTGGAGCCTGCTGCTTTCCCTGTACGGCGACAGCAGCGATCTATGAAACACTGGATGCACCCTCATGTCCTCTGGCAGTGCCAGCCTGTATGCCACCGGGTTGACCTGTTGCGTGACCGTGAAGGGGCCCAGCCATTTGGGTGCCAGCTTTTTGCACCTCCCTCTGGTGGGAAGGCCCTCCGAGGACAACCACACCTTGTCCCCCACCCTGATGACCTCCCCTTGTCGCCTGTGGCGATCTGCCCCCTTTTTGTACGCTTCCTTGGCCCTCTCCAAGTGTTCTCTGAGCTGCTGGTGCACCGTCTCCAGTTCCTCTGCCCAATCCTCAGCCTGTGGGCCCTCCTCCTCCTCCTCCCCCTCCCTCTCTGGGAAAGATCTGAGGTCGCGCCCGTAATTGGCCTTAAAGGGCGACACCCCTGTGGAGACGTGCACTGCATTGTTGTAAGCAAATTCTGCTAGTGGCAGGCGATCCACCCAGTCCGTTTGCCGCTGGCTGACGTAGCATCTCAGGTACTGCTGCAGAATGGCGTTGACCCTCTCCGCTTGTCCGTTGGTCTGCGGGTGTCTAGCCGTCGACAAGCTGACCTCCACCTGCAGGAGGTTCATGAGCCGCCGCCAGAACCTGGAAACAAATTGGCGGCCACGATCCGAAATAACCCTTAAAGGTAATCCATGCAGTCTGAAAACGTGATCTACAAACAGTTTGGCTGTCTCTTCTGCCGAGACTGCCCTGGCACACGGTATAAAGTGACACATTTTGGACATGAGGTCCACCACCACCAACACTGCAGTCTTACCCCTGGACGAAGGCAGATCTGTGATGAAGTCCATGGACACCACTTCCCACGGCCTGTGTGGTGTGGCTAAGGGCTCCAGCAACCCTGGTGGCGCTGCTCGGACCACCTTTGCCCGCTGGCAGGTGTTACAGCCCCTTACATAGTCTCGAACATCTTCCCTCACCCCTGGCCACCAGAAGTGTCTCATGACTAGGTGAGTGGTCTTGTCCCTTCCAAAATGCCCCGCTGTTGGGTTGTCGTGCATCTGCCTGAGGACCGTACGTCGAAGCTGGTTGGTGGGTAGGTACATCGCACCTTTGTAGAAAAGCAGCCCTCTGCGTTCTGCAAAGTCTTTTGCCTGCTCCCTCCCCCCTCTCAGTTCTCTGAAGATGCGGTTGGCAAATTCATCCGCTGCCGTCAGTGCTGTGAGTTCTGCCTCGCTCACCACTGCTGCTCCGCAGGACCATGCCGACGGGGGGAAAATGTGCCTTGGGGCAGGTGGCGCCTCCTCCTCCATGTACTCTGGCTTGCGGGAGAGGGCATCCGCCCTGACATTCTGCTCTCCCGGGATGTAGTGTATGGAGAAGTTGAAGTTCGAGAAGAACTCTGCCCACCGTATCTGCCGCTGGTTGAGCACCCTGGCAGTTCTCCAGAACTCCAGGTTCTTGTGGTCTGTGCACACCTGGATGGGGTGCTTGGCGCCCACCAGGAAGTGTCTCCAGTGCTGGAACGCCGCGTGGATCGCAAGAAGTTCCCGATCAAAAACTGTGTAGTTTCGCTCGGGCTGGGTCAACTTCCTGGAGAAGAAGGCACAGGGTCTCCACTCTCTGTTGGCGTCCAGTTGCAACAAAATGGCGCCCACCGCCTTATCAGAAGCATCTGTCTCAATGCGTAGGGGCGCGTCCTGAACCACGTGGAACAGGTTCTGGTCTGAGGCGAACACCCTCTTGAGGCTTTCAAACGCTGCTTGCGCCTCTGGTGTCCACCTAAACTTCTGCTTGCCTCTCAGGCAGTCAGTGATGGGAGCCGTAACGCGAGAGAAGTTCTTGATGAACTTCCTGTAGAAGTTGGCAAAGCCTAGTAGGCGTTGGGCATCTTTGCGCGTCCTGGGGCTGTGCCAGTCCAGGATGGTCTGCACCTTGTCCTTGTCCATCGCTAGCCCCTTGTCAGACAGCTTGTAGCCCAGGAAGTCCACCTCCTTGGTGTGAAACTTGCACTTCTCCAGCTTCACATACAGGTGGTTCTCCTTCAGGCGCTGTAACACCTCCCTGACGTCCTTCACGTGCTGCACTGGGTCGTTGGAGTAAATAAGGATGTCATCCAGAAAGACCAAGCATTTCCTGAAGAGTAGGGACCCCAGGACGTGGTGCATGAAGGCCTGGAAGCATGCTGAGCCCCCTTGCAACCCGAAGGGCATCACCAGATATTCAAAAGAGCCCAGAGGCGTGAACATCGTGGTTTTCCACTCATCGCCCTCCCGGATCCTGATCAAGTTGTACGCCCCCCTCAGGTCTAGCTTGGTGAAAATCTTGCCCCTGCGTGCCGCTGTCAGGAGATCATCCACTCTGGGCATGGGGAAAGCCACTGGCTCTGTCACCGAATTCAGCCGTCTAAAATCCACCACAAGACGGCGCTGTTGCGTGTCTTTCTTGTCCACCCAGAAGACCGGGCTGCCCCCTGCTGCCTTGCTTTCTCTGATGAACCCCCGCTTGAGGTTCTTGTCGATGAAAGCGCGCAGATCCTCCAGTTCCTGGTCTGACATGGCGTACAGCTTGGCTGGGGGTATAGTTGCCCCTGGCACCAGGTTGATCTGGCAGTCAAAAGGCCTGTGTGGGGGCAGGTGGTCGGACTCCGCTTCGCTGAAGACCTCCTGCAGGTCCCAGTATGGTTTGGGTATCGCCTCACCCCCTTTGACGTGCATGGTGGCCACCGTGGCTATCGGAGGCCCCTCCCCTGGTTGGTGCTGCATGCAATGTTCCAGGCAAAAGTCCGATCCAAAAGTGATGCATCTCTGATGCCAACTTATGGAGGGGTCGTGGCGCGCCAGCCAGCTCATGCCCAAAACGATTGGGGGGTCTGAGATGGTGGTGACGTTGAATGCCAGTGTCTCTGAGTGCCTTCCAACCGTCATTCTCATGGGGGGGGTTTGATGAGTGATGGCCCCTCCCAGCAGCTCTCTGCCGTCAATGGTTGCCACGTGCAGAGGAAAATCCAGCTGGAGAAGCTGGATCTGGTGCTCTTCTGCAAAGTTCCTCGAGAAGAAGTTCGCTGACGCCCCACTGTCAATTAAGGCGAGGACTGTCAGGGGATAGCCATTTGGGAGCGTGAGCGTCACTTCTAGCACCACTCCTGCTCTGGGAGGGGTGGGCTGGCTCTGCTCCTCTCTGTGCGGGTGGGTGGGCTGGGGCTGTTGTCTGCTGACTGTGCCTGGCTGCCGCCCCTTGTCTCCTGCAGCCAGGCTTTCCCGTTTCCCTGCTGTGGTGCTGCGTCAGTGGGGGAGGGCACAACCGTTCCCGCCTTTCCTTGCCACTCCCTGCGATGTGGGCAGTCTCTGACGAGATGCTGGGGGGAGTTGCAGAGAAAGCAATTCCCACCCCTTCCCTCCTTTCGCCTTGGCGCCGCTGGGGTTTGAAAAGCCCGCGCGCGCGCGCTATCAATCTGCATGGGTTCCTGGTCCTGACTGGCCCCAGGCGTGGCTTGAAAGGGTTGTTGAGGGAGTGGCTTCTCCTGCGACCGTGGGAACCAAGCCCGCTTTGCGCGCGTTGCTTGCTTGTCGCTCCACCTGGATTCCTGCCTCACCCCCACCGCCAGAGCCGCTTTGCTCAGTTGATCCATATTACTGGGCTTTGGACCTCTCGAGAGCTCATCCTTCACCTCCTCATGCAACCCCAAGTAGAACGCCGCTTGCAGTGGGGCCGACTCCAGATCCCACCCCAATCTGTGCACCAGCATGGTGAATTTCGCCCAATACGCGCGAACTGTCATATTTCCTTGGCGTAAATTATGCAGTTCCTCCTTAGTCTGGTCCATATGACTATCGGACGAATACATCGTTTTCAAACCTTCTAGAAATAGTTTGACATTCTTCATGCAAGGATTCCTTGTTGCAATTAACGGTCTTAGCCACTCCCTGGCCGCCCCTGTAAGGTGCTCCACAATAAACGCTACTCTGTGCTCATCATCAGGGAACTCATCGTGGTGCAGCTCAAGAGCATACACAATCTCAGTCTCAAAGCCCTGAAACTCCTTCGGGTCTCCATTGAACTTGCTTACTAGGGTCCCGGCTTTCCTTCCTGGCAGCACTTGGACTTGGGGTGCCCCTCCCGCCTTGTTTTTCTCTGCATCCAGCTTGTTTTGGAGGTCTACCGCCACCGCCCTTAAATGCTGCTCTTTTTCCTGAAGCTCTCTCACCTGTTCCGCAAGTTGTACCCGGTCGTCCTGGACCTTCTTAGTCTCCTCTTTAGCTGCCTTCAATTCTCCCTGCGCCTGCAGCGACAGCTGTTGCAGTTCTAGCTGGGCTTGCTCAGCGATCTGCCGCCACTTCTCCGCCTCTGACACGCTCATCCCGGCAACTCCAAAGTAGCCCAAAAAGGATTAGGAGGTTGCTGTCACAGTGGCCGGAGTGGACTACTTCAGAGTAACGACGCTACGCAGCTCTGCATTTTATTCTTTTATTGGTGCTGCGTATTTACAGTGCTCAAGTCATTGCTATTTACACGGAACGATGTTGTCAGTCGGTTTCAGAACCTCCTAATGGCTTTTGGCGCGTCTTTCTCCAACACAAAAGCTTTGGCAGACCCATCCTCTTGCCCCTCCTCTTCCTGCGTAATTCTGGAGTTGGGGGGATGGGTCTTCCCCCCTTACTTGCCCCTTCCTGTCCCACCTGGGACCCTGGCTCCTCTACCTTGCCTGAGCCTCGGACACGACTTCCTGCTTCCCCACTGGAATCGGAACTCTCCCTGCTTTCCCCTTTGCTCGGGGACGGGCTTGAACTCAGGAGGGGAGGGACTTCGCGATATCCTCTGTCCCTCACAGATATTGTGCAGTAAACTGTGGTTTACCAAACAACAGATAATCACAGAATACCATTTCACCCCCAAAATTCTTTTTTTAAAAAAAGAAATGTCAACAATGAAAGAAGCATTTTTATTTCATTCCCGCAGCCTTTATCTTGCATTCTCTCTTGCAAGTGCATAGATATGTTGGTTTCTATGCATTTTTAAACTCTTTGTTACTCTGGTACTCATGCCAACTCTTAGAAGTATTCAGAGAATTGTCGATTCAAGTGCTAGAGAACTCTCATCTTAGGTTGTGACTGCAATTGGTTTGGCATCCTTCGAACCTGACCATCGAGATCAAATATGCAATGGAATTTAAGGCAGGGCCAAAATAAACAGCATGACCCACGATAGGTCTGAGTACCAAAATAAACCAAAGTAGTTGTGATTATGGCATTCTCTGGCCTGATACAATGTTATTACTATACAGTATATAACATCAGAAATGGCACCAACAGCTGGATGAATGTGGGGAACGATGAAAGCACAGTTAAAACAATACAGGGTGATTCTAATCACAGTTATTGCATTCTGGCTTACATGATTCAGACATGATTTACACCTTTCCGTGATTTTCAAACTTCTATTCCAATTATTTAAAAACTAATTTAAGATGTTTAAAGGTACGGTTCCTAATGAATTTTTTTTTTATAAAAACAAATATTTCCCTGAAAGTGATAATCCTAATGACAATCTAGATATTTATCCTGAATATGGTGTTAATTATGTAGCTTCCATGGACCCAGTGGGTGTGAATAACCAACCATGTAAATAATTACTCAGAGATAGACCAGTCACAAGCACACTCCAGCCCCCGCCCATACGAATAGGTTGCCAATTCTCCTCCCATCAAGGCTAATCATTGGGAAAGTAATTGTCACAAAAATAATTTGTGGTTTTTCATTCTCATGAAGGTATCCTGATCAATGTAGCCTAAGTCTATCAAACTCAAGTGGAAGAAGGCCATCGTTTTGGGAGCTGCTTGGAAAGATGGATGGAACAGAACCTCTGTTGGTCCAATTCACTTTAAAACTTATGTCAAATGAAACGTGAAAAAACACCGGGACTTATTGACTACCTACAAATGCTAGCTTGGATTTTTCTGTTTTAGTTTCAATCTGCTGCAGATAGCATAGGGTTGCCATATTTCAAAAAGCGAAAATCCGGACACAAAAGCTATTTTTCAGGAAATTCGGCATTTCAGCCATTTGCACCCATACACTGCTTCCGACTGGCATATTCCAGCTATGTCCGGAAAATTCCAGACATATGGCAACCCTAAGATAGCAGAAAGATTTTCCCTGTGGCAGACTCTCATGTTATTTGCTACTCAGGTATTTTATGAGGACAGTTAGATTGCTATTCATTCCAGATGAACAAGCAACTGGTAAACTGCAAGACACTTGTATCCAGTTCCCTGCCTGTAAAGTGAAATTATGAATGATCTACCTCACGGGGCTTTTGTGTAAATATTGTGAAGGTCTTCATACACAAGAAGCATTATAAAAAAGACAAAAGCAGCAACAATGAATACTCTTCTAATTATTCTGAAATGGAAAATACCAATTCAAATCTAATTAATTACATGAACATTTGCTTTCATCATTTTAATATGGAGAGCATTTTTATTGTAAGACTAGCTGGCCCGGCCACGTGTTGCTGTGGTTCTTTCCCTGTGACTGGCCCTGTGACTGGCCCCACCGTGCCCTGACTCATGAGCTATCGAGTCCCCTTCTCCCCCCACCCCTCCAGCACATCCATGTGACTGGCCCCACCGTGCCCTGACTCATGAGCTATCGAGCCCTCCCCACCCCCTGTCTGAGCCCTCTGTTGTCTCCTCCCCCCTGTTTCTCCATAGCTTGGCCCCCACCCTTGAAGAAGGAACTGTCAGTTTCTGGGTTCTGTTTCCCAGCATGCACTTTTGTCTAAGCCCTCTGTTGTCCCCGTGGATTATTGCTCCCTCCCCCCTGTATTTCCATTTTACTGTACTGTATTGCAATTTGAATTCCATAGAATTCTACAAAAATTCAAACTGCAAGTGTTCTTCATGGACACACCATGGACCACCTGTATGAGGTTTGGGCAGCTCTGGTGGCCTGATTACAGCTTGAGAACCAGTGCCATAGACCATGCAGTTCACATATCAAAACGCTATGTGGAAATCATCAGACACAGTGAATGTTGGAGTGTGCTGACCATGCTGGGATGAGCATCACATGACTCCAATTGCAGATCAGCTTGTGCATATTTCTGTTGGTATCACAATGGATGAAGAGGGTAATACAGATTAGCATGCATGCCAGTCAATCTTTGTTCAACAGTGATTATGTATATATGAATTGCTGAGGTAACCTGTTCAAAATGGCTGACATACGTTGCTGTGCCTGGTTAAAAAACCACCAGAGCTGCACTCTTGATTGATCCAGTTTGAGTTTAGTCCTGTGAGAAGTAAGAACGGTAGGAAACAACATTGAAGGTGCAAATAATTCTGGGTTTGTAGTTCTGGAAATACCACAAACATGGCTGCGAAAGTATTTTCTAATAGGTTATTCGCACAAACACATTTGAAAAAGCAGGGTAAACACAGCACTTGAGCAAAGAGATATACACACCAAGCACACTATGGTCATTTGTTAAAGTAAGAAATAACAATTCCAATTTATACGTTTTAAAATTATTCTGTGTAAACACAATCATGTTTTCACAGAAAGAACAAATATGAGCAATGGCTGTGTCTTTAAAAAAATGTAACAGAAGGAAGAGAGAGAGAGAAGCATCATCTGACATTAATGGAAAAAAAATATCCCATTGATACTGACTTGAACATATGAATTGATATAGGCAGTCAGTATGTCCAAATGAGGTATCCAAATGAGAATGATTATAAGCTACATATTCAAAAGTAGAATACTTTAATGATTACCATGGGCCTGGATGAGCTGAATGTTTTCGTCAGCTGTGCTGTGTATAATTGCAGTATAAATAAGATCCGATTATTCATTACTTCAGAACATTAACGGTAACAGATTCAGAGCTACTTCATGGCAACTAGGATGCTGATACCACACACCCAGTTTGGGCATGTGTTGTGCCCTGCCCTGCACACATCCAGAGTCCTCTAAAATGTCACTCTGGTGAAGAAATGCTCATTCACAGAAGCTGGTCCATAGCCTGCACTAAACAACGTGAAGATGCGTTGCCAGTGTCACTTCATTAAGTAATGAAACAACACCAGACTACCCCGTGTTTATAGAACGGGGAGGTAAGTACATTGCCACTTTCAATACTCACAGGTTTTTCAGGAAAAAAAATGAAGATTCATATTTTAAAATATGAGCGTATAAACATTTTATGGCACAGCTGATGACGTATAAACAGAAGTGCAAAGTGTAAATACGGAAAATTATCCCTTGCCTTACCTCTTTACTTTCCTCGAGCTCGGATATGCTGCTAACTTCCTCTGTATTTAGGTGTTCAAAATCAGACTCTCCTGCAGCTATCGGTACGGTCACCGTGAGGTTTGGGTTGTTGATGAATGACATGTGATCACCGCTGTCCACGTAGATGGTAGTTGTGGTTCTGTCATTGTAATAGTCAGCTACAGTGTGGTTGGGGACACACCCACTTTTCTTGCCGTTTTGCCCGTCAGCTGAGCCGATTCCAGTGGAGGCCTTGCATTTTTGCAAAAGGGTGATTTGCACAAACTCATATATTTTTCTTTTTACATAATCTATTCCTCTCTGGATCCTTGCTATGGCAATTTGTAAGTTGTTCGCATCTGTATCCTGATCTGGAGCAGCAAGGCTGTCTGAACTGAAGGAGCTCAATAATAAAGCCAGAAAGAGGTTCAGGACCTGGGGGGGGGGGGGGAGAATTCAATTAGGCTCTTTCTCACCTTTAAGTTAATTCCCAAAACCTAAAAGTCAGATTTGTTCCCATGTGCATGAATTCGTACAGTGGTGCCTCGCTTAACGAATGCCCTGCTTAACGAAATTTCCGCTTAACTAAAGGTTTTTTTCTAGCGGAGGTTGCCTCACTAGACGAATTCGTTTTATGAAAAATTCGTCTAGCGAATCGCAGTTTCCCATAGGAATGTATTGAAATTCAATTAATGCGTTCCTATGGGCAAAAAAAAAAATTCAAAAAAATTTCAATGCATTCCTATGGGATTCGCTAGACGAATTTTCCGTTATAAGAAAAGACCCGTGGAACGAATTAAATTCGTCTAGCGAGGCACCACTGTATTTCAATTTCTGAATAACTTTATTTTTTTAAATTCTTTGATTAAGTGCTTACTTCCAGGGTTTGTGGATATGAAATCAGTTGTCATCTATCCTTTCTTAGTTGCGGTCTTATTTTTGACAATGCTTTTGTTTGTTAGCAGAACCAAACAATCCAGTGTGTGTTGTGTCTGCAAGTTTACCAAATGTTAGCAATTTCTGTATCAGAGAAACTGAGAAGGACCTATTTATCTTGTCATCATCATTTTAAAAAAAAAACACTTCCAGCAATGAAACATATTTCTTTCTTAAACAGAGTGGGATATTTGCGAAAATGCACCCCAAAATATTTAAGTGCTCCATACAGAGATGTCAGAAAAAGCACAAGTAAATTTGGAATGTTAGGACATAACTAGGATATAGCAGCAGTGCCCTTTGGGCCAGACAATTGTTATTATTTATCCAATTTATTCAAATATATTCTATTTCTGTACACTGCTGAAATGCTCTCTGAATGAAGTACACATTCTGACATAAAAATAAATAATATAACAATATGCTTTGAATCAAGAATTGTATAACAATAAACCAATTGATTTCTTTCAGTATATTTCTGTGGTCTTTATTACCATGCTATGCTTTACTCATTGACTCACTGGGTTGCCAATTTACAAATTCAAACATGGACCAAATCAAACAAATTAGCATTGCTGCATTGGCTGGGAAAGCACCCAAACTAACAACAGGCTATGTGCTTTCTGCTGCACTCAAGGAACTCTCTTATCTGCAATGTATCTTTAATGCTGAACATTTGTTTGCTGTCTTGTCTGTAATGCAAGGAGGGCATTATGTGTGCCAGATGTGGGTTCCTCTGCCCACACTGCTGGCCACCAGCCATGAGTGCAGGCAAAAGAGCCAAGCACAACAAAATTGCTTCCAGGCATTGAAAATTATATGCCATCCCGAGAACCTGGTGACTGGGTGACCAAGAAACATAACAAACAAATAATAAATTAATTCCTTTTTGCTGGAATGGGCCATAAGACATCAAACTGCAGCCCAGGTGATGCCTACAATGAAAAGGAAATCTGGTATTTTGGTGGGTTTTAAAGAGGACAAATAATTAGTCCCTGTCAAAACCTTTGGTGCCTGTCAATGCAGCCAGTTGAGCAGGCTCACCCTTGAAGTCCCCTACAGCTATACGATACGAGAAAGGGGGGTCAACAGATTTTCCAAACAAGCATTCACACTGGTTTGCCTAAATGGCTCATAATAGCAGGTAATCAGGCAATCAATAGAAAATACGGTAACTGAAAAGACAGTTGTTGATTACATACCACGAGGTTTCCAATCACCATGACCAGCATGAACACAATGAGGCACATGGCTTGACCTGCAACTTCCATACAGTCCCACATGCTTTCTATCCATTCTCCGCAAAGGACTCGGAACACAATCAAGAAAGAGTGGAAAAAGTCGTTCATATGCCAGCGTGGAAGTGAGCAGTCCTCTGAAATCTTGCACTTACAATTATCATAGCTTTTGCCAAACAGCTGCATGCCAACCACAGCAAAAATGAAGACAATAATAGCCAGGACCAAGGTCAGATTTCCCAGAGCACCCACAGAGTTGCCAATAATCTTTATCAGCATGTTCAGAGTTGGCCAAGATTTCGCCAGCTTGAAGACTCGAAGCTGAAAATGACAATGAGGCATTTATTTATATGAGAAAGAGATACAGACTGTGGTTGCAATTCATAGACTCACATCCCATAACCAGCTATATACTGGACAAAGAGCCATGAACTCAAGCATTTCCATAGCTCTATTTGGGAAAGCTCCACCAACACCCATATGACACACTTGCTGAGCTTATGGCCTATAGCAGTGGTAAGGAACATGTGGCCCACAAGATGTTGCTGGACTACAATTCCCATAACCCCTCGCCATTAGCCATGCTGTCTGGTGCTGATGGGAGCTGGAGGCCAGAGGGCCACATGGGTTCCCCATCCCTGGCCTGTAACTAGAGTTGTCACAGTGTAAGGCAGGCTTTCCCAAGCAGGAGTTGCCCCCAGAGGTACATGTTAATGTCTCACTCCTCCTAGCTAGTGTGGCTTCTCTGTTGATGTAGCTGTGGATATAAAGTAAGGATAGCATGGACACTCTTTTCCCTTCTTTAGCAGCAGAACCGCGTTAGCTTAAGAATTCCCAGTGTCCGTGTAAGAGGACATCTTGGATGGATAAGCAAAGGTGTGCTGTTAATCAGCAGCATAAATCAAAAGAAAATATGAGATTATGGTGCTCCAAGAAAAGCTTGCACCCTTTCTCTGCTGGGTACGAGGCCTTGGAGAGACGAGCGAACCTGGCAACTTTAGGTCCTCACACCCATTTAATACACTTGGTGCTGGCTTCAGTTTGGTAAAAAATAATGATGTGGTTGGGATAAAGGGTGGAAACCTTTCAAAAGTAGGCTCAGGACTCACTGCTTTTCTGTAGATTCTGTGGCCTTCCTCAGATCCAGTCAGAGGTAGGTTTTTTTTTAACTATTTCCCCTCTCAAGCCTACAATCAAATGAGTAATGAGACTTTGCTTCTTAATTACCAGTCTGAATGACCGTAGAACAGATAATCCATCCACATCTGAAAAGCCCAGCTCTATCAAACTCAGGCTGACAATGATGCTATCAAAAATGTTCCAGCCTTCTTGGAAATAGTAATAAGGATCCATGGCTATTATCTTGAGGACCATTTCTGCGGTAAAGATCCCGGTGAAGACCTAAGTGGAGAATGAAATAAGGTAACTTCTGCATTTTATTACCCTGTCTCCCCCTTCCCATTTCCCCCATGGAAATTGCATGTTTTGTATTAAAAAGAAGCAATGCATGGATGTAATCTAATAGTGAAAGTGCGGGGATTGCATCATTGTCCTGTTCGAAGCGGCAGTGTGCTGAGTCTGAACTCAGAAGAACCAACTTGCAGCATACAGAAGACAGGGTTGGAAGTGCTCCCTAGAGGAGCCATTCTTGTTTAGCTTGGGAATTTCTGACTGTGTGGAGGAACCTATTCATACTGACTTCCCTTTATGCGTCTGCCAAACACACAGAGGTTGATGGGAGTGGAGCCGGTCTGCGTGGAAGATACGTTTGTTTGAAAGCGGACGACAGAGAAACAGAGTATGTCTTGGCTATCTGAGGAAGAGCTTACTGCAAGGAAGTTTCCTGGCTAAATGTTTGGGGAGGAAGCTGGGAATTTTTCAAAGAGGCTCTAAATCTGGTAGGAATTTGGAGGAGCAGCAAACAAACCCTAGGTAGATGCTTGGTTGTGTGGAGCCAGGTATTCGTGCAGGACAGAAGCCTATGGAAGCAGAACTTTGGGAAGAAGGAGGAAGCAGGGCTTTGGGGACACCGGTTCAATCCTAGTTTAAAGGACTTCAGATAGCAGGGCTGGGGGAAACCTGCTATCACAGAGAGCTGGTGGTGGTTACATAGGACTGGTCTAGATGATGTCTTGATTCAGTAGAAGGCAGATTCATATATTCAACAGGTTTAGGAACACCCAGTGGAGATACAACCATTTTTGAAAGCATCTTCAGTCGTCCAGAATTAGTTTTAAATAGAAAATGATACGATGGGGTGAAAAGCAAAAACAACCCCGACTTACCAGGTTTCCATTTGATAGAACATTCTTGAAGGCGTCGTCTATGGGATGATGTTCCATGGCCATAAACAATGTATTCAGGACAATGCAGATGGTGATGCCAAGATCGACAAACGGATCCATAACAATGAAATGAACATTTTTCTTTATTTTCAACCAAGTATTGCAGCAATTCCAAATCAAGTAACTGTGGGCAAATTTATACCAACATGGTGGACATTTCTGCCTGGATTCTTCAAGTTCTAAAGAGAGGCATATTGAAAACATGAGGACCAAATATTCACTCAATGCTGTTTGCCAATTATGAAAATGCAACTTGACTAAATTATTCAATAACTGAAAAACTAATTATGTAAGTTCTGTTGGCAACATTACCCCTATGATGATGCATTGATCATTTGATCCTGCAATCACCAAGTATTGAACATGCATGTTCATTAAAGGTTTGCTTTATTTCTGAGTTGTCTCTACCTAATAATTATAATTAGTGCTTTTCCAGATTTTACTTCTTTAATAACGTCTCTCAGAACTTCTCATATTCTTAAAAGATTCCATTCATTTATGAACCAAACTCTCACAGTGCAACCCCACACACCTACCTTCCATGGTATTTGTGATTATGCTTGCTATACTCATTGCTCTTTGCCTTATAGCAGGATCTTCCAGTAAATCCATTGGTATCTGAAAAGAACTTGACCTCCTCTTTCTGCTATCTACTTCAGAAGCAGTGCTCTGCAGTGGAGTAAAGCAGCTAGATTATCAACATAAACTATACAGGGAACCATACATTGTAAAGGCAACCCCACAAAATATAAAAGCATTCATGCCACATGCAGCTAAATAGTTTTGCCTTTATTATGCCAGACATTTTACAATATCTAGCCCTTCCAAAAAATATTTTTCATATATCTGGTTTTAAAGAAATAATTTAAATAGCAGAATGTATTTTGTACATGCCACAAAGGGCAAGCTGAACTCTTACAGCTTTTCAGTAGCTCAGTTCAAGCATCTGGCTTAGTGTAATGAATGTGTGTGAGCAGAATCAGATCCACATCTCAGGAACTTTCTCATTTGATATCATGTAAAGGAGCATATGCATTAGTCTGGTATTTTTTAGATGGGAACTGTCTGATGTCCTTCTGCTCCTCCAAAGTGTGTCAGGATTGTGAATATTGCACACACTCCTGACTCGCTACAACATCTTGAGTATGGTGTTCATTCTGCCTGTGAGCAGAACCATATTGCTGGGCCAAACATCTGACCTGGCTGTTCGATTATTATCAAAAGCCCTTCAACAAATGGAGCCATGTCTATTATGCTCTTGGGACTACAACTTCCATCAGCTCCATCCCACATGGCCAATGTTAAAGGATGATGCGAGTTGTAGTCTCAAGAACATCTAGGAGGCCACAGGTTCTCCATCCCTGGAGTAGCTAGAAGAAGCTATACGTTATTCAAAACATGAAGAACTTGAACCAGAGCTCAGAAATCTCCAGTTTTTATGCTTAGATATCCAAATAGCTTTCACATGGGGGTCAATAAAGAAGAAAGAAGAAGAAAAAGGTCACATGAGAACAACAATTACTTCACTCATCAGTATCCAATTTGTGTACAAGTGTTCCTTCAGGTCTTCAATCCGTTCAGGATTGCTTCTCCTTATTAAAACATCTAGTAAAGTTAAATGCCTGATTTCTCTCATTTAGAGCTTGTCGCATTTGTCTAAATAAATTAGCAATAAAAGTCTGACTTAATTGAGCTTTACCACGCCAATCAGAACCAGGGAAGAATTAGTGGGATAAAATGTTGTACGTATCTTCAAACACAATGTATAGGTAAGTGAGGAGTCCTCCATCAGTGTCAACGGATTACAAATAATGGTTCTGAAACAACTAAATGAAGCACAGCAACGATTTTAAATGAAAAAGAGCAATTGCTCCCAATTTTACAGATGGGAAGCTGGAGCTAAGACAAAAAGGCTTTCTGGTGAGCAGAAGCAGCTGGTGAGGCAGGAAAAGTGAGGCCCTGCTGGTCTCCTGGCTTCCAAGTACTGTACAATGTGTTGTTGGCACTCACTGGAGAGAAAAGGGGAGGGGGTCTTGGTGCTGTGTAATGGCATAATGGCAAGAGCCACTGGCTCCAGAGCTTGGCATTCCCACACCTAGCCCCTCATGCCCTCTGGTAAGCGCATGCTATGTCGGGATAGCAGCAGTGCTCCACCAACACCCCTACACCAGCTGCTACTACCAGCAAGTCCATTGCGGAGCAAAGTTTTTAAACTGGGGCCTTATCAGGTTTTAAGTCTAGATGATATTTGTTGCTTCAAAATCCACGCAGACATGCCTAATAATTTTCTACTGCTTGGAAAATGCCATTTCCCCTCAACGTTAGGCTTCAAAATGAACCCTGTGTGATTGCAGCAATGCCAGGGGCTGATTATCACCCACGAGGTCACTAATGGAGAGCTACATATCTATCTTCAAATGCTGCCCAGTTTCCCTCTGTTCCTTACCCCCCCTTTATGTATCATGCCTGGTCCTTCTCCAGCAGTGGAGCACACACACACAGACATACCCATAAACGTGGAGCTTTATAAACGATAAATACAGTGGAACCTCAGTTTTTGAGCGTCTTGGCAGCCAAATGTTTCGGAAGCCGAATGCAGAAAACCCGGAAGTAATTGCTTCCATTTTCGAACGTGCCTTGGAAGTCAAACAGCTTCCGCTGTGTTTTCCCCCCTTTTTTTCCAATGGATTTTGCTGACCGCCAATTGCTCCTCGGTTTTCGAATGTTTTGGAAGTCGAATGGTCTTCTGGAAGGGATTATGTTTGAAAACTGAGGTCCCACTGTAAATAGAAATCAGGGCACTGGCTGTTGCCTCCCTCCCTGTCCTTCCCTGCTAGGCTGACAGGAGGAGCTGCTTTAGGGAAGGCCACATGACCTGCAAGGTGATGGGAGACACCCCTTTCTCAGGGTAATTGGGGAAGGTAATGGTACAGGTTTTGCTGAGGGAATGCAAAGGAGATCGGGTAGCTGGGGAAACAAGAGGAGAATCAGGGAGAAGGACGGAGTGAGAGGAAGAGGATGTGCAGGAACAGGGAGAATGCAAAAGGAAAGTGGCCTCTGCCACTGAACAAGCATTTGCTGTGCACAAAGTAAATGTACATTTGGCCATATTAAACTGCCCAACTCAGGGCTGTGTTTGCAAAAGCTCATGCAGGCAGAGGCAGGGCCATTCCTTTCCGTGTCGCATAGTTTTCAAAGCCCGGAGAGTTACAGCATGAAAGCTTGCTTCCCCACCACCACCACCATCGCCGCCACCCCAAGATGCAGATGCATTTAGGCAGCTTGGATTCCATTCTGTAGACCCACCATGCCTATGCTACTTAAAACATCCTTACACTGTCATCGGTAGTTGCTTTATCTATTATCACCTCTGGGAGAAGCTGTCCAGTGGGCGACAGGAGTGCCGGGGGTCCTCCTACCAAGGATACCACCCCATTGCAGTCCACACTGCTGTTCCTCTTCCCATTCACTGGAAACACAGGGAACATGGTCTGGCTCATGTTACTTCCGCATCGCTCGCTATGCCTGCGTAGAATGAAATAGGAACCGCTACGGCTCCCGTTGTCGTCGAAGGTGCTCTGTTCGCTATCGGCATCCGAGCCCCCTTCAGTGGTCGGGCCTCTGACGCTGGAAAAGCTTGCTCTGCTGTTCCGCCTCGTGGAAAACAGCATTGACTAAGGAGATACAAACAGAACAGTTAGATGAAACTTAGGAAGCCATAGCTAAATCATCACTGCTGTTGCTCTTCCCAAATCCAGAAGGTTTTTCAGGTTTTGGTGAACTACCAAAATATTACCCTTTGTGTGTATTCACCGGGGGTGGCAGTGGGGGAAATAGTGAGCTTGATAGTATTTAGTTAAAAGACAGTCTCTTAAAAAGAATATGTATTCCCCGGCTTTGTTCTCACAATGACAACAGCAATATTCTTTCCTCTTTGGTTAAGCATTTATGTTATGAAAGCGAATGTATTTTTCAATACAATAACCAGTGCTAGAAACTCAATATATAAGCTAGGTGTCAAATGGTTCCTTAAACCAGGGTTACAGTTGCCAAAGTGAAATGCCAAGTTGCTATTTGGGGGGCAGACTGGTTCAAAAGTCGTATTTTTCAATACGACTGCTCGGTTCCTGAAATTCATTCTGACTGTGCAGATAAAATATAATGGATGGAATTCTACAGGATGTGTTGCTAGTGCATGAAAAATGTCAAGATCCAAGGGTCCCCAGGAATGCAACTCCAGATGGTGAGGACATTGGGCACCACCTCAATGCCTGGGCATTTTCACTTGGCCTCAAAGTGGTAAATAGTGAGGCGCAGAATGTGCCTGGCAAATTTTGAACGATGATGCAATTTACTCAGTTGGCACTAGCCTGCCTTTCTGAATATCTACACCACAAACAACTGAACAAGAAATGAAGATGAAAAAAGCAAAAGATAAAATGTTGAAGGGGGGAAATCACTGAGGGAGAGGTTTGTGTAGGGGAGAAGCAACAAATATGAGAAGGGCTAAGTCTGCTCTTCTCTGTCATACATCCCTCTTGATGCCCTCATGTACCAAGTTGCACACTCCCCCTGCGTTTTCTTTGCTTAAGCATCAAGCAATTAAAAGGTGTCAAGGCCTGGGCTTCACCAGTTATTTCTCTACTAAACTCCCCAAAAATTATGTATTAGATTCAGATGATACTAATCCTTGAAACCTGTAGAACACAAGAGATTGGTAGAAGGTATTGGTGCTTTTGCACTTGTTCCCGTGGCTTTGCCTTCTTCCTCCTCCCCTGTACATGCTGTTGGACTCCCAACTTCTGCCAGCATGGCCAGGGATGATGGGAGTTGTGGTCCAACAACAGCTACAGGTTGCCCACTCCTGGCATGAAACGTCAAGCCTAAAACAAATCGGTCCCATCACCCAGAGCCCGCCTGAAAGTTGAACATTTTGCAACAGCACAGCTAGTGCCACAACGTACCTGGTATGGAGAGGTGACCCTATTTTCATATGTGAGCCTGTTTCCTTCCAGGGAAAACTGAAACCCCTTCTTTTTGATGCTGCTATCAGACTCAGATTTTGGAAACTTTTTGCCGTTCGCTTTCTCGTCTCCTACAGACAGTTCTCTCTGCCGTCTCTTCTTCCTCCGGTTCCTTCTTTCTTTAGCGCTTTTGGAGCTCAGCCTCGACATTTCCGAAGAAGTCTGGGAAAGTCTTCCAAGTGCGCCATCATCCTTAAAGTCTTTGTAAGCGGCTGCGGCTGCTATTGCCTGTTGTATAAAGAGAGGTCAAGCTCTGTTATAGCTTGCAACTAACACATATTTATTGTAGAACTATTTCTGGATGGGTTATCTACGCTTCAAGAATACAAGGAGACGGATGGTTTCCTCTTCCAGAGTATTAACAAAATAGCTTCCAACTAGGGATCTGGAAGGCTTGCTTGGGGGTATATATTTATTGTTCATGGAGAATTTTTTTGTATGCGCCAATGTAATATATACTCTGAAGATAGTATGCTGGTGGATTGTTTCCTTTTTATACCAGGGTAGACAGCATGTTGCCCTCCAGATGTTGCTGAATTAAAATCCCCATCTCTCTGACCACTAGCCATGCTGGTAGCTGCTGGGAGTTAGAGCCCAGCAAAATCCATCTGCTCCTGCTCTACACAATGCTGCAATCCACTGGTCTTAGTACACAGAAAGCACAATGTAAGGGCTGTTCCACTTTTTGTGTCAGAAATAATATTAATATTAATAATGCTATTATTTGTACACTGCCCACCTAACTGGGTTGTCCCACTCTGGGAGTCCTCCAACAAATATAAAAGCATCATAAAAGATCAAACATTGAAAACCTCCCTGTTTCATAAACCTTACACTTAATAATAAATAAAAAAGATGCAAAAATAATTTGTATCTTTTCCTGAATCATTATTTGATCAGTGAGAGTTCTCATTTGGTTTTCAAAACCCATGCTTCTCTCTCACACATATATACAGTACACACACACACACACACACACACACACACACAAACAAAATATACAAACATATATATGAATGACACATGAATCTGCTTCATTGTTTATTGTCCAAAGAGCTTCCAATTTGCCGCTGTCAGAATCACCCTAAAAAAATTTGACACCCTGAGAAATTCAGAGGTCTGCTGAAGAATATTCACTTGCCAATATTCACTTGCATATTGAGGTGTAGAAATATATTTTCTGTTGAAAAGCACATCTAATAAGGAATGTATCCAAATGATTAACTGTAAGTGTCTGACAATACGCAATGTAGGAGCAGCTCACCCAGTGGGGCAGCAGGGCAGCAATAACCTCCTGGTAGTGGCATCATTGATACATAGCAACAATTTGGGGGCACATCAGTGGATCCAATCCAGTGCTCCCACCAGTGCACCCACACCGACTCTCTCTTTTCTAGTAAGTAGCAGGGACACTTCTGTTGGGAGGCTATTACTGCAGGTGCGCCAGTGAAATTGTCAAGTATTTAAGGTGGCACAAGACACACGGTTGTTTCTGAGATTACACCATTAACTTTCATTTTTTCCAAACTGTACTCTCTACTAGTAGAGTTTATTTAGCATTGCCCTGAAATCCCACTGCAAAATCCCACTGAAAATCTGCACTGGAATCCCACTGCACAGGAATCAAACACAAGTCCCACTGAAAATCAGCAGAGCTTTGTGCAACTGCTGTCTACCTGCTGTTAGGGTTATCCATTCATATATATTTTTTTTCTTAAAACATTTTAGCCTTCTTCAATTAAGTTGCATGCATGAACTCATTTGCACATGTTGCTTTTTGCCCAAGTGCACAATGGAACTTCTGCAGGGAATCTCCGGGTAGTTACGCCTTCTATTCTCAAATTTGTGGGGAAATGCTGTACTAGCGCAAAAGTTTCCAGTACCTGGGCTTCTTCCTGTTGCTTTTTCAGCTGCTCCAGCATCTGCTGATATTCAGCCTCCTTCCTCACTGCTTCTTCCATGGTGGCTTGGCTCTGCTCTTCGTAGGCCATGGCAACAACAGCCAGGATCAGGTTGATCAGGTAGAAAGAGCCGAGGAAAATCACCAGGACAAAAAAGATCATGTACGTTTTGCCAGCAGCACGCAGAGTCTGGGGAAATCATAGGCAATGTAGGTTATTAGATCAGTAAGACAGCTGAAACTTACAAGTATGAGTGACTAGGCCACACTCAGATTAGACTCAATGGACTTAAGGTATGAAGGCAGCAAGGCTAACCTCACTTATCTGAGACTAAGCCCCACTGAATTCAACAGGGCTGACTTCTGGGTACGCATGGTTAGGATTGTGATGTTACGTAAGTAGTTACCAAGCACCCCCCCCCCTGAAATCTGCTCTTAAGTGTACAACCCTATGGAATATTGTGGAAGTGGGGAGGAGGAGAAATCGGGGGGGGGGGAACCTCTCTTCCCCCTTCCACAGACTGGAAGCTACACTAGATTGCAGCCCTTTCTGCAAACAGAAGAAGCTCTTCCATCTTTCTTGGACGGGCTACACCAGAACCAACCCAAGTGTTCAGAAACACTTATGGGGTGGGAGTATCTGCAATACAGCACAGTGCTTTGAACAACATTTCAGAAATCCATTTCATTTACAACTCCCATTGAAAAGTCCAACCTTTCCTGTGCAGTCTGTGAGGTTCAGCCCTTTCTCTCAGAAAACAAAACTGGCTTTCAAATGCAGCAATTTATCATTGCTGTTTTCAACTGAGCAAGCGTTTCATAGAGACAGGAATATAGAGACACAGTGGCGTAGCGTGGGGCGGGGGACACCAGGACAGTTGCCCCAAGCACAAATTGTTAGGGCCGCAAAATTTTGACACCCGGTGCTGCCTCAATACAACTGTGTGCTTCCGTTTCTGGGCTCTGTTGAAAACGGCTTCTCCATGCGAACCAGGAAGTGACCTCTCCAGACAATGGAGTGACTCTTCTTTTCTTATCTCTGCAGCTGCAAACTCCTGGGTGACACAGATGCCTTAGGGGCAGCTGAATGTGCATGTATACCCCATTTCCCACCCTCCCTCCCACCCCCCATCCATGCAGCCCTGGGTGTTGGCAACCCACACTACGCCACTGTAGAGAGCGGCCATATTCTGAGTCAGACCATTGTCCTTTTAAACTCATTGTCCACACTGACTGGTGGAGGCTCTCCAATGCTTCAGGCAGGGTGTGGGCTTGCATCTTTCTCAGCCCTACATGTAGATGTTGCAGATTGGACCAGGGACCTTCTGCATGCAAAACAGATGGTCTACCACTGTGCTATGGCCCTTCTCATAGGGATGGAAAGGTGTAGTATTAGGCTTTCCCCTTACGTACGGTATCAACAGAATTTGGTTTTGAGACCCTCTCACCAGCTGGTACAGGTTTTCCCAGTAGTCCTGAGTCATCAGCCGAAAGAGTGACAAGAAGGCCCAGCTGAAGGTATCAAAGCTTGTGTAGCCATAGTTGGGGTTTCGGCCAGCTTTTACACATATATATCCTTCTGGGCACTGGCTGTGAAAGAAAGCAATGGAGGAGAATTTCATAAAATCCACATTTCAAGCAAACTGTCCTAATTTGCACCTTCCAGATAATTACACCAATAAGGACGTAATTATCTTTCAAATTTCACACTGCTTTCAATTTTGTGATACAGTTCTCAGTAAAAAGGGGGGAAAGCACCAATATGCATTAAAGATGTGTGTTTTAGCATAACGTAATTTAGAAACATGCACGTTTTGTGGCAAGGTACATCTTTAAATATGGATTTTAGTATGGGTTTTTTTTGTAAAAAAGATGTTAACAGATTAATGCAGTAGCAGGCTGTGAATGGAACACATATCTGCTGCTGCTACTACTTCCAATTTATGCATATAGAATGGGCCATGTTAGTCCATTTTAAGTGTCTGAAAGAAAACAGCAAAAGTATAGTTGTTGTTTTTTTTTTAAAAAAAAACAGCTCAAAACCACAACTTATGCTTGCAGAATAGAGGTGCGCTGCGGTGTGTGATACAGTGGTACCTCTACTTACGAATTTAATGCGTTCCGAACGCACATTTGTAAGTTGAAAAAATTTGTAAGTCGAATCCCATAGGAATGCATTGAGAGAAAAAATTCGTAAGTCGAAGCAACCCTATCTAAAAATTCGTAAGTAGAAAAACCGCATCCAAGATGGCGGACGGAGCTCCATTCGTACCATAAGTAGAAACTTTCGTAAGTACCCTGTTTCTCATATTTTAAGACATACCCATAAAATAAACCATAGCAGGATTTTTAAGCATTCAAGGAATATAAGCCATACCCCGAAAATAAGACATAGTGATAGGCGCAGCAGCAATGCCGGCCGCGGCAGGAGGAGGAGGAAAAAAATAAGACATCCCTTGAAAATAAGCCATAGTGTGGTTTTTTGAGGAAAAAATAAATATAAGATGTGTCTTATAATATGAGAAACACGGTAGAAACATTCGTAAGTAGAGGTACCACTGTATTTCTAATCCTTTTGGATGGGTTGGGAACCTGAGAAGCTGGGAACATAGGAAGTTCTGATACATCAGACCTGTCTACACTGAGCGGCAGCCGCTCTTCAGGGTTTCAGACAGGTCCTGCCCCAGCCCCCGGCTGCCACCGTCTAAATAGCAATGTTGCATCCCTTAGAACACACCACAGCACATTTCCATTGTCTGAGCATCAGTTTGAGACTTTGCCTCTCTTTTTTGCCGATTCCACTTTTGGGGGCTCCTCCTCCTCTCCTTTTGCAAAAAAAAAAAAAAAAGGCGGGGGACAAACCCTGGTTCACTATGAACTAGACTCCTGAGAGTATAAAATAGCTTATCACAGGACTCCTATACATTTCTACAAAGAAACGGTGGGAAATAAACATTTGTACTAAATCGAGTCCTTGTTAAACCCAAACATTACCAATGGCTTGAGTCACCTTCCCACAATGGGGGGAAACCCATTCCTCCCTCCAGCTGCCGTGCTCCATGCTATTTTAATGTATTCCCACCCAATCCCCGAAAGTGGCTGTTTGGAGTGTGGGAGAGGAGGGCTCTGGAGGGAAAGAGACAGCAGAGAAACCCAATTCCATTAACCTCATTCTGCTCACAGCTCTTAGGTTCTGAATTATGCCATTAGATTAGCCAGCTTCACTTGCATGATTAGCGGGGGCTTCCCCCTACACAATTTTACGCTTGCTTACCCAGCATCTGTGCCGTTACCACAAAGCAAGGGATCCGGCGATCCTTCCAAAGTATAAAAATGTTTTGTTTGTTCTAAGAAGGAAGGAAAGGGGTGGGGGGGAAAGAAATGTGTTACCTTCTGCTTTCATTCAAATGGTTGCTTTAAAATGATAATCCAATGTAAAAGCTTGCACAAGTCCTCTCACACCTTTTTTGGGATGGCAAAAGGCCCCAGCGAGGGGGTAGCATCCTCAGAGCCCCCTCTGGATAGGGGGCATGGTCGTAAGCCCGCACCACCTATCAGAGGCCGGATCCTAGCCTGCACCCCAGATTAGCAGATGGGGATGCAGGCGAGGACATGGGCTGGGCCATGGGGCAGAGCTGACGGAGCAGGAAGGCTTCCCTCTGGTCTGCCCCCATGGCCATTTAAGCAGCGCTCACCTGGGGTCCTACCGGCCCCAGGCGTCTTGCCTGGTGTCAACAGGCAAGGAGTTCCAAAGTGTGGGCACTGCCACACTAAGATGATCGGTTTCTTACAAATGTGAAACAGTGTACTTGTTATATGGAACCTATAACGGTGCCAATTCTGCAGATCGAAGTGGCTGAATGGGCATAAACGGGACAAAACAATCTCACAGGTAAACTGGCCCCAACTCGTTAAGGGCTTTAAATGCTAATTAGTTACAGCTCAAACTCGACCCAGTAGCGAATCAGCAACCTGCGCAGGTCTCTTCAGCAGATGTGATATGTATTCTGGCAGGGTCTCCTGTCAGCAATCACGCTGCAGCACTCTTCACCAACTGCAGCTTCCAGATCAAGCACAAGGGAAGCCCCATGTATATGTCCCCCAAACTTGAGATGTCAGTATTGGGAGCTCTGCTACCAAGTAATCAAAAATGGATTCCTAAGCTAGTAAAAGCAGTTTCTTAGCATTTGTTGCAAGGCAAGGCACTGAACCCAGGCAGTATACATGTGAGGGTGAGGGATATGAGTGAGTTTTGACAAGATCCATGCAGTGGTGTCACCCAGAGGGAAAGTGCCAGGCCAGGGGAGGCTGCTGATCCTTCTCTTCCCTGTTGACACTGTTTGCCCGCTTAAAGGTGCTGCCAATGTTTTGATGGTGCTTTACCAGTTTTAAAGTGGCACGCCGCCTCGATATTTTATGAGACGGTGGTATATAAATACTAGATAGGATGGACAGATACGGAAGGCAGATTCACAGAAAAGAAAAGGAGTGTCAACAGCAGGGGTAGAAGGTTCCAGTAGTAAGCAATAGGGCTAGGCCGCCTGTTAGGGCTTGACAATTGCCTGACAATGCTACCCAGAAGGCCAGCCTAAAGGAGAATTCATAGTTATTCTGTGTCTAAGTGAGGTTGGTTCTCTGATATCTCAGCAATTCCTCCTGCTGAGTTCTTTATTTCTGAATGATGCCTATTATGACTTGCCCAAGAATGAAAGTTGTCTGCATTCACAGCACCACCTCAGTTTGTATCCAGGTGTCCGCACTGGACCACAGAGGCCCTTTCAGTAAACCTCACCTGTGTCGCCAATGTATTTATCCCAGTCGATTATTCCTGCGTTGTAGTATTGCGCAAAGTACGGTTCTTCAGCAGAATCGTTACTTAGGGGCCAAAGCAAACATTTTTGCCTCAGGTGGCCCATGAACAGCTGCAACCCTATTAGTGCAAATACACTCAGGCAGAACACTGTCAGGATCATGACATCTGAGAGCTTCTTCACTGACTGAATTAGGGCCCCCACAATGGTCTTCAGACCTAAAAGGAGAGAAGAATGTGGAATTACAATATCCGACTCATTGTTTTTGGTGTTGAGTAGTTGAATATAGTTGTATGGCTGCTGAAATTTAAAAATGCCATGCAGGCCTAGATGTAAGAAGCTATCATTTTTGTCATGAGGTAAAATGAGAAAGCCCCTTTACCTCATGGAAAATTGTTCAGAATGTAAAATTGCAAATGGAAATGAAAAGCACACAGCCTATACTAGCCATTTAAAAGCTGGTGACATGGTTATTCATGCTTTGTATTGATCTCATGTAAAGAAAAAAGGTACTGATTGTACATTTTTTCGCTCATGAAGCACACATCCTTTCAACCCATAAAACAGTTTGCTGAGGAAAGGTGTTTTTTAAAGCAGTACTTCATGCAATGCTCATGCTATTCTTTATCACAATATTGGTTTAATTTCTACTAGTGATTCAGCTTTCCAAATGCTGAAATTTTCCATCCCATGTTATTTCAATAAACGGTAAGGTTTATCTTAATATGAAAGCTGCAACTACTTTTCATATTGGCGTGGGAGAGAAAATTTAGTATTTTAATATGCAAAATACAAACTCTGTATACTGTCTCATGCAAGAATATGTTAAACTCAAAGGCTGACTTGCTTTCTTTTTAAAAAAATGATTTATTTTTTTCGGTAGCATCTAAAAATCTACATTCCTTAAAACAACAATATATGGTTAGCAGCAAAGCTTGTGCAAAGTCATGTGACTTGCAGCTGTGGCAAATCTACAAGTCGGCCTCCGTGTTTAACCTAGCTCTCACCTGGAATGACTGATATTGTTTTCAATGCCCGAAGAACCCTGAATGTTCTCAACGCTGAGACATTGCCCAGGTCCACAAACTCTGTCACATATCTGCAGTAGGGGAGTTCACACACAAACACAATGACAGGATAAAAAGGAACAGTTGGGAAGCACGAGGGACCTAGCACTTTACACCACTCACTTCTTACCTGGGATTACAGAAATAGTTTTCAAAGCTCTCAACACTCTGAAAGCTCGAAGAGCTGAAACTTTGCCTAGGTCTACAAATTCTGTTATATACCTGTAGAATCAAATCACAATTATTCAGCATTGAGGCAGATTTTACACCACTTACCTAAAGATTTATTTAATCTACTTTTTTTAAAAAAACACAATTAAACAAGTTGCTTCCCCCCCTGTGTTTGCTTTCAATGCAATCTTGGGTACATTTACCTGAGATTAAGACCCACTGTATTCAATGGGGCTTAATCCCAGGTAAGCATGCACAGGCTCGAAACCATTGCATTCCCTCTTTTCATATTTTCCTACCTTACCCATGAGACCCTAAAACTAGGGTGGGAAATTCAGCACCAAGTATCATGTTGGGAATACACCACAGCCTTGCTATTTGCCACAATATGCATCACTTTTAAATGCTTATCTCTGAAACCAGAAAGGCTTGCCACATACTTATTTTTAAAATATAATAATAATAATAATAATAATAATAATAATAATAACAACATTTAAAGGATTATCCTAGTAGCAACATTAGAGTATGCCTACTACTGTCAACTGCTGGATTGTTTTGACAAGAGGAACTATGCCAATTTTTAACATAAATTACTCAAATCTAAAGACAAGATTTGTAATTATTATTTTCTAGAACAGGCATCCCCAACCTGCGGCCCTCCAGATGTTTTGGCCTACAACTCCCATGATCCTTAGCTAAGAGGACCAGTGGTCAGGGATGATGGGAATTGTAGTCCAAAACATCTGGAGGGCCAAAGTTTGGGGATGCCTGTTCTAGACTGTATCATTTTTCATAACAATTCAAATAATGATACAGTGAAACCTCAGTTGTCAAACGTAATCCGTTCTAGAAGCCCGTTCAGCTTCCGAAATGTTCGACAACCAAGGAGCGGCTTCCAATTGGCTGCAGGTGCTTCCTGCACTCAAGCAGAAACTGCGTCGGACGTTTGTCTTCCAAAAAACGTTCTAAAACCGGAACACTTACTCCAAAACCGAGGCATTTTGGAACCAAGGTCTGACTGTATCTGTTAAAACTGTGACCCGCACAAGTGGAACTCACTTCTGTAAAGTCTGCTCAGATGACACACTAGGAAAATGCTGGATACTTACGCAAATGAAATGACAAGGAAATCCAGCCAGTTCCAGGGGTCTCGGAGGAAAGTAAAACTACCTATACAGAAACCTCTTGCAAAAATTTTAATGAGGGATTCAAATGTATAAATTCCAGTGAACGCGTATCTACAGGGGAGAGAGAGAAAATCCAAGCAAACTTTTCAATCTATAGGCTAGAGCACGAATTATAAATACTTGTTCATTTATTTTTTAAGAATTATATTCTTCTTTTTGCACAATTATTAGAGAGAAGCTCGTAGCAACCCATTACATGAATCTGATGCTCTTCATTGGCCGTATCTGCTTTTCTTTCTCACGCACCCATCTTCTTTTTATATCTGTGTTGTCATTAAAATGAAGATATTACCCATAAAATATACCCGTTTTTTTTTTTTATGGGAACACTGGAACTTTCATTACTGCAGAAGTGCAGACAGTCCCAGCCTTGGAGTGAGGACAGCAGGATATAATGAGGAGGAGGTGGAAGAGGAGGATGCAGTTCTTAAGGAGTCATTAAGTCCTCATTAAGCATCGGTGGCCAGAAAGGTAGAGGTCAGAAATTAAGGTACAATGCTGGGGAAGTTTATAAATGTGATCAGAGGTTCAGGAGTTCAGATTCAATGCGCCCAAGTATTCAATAAAGGGAAAATTATTACTTCCCTTTAGCTGAGTGCAGGGAAAAGAGCCTGATACATAATGAGGAAGTCTGAAAAAAAGGAGAAATTGTGATACAAGAGACCAAAATCCTGCAGCAAATTCTGCAAGTGCATTTTTGCTCCGCCACCATCCCCTCATCATTGCTTTTCTCCATGGGGTTCTATAGGACTTGGTTCTCAATACACCATTAGAATCATAGGACTGTGGAGCTGGAAAGGAACCCGAGGGCAATCTAGTCCAACCCCCTGCAATGCAGGAATATCAACTAAAGCATCCATCCATCTCCTTTCCTCTTCACTCTTTTCCTGTGACCTCACTGATTCTCACAGGCTCTGTTTCAGCTGCTGTGCTGATGAGTCCTACGTCTACTTTCCAATCTAACGGACTCCAGAATTAATTTCAGGAATGCACAGTGGTACCTCTGGTTACGAACTTAATTCATTCCGGAGGTCTGTTCTTAACCTGAAACCGTTCTTAACCTGAGGTACCACTTCCGCTAATGGGGCCTCTCGCTGCTGCCGCGCCGCCGCCACGCAATTTCTGTTCTCATCCTGAGGTAAAGTTTTTAACCTGAGGTACTACTTCCGGGTTAGTGGAGTCTGTAACCCAAAGTGTTTGTAACCCGAGGTGTTTGTAACCCGAGGTACCACTGTATACCTTTTAAAACAATGTCATGGGTTGAACACAATTCAGTCAGGGCACAAGTGGAATGACCCCGTGTAGCAGAACATTGTTTCCTCTCTTGTGTGTTCCCCAGAACCCTAAAAATCTGCCCAAGGTTCCCCCCCAAGGTCTCTGAAGGAGATACTGGGTGGTGGTGGGAGCACACCTGTGATGAGAGGGAGGGAAAGTTCTGCTGCATGGGCGGAAGTCATGAATGTCACTGGGAAGAAAACAAAGAATGCACTTACTCTACAGACTTTGTCCACTCAGGAGGATCTTTCAAGGTCATAAACACGCAGTTTGTCAGAATAGTGAACATGATGAAGATGCCGAATAATGTTGGCTTAAGTCAAGGAACACATGACAAATGCTAGATAATGAAACAGGCTTCTAAGTGCATATGAATAAATTCCATCCAAGCAATATCTATAAATCCAAGATGAAAATGTTTAACGCCATAAAAGGTAAAGGAAAAGGGACCCCTGACCGTTAGGTCCAGTCACAGACGACTCTGGGGTTGCAGCGCTCATCTCGCTTTACAGGCTGAGGGAGCCGGCGTACAATTTCCAGGTCATGTGGCCAGCATGACTAAGCCACTTCTGGCGAACCAGAGCAGCACACGGAAACGCCGTTTACCTTCCCGCCGGAGCGGTACATATTTATCTACTTGCGCTTTGATGTGCTTTCGAACTGTTAGGTTGGCAGGAGCAGGGACCGAACAACGGGAGCTCACCCCGTCGCGGGGATTCAAACTGCTGACCTTCTGATCGGCAAGCCTGCGCCACCCACGTCCCGTTTAACGTCATAGTAAAGCATTAATTGTGTGCTGCTAATTTTTTTAGGGTGTTGGATTGTAATTGTGGATCCCACTTGTGCAATGAATTTCCCATTCATCTCCTATCAACTATAGACCCCCCCCCCACTGTGCACCTCCAAAACCTGTTCCAGGGGATTGGGGCACATTCCAGAGCAGATTGGGAGGCTGCAAAGGGAGAGCAGAGGAAAGGAAAGTACCATTGTGTCTGCTGGCATGACGTTAGAGCTTGACCACAGAACTCTACTTCTACTGAAGTTCAACCAAGTGATTTCATTAAAACGATTTGCGTCCGTTTCAATGGTGAAATTAAGAGAAAATAAAGCCACATCCAAGTATTAAAATAGCCTCATGGTACTACTGAGTTTCTCAAAGAAGTGCTTTAAACAAGTATTATGTAGAAGAAGAAAAGGATATGAATGAACCAAAATCTTTATAGAAATTCTTCTAAGTATACTGAAAGGACTTAACATGTACAAGGCAGGTGTGGCGTTGAATCTGTAAATGGCCTTCCCTTTAGTCAATACTATAAATGTCTGAAAAGAGGGAAAAATACACACATGTAAAAGCAGGATTATAATAACATTCAAGAAGATCTTAAAATGAAAAAAAAAAAATTTCATTTGCTTTGGTTTACTCTCAGGCCCAGTTCCAACATGTATGGGTAACCATAGTTTCTAATTATGAGTTGGTACCAAAGTGAACAGTGGGCTTGTCCACTATCCCCTCCCCTCCTATTTTATGCATGAAGAGAAGTGTGTGTGTGTGTGTGTGTGTGTGTGTGTGTGGTGTCTGCTCATCTTGGGAGGTGGGCAAGCCAGTCTTGATCCACCAGAGGTTCCAGTTTGGCTCACAGGGCTATTTTATGAAACCAGGGCTATCTGTCAATCAGGTGATGTCACCCTGATAGGCGGGATATGTCAGTCGATGGGTGGGGCTTGATGGGCAAAGACGATCCCTGAAGAAAGCAGGATTGAACTCCCCCAACCCAGTACTTCCACTTCACACAGCCTCAACTTTCCTGTCCCATCGCTGCTGCCAGGAGGCCATTGCTGCAGCTCTACTCCATCACGTGAGCTGCTCCTGCCTCTGATATGCAAAGGAGGAGAGAAAGCGGCAACACAAATCTGAGATTTGTGGGGGGGGGGGTTAGCAGGAAACCCATGTTTTCATATTACGACTAAGCGGGGCCTCATTGCGTGAAGATTTAAGTTCCCGGTTCCCGGAATGTTGTGCACTGGTTATCACAAAAATGCCAAAAGGACACAATTGCTGTCCCAGCACTTATAGGCCTGCCAGATTAAATGAAATAGCAACGTATCCCATACAGCAAATAATGCATGAATATTCAGTTAGTTCTGGGGTGAGGATTAGCCACTGAAGCAACAGATTGTCTGACATTTAATATCTTATCTCGACAGGGACAGCCTAACTACTGTCTATGCTCTAGTAACCTCAAGGTTAAATTACTGCAATCCATTACATCTAGGGCTGCCTCTAAAGCTGGTTCAGAAACTTCAGCTAGTGCAGAATTCAGTAGCCAGGTTGCTCACTGGGGCAAGACAGTTTGAGTATATTACACTGCACTGGCTACCAAAGTCTCCGGGCTGGTTTTGACCTATAAAGCCTTAAACGGCTCAGGACTGCAATACCTCAAGAACCGCCTCTTTCCATATAAACCTACCCAAACCCCGAGATCATCTTCTGAAGCCCTTCTTTGTGTGCCTCCTCCCCGAAAGGTCCAAAGGATGACAACATGAGAAACAGCCTTTTCCGCAGTGGCTTCTCATTTGTGGAATGCTCTCCCAAGGGAGGTTCGCCTGGCGCCTTCATTGTACACCTTTAGGTGCCAGGCAAAAACTTTCCTCTTTAACCAGGCCTTTGGCTGATTGACATCCAATACTCTTTTTTAATGTGTTGGGGTAGGAGGGGTTTGCTGGGTTGCTTTTGCTTTTATTTTCCTTACGTGCTTTGTGCTTTTATATTGTGCTTTTATCTTGTAACTGCCCTGAGACTTGTGGGTATAGGAAAGTATACAAATTTAGCAACATAATGCAATACAGTCGTACCTCGGGTTACGAACACCTTGGGTTACGAACTGTGCAAACCCGGAAGTATTTTCGCCGCGTGCGTGTGCGCAAAGCGCGTAAATAGCGCTTTGCGCATGCACAAAATGGCAGTTCGGGTCGCGTTCGGGTTATGAACTTTCCGGGTTACGAACTGCGACCCGGAACGGATCGTGTTCGTAACCCGAGGTATTACTGTAATGCACTATGATCAAATATACCTTTGCTTGCCTCATTCAGGTTTTTTTTCCGTTGCTTAGACATGAGAGTTATTCAGCGCATACATTGTATAGCCCCGTGCCCTGAGAAACCATGTTAAAGGCTTTGGTCTTCATGAACGCTTACTTTTTTATCTGCATAATAAGGATCCAGGTCTTCCAAGGGCTCCGACACCATTCCTGAGGGTACATCCCCGTAAATAAAAGGCAAAGTCTTCCCTGCCTCCAAGTCATTGTTTGGCTTTGGCTTGTTTTCCTCACTGTCCTCATCCTTTTGCTCCTGATCAGTCTTCTGTTTTGCTTCTTCGTCAGCAATCCTTTGCTCAATTGCCGCAAGGGACTCCCGCGTGAATCGGAAGAAGCAGTCGGGTCCTGGCGGTGCGAGGTGTGCTTGTGCCATCTTTTCATTCTGCAAATGTTAATTACCTTTTAATTCTTGGGAAAGAATAACCTACAAGACAGAGACACACAAAAATAAAGTTAAAGGGAGGAGGGAAGGCAGCAGTAATGAGAAAATAAACTCTAAATCACAAAAACTGAGCTACTTGCAACAACACCATTGAGATCCCACCCCCGTCAAATGAGACGAGACTTGTAAAGGCCATTGAGAATCAATGAGACATGGTAGCTCAACTTCTAATTAACTCTTTTATAAATCCCAAGCGAACATTTTCTTTTACTGAAATGATCCTTAACAGGTACTTGCAGGATTGAGCTCAAGCAAGGACTTAAAACATTTGAACTATATGGGCTGGTGGCATTTCGATCAGTGGGTTAGGAGAGCTGAAAATAATGCCAATATATCGCGCTTCTCCGAAAATAAGACGTAGCCATAAAATAAGCTGTAGCAGGCTTTTCAAGCATTCAAGGAATATAAGCCATACCCCAAAAATAAGACATACCCGGTAGTGATAGGCGCAGCAGCAACACCAGCCGCGGCAGGAAGAGGAGGAGGAGGACTGCCGGGTCGGCGCCTGGAACCGGCTGCTGCTGCTGCAGCACCGACAAAGCGCCCAGCAGCGCCGTGCCGCGCGGAGCCCCGAGCCATTGGGACCCAGTAGCAGCAGCAGCTGGTTTCTTCACATATTGTCAGTACCGGTAGTGAAGTGGGTACCTCCCCTCGCCCCTCCCATGGCTAAATGGTTTTAATTTTTTTGTATTTTATATTCTTTCACCACTTTGATGCAACACTTTGGACAGAGGACTTGCTAGGCTGTTCACCAGGCTCCAGGGAGTCCCTATCCTTAATATATATATAAGACATCCCCTGAAAATAAGCCACCGTGTTGTTGTTGTTTTGAGGAAAAAATAAATATAAGACGGTGTCTTATTTTTGGAGAAACTCGGTATTTCACATCTGGCAACCCATGAACCCCTTTGGTTTCAGATAGTACAAGGGCAGAGTCTAAAAAGCCAAACTAAGCCTCCAGAATAGAGTACAGTTGTACCTCGGTTTAAGTACACAATTGGTTCCGGAAGTCTGTACTTAACCTGAAGCGTACTTAACCTGAAACGAGCTTTCCCATTGAAAGTAATGGAAAGTGGATTAATCTGTTCCAGACGGGTCCGTGGAGTACTCAACCTGAAGCATACTTAACCTGAAGTATGAGTGTAATTGGTTCTGGAAGTCCATACTTAACCTGAAGCGTAACTTGAAGCGAACTTTCCCATTGAAAGTAATGGAAAGTGGATTAATCCATTCCAGACGGGTCTGCGGAGTACTTAAACTGAAAGTACTCAAACCGAAGCGTACTTAAACTGAGGTATGACTGTATACACTTCCTGAGTTAATGCTAAATATGTTACATCTGGTAAATGAGCCACCATAGCCACTAGAGGGCTGTGAAAAATTTTGTTCCGGGTTTTTTTAGACTCGTCTACCCAGTTATTAGGGACGTGGGTGGCGCTGTGGTCTAAACCACAGAGCCTAGAGCTTGCCGATCAGAAGGTCAGTGGTTCGAATCCCCGTGACGGGGTGAGCTCTTGCCAACCTAGCAGTTCGAAAACAAGCCAAAAAGTGCAAGTAGATAAATAGGAACTGCTCCGGTGGGAAGGTAAACAGCATTTTCGTGCGGTGCTGTGGTTCTCCAGAAGCCGCTTAGTCATGCTGGCCACATGACCCGGAAGCTGTACACCGCCTCCCTTGGCCAGTAAAGCAAGATGAGTGCCGCAACCCCAGAGTCATCCGCGACTGGACCCAACGGTCAGGGGTCCCTTTTTGTTGTTGTTGTTGTTTAGTCATTTAGTCGTGTCCGACTCTTCGTACGCCCCCCTCTGGTACCCACCAGAGGTTTTGGACTACAACTCCCATCAGCACTTTGAAGGATGGCCACTCGACAAAGGGACCAAGGGAGTTGCAGTCCATGCCATATGTAGCAGGATGCCAGACCAGGGAAAGCTGGGTTAGAAAACCCTTTTCAAAGACATTTCTCAAGTGGAGTTTGATTTCTAAACATCGCAGGGAAGTGACCACAGGGAGAAAAAGCAATCAGCTTTTCAAAACAGAGGGGCAGCAGCATATATCAGGATTTGTCGTAGGAAGCAAGACGTGGGAATCCAGTTTGTGAGCAGAAGCAATTTTGTTGGGTCATGGCGCAGCAGTGGGCAACGGCGGTGCTGAGAAGGCTGAGCTTACACACCTGAAACTGCCATCAGTCTGAAAAGTGATTTGCTGGGCAGCACTTTGGGGGTGGTGGTGTGTGAATTGATGTTTAATGTTTGCAGGGGAAGGCAGACAAAGGCCCCCTTTGGGGGAAAGCACCAGCTTCACCATTCGTTCAATCCAGACCATATATTTCAAAATCATCTCTTTAAAAAACTTTGCGACATTTGAATTCTATTTTTAAAACAGCCACGAGACAGACCCGGTAGATTTATATTCTATAATTGAAAGAGGCAAAGACATAAAATTGAACCAGCAATTCAGCTGGGGGCTTGGGGTGAGCTATTTCAGTAAGTAGAGCAAAAGCAGCACTTTAGGTTCATTTCCGAAATAGGTGACACACCACTACACAACACACTTCATGGTGTGTGTGTGTGTGTGTGCGCGTGTGTGCGTGCGTTTTAAAAAGACTAATAAATACTATTATATATTGCACATTTTGCTTTTGTGTTGATGTTCGTCTGTCTTAAGCAGACCCTCTGCAGCAACTGAGATGAAAATTGAGCATATGAAAAATAGCTGTTTTGCTTCTGACAGCACCCTACTGTCACTTTGCTTGTTAGAAAATAACCATGTTTACGATATTTCCCAATGAGCAGAAAGACTATACAGTACTGTCTACTCTAAAAGGCATAATTTTCCCTGATACTGGACTTAGAATGAAAGGCATGCGTTTCAAAACTATATTAAACCATCTATAAAATTAACTGTTCACTATTTTGTTAATATGCATGTGTCCTAAAAATATTCCACAGCCTTATAATTGAAATAAATAAAAAAATGCATTTGGCATTAAGACAGAGCGAAAAAAAGACAAGCGAGCAAAGTAGAAGTAAATCAGTGGGAGCTAAAATGTTCTGGTGCACTTTCAAATTAGGGCTGCCATACGTCTGGATTTCAAAGGTGGAACTGATATGGCGGGGGGGAGGGGGGAATTCCTGAAATGCAGTGCTTTGCCCTGGGTCTTAGAGGCAATTGAAAATTCGTGTTTTGTCTAAACCATAGCTGCCAAGTCTCCCGTTTTCGCGGGAAACCCCCGTATTTTAAACCGTTTCCCGCTGGCAGCCCGGATTGGAAAAAATCCCGTAAATCCCCCAGACTTCCTACCTGCCAGGGAGGCTCCATTTTGGGTGCCGGCGCCACTTGATTTGCGGTGCCCAGACATGGGTAGCACAGCACCGGAAGTTGCTTCTACACATGTGAAGCGACTTCCGGTGCCGCGCTACCCATGTTTCGGCATCGGAAATCGGGCGGCACCGGCACTGGAAGTTGCTCCTATGCATGTCCAGACATGCGTAGAAGCGACTTCCGGTGCCGCACCGCTGCTGATCCCTCATTTTTCAGTGGGAGACTTGGCAGCTATGGTCTAATAAGCCTCTTTTTTAAAAAAAAGCTAAACTTTCGAGGTTTTTACTTTTTGGAATATGCCAACCCTATGCAGCTGTCACTTTAAGAAACATTCTAAATGCTACTAATGAACTTAGGCTACTCCTGGTGCAGACAGAGAAACTAAATGTAGTGCCCTCCATGACAAACGGTGAGGGGTGAAGGACATTATAACCCAACAGCATACAAAGGGAACCATATTGGCTGCAACTGATTTGCACTTTGCCTACCCACAAACCATCTCCCATTATCTCCCTGAGCACTTCCTCTGGAAGGCATCTGATCTTCCTTACTAATTACAATTCAGGACCAAATCAGAGGAGAAGCAATTAGCAGTTGTCTGAATAGCATTTCAAAAGTTAGTAGAAGGTGGGGGATGGGAGGGAGGGGATAGAAGAAAGGGGGACTTTGTGCTTTGCTTCCTATTGAAGCCCCAGTTCAGATTAAGGCCTCATGTGATTGGAATAAAATATATGATCCGTGACCATGGAAGCTTTCCTTTTCATACAAATAGGGTGGCTCTACACACGGGGGTGGGGTCTGTGTGTGATGCTGTAAGTCAGAGATTAAATCATTATAACAAAAGTAACATCACAACTAAATGACTAAACAACAACAACAACAAAAGTAAAAAAAAACCCTATGGAAAATCGTGTAGAATTTATTTTACTCTCCTGCACCATCTAGTGTTGCATGTTTGTAATGCATTCAAAACACTGTTTTTTGACTTATATAGCTGAGTCCATAGTCTAGGGGGCCCAATACACTTTGGAAAGCAGGGTAGGTGGGTGGGGGCAGATTCAAATGTCATCCACTGCCATGTCAAGGTGCCAGTCCAGATAGGCCCACATATATTTTGCCTTTAGATTTTTGTTTCATGTATCTCGTTTTTGTAATGGCTTCAGGTACGCAAATAAAAAAAAAATATTTGAACAGTATTCATATTCCTCAGCTGGTCTTTTGAGATCTCCAGATCCAATTCTTAGCCCTCCCAAAGACCATAGGGACAAGGCCAAGCAAGCTGCTTTATGTCTGACCCCCTTCTCTGCATGCTGCAGCGGAAAGGCAGGTGTTGTTATCTTTCATTTAGCTAGATGTTTTTCTGTCCAGGGTCTATATCAGGAACTTCTGTTTAGGAAAAAGGTTCTAAACCACGTATAGATCATCACATGTAATCCTCTCTCTCTCTCTCTCTCTCTCTCTCTCTCTCTCTCTCTCTCTCTCTCTCTCTCTCACACACACACACACACACACATACACAACGAAAAAAGTGCAAGTACACAGCATTACACGGGTACCTACACGTAGCTACATTCTGCATTTCAAAAGAGCACACTTAAAAGCCATCTTCATTTCACTGCTTCCTGTCAGAATGTGCAACCACAGGAAACATCCTGGACAAATGCTTCCCTGCAATGCAATATGCAATTATGGTTTCTGGTTCCTCCCGTCTCATCCTGCTTCTTGGCAAACTTAATTTTGACCTACAGTCTCTCTCTCTCTCTCGTCTTTTTCTTCTTCCAGGAAACATTTCTTGAAATCAGTCGTTACCCTCCAATGCAAGGTTGGATTCAACCCCTCGAGAGGCTTTCTGCGGCCTCCCAAAGATCCCTCTAATTTGGCCATCTTTTTTTTAATTTTAAACAATGCTTAAAACATAGCTCTGCTGTGATCCTGTGGCTTTCCAACTATGGTGCTGTAGGTGGTTCCACCAGCCCTTCAGAACCAGGAGCTTTTCCATCATCTTACTTTGCAAAAACACCTTGTCTCCCTCTTCTGGAGCACTGCAGCATTGCAAGAGTCTCTAAGTACGTAGGAAACATTTTCCCTACCCACTCCAGTGCTGGGGAAGGAAAGCACTTTTTAAATTCCATATTGTACTCTGAGGTAGCAGAAGAGTTTTCCTTCCCAGAACTGTAATGGGGAGCAAAAACAGAGGGAATCTCCCTCCTCTAATGGCCTGCTTGAGAGAGCATGTCTCTCTCTTCCTGATTGTCCATATGTACCTTCCCCTGCTGAGTATGTATCTGTCCACATGCAGGTATGTCTCTCTCTCTCTCTCTGCCTTTATATTGTTATATGCCACCCCAATCTCCAAGCAGTGACAGATTCCAAAGGGGTTCCAAGCACTTACCTGGGGTTTGGTTTCCTTGGAATGAAGGTCAGCAGAGACTGTGGTGTCTTTAGGACTTATGGATTTATTTACATATAAGATGGAGAGGCTCACAGCATCAACACCTCCTCCATTAGCCACATCACAGAGCAAAACATGTCTGTGTCCTCAGCTTCCACCTCACACATATTCCACCGTGACACGCTACTCACAACCACAGATTGGTATTCTGTGCTGCTTTACATATACACTGTTAATTTAATTAATGGAAGTGTTAATAACAGTATGCGATTAACCTGTTTCCAAAATAAGTGCCAGGCTCCCAGATCCCACACTCTAAAAAGTTCACAACTGCTGGTAACCATTAATATTGGCTAATTTAATTAAGCTGAGAGTTGATGCAGAAGCTTCTCCTTCCTGTTAACTGTTGCATTTCCAGCAGCATGTTAAGGTTGGAGTTGTTTCAATCAAGGTGATATCAAACACCAAGAGGAAAGATTGGTTTTCAGGTAAAGGTAAAGGGACCCTTGACCATTAGGTCCAGTTGTGACCGACTCTGCGGTTGTGGTGCTCATCTCACGTTATTGGCCAAGGGAGCCGGCGTACAGCTTCCAGGTCATGTGGCCAGCATGACAAAGCCACACATGGAAACGCTGTTTACCTTCCCGCCAGAGCGGTACCTATTTATCTACTTGCATTTTAACATGATTTCAAACTGCTAGGTTGGCAGGAGTTGGGACCGAGCAACGGGAGCTCACCCCGTTGCGGGGATTCGAACCGGCAACCTTCTGATCAGCAAGCTCTAGGCTCTGTGGATTAGACCACAGCGCCACCCACGTAGGTAGGTTAAAGTGATGCAAATCGTGCTTGTTGTGTCTGCCTGCTGACAGCTGAACAGCAGAGCTGAGGCTTAAGCAATTAAGTGGCGCACTCCCTCCAGCGGCTGAACTTGTTGTGGGTGTGCCCTGAGCATCATCACCATGGCAGAGAACGTGCCAGGGAGTCCTCTTGCTCCGAAGCAGCAATTAGAGCAAGTCATCCCAAAGGGATGTTTTCCCCCAGCTGCTTTGACACACAAGGCTGTGCATGGCTCCCTTCAGCCGGCAGCTGGCCTTTTCATATCTCACAGGGCACACTTAGTTTGCATAAAGGGGCAACCTGATCAGGTAGCCGGCAATGAGGGAGAAAGGTTGACATGTTCCATCGTGCTGTTTACCTTTGCAGCAGGTGGCACTGATGTGATTCTGTTGACATAAAAATACACAAAGAAGAGCATGCAAATATAAAAAAGGCCAAGCCTAGGGAAATTGGAATCCAGGCTCTCCACTGGTAATAGGATGCACGGCTCGGTTTCGAAGTAGTTTCACCACACCTGCTTTTTAATCACAGAAAGTAAAAACACAGAAGCACAAATAAAACTCTTCAGCAAGCCTGTTCATGCTATGGCTTAAATCACAAGCACCCTTGCACACTGAATAGGAAGGAATTTATTAGTGAGATTTACTTCCCAGTAAATATGTTTCATGTGGGTGATAAATCAAATAGACTCGTTTTACACTTTGGCTCCTCAGAATTTATTACAAAATTAACTTGTTTTCCAAAGCCACTAATAAACTGACTTATCTAAATTATATATATATACAAACACACCTTTCTTCATATCTACTTTCCTGGTTACATATGCAGTATCTTAAATATACATTCTACTCACTCTCTGAAATCAATTTCAGCTCCAACTCCTTTAAATCAGGAAATGCTATAAATCTAAGTTCAATTCCGTGGAGTAATTCTGACTGTTTGGAGTCTGGGCTCACCTCCTTTGGTTCTCTTCTTCCTATTCTGCTTTCCCTTGTAACCTGCTATTGCAGCCTCTGAAAATTGGTTGCTAAGAAACAGATAAGCAAGACAAGCATATGCTCCTTTTTTAAAAAAGGTGAAATAACCTTTCAAAATATGTGTTTTGTATCCCACCCCTGAGCTGCGATATAATTTAGGCCCTGAAATACAATTACTGGTTATCTCTGTTAATAAACTGCAGTGTTGCAAAACCCAAAACTAAGTAATTCTTTGAAATCTTCAAATGGTTTGTACTGCATTCTCTTCTGCTTCTGAAATTACAGTATTGGATATGATAATCTAGGGCTGCCATACATTACCATGTGGAAGCGAATTTTTTATGTCTGGGGGGGGAAATTTTGTTCTGGATCTTCAGCAAGTAAACCGAAAAAGTGTATTTGGCATTGTCTAAAAATGCTCAATAACTTTCAGGGTGTCCTGGTTTTTGCTCTTTGAAATATGGCAACCTTAGAATTGGACTAATGAACCCAAGGATACTTCAATTTTGCTCCATCTTGACATCCACCAGAATAATATTTTGTAAGGGTGTGTTAATTTGAACACAACTTGGCCTTTTTGACTTTTATCTTCTATATCATTTTATCTTAAGTTGCAACTCACCGTTACCCTGTACAGTGGTACCTCGACATCTGAACGACTTGACTTCTGAAGGTTTTGACTTCCGAAGTTGACAAACCCGGAAGTCCTTTCGCCGCACGCACGTTCTGCACCTGCACAGAAATGGTGCACGCGGTCGCGGAATGCGCAGAATGGGCGCTTTGACAACCAAAGACTTCGACTTACGAAGAGCGCCGCGGAACGGATCGTCTTTGTAAGTCAAGGTACCACTGTATTAAGGGTAGATTTTTACTTACCTACCAGTAAGTTTACACCCGAGGTATGGCCTCAGAGCTGGTCCTTCCTATGCTATGACTCAGGTCATGTGGGTCCTCTCCCCTCCTGAATGGTCCTGAGCTTTTCATGCTAACAGCAGCTCCTAATCCAATGAACTATCAAAGAACTCACTCCAAATGATTCTGCCCATGAATACAAAGCAACTCCAAGAGAGTAATTGAGTTCAAACATGAAGCAGAAAGCCAGCTCTTGCTGTCTGAGTTCTTCAGCCCTGCTTGAATAATACATCACTTTGGGGAGAAAGAACAGGAGCAGGGTTTGGACTCTGTGCACCCTTCACTGCAGAAAAAGTGGAGGAGTCAATCCCTATAAAGGCTGTTCCATCCTGTTAGTGGGGGTCGGCAAGGTTTACCTCGCCTGGGCCGGTTCACTCTAGTGGACATCCCTCTGTGGGCTGGATCGTGTCTGCGCAAATGCAATTTCCAGCGCCTGTGTCTGCGCAAACACGATTTTTGGCGTCTGCGCAGATGTGATTTTTGGCGTAGCGGAAGCAAGTCCCCGCACCACGCTGCACCGGTTTAGCGCAGCGCGTGGGGACTAGCTAAGCAAGCCGCTCGGTTCGTGGGCGGTTCGTGGGCCAGTGAAACGACCCCCATGGGCCGTTTGTGGCCCATGGGCCTTAGGTTGCCGATCCCTGCTGTAGGAGCAGAAGGATTCCACACTGAAACAGACACATGTTCTCCTGGTTTTTTAGTCTAGGTCTACCAGAATTGAAAGGTGGGGACAGAAGGCTGAAATCCTATGAATGCTTCTGGGCAGGGGTGTACGTAGGGGCTGGATACGTTCGCCCCCAACAAGGGTGCAGACCTAGAACGGCAGAAAAATTGCGCCTCTCCACTCTGGCTCAGAGACTGTCTTGGAGCCCACCTGCCCAGACTGCACCTCCATTGCTCAAGGGTGGGTGGGTGCTGATGCAGCTCCTTGCTAAGAAAGCAAGAGCATTTGGGTCCACCTCTGCTCCTGGGTTTTTATTTGGTTTCATACAAGCAATCTTACTGTTGTGTCTTTGATTGCAGAAGATGCCTCAGCTACTTAAAACAGGGGTGAGGAAACTGTCACCCTAGGTTTGCATGTGGCCCGCAGCCTAATTTAATGTGGCCCTCAGTCCCTTCCCTGGCAGCCGGCTGAGCAGTGCAAGAGAAGGAGAAGAGGTGGCAGAGATGAAAGGGTGGAACCAGCCACTTTGGGCTTTGGCGCCATTCACCACCAGCCACAGCCATGCATGCGCACAATCATCATGCAACCGCTGGCAGATTATTTCTGAAGGAATGCAGCCCTTGACAGGGGAAAAAAAAAGTTGCCTACCTTTGACTTTAAGTAAAAAAATTCCTTCTCCATCAGAAGGGCTACTTTTAAACAAGGCACCCATTAAAGGACACCTAGCACACAACTTGCCTGAAATATAAAACAAGGCTCGAGAAAGCAGCTTGAAAAACTACTCAAACTCATAAATTTGGGGGGTGGCGTGGGCTTTTATAGCAGCCAAAAAGATTTTTTAGAAGATACACTTTGTACCTTTAGATGGCAGTCAGACGCCATAAATCACTACTATCAAAGAGAGGAACACGAGCGGGTTTTTAGATTTGAAAGAACTGAGAAAAGTTTGGTTTATATTGTAATTCTGAGCTGGGGGTGCTGAGGGCTCCTCAACCCATTACATGTGGACAAAAAAATTGCCCTGTTATTTTTCTTATTAATCAGGGATTGCATCCAATGTTAGCCCTAATCAGAGAAGACTGATTGAGATTAATAGAAATAATTAATTTCAGTGAGTCTGCTATCAGTAGGGCTTATTTGGATACAGGCCTATATTTTCAGACCACCCATTTGATAGCACTGATTCATGATCAGTGGCACTGGGTATATGATCTTTAAAATATCTTTGGCAGATATATAAGAATGTAGTGAAACACAACATAAAATCATAAAATATTCAATCACAACATAGCAACAGTATAGAAAGTCACAATGAACAGGAAATGGCCAACCACGCTTTAGGCCTTCAAGGCCACATGGAAGAGATATGTTGTTAACGGACATCAGAAAGGCAACAATGAGGAGGACAAATGGGTCTCCAATGGAAGGGAGGTCTGATATTGGGGAACCCTTACCGAGAAAGTCCCGTATACTGTAAGTCATTGCGGAACATGCTTCAGTTAATATATGGAACTATAACCAAGGTCTTCCCAGAAGATCTTAAGGCATGGGCAGGCAATGGAGAAGCGCTCCTTTCAGAACTTGGGTTCAAGCCATATGGGATTTTATAGACCAAAGTGTGCACCTTCAATCGGGACTGGTGCTATGAGATAGAATACTGTGTTTTGTCTTTTTGTATGTTTCGTTTGTTAGTAATACTACTATTTTTGTGTTTTTATATTGTAAACCACCCTGTAATCCTCAGATAAAGGGTACTATAGAAACTTAATAAATAACAACAACGTCATTAGAATGCATTTTCATTAAGTTCTTAGAAATTAATTCCACCTTACAGCATGCCACCGATAGAAATATCCTTTGTTTCCACGCATGATAAATATAATCACTAAGTGATGTTTCCTTTTATGCATTCAAGCCAAATATTTCCTTTAGTTGCCACATAACAATACATTTTTGAAGATATAAGACTATTTATATTTGTAAATATCACTGTGGTATTCTTTTGATCTCTTTCTTTCGTTATTTAAACAACCAGAGGGGAAAGCAACCAGACTTCCAACTAAATGTTTCTTCTCCACTGCTCTATTCAACAGTGCTTAAATGGTACCCTCAGGGCTGAAATGAACTCCATCTTTTGACTCTCTAGAGGCACAGTGGCCAACAATTACTGCAGGTCCCTCAGAGCTAATAATCAAATTGGGTAATGGAATTCTACAAAGCAACAAAACACATCCAATTAACAATTTACTCCACTGAATCAGCAGTAAATAAAATAAAGCATATTTATTTGATAAATAACAACATCAGCTGGAAGTGCCTTTAGCATATGCACAAATGTGGTTCAGAAGGTACCCGTATATTCTGGCGTATAAGACAACTGGGTGTATAAGACGACCCCCAACTTTTCCAGTTAAAATATAGAGTTTGGGATATACTCGCCGTAAAAGAAATACGACCCGGCATATAAGACGACCCCCAACTTTCGAGAAGATTTTCTGGGGTTAAAAAGTAGTCTTATACGCAGAAATATACAGTATTTCACAACAGAGGTCAAACTTGAAAAATTATACGGAGAGATCACATTTTGATTTGGGTTTCAAATTTCTATCCATGTTTAAAATGGTGTATGCAATTTAATTTGCACCAATATTTGTTTACTAGACTCAGAACCTGTTTTCAGTGTTAGGTTCCGGACCTTGGATTAGGTGAATCAGTAAAGAAGACTGTGTTCTTGAGCAGGTGTAGAGTGCCTCCTCGTCTCCCATATTTGGGAATGATTTTCAGAGTAGATGGGTGTGCCTCCCCCCCCCCAATGCTGGGACCCAATAAATTGTCACTGTATAAATTAAGATTAAGTACTGCTTGAATGTAATGGTTGTGAGGACTAAAGGCAAGGGCAGAGGTGGATTGGGAGAGAAGAAGCAAGAAATGGAAAAAGGAGGAATGGAAAGGGTGGAGGAAGCAGGGAGCCAAGGAAAAATTAAGCAAAGCAGGATGCTGAATGGACAGCAGGTAGGAAAATGTGTGGCATTGATATGATCAGGTGTGAAGACAAGAGGAAGGCTGATTCAGAAAGAGTAGTGCAATTCTTCTATAAATGTATGTTGGCTTCTGCATGAAGCAACTAAATCTTATAGGGTCTTATTCTGCTCTACAACTCTTTTCCATATAAAAACCCTTAAATTAATATTGCATGCGTGTTTCTGCTTCTAATATTTATAGTGTGGTCTATAAACTTAATAAGCATAGTACTTATTCCCTTTTCCGGGTGGCTGAAACAATTCAGTGTGATAGAAACCATTAAATGTGAAGACAAATTTGTACAATAGTGCTATCTCTTTGTTCAATGTATTGTAACCAGCAGACAGTCCACATTGCTTGCTCAGAAGCAATCTGTAACTAATTGTTAAAAAACTTTCGCATGCAAAGTCTCTCATAGTGCTTTACAGAAAACCACCAAAAAATAGTTTTCCGGAGGGATTTTTTTCAGGTGGGAGGGGGACCATGTAAAACACACTGAAAGTCATGTGCTTTAAATGTGTGTTCAATGTGCTTTAAAAGTTTGGTGTGGATCTGCCCTATAGTTTCTGTAGAACCCCCTTCCATCTGAGGTCCAAAAGTCCTGCTGTTCACTGAACTTCAGATATTTGATGAATCCCCTTTCTATTTCAGTGGACATCATATGGTAAGTTGCACTATGCCTGCTTACTGCACTTAGCTGTGGATTATTATTATTTATCTTAAACACCGTATTATTTTGATGTAAGGATTGTTTTATAAACTGCTTTGTGACATCCACGGTGAAAAGCTGTCCATAAATATTGAAAATAAATAAGTACTAAAACATCTGGCCAAAGCTTTTTTCATTCTTCCCTAATTCAAGGTTCTACTTCAAGCTGATGGTGTGAAGGGGTGGGGGGAAGTTCTCTCGCAAGCAGTAGACAATTACCACACACAAATGATCTTTGGATCCTGGCCACTGCCACTTTAAATCTTTTTAATGATCTGAAAAGACTTGCATTCATGCTTTCAGTATTGATTTATGAGGCAGGCGGTCTTCACCCTGCCTGAACATATAAGTACATAAATATGCTAGAAAGGAAGAGAAGGGGGGGGGGGGGGAGGATGAAAGGAGAATATCCATTTCTGTTATCCAAACGCATTCTTCAAAGGAGGAGGCCACATTATTTTTTATTCAACAACAATTTCATTTAAAAATATTTATTGTCAATGAATAATTTAAAACAACACAATGTGTGGTTTCTCCAAGATGCCAGAAACATATGAGCTTCATCTATATTAGCTACCTTTAGCAGGAGAAATGATCACTTATCCTTTATCTACATGGTGGCCAACCTGCAATTTCATTTTGATGTGAAATATAGCTTAAAAACAAAACTATAATCCACTTTTGCAAGTGAATCTTTGTAAAAAGAGACTGGCCATGGAGGTCCATTAGAAGGCCAAAGCTTTTTACAACCTGCATGTGCGTTTGTGTAAAGTGAATGTTGGGCTTGGATAGGGAATGCCTGGGTTCTAACTACCTGCTAAATCATAAGCCTCACAGATTAATCTTGGGTTACAGGGGCAGATAAGCTGGTCTGGTGTGAGAATTTTTAATACGTTCCTACGAGTAACGTCTGTCACAGCTAGAGCAATGTCTGTTGTGTGAAAGGGGGATACAGTGGTACCTCGGGCTACAAATACTTTGGGTTACAAACACTTCGGGTTACAAATTCCGCTAACCTGGAAGTAGTACCTCGGGTTGAGAACTTTGCCAAAGAATGAGAACGGAAATCGCGCTCCGGCGGTGTGGCGGCAGTGGGAGGCCCCATTAGCAAAAGCATACCTCAGGTTAAGAATGGTTTTGGGTTAAGACCGGACCTCTGGAACGAATTAAGTTTGTAACCCGAGGTACCACTGTATACATTTCCAAAACATGTGAGGTCACAAAGCAATTGCTTTGTTCATGTTCCCAATGGAGATACTTCTTTTGGAGATACTTGATTCATGGTGTGGCTGTGGCAGACATTATTGCCACACAAAGGGAACCACTGTGGTCAAGCTTTCACATCCAGAAATAGTCATAGCTGTTGTACCAACAGCAGCTGGCAAAAGGCACTTCCAGTCACAGGGGCTCCCTCAATCACCAGCAGAGCTCTTTTTATGTTCTGACGTGGATCACACAATCCCCGACCCCTGCTTAAAAGAAAGCCATTAAATTGATTTAGAGAGACAGCTATGAAAGAGTCCTCAGAGCAATCTAAGCCAAATTGCACCCAGCCAAATAATTATTTTCTCTTTTAAAAGCTGATAAAATGGTACTTTTCACCTTTAGTTCATCTTTCTACATGCTTCTGGAAATAATTCACAATAAAGATGCCATATTAAAAAAAATACAGAAGATTGAGTCACTTCTGTGGAAGATGAGGAGGACATGCTGAGCGTGAAACACTACTTTTACTAGAAGTCTGCTTCGACAGACAAGCTTTTTCCAAAAGGGGCATCATTTAGCTAAAAACCAAAGTGAGTCCTGCAGTGCCTTTTGCTCTGTAGTTCAGGCAACCTTCTCACCATTTCCTAAGGCAACTTCATATGGTATGCCTCCATCCACACACACTAAGAAGATGAGTGCATCTTTTGAAACAAACATACACATGGCAGGGACCCAGAAACTGGTCAGAGTTCCTTGCCGCATTTTCCCAACATTAATCGAGGGCAGGCTTCGTCAACCTCGGCCCTCCAGATGTTTTTGCCCTACAACTTCCATGATCCCTAGCTAGCAGGGATGATGGGGATTGTAGTCTCAAAACATCTGGAGGGCAGAGGATGAGGAAGCCTGTTCTAAGTCTTTGTTTCCCTCAATGAACACCTTACAGTTGTTGTGAGGATACATGAGCTTTGTCAAGCACTCCATACACAGAATTATAGTGAAGAGTGTCTGTGCACATGGATGTACACATGGAGCAGTCTTCAATTTACAGCAAACATATTGCATAAGGAACAGGTTATCTGGTCCTTCTGAAAAAGGGCGATACTCAGCCCCCTGCAACGTTAGAAGCTGTCTTTGCAGGAATTCTGTATGTGAATCAGGGTGCCATGCTCCTGCGAGATCTATTCCTTGGAGATCATTAATCTCCTTAAAATAGGAGGAAGAAGTCTGACTCTTCTGGAATATGGGGTATCCCTCTACTTTGCAGTGAAGCAAATCATATGAACATAGCACGTGTATTTCTGCTGGCACCTCAGTGATGTTACATTGGTTTTGTACCCAGACATTTTGCACCAAAATGGCAACGATAGAACAAGTGTAACTTTGGCCTTGGGGTTTTTGAAAATTATTGTTGTTGGTTCAATCCCTAGGAAGACTGTGGGGCTATGCTGCTGTACATGTGCTAGCAAATAATGTCTCCAGCCTACAGACATTTCAAACAACATAACTGTTTAATCAATAGAAGAGGAGCTCTTAAATACTGCTTTAACTTCCTCTATCTAAAGATTCTGGCCACATTGGAGATCCCCTCTTAAGATGGACTTTCAAGAGCACACATGCATAGGGTATCTCTCTGTGGCCAACAGTTCTGTGTTTTCACTTGTTCTACCACTGAAAAGGTAGAACCAACCTGCCAACCTAGCAGTTTGAAAGCACGTCAAAGTGCAAGTAGATAAATAGGTACCACTAAAGCGGGAAGGTAAACGGCATTTCCGTGTGCTGCTCTGGTTTGCCAGAAGCGGCTTTGTCATGCTGGCCACATGACCTGGAAGCTGTACGCCGGCTCCCTCGGCCAATAACGTGAGGTGAGCGCCGCAACCCCAGAGTCCCTTTACCTTTACCACTGAAAAGAAGTAATCTTGAAACATAGTTCATACAAGTTTCTGAGTTGTGTGGGGTGTCTGTTCACGCAGAACAGCCTCCAACTTCAGACCTTCCTAAGCAACACATAGGGATGAGGGGGCGCTGTGGTCTAAACCACTGAGCCTCTTGGGCTTGCTGATCAGAAGGTTGACGGTTCGAATCCCCATGACAGGGTGAGCTCCCATTGCTCGGTCCTAGCTCCTAGCTCCTGTCAACCTAGCAGTTCGAAAGCACGCCAAAAAAGTAGATAAATAGGTACTGCTCTGGTGGGAAGGTAAATGGCGTTTCTGTGCGCTGCTCTGGTTTCGGTGTTCTGTTGCCCCAGGACATGCTGGCCATATGACCCAGAAAAACTGTCTGCAGACAAACGCTGGCTCCCTCTGCCTGTAAAGTGAGATGAGCGCCGCAACCCCAGAGTCATCTGCAACTGGACTTAACTGTCTGGGGTCCTTTACCTTTACCTTTTAAGCAGCACATGGACTGTGGAAGTGGGCCACAAGGAGCCTTGAAATTTGCCAATTTTTTAATTTATTGCTATTAATTATTTCAGCCATTTATATGCCACTTAACATCACCATCTCCACATGGCGTACAGCAAGTACACAAAAGATAAAATAAAGATACGATCAGTTGTTGCAGCGAGTGCAAAATAGGAAAAGCTTACTGAAGAAGGCCTGCTGAAATTTTAAAAAGCTCTTCAGTAGGCACTGGAAGTTCAACAGGGAGGACGCCTGTCTGACTTCAGCTGGGAGCCAGTAATTGGGTATAGGGCCGTGGACTATCAACTGAATGGTCTAAATAAACCCTTATGTGAAAAATAAGCACAATGCCAGGAAGATTTCCCTTAGTCACTGCATCATATCCGACATGAGTAACATTATCAACGAGGCTGCAAAACAAAGGGTAATATCATGCTGTACTTTTTTTAATATCTGCGCTCTGTCATAAACATAGAGCTTATCTGAGCCAGTTTTGAGCGATCCTGGGATTTTCATGGCTGAGTACTTTATATTATTCTGACTGTTGTCTGTGTATCCAAAACTACCAGTTGCAATGCCTCAGTAGCTCTTTTGTTGCCTGAGTACATCGTGGGATTGCACAAAGAGAAGAAAGAGGAGAGAAGAGTGGAAGAGAATAAGATTCTCACTGGAAATACACAAATGCTAATGCACAAATGCTAATGCGTTCTCCAGTTCCCTTTATTTTGTCTTTCCTGTTCTGCTGTTTGCCTGCATCTCAAGACAGGTCTGCTCTTCTTTACTTGCTCTTCCTTACCCTACATTTGCAAAAGCAAATGAACAGAAAACACCATTCTACAATCAGATTAAGTAACATTAACTGAAAGTCAAATTGGATCATTTGCTAATTTTCTGGCCTATATGTTCCTACAAGTAAACACTGGCCTGTATCCTGTTAAGTGATACTCAGAATAGACCCACTGGTGCTACTTGATTTCAGTGAGTCTACTCAGAATACAGTTGAGGGGGAGGCTGCTAATTAGTGGGTGTTGTCTGCCTTTTTTTTTTGGTAGCCATTTTGAGACAATTACATTTTCTTACAACATTGTACTGGGGAGACATCTAAAGCAGATCCCCAGCTCGTGTGATCCTCACTCGCACACCATGGGAAGAAGTGAGTAGCCAAATTGGAAGATCCATCTTTTACCCATAAATCCAAATCAAGATGCCTGGGTGACTTTCAAACTCAAGCTTGGAGGCTTTCTAGTGTTGGTGCTAGATAGGCATTTGATAGGCAGCTAATTTCAATTTGTTATCCCTCTGCAAAAAGGGCTCTTTCCATTTGAGGAAGGGTTTCTGATCCAGCAGAGGCTCCTAGAAGTGACTTGATTTCCACAAATACCCCCAGCAATCCCATGCTGTTCCAGAGGGAACCCCCCCCCACCTACTCCATGGCAGCTTTTTTCTCACAGGGCATTGGGAACTAGGCAGTGGCGTAGCATGGGTTGCAAGTGCCTGGGGCCACACGGAGGGGAGGGTGGGAGGAATAGAATGTGCATGGAGTGAGCATGCACATTCAATTGCCTAATGGCAATCACCCAAGAGATTGCAGCCGCAGAGATAAGAAAAGAAGAGTTGGACTATGGTCTGGAGTGGTTACTTCCTGGTTCTCACAGAGAAGCCGTTTTCAATGAAGCCCAGCAACAGAAGCGCACAGCTGTATCGAGGCAACAACAGGTGTTGAAATTTTGCATCCTCAACAAAATAGCACCTGGGGCAAGTGACCCTGTGGCTCCCCCCATGCTACGCCACTGGCACTAGAGAGAAAATGGTATGTTGGTGAAAATCACCTCCTTCTCTTCTTCCAGTGTCCCTCCATACAATAACAATTCCCTACATGTAAAAAGTCAGCCTGTCAGTGAGAAAAGCGAGAATCCTTCTAACACAGGCATCCCCAAACTTTGGCCCTCCAGATGTTTTGGACTACAATTCCCATCATTCCTGACCACTGGTCCTGTTAGCTAGGGATCATGGGAGTTGTAGGCCAAAACATCTGGAGGGCCGCAGTTTGGGGGTGCCTGTTCTAACATCTCAATTTCTATGTAGAAAGGGTTTTTTTTAGCAGTAGTGGCACAGAGTTGATATCAGCTCCCCACAGGAGCCCCAACACCTCCAATCTGGAGTGGTTCAGCCCAGATGTAGGTTTTAGTCGACTCAGTGAGATCTAAACACTTTATCAAGGTTCAGAAACTTTTGGCCCTCCATGTGTTCTTGGACGCCAACTCCCATCAGCCTCAAGCAGCACAGCCAAGGATCAGGGATAATGGAAATTGTAGCCCAAAATATATGGAGGGTACCAAACAAAATGGTTGTTGGACCAGGATCCAACAACTTTATTCCACCAATTAAACAGAAAAATATCAAACATTTCCTTAGGAAGCAATAAATAAAGGGATTTCATTTTTACGGAAAATAAATAAATAAATAAAAATACAACACTGGAATAGATTTTTCTCACTTGTCACACTTTATCTGCTGCTATATATAGCATTTTTTTAAAAAAATTCAATGCACCAGTTAAGGGGGATCTTCAATGTTAAAGGCAGTAGGGGCGGGGCCTGTGTCCAGAGATGAAAGAAAGGATTGCTTGATATTAGGGTGTACACCACCCACTAAGTTTGGTTTGTGTGCCAAAGCAGCCCTTCTGGAAACAGCCTGCCTTGGTCCGAGGTGCTTTGTAGGCTGCCTGATTCAGCTTGGGGTTCGTCCAAGTCTATTCCCCCACTCCCAATTATTATTGGGAAATTTCAGCAAGTTCTCATTATGTTCTTAACTTCAAGGTCCATGTCAGCTCATACAGATCCTGCTTCATCTCTGACAAACTCCAAATCCACCCAAGCCACCTTGCTTCAGCTCAGAATTCATCCAAATCTGATACACACCCCTACCTGATTTTAATAGGCTGCATAATAAAGTATGGATTTTGGATAAAGTTTAGCCAAGGAACAACTTACTTTATCAAATATCCTCAAAATATATACAATGTTCTGCAATTTTGCACTTTGTTTGGGTTAATTTGGGTTAAGTGAACCATCAGTCACCCTGCAACAGTTAGAAGCTCAAAAGCCTAAAATGGTACCTGCAAAATCTTGCCTAATAGCATCTAATTCTTTGATGAAGCCCATCATTTATTAGTTCAGCCACTACATTGATTCTCAAAGATTTTAGGCTCTGTACTCTGCACAAATGTTCTTATTCAATGTGCATTGGCACGGGACTGATATAAAGGCTTTAAATGACTAAGGAACCTATCACATCCACAAGTAAAAAGGTTTCAATGGTGAGTGATTATTCTTATATTAGAACAGACCTTATCATTGGCAGACATTCAAGTGCATAAGATGATGGGCTGACAGCATTCCTCATAGTGAAAGTAAAGATGAAGTGCCTTCAGTATGGTCCATGGCAGGAGGACAGGCAGTGCTATAAAGAGAGACTCAAATCTGCCTATTGCATGTGTCCATTCCATTAAGGCAATGGTGGCAGTCAACTAAACCCAGCCAGGACTGATGATTTTGCAGCTAGACTCCACTGGAAGGCCATTCAACAATCCACTATCTGTGAACATACTTGGTAATAGTACGGTACAGTTTTGCCCCAATAAAGGCACACCCACTCCCTCTGCTCCTACCCCAAATTACAGAGCTTGCCCAACCTAAGCTCAAAGTTCTGCACAAGTCCCAATCCAGACATCTTGGACTCCAGGTGATGCTAACTGGAAGGTAATCCCCCTGCATTTGCAATATACCAAGGCAATCTGAAGATCTGGGAGCTTATTCTGAAGGTCAGGTAAAAGAGAGCACTGGAAGCAGCCACAGCCTGCCTTAAGCACAGAAGAAATATACTTTGCTATGTCCACATATGTAGTGAGCTTCATCTATTCAGAGATGCCTCCCACACTCTAAAAGTCCCAATTAATTTATGAAAACTTTGGGCAGTATCCAACTTGACAGATCCTGCAGTACTTTTGGCTACGTACTAGAACTTCCTCTCCCTCTCTTCTCCTCATCCCCACCCCGTGCACCTCTACATGATGTTTGGGGTTTCTCCCAACCCCAACCCTCCAGAGCACATTTAGGGCATGCGCAGAGCACTGGTGGAGTAACAGGGGGCGGGTGGAGCGCACCACCTCCGGCACCATCGGGGAGGGGGCACCATCGTGGCCGCACTCCCCGGACAAGCGCCACGCACCCCCCACACACACACCACGCTGGGAGCCATGCCCCCATGGACGGCATGCCACACCCCCAGGATGCACGCCAGCCACACACGCCCCTGCCTGCTCTCCACCCCCGGTGTCGGAGCATGCAGCTTCGCCACTGGTGCAGGGGAGGGGAAGTTCCACTGTGCAGTCAAAACTGCTTGCACTAGTGGGAACTATTTATTTGGATACCACCCTTTTACCATGCCTTTGCTATGGAGCCAACCACATTTTCCTGCTGCATAAGCATCTACATGCCACTATCAACAGATGTCTAATCTTATGTAGGATGAATAAAGGAAACTATGCATGACATTGAGTTTTCTATGGTTCTCCAGTGTTAATTCTGAATCACAAACACTATGAATGGGCACACTATTTCAGCAATACTCTTACAGGTTTTAGGTATGGGGGAGGGTTGAGTAAACCTTTGGTAGGTGGGAGCAAATGTGCCTTTTCCTCCCCAAGGAGGTACCTGTTGAGCTTTTCCACCATTGCTGTGAGCCCCTACCACAAACATGGTGTCTTTTTTTGGTGTATTTAGGGGTCGGGATATTAGTGGTGGCCACAATATCCCACTCCCAAATACACCAAAAAGGACATCATGTTGGTGTTCTTTGGGTATCTGAGCTGCCAGGAGAAGAGCTGTGAAGCTGCCGTCACTACAGTCTAGCAAAATAAAAAAAATAACCATGGAACAAAGAAGCTCCCCAGGCACGACTTACTAAAAGTAAGCCCCCCCCAATCCCAATGTATTTCACTGTCCCTTCCTGCCACCCACTTTATCGCAAACTGTTTTTGCAAGCCTACTCAGTTCGAAAAGCATTTTGCCACGTGGTTTGACACCATGATGAAAAGCTGCTTTGTAAACTCCAGCTTCCAGTTGACAGAAAAATCACAACTGCTGTCTCCAAAACCACCAGAGGAAATGCTCCTGCAAGAGGAGAGGAGAGTGCATGACCCCACTGAGTGCTTCCAGTCACCCAATTATGGCATGGCAACCGGGCATCTATATGTCTACATTAGGCCTTATTACATCATGACTTAAGAGGGGGAAACATCTTAATAACAACTCTACAATATAAGAGATTTCAATATTACCTTATATTATCTCAGTATCTGTATCAGGGATGAGGAGCAGGTTGTTGGACTATACAACTCCCACCATCCCTGGTGGATCATGAAGCCCAACAATCTCTTGTGGACCACAGGTTCCCCATCCCTGATCTATAGCTAAATCTATAATAAAACTCTGAAAAGAAGCAGCAGCGCAATGAAAATCAGTCAGTGTCACCGAAGAGCAAATTAGAAGCGACCTGGCAAAGCATCAGATACACAGCAAATGCATATTTTGGCTGCACCTTCCACTACAATGAGCTATTACTACTCTTCATCATCCCCGTGCAACTCTAATAAGGCTCCGAATAGAACACAGTGCTGTTAGTTCTTGGCGTACCAATGGAAGAAGGGCGTGTAGAGAAATCAAATTAAAAATTCAGATAAAACACCTGTCATTTTGTCCCTCTTAGCGGGGCCTCAGTACAAAACGTGTTGTGAGAAACACAATCATTTTAAAACAACTTTAACCCTATCTGTAAGCAAAGTCCATATTCGGATAGTTACAGATCAGTTACAAGGTACTCATGTGCTGGGAAGCCTCAACTGAATATGGCAGTGAAATTCGAGCAATTTCCCACTGTTTAGAGTTCAGGGCCGTCTTAAGCGTATCTGGCGCCCTGGCACCGTGGTGCGGAGATCCCTCCAGCGCCCCCCGCTCCGTTTCGCAGCGCGGCTGTCTGGCGGGCGCAGTGCGGCCGCCGCGGGCACAGTAGCACGGCTCCCCCCTGGCGGCCCGGCACCCTGGCGAATTGCGCCACCCAGCCTTGCCTTAGAGCCGGCCCTGTTAGAGTTCATTCATACACACACACACACACATCTTATATTAACACTTATATTAACACAGACGTGGATCAGCTCCTACACATCCAAAGCATAAGTGTGAGGATTAAATGAATTTCATTAATTATCAGATTTCAGCAGATGTGGTACACGCTACTGCCCTCAGGATTTATGGTTCCCTGAAACCACACTTATATTCCCCATCATAATCCGTAAGCAGCCAGGAAATTCCTCAGGCCATGCTGTTCATTGTGCAAGCAAGAGAATACCACAGAAATAATAATACCTTGGTGCTCGAACGGCTTGGTTCCTGAACAAATCGGTTCCCAAACACTGCAAACCTGGAAGCAAGTGTTCTGGTTTGCGAACGTTTTTTGGAAGCCGAACATCCAACGCGTCTTACGCGTCTTCCTATTGAGTGCAGGGAGTTCCTGCAGCCAATCGGAAGCTGCGCCTTGGTTTTTGAATGGTTTCGGGAGTCGAACGGACTACCGGAATGGATTAGGTTGGAGAACCAAGGTACCACTGTAACAACAACAACAACAACAACCCTTAATCGTAAGATCTCAGGGAGGTTCACAGAATAAAACACAGAATAAAAATTAGTACATAATTAAAACAAAGCAGCAAAACAATAACACACACACCCCTACAAACTGAAAGCACTATGATAACAACCATGCATTCCCCCAAAGAATCCTGGGAGCTGCAGCTTGTGAAGGACAATGAGAGCTGTTAGGAGGCCCCTATTCTCCACACAGAGATACTATTCCTAGAGTGACTGATTGCTAAATCACTCTTACTAAAAACTAGTTCCTCAGTTCTTCAGACTCTGGCCCTATATCCGGCTCACAGATTCATTTCACAGCTCCAGGGCAGTCTCAAGCAGGTTGGGCGCCCTGGCGCTGAGGCGCGGAGATCAATCCGGCGCCCCTCCTCGCAGCGCACAGCGTGGCTTCCATGCGGCTTCGCCGCTCAGCACCTCACCTGCCGGCCCGGCACCCTAGCACCCCGTGCCACCGGAACTATACCGAGAGCCGGCCCTGCACAGCTCTGTCTTCTTCTTCTTCTTCTTCTTCTTCTTCTTCTTCTTCTTCTTCTTCTTCTTCTTCTTCTTCTTCTTCTTTATACCCCGCCCTCCCCAGCCAAGGCCGGGCTCAGGGCAGCTAACACCAAATATGAATTACAATAAAATGTAATAGAAAAACAACAAACAAACAAACAAACAAACAGTTAATTAAAATATGGCTTATAAAATTCAGCCTCATTTTAGTAGTAGCCCATAAATCAAGACCATAAAGGGAGGAAACATCAGATATTCACCCGAGCCAGCTATCCATGCTGGTCCTACATGGGCCAGCCAAAAAGCCAAGGGAAAATTTATATACCAAATCCCATATAAGGGGTCAGAGTGAGTCTAAGCCGAAGGCCAGGCAGAACAGCTCCGTCTTGCAGGCCCTGATGAAAGATGTCAAATCCCGCAGGGCCCTAGTCTCTTGTGACAGAGCGTTCCACCACGTCGTGGCCAGTGCTGAAAAGGCCCTGGCCCTAGTTGAAACCAATCTAACCTCCTTGAGGTTTGGGACCCACAAAGTGTTGTTATTTAGCATAGTGCAAGGGCAGTTAACCTGTGGTCTCCAAGATATTGTTAGATTCCGATACCCAGTTAAATTATTGTTTAAATATGGCTAGAAATTTTATTGATTTTTTAAATTAAGAAAACCTGTGTGTGTGTGTGTGTGTGTGTGTGTGTGTGTGTGTGTGTGTGTTTGCTGCAATTCTATGTGTACTTACCTGGGAAATACCCCAGTGAAGCACAGTGAGATCTACTTCCCAGAAAACATGCACACGGTTTTGATGTGCATGGGCCTAATGAAACATTAAATTTAGATAAACATATGGTAACTGCTATTGAATGTATTTCTTACATTTATTGTAATTATCAACCAATACTTATCAATTATATTTCTTTCCTACACACACACACGCACACAAAATTCACATTTACTTAGCTATAAAAGCCAGCATCAAATTCAGTGTCTTAAGGAGAATCAAACCTTTCCCTTTGTGCAACACCACAATGGAAGTTCTATCGAAATGCTAAATTGCCATCAGGGTTTAAGCATCTAAGAAATCAAAACTCAATTTGATGCTAATTATGTAAGTGACACACACTCATTGGGAAGTGATAGTCTCCTGTTGAATGATTCGATTATTTTAGAACCGTCAAATACACACATGCAACCTTTATTAGCAAATTAAGCAGCATGCTACACTGGGGGTGGGCAGGGGATGGAGGAGGAATCAACTTCATAAATCTATGGACTCTTCCTGGATAGAATGAAGCAGCATGCCCTGTTACAGGCCTAAATTTACCTTCAGCCATGCAGACCTAATGTTCTCTTCTTCTTCTTTTAGTTGTGAATTATTTACACTGTAGAGCCAGACCCAAGTTACTCGTTTCAGAAGAAATTAATTTTGCAAAATAAAAAAATAAAACCATTCAATAACTTTGGCACTTGGTGCCATCCTTTTCTTAGAACCCAATTTTCTCCGCAGAATAAGCATGCTACAGAAAGAACAGTTCGCAGACTTCTACCATCCTTGCCCTCTGGGCATTAATTAAGAGCAAAATATGCTTTCCACACTCCTTAGTCTTTCACACTTCTCCAAAGCACCCTGTGATGACAGTTCCAAAGTCAGCAGTTCATGTCATGAAATTATATCTGTATAATCAGAATTGGTTCTTTCTTTCTTTCTTTCTTTCTTTCTTTCTTTCTTTCTTTCTTTCTTTCTTTCTTTCCAAGATAAGACAAACTCTGCCATTGGGGAATGTAGTGGAAAATTATGTCTGTTCCCAAAAGGGTAATATATATCTCCTTTAGCTATACACCTGAAAATCAGGATTGACACTTCACACATCTAATGAAATGAACTGGAGTTCATGGAAGCCTGCACCATACTTATGCAGGTGAAACCAACCACCTGTCTCCTTGATCCTTGCCCATCCTGGCTTATAAAAGCTAGCCGGGAAGGGCTGGGCGATGACCTTTAAAGCCCTAAAGGGCCTTGGTCCGGTATACCTGAAGGAGCGTCTCCACCCCCATCGTTCTGCCCGGACACTGAGGTCCAGCTCCGAGGGCCTTCTGGCGGTTCCCTCACTGCGAGAAGCCAAGTTACAGGGAACCAGGCAGAGGGCCTTCTCGGTAGTGGCACCCACCCTGTGGAATGCCCTCCCACTAGAGGTCAAAGAGAACAACAATTACCAGACCTTTAGAAGGCATCTCAAGGCAGCCCTGTTTAGGGAAGCTTTTAAGGTGTGATGGATTTCTGTATTTTAATGTTTGATGGATTTCTGTATTTTAGAATTTCTGTTTTGTTGGAAGCCGCCCAGAGTGGCTAGGGGAACCTGGCCAGATGGGTGGGGTATAAATAATAAATTATTATTATTATTATGCGTGTTAGTCTTCAAGGTGCCATAGGACTCATGCGACCCCCTCCAAGCCAAAACTACAGTCGTACCTTGGATCCCAAACGCCCTGGAACTCGGACGTTTTGACTCCCGAACGCCGCAAACCCGGACATGATTCATCGTCAAACCTTTATTGGCATCACTTACAAACATTCAAAATAAATAGGCCAGTGATCTCATCGCCATTTCAACAGTACAGTCACTTGCCAAAGGGAAGAAAAGGCAAGCAATCTATTTCACCTCTGTGGGTCCTGGACATGATTGTTCCGGTTTGCGCACGGTCTTTTGGAACCCGAACGTACGATGGGGCTTCCACAGCTTCTGATTGGCTGCAGGAGCTTCCTGCAGTCAATCAGAAGCCGTGATTTGGTTTGCAAACATTTTGGAAGTCGAACAGACTTCCAGAACGGATTCCATTTGACTTCCAAGGTACGACTGTATACAACCTTTAGACGAGAATGTTTTATTGTGTTTTTAAATATTCTGTTCGAAGCTGCCGAGAGTGGCTGGGGCAACCCAGTCATATGGGCGGGGTATAAAGAATAAAATTATTATCAGTAGTAGCAGTAGTATGGAATAGAACAAGCATCCCCAAACTGCGGCCCTCCAGATGTTTTGGCCTACAACTCCCATGATCCCTAGCTAACAAGACCAGTGGTCGGGGAAGATGGGAATTGTAGTCCAAAACATCTGGAGGGCCGAAGTTTGGGGATGCCTGGAAAAGAACATCCCTATTTTTATCGGAGAAATGTTGGGTGATATGGACTTGTTGCTTTGTGTTAACTCCACAAATGCAAGAAGACACAAATCAGCCTTTTTTTTTAAAGAGTTTTGTTTTTGGCAGTGAAGCGCAATATATGCATTTACCATTTCACTAAAACATATGTCACACCATTTCACTAAAACAGAACAGACAGAGCAACAGGTTTTCATTTTGACCGAAGACTAGGAGAGTTCTTGGATTTGGTGATCTGACACACCATGCATAATGAGGGCATTCCAGCCACTCAGCTCTGTTAACACTGATCCTGTTTCTAGAGCATGAAGTTCACACTTACCATCATATGCCAGGAATTAAGCATTGCGCCTACATGCAACCAAGCAAGAATAAATGTTTCACTGCTGACTACTATGAACTAGTTCTGCTATCAAACAATTTACTACAAAATCCATCAGGAAACAGCTGACATAAATATTTAAAGGAGGAATTACTACCAATCAACAATTTACATACATGCCCACAAAAGCCATATCCACTATGTCTCTGAGTTCCCTTAGGGGGATATATAAAAAATAAAAATGTTACTTTTCTGCACTTTTGTAGATCAGATGCTGCTGCAAATATCTGGGTAGTTTTATTGGCTGCAGCATTTGGATTTGTCTGTATCCTTGCTTGTTCACCACCAGTGTACCCATGTCACTAGGGACATTTAAGGACCTGGAAACTGTCAGCACAGCAGCACTACGCATCAGTTAGTATACACTAAGCTGAAATCCTTAAGCTACGTTCTGTTTGTTGTGCTGCTGCTAGAACAACAGGGACTCAGCTATACAGCTGCAAATAAAACGTTTTCAAGGTGTTGCAAAGTGCAATATACAAATTTGACACTAGATGGCGAAAGCGAGCTATGCCAAATTCAATGTATTTTCCAAAACTTTTTTTAAAAGCATTTTTACAGCGTTATTTTATGTGTGTGTAGATTCCACCCAGGTCACGCAACTGAGCCAAATTCATAATTCATGCAGCTTTACCACTCGGCAGCTATGCAAAGGAGAGCTTGCATACCAAAAGAAAGTAACAGAATGAAGTGGCTCTCCAAAGAAATCTGAGTATTTCATTCTTGTCTTTCTAAACTGCTTAACACACACATACTCTTTCCCATACCTCGGGTGTAAGTTTGTCTCGTGCAGTCATAAATTTTTATATGACACCTAAGAAACTGCAATGGGAGGCTTTTTGTTTGTTTAATGTTTATTAAATTTGGCAAAGGACAATGCTACATTTTTGCAAAAAACAAGGCTACAAATCATAACTAACAAACACATTAGCGAAACCCTCAGAATTACATCAGAGGTATGTAAAAAAATTAAAATAAAATGTGAAACAAAAGGCAGCATTTAGTCTGATAATTCTGTCTCTCTTCACAAGCATGTACAGAGTTCACAAGCTACTGATCTTGCATGTCAAGTCTTCTAGCTATTAATAGTTCCATAAACTTGCTCTGCTCCCTAATTTATATATTTAACAAAATTAGACTGGATAGAAGGTATCTTTTCTTTATATCCCTCTGTGTGTATGAAGTTTTTTGCATTGTGACTTCATCAGTGTACTTCCAAACACGTGATGGATTAGTCTAGTTGCCATTAGCAAGTAGCCAATTAGTTCTTTGTTTTTACAGCCCAATTTTGACCATCCCAAAAGTTCAAAATTGCCAGGGTGGGAACTGGCAGTATACCTTGTTGGGTAACCACTATAGATGGAAATATATGTCTTTTTCTTGTCTGCACCTCCAGCAAATCTGTGAAGACGACCAGGAGATGCAAGACATTTTAACTGGCATAAAATGCTAGCCAAAAAAAGAAAGAAAAAGATTTGGCTCCATCGGCCAGTAAAGTGAGATGAGCGCCGCAACCACAGAGTTGTTTGCGACTGGACTTAACTGTCAGGGGTCTTTTACCTTTACCTTTATACTTTCACTGACATCAAGTGCAAGAGCTAAAGGAAATCCCAGCAGCCCTGTCTAGGCAGTGATTACCAGGAAGAGTCTTACCATGAAGCAATATGAAACTGGAATCTGATACTTCAGGCTGCAGATTCCCAGAAGGGCAGTATTTTCCAGACTTCTTCTCTCTATGCCATTAAGAAAATGACTTTTCACTTCCAGGGCTAAAATGTCTCTTGTTACTTATTTATTTTATTCAAATGCTAAAGGCACATCTCTTTCAGCAGGCTTTTGGATGAGGGGTGGGGCAACAAATTGCTGGTTTGTTTCCTGCTTCATCATATGAAAATGATGAACAGGTTAATACAGCCTTTTCTTATTGTATCATGGAACTGCATTTGTTATACTGACCTGTATTTTATTGTGTTGCTTTTACATTTTTATTTCTCGGTAGTTGCACCCTCCCATCAGAATGCAAGGAGATAAAGAACTACACAGCTTTTAGGAGACATTTGAAGGCAGCCCTGCACTGGAAAGTTTTTAATGTTTGGTGTTTTATTATGCTTTTGTATGTGCTGGAAGCTGCCCAGAGCGGCTGCAGAAACCCAGCCAGATGGGTGGGCTATAAATAAAATTGTTGTTGTTGTTGTTACGCCCCTCCCTGGAGCCTTATCTCCAAAGGGTGATATGTAAGAAGGCCTGCTAAGGGTGACGGGGATTGTAGTCATCACATTGGCCATTCCTTATTCAAACAAACAAACAAACAAACAAATAACAAAATAAATTGGTATGCTGGCCTTAAACTCTCAAGGCAGTCCATATCAATTCCAAAATAAACATAGCAGAATTATGCAGGGTCCTACATAAGTATTCTTCAACCCTGGGTACCTAGATGCTTTTGAACTACAAGTCCCACCATCCCCAGCCAGTTTAGCCTGTGATCAGGAATGATGAGAGTTGTTGTCCCACAATATATGGAGATGCAAGGTTGAAGGAGACTGTTCTCAAACCATTCCAGGATTATAGGAGGCTTCCCACTCTGCAAGGCTGCCCACATGGAGGGCTGTAAACAAGGAAAGTGTCACGCCTGATGGGGCAGGATCAGTCCCTGCTCTCTTTCATTAGATTTTAAGCAGGGCGGGATTCAACTAATGATTCCCACTAGAAGAAGCCCAGGCAAGGACTTCCAATAGTGCAATAGTCCTCCCCTCTTTTCTTTCTTCCTTGCTGTGTCCCTGAAATGTTCCTCTGATCCACCAAGTTTGTAACCCCCCCAAAAAGGAATGGGATTCATTTGGTATGGCTTGGTTTGTTTAGAAACCTATGCTGTATCCTAGTAATTACAGCATCCTCTTCTAAGCACTCGCAGACCAACTGTTTAATTGTCTGTTCTAGGACCTTTCCTGGTATTGACATCAAGTTGACCTGTTGGATGTTGTTCACTTCTGAATGTTCCATCTAGGCAAGCATTGCAGCTTGCCAGATGGAATGATTTCCCCCTCCCCCACATACTTTTCTAGGAATTCTCCCAACCCCCTCAAGCCAATTTGGGGGAGCATGAGGGCACAAGTTCAATAGTATATTACAGTTCAATAGTAAAATGTTACACTCAGTTCTGCAAGTCTCTAATCCCCAAACGCAGCACACATTATAGCAAAGTCCCTATGATCTCAGAACGGCCCACTAAGAACCTTTCTCCCACATCCAGAGTGAAGCAACTTCTGCAGAAGGAAAAAACCTATTATTCAGCTATGCAGGAGGAATTAATAATTTAGTGAATCACTAATCAGTGCAGGGTAACCCATTAGGCTGATCTGCTTCCCTCCCCATCTACTTCCTTCAGTTAGCAAGATCTCCTGTCTAAGACACATGGAAATGTGAACACTTCTTTCCTTAGGACATATATTCTTTCCTTAGGACATATATTTTACACCACAACGCAAAGAGAGATCAGTGGGATTAAAGAGTGCTAAGGTATCAGGCCATTTCCTTAAATACAGATCTTTTTCCAATAGCCCCATAAATGTTTTCAGTGGAATTAAGGATAACGAGAATAGTTGCAAGGATAACCAACTTCACTACAAATAATCCCAGTCTTGAACTTATATCTAATTTAAGAGCTTTTGTGTGTGGCAGAATGATGGATAGGAAACATATGCCTACATTGGTATAAGTGAGTGTGAAACATGACGAGATGTTGTACTTGCAGCACTGCAATAATTTTTATGCTGCATGTTGTCTTAATCCTGCCATACGTTCTTGGAAGGCCAGGGGAGATATTATTCACAATCATATATAATGGAATAAATCCATGCGGTTTGTTTGGATCCCTAGCTGGGGACATTCCTGAGTATTTTTTGTGTTCTAGTCAAAATATTACCAAGCCAACCACATCCTGCATCTAACCCTCACCCTGGAAGTCCCAAGACAAGGTGAGAGTCACCCAGCTAATTTAGGCTGTCAAACTTCACTCAATTATCTTCTCTCAGTTTAACAGCAAAATGTTACAACCCCTTAAACCAGTGATGGCGAACCTATGACATACGTGTCACCACTGACACGCATAGCCATTTTCGGTGACACGCGTCCACATGCCGAGACCTCACTTCCGGATGGCGGCGGAATGCCACAGGCGATGCATCTCTTGGGGCCTTGTGGACTTCCGGCGAGGCAAGATGGCGGTTGGCACGGAGCCGCAGAGCTCCTGAAAGTGACCAGCGCTGCAAGAGCTGCCGGACGGGCTCCCGAGCCACTGAAACCACCACCACTGCCCGGACACTGGGGGTCGCCAGTGCAGCAACCGGGGAGCTACCGGACCCCACCCCCACCCCGTGAACCTGACGGACTGCCTTGAGGCACTCCGGAGGCTGGAGGAGGAAAAAGGAAGCCCCAGCCCCACTGCCGCCGCAGAAAGAAAGGAGAAAAGAAGGAAAAACAAGGCAAAGGACAACAGGGGTCCGCTTGCTCCGTTGCCGTCCCTGTCGCCCCCGCCCTCGCCTCAAGGGAGAGGAGGGGGGCCCTTGGGGGAGGGAGAAGAACCCCGACCCCAACCTCGCTGCTGCCACCGCTGCCACCTCACCACCATCCCAGGAAGAGAGAAGAGACACCCAAATAAGCTGAAACCCCTTCCCTGTTGCCCCGCCGCCACGCAAGCATAGCCGAGTGAGGAGAGAGGTGGGCTGAAGAGGGCCACGAGGAGGCACAGGCCCAACCCGAGCCCACCTCCCCAGCAGCAGACCGGTTGGAGGAAGGCCTGAGCCCAGAGTCCCACTGGGAAAGACCTCTGGGTTTTGCCTTATTTTTTCCCCTTTTTAATTTTTTTTTAAAAAAAACTTTTAAAAAATTTCCCCTCCCCCTTTTCCTTTTTTTAAGGGGAAACAATGATGCATTTTTGTTATTTAAACTATAAATATCACGAAATTATGTTTTTTTTTTCTCTCGAAGTGACACACCACCCAAGTTATGCTCATTTTTTTGGCGAATTTTGACACACCAAGCTCAAAAGGTTGCCCATCACTGCCTTAAACCCAGCCTCCTGCTCTGAGTACAAGTAACAGCCAGCAGAGCTAACAGGGAACTCTCCACGGTGCTGAAAAGGCCTGACTGATCTCTAATGTTTCTTACCAAGCCGGGTTACGTTCTTATGAAACTGACTTTCTTTTTATTTATAGGATTATTATTTTTACCTGCCCTTCACTGTAAGGTCCCAGGGATAGCGGCAAGGTGTTACAGCAATGGAAAATAAAGCCACTGCAACACATAAAACCAAATGGAGAACATTGCAATTTGCAATAGCCCTGCTTACTGACACTTTATCTAGCTTAAACCTACTGAAGTAATTTGGTTGCTACTTACCCTCCAAGACTAATCCAGCTGCAGAGTGGTTCTGCTAGAACCCACATTAGCCCCTGTGTGCCTACTAATGCAACATAGCCACTTTTTCACAAGCACTCCAAGAACCCTGGGATTCCTCCTCTGCCCCTGCCTCTTGACACTAGGATCATGTGCCTGTTGCTCAGCCCCTTTTTGCTATCTTATAACTGCAGGCATTTAACCTTCCCATCATCCTGAGCTATTTCTTAGCAAATGAGGGAGGCATATTAAGATGTTCTGCAATGAAGGGGAAAGAACATTACATCTACTTATTGCTTCTTCTACTGTTGTTGTTACTTCTACTGTTGCAGACAGTGATATCCAAGCCAGCCCTGTATTCAAAGAAAATAATATAACTTGTTGTTGTTGTTGTTTAGTCATTTAGTCGTGTCCGACTCTTCGTGACCCCATGGACCAAAGCACGCCAGGCACTCCTGTCTTGCACTGCCTCCCGCAGTTTGGTCAAATATAACTTACTGTATTTTAAATGTTATACAGACTGGTTGTATAGAATACATGGTGTCCTAGAAATGTTGTTGGACTGAAATTTCCATAAATCCCAGCCAGCATGGTCAGGGATTATGGGATTTGGAGCACATCAACATCTAGAGAGCACCACATTGGCTACCACTTTTTAAACAAATTATGCATTTTTAATAAATTTTGAGACACCTTGTAATCCCAAAAGGCAATGTATAAATGCTGAAATAAATCACATTTGATAAGACTTCCTTAAGTGGAGGCTCCTCTAGAAGAGTGAAGAAGTGGGTACTTTTTATCTGAGATGGTGACTGGTTATAAAAACGTGAAGGCATCTGTGGACCAATCATATTTGGCCACTTGATAACCCATAGGAGGGAGACTAACAATACAGTAATGACAAATATACTATGAAGATCTCAAAGCAGAATAAAAACATAATCTGTGCATGTTTCTCTCTACTGTACTCCCATCCTTTCAAAGCCTGCTAAATTAATCTAGACACTATTAATATAGATATATACCATTGCTTAAAACCAGCATGAATATTCAGATCATCTGAGACTCAGAACACTAACCCCCTAGGCCATTCTTGTCATTGAAATCCCAGTGACAAACTCAAGAATACTGAACAGAATAGAGGAAGAGACTGCTCACCAAATAACTCACTAGGTGGGGTTAATAGGTTAATGGGATGCTGTAGCCATACATATCTCTTTGATTTCAACTGAGCAGTTGGATAGGGAAGCACTTACCACAATGCAACAGAGCTTTTGAAAACAAAGACGCAAGCAGAGATGGCTTACAACCAGCACAGTGACATAAGCTCTTTAAATAATAGCTGTTCCTTTCAAAGATGAAATTAAATTAAACCAAGAGCCAGTAGTCAAAGGACATATATTTTTGGAATGATATCAGGAGAAAGAATATTAACTGACATGTGGAAAAGATAGCACTCCTTTTCCCTCTTTTCTTTTAAAAAGGGCTCTTAAGTTGTCTAATCACCACAATATTTTTGGGTGGCCAGGTTTAATCTTGTCCTAACATGTAAACATACAAAGCACAGCAATGATATGGTAAGAGAAGGCTGTGCAGCCATTAGCTAAGGAATTTTGTTTTTATTTGCAAACTAGCACTATTGCCTTTAAGCACACAGTTCCCGTGTTTCCTTATTAAATATTTATGAAGCCAAAGCCTTATTTCACTTAACTTGTGTTATCTTTGGTTTGAGCGAGCAGTGGAAGAGCTATTGCTAAAGCTTTCCCAAATCATTCTTACACCCTTTTGCTATTGGAAATGCATAGTGCGGGCGAGGGAGGGAGGGAATTAGGCTACAATGCAAGCTCACTTGGGGCCAATTCCTGGAAATCCAAACCCAGTAAGATTGGGAATGTATTCAAGAGCCACATCCTAATAAGCAAATACAATAGGTGGACTTTTTCATAAATGCCCCCTATTATGTGCAGAGAGGAAGGACGGAAAAGAGACTCACTCTTTTACCCAGGGTGCAAGCAGCCCCAGACCACAAAAGGTCATATCACTCTCCCCCATCCTTTTGGCATCATTTATTAGAGAATATTTGTCATGTAGAAGAAACATTTTCTTTTCTGCCTACGGAGCAGTGAATTGATTGTCAAGAAGAATCAAGTTGCAACAATAAATTTACCTCAATTCATAGGCCTCCAGAGTAGGAAAAGAACTCTCTATGCTCAACAAACCAGAGCTTTGGGGTACTATATACTGTACAACAGGTATGGGGAAACGTTGGCTCTCAAAATATTGCTGAACTACAACTCTGTCTCTGGCCATTGCCCATGCTTGCTGTGCCTGGTGGGAGTTGTCACTAAAAACAGAAATGTGTACAAACACATGTTTTGAAAGGCATGTACACCAACATACAAGGATTGTACCAGCAATGGATGGTGTTCCCAGATACATATTTTCCTGTGACCTGGGATAGCTCAGTCGGTAGAGCATGAGATTGTTAATCTCAGGGTCATGGATCCGAGCCCCACGTTGGGCAAAAGACTGCCTTGCAGGGGTTTGGACTTGATGGCTCTCGTAGTCCCTTCAAATTCTACAATTCTATGATGCTATGGTTCCTAGTGTGTGAGGCAGTTCTGTGCCCTCTATCAGATGCAGTTTTATAACTTTCAAAGGTAAAAGTGCTTTCCAAATGCTAATCTTGGGAGGGGCATAGCACCACCAGTACGTATCCAAAATAATAGATATACTTGGTGAATATGTACTTCTTGATATCATGCCAAGATGCTTATCTAGAGTTCCAGCAATCTGTTCTGATCCTAGAAACTCTCAAGGCTGAAAACCAAAGTACCCACAAGAACTCTCTCACACACATGCACACAAAACACAAATATTATTGCTATCTCCCCCTCCTATTGACAATAGCTGAAATGTTTTCAGTCATAAAACAGCACAGTTCATTGTTTGCTAACCAGAATGCAAATCAAATGTTTCAATCATTGCACAATGTGGATGATTGCTAGCTATATTTCAATAAATGAAAGCAAACTTATTTGCAAACAGTGCCACGTATCTGCATGTGACTCAGCAGTTCCAACAGTGAAAGCCATGGTTACATCATGTATCAGTCCTGAGGTTAAATACCTCTGTGTCTAATACACAACCAAATTGAATAAAAATGTTGCACCTGTTTATGGAAAGCACAGTGAAAATTCTCTCATTGTGAGCATGGTGTCCTTTTCATTGCCCAGCTACAAATAGTGTGATGCAATAGAAGGTAGAAAAGGAGAAACGGTTGAGAAGCATTTTAAGAAAATCGGAGTATTGAAAAGAAAGGAAACCACTAAGATACAGAGGAACAAAAACAAAACATTTTATGATTTTTCTTCAGTTTTAGGAGTCACAAAGATTGCATGGTCTTTGAAAAAACATTTTAGGACTTTTAAAGCCCACTTGCTACTTAAAAACAACACAATGTTGTAAGAACTTTAAAAAATAGTGCTACACTAATATCATTTCACCCAAACATTATGACATTTAACATCTGAAGGTAGAAATGCTAAGAATTGTCAGACCAATTATGGGGAATGAGCTAGAACAAAACAACATTGTTACAGTCAACTTTTATGCTTTATTGTTCAATTGGATCTTGGCTACATTATAATATAAAGAAACTACAATTGACTAGATCATACATGACCTCTGCTTAAAAACCTCCAAGGAAGGAAAGTCCAACACCTCTTGAGGGAGTCTGTTCCACTATTGAACAGCTCTTATTGTTATAGAAAATTGTTCCTGATGTTTAGTTGGAATCTCCTTTCTTGTAACTTGAATCCATTGGTTTGGGTCCTACCATCTGAAACGGGAGAAAACAAGCTTGCTCCATCCTCCAGGTGACAGCACTTCGATATTTTGAAGATGGCTGCTATATCCCCTCTCGGTCTTCTCTTTTCCTGGCTAAGCATACCCAATTCCTTCAACCATTCCTCATAAGGCATAGTTTCCAGATTATTTATCAACATGAATGCCCTCCTCTGCACACATTCCAACTTTTCATTATCTTTCTTAAACTGTTGTGCCCAGACACAGGTGTGGTCTGACCAAGGCAGGATAGAGCATGATTTGTATTTCCTTGGGACACTATGCCTCTGTTGATGCAACATAGAATAGCATTAGCCTTTTTTTGCTGCTGCATCACACTGTTGACTCATGTTAAGCTTGTGGTCTACTAAGAACCCTAGATCCTTTTCACATGTACTGCTAGCAAGCCAGTGGTCGCCCAGCTAATATTTGTGCAGCTGGTTCTTCCTGCCTAAGTACAGAAGCTTACATTTGTCCCTGTTAAAAGTCATTGTGTTAATTTGGGCTTAGTTCTCCAATCTGCTAAGATCACATTGAATTCCAATTCTGTCTTCTGTGGCCATTTTGGTATCTTCTATATAAATTGGATGAACACACCTTCAACACCTTCATCTAAGTCGTTTTAAAAAGTGTTGCACAGCAACAGTCCCAGGAGGAGAACCCTGGAACACAAATCCACCTAACAGTTCTCTTGCCCACTCCATATTTTACCAGATTCTCCGCAAGAATATCATAGGGGACTTGGTCAAAAGCCTTCCTGAAATAAAGATATACTACGGTATATCCACAGTATTTCCATGATCTACAAAGCTTGTAACTTGAGAGAGAGAGAGAGAGAGAGAGAGAGAGAGAGAGAGAGAGAGAGAGAGAGAAGGGTGGCATGACTTGTTTTTGAGAAACCCCCATGTTGGGTCTTAGTAATCACAGCATCCATTTCTAAGAGCTGACTGTTTAATAATCTGTTCTAGGACCTTTCCTGGTATGGATATCAAGCTCACTGAGTGGTAGTTACCTGGACCTTCTCCCCCCCCCTTTTTTAAGATGGGGACATTTGCCCTCCTCCAGGCTGCAGAAACACATACAGTGGATCCTTGGTTTACGAATTTTCGGTTTACGAATGCCATGGACCCATCTGGAACAGATTAATCCACTTTCCATTACTTTCAATGGGAAAGTTCGCTTCAGTTTATGAACGCTTCAGTTTATGAACAGACTTCCGGAACCAATTGTGTTCATAAACCGAGATACCACTGTATATGAAAGGATATAAAAGCTTTATGAAGAATTACTCTGTGGCCTGTGGTCCACAGTATATACACTAACAACCAAATAATATTAGAATCATAATCTGAATTGTGGGGTTGGAAGGGACCTGGAGAATCATCTAGTCCAGGCATCCCCAAACTGCGGCCCTCCAGATCCCTAGCTAACAGGACCAGTGGTCAGGGAAGATGGGAATTGTAGTCCAAAACATCTGGAGGGCCGAAGTTTGGGGATGCCTGATCTAGTCCAACCCCCTGCAATGCAGGCATACTGCAGCCAGCCGATATGGAGATCAAACCTGCAAATCTATGGCTTCACAACACTGAAATGCAGACGCTGGAAGGAATTCAACATTACATCAGTACAATCATTAATTTCTGCTTGCCGGATGGCATGATCTCTCCCCCCCCCCCCACACACATGTTGTTCCAGAGGTTCTCCTGAGCTTCCAGAGTAGATTTGGGGAGATGCACAGAGGAGGAGAGGGGTGAAAGCCCTGTTGTACTAGCAGGAGTCTTGGAGCTGGTTTCCACTAGAGCACCAGGTCAGCTGAATCCAGCCCACTGTATACATCTGTGAATTCTGCAACTTCTAGCTGGGATGACTGGGTACATTCTTCAAATGCAAACTGCACCACAGCAATATAACACAAAGACTTGGTTGCCCAAATCACTGATATGCTGAAGATGAAGATTTGAAGATGAACACCACAATAGAGGTGTTTCAGAAATAATAATAATAATAATAATAATAATAATAATAATAATAATAATAATTTTATTTATACCCCACCCATCTGGGCGACTTCCAACAGAACACTAAAAAACAGAATAAAACTTTAAACATTAAAAACTTCCCTAAACAGATATACCATTTTGACTTATGAAGTCTTTTTCAGTGACAAATTGTTGGGAAAGGGGACATCCTTGTGAACAGGCTCAGAGAGCAAATTCATATGATTAATTATGCTGCTGCAGACTTTTATGCTGCAGTCGAATAAAAATAGTCTAAGGGTCTTCCGCAGTACAACAAAGCCCAAAGGCTCTCAGTCTTCGCTTTCGTCATAAAGATACACTCTGTGCTGCAAGTTAGAGAAGGCTCGACTATGCAACTGTGCCCGGAGTCTCCCCATCCCCCTTGCCCTCCAACTTCCTACAATTTAAACATTCTTACAATATCCACATTCTATTTCACAGCAATATTTATCTTAGGAAAATTTATATTATTATTATTATTATTATTATTATTATTATTTATACCCCACCCATCTGACTGGGTTTCCCCAGCCACTCTGGGTGGCTTCCAACAAAATATTAAAATACGGTAGTCCATCAAACATTAAAAGCTTCCCTAAATAGGGCTGCCTTCAGATGTCATCTAAAAGTCTGGTAGTGGTTGTTTTCTTTGAAATCTGATGGGAGGGCGTTCCACAGGGCGGGCGCCACTACCAAGAAGGCCCTCTGCCTGGTTCCCTGTAAGGGAACCACCAGAAGGCCCTTGGAACTGGACCTCAGTGTCCGGGTAGAACGATGGGGGTGGAGATGCTTCTTCCTATACTGGACCGAGGCCATTTAGGGCTTTAAAGGTCAGCACCAACACTTTGAATTGTGCTCGGAAACGTACTGGGAGCCAATGTAGGTCTTTCAAGACTGGTGTTATGTGGTCTCGGCGGCCGCTCCCAGTCACCAGTCTAGCTGCTGCATTCTGGATTAGTTGTAGTTTCCGGGTCACCTTCAAAGGTAGCCCCACAGAGAGTGCATTGCAGTAGTCCAAGCGAGAGATAACCAGAGCATGCACCACTCTGGCGAGACATATCCAGAACAGAGTTCTTAGACAAATGAGATCTGTTTAAAACAATTATTTAAATTATGAAGAAATGTGCTCCAGCTCTGTAAAAAGTTTGCTCACGAATCATATTCTTGTGACTCAAACCCTGTCCAGTTATTTCTATCCAGTTATCTCCAGGATGCTTTGTAGGGATCAGAAAATGGGCCCTGTCATGGTTGTAAATCACAAAGTGGTTACGTCTGTATTTTTAACAACACACACACACACCATAGAAGAATCAAAAGCTGGACAAATTCTCTGGGTAAGCAACCCAAGAAGGTTTCTGAAACCCCATGCATGTCATTTCTACACGGATGGGGAACCCGTGGTCTTCCATATGTTGCTAGACTCCAACTCCCATCAGCTCCAGCTAGCACAGTCAATAGTCAGGGATGATGGGAGTTGCAGTCCAGTAACATCTGGAGGGCTACAGGTTGTATGCCCCTGACTTTATGCATCATCTTGGCAAATACTCTTACGTATGTGAATAAGTACAGTATTCATAAATGCGAAAGGTTAAAAAAAACCACGTTGTGTTTTTTTTTTTACAAAATAAATAGTAATGCCAACCAGTAGAGCAGTTTCAGCTGCAGAATGGAGACAATGCTAAACAAAGGCACACCTGCTTCTACGGTAGCAGTGCAAATAGGAACACCTTGCAAGTAAAAAGAAAATGAACATGTTCTGCAAGCAAGCATTCAGCAGAGTTAATAAATGTGTGCGATGTCAGTCTAACAAATTTCACAAATACTCCAGAAATGTTGGAGAAAAATCAGCTAGGCATTTTCAGAAAGTGTGACTCCTCCATAGCTGCCAAGTTTTCACTTTTCTCGCGAAGAAGCCTATTCAGCATAAGGGAAAATCCCTGTGAAAAAGGGATAACTTGGCAGCTATGGACTCCTCTCCAGGACTATACATATATTGTTATAATACCGTCTAAGCCTCTCAGAAGATGATTTATCAGCTCCAAACAATTCAAAGCTGTTCTCCTTCTCCTCCAGTGGAAGGCGAAGTTGAAATCTTATTTAGGGGGAATGAAACAGTAGATAACAATAGCTCAATACCCAAGCGGGAGGAGTACAGTTTAGAGACTGGAAAACTTCAAAGGTTACTACTGTACTATCTTATGCACATCTACTTGGAAGTAAGCTTCAATGATACTGTATTCTGACAAGTTATTTTTGCATATTCATAAATAACTAAGAGCAAGCCAAAATTTACTGTTCTATGTTCACGGTAGTTGGAAGAAGCTTTTTGTTGCGTGGGGCCCCTGACTTAATGTTAACCATTGCTGAATAACAATTTGAAGGATCTACCGTAGCTATGGATTCAATCCTGTTCACCCTAATCCTTCTTGTAAAAGAGAAACATGCCAAGCTTCCCACTAGCTGTGAAAGTGGGAAGGCAGAATTTAAAGCAGGCATAGGCAAACTCAGCCCTCCAGATGTTTTGAGACTACAATTCCCATCATCCCTGACCACTGGTCCTCCTAGGGATGATAGGAGTTGTAGTCCCAAAACATCTGGAGGACCGAGTTTGCGTATGCCTGATTCAGAGTGTCAAGCATGCTTGCTAGTAAGCAGCAAGTCCCTAATCTCTTACTTACATTTGAGTAGGCTCCTTTAGGATTGCATTGAAGGCTTGTGACTACTTTCATTGGCTATGAAGAATATACAAGTATACATTATTTTTATTTGTATGCCACCTTTCCACTGTTCAAGACATGCTCAATGCAACATGAAAAAATATACGTAACTGCAAATGTTACAAAAGCAGTCATCAACAATAAGGAAAACATTTCAATTTTCACATAAATCACAATGATATAACAACAGTCTCCAACAACTCTCAGCTGTTTGATCCTGTTGGGATAGAACAGAATGAATGATCTGACATTAAAACCATGTAACTTTTCCGTAGTTGAACTAGCCTTTGGCTCAAGCCCATGCATACATATTTGAAAAGGAAGTGTATCTTACTGTGTCCGATGGGGCAAAAAAGTACATGTACATAGGAATAAGGCCTTAGTTCCATTGCCTCTCATTAGAAATAAACTGTTTAGTTTTTTGGGTGCAAATATTCCATTTTACATGGCTTGGGGGTTGAACTAAAGCCGTTCCCAAGCACGAGAAACTAACCATGCAAATAAATATACTGCGCCCTGATAAAAGCTTGAGAAGCTGTGTGATATGAGGACATATTTGCAAGCCTGCAAACCGAAAGCATATCTAGTCCAGCATCTCTTTCTCACAGAAGCCAGCCAGACGCTTACAGGAAGCTCACAAAGCAGGACATGAGAACAATATCACTCTCTCCTGCCCATGCTCACCAGCAACTGGTTTTCCAAGATCTGCAGCCTCTGAGCCCGAAAGAGTGCTCAGCCATCATTATAAGTAGCCATTGATTACACATATTGATTAAAACTATGTTACGACATATGGCATTATGGTTGAGCAGAAAAGCCCTGCACATTTATTCGTCTCTATGTGGGAAGGGGAAGCCGCTATCAAGATAGTGAATCCCTGTCCCCGCTAAGTGACCTATAGACCGTGTGCACAAAGGCCTGCGCACATTGGCATCAACTGCACCACCTGCACACTGCTATATGCATCATGTCCTGTACAAACATTCTTTGGTATGAGTAGACACTGAACTCCACACACAGAGAGAGAAAGAGAGAGACTAAGCATTGTTGTATTTTTTTTATGTTTTTTGTGTTATTTGTCAGCTGCTCACAGAACTTTGTTACTCGGTAGCATACATTAATAATAAATATCTATGCAAAGCTAAATCACTTCAAATATAGATTATAACACTGCCAACACCAACTTTTCAAAAGGCGCCTGTCCAACAAACAAACAAGCCAACATATGTCACCTGTGCTGATGCTCTAGGAAACCAACTAACCAACCAACCCAATCATTGACTATCCTGCCTTTATTGGAACCAACTGAAATGTCACAAAGTAGTGAGTAAGCTTTCAAGTTCTCATTAATTAAATAATAATCAATACACCACACGTATGCACTTCTAAGTTCAGCACAATGCTTTTTCAGGTTGGCTGTTATGCAAATGAAGTGGGGAGGGAGAAGGAAATGCATTATTAGGCATAGCTGTTTGGAATATTTAAAAAACATAAGTATTTTAGGAGTGTATGCCACCAAGTCCTAATCTGAGTAGACCCACTGAAACCAATGGAACTGACAAATTTATGCCCATCAGGCAGGCCTTAGGTGGATACAACCCTTAGTGCATGTTTCACCTGGAATAAAAGTGTGTGTGTATGTGTGTATCCTGTTTCTCATATTTTAAGACATACCCATAAAATAAGCCATAGCAGGATTTTTAAGCATTCAAGGAATATAAGCCATACCCCGAAAATAAGACATAGTGATAGGCGCAGCAGCAATGCCGGCCATGGCAGGAGGAAAAAAATAAGACACCCCCTGAAAATAAGTCATAGTGTTTTGGAGAAACACTATATATATATATACACACACACACACACACACACACACACACACACACACACACCAGAAACGTACACAACAAACCTGTTCCAAAATTTAAAGGAAAGCAGTAAACACCTACAACTTATTGGCAAGGCAGGTGGGGCGAGATGGGGAGGGTGGGGGGGGGGACCTCCAAGCTCTGCCTGCCCAACCTTTCTCCTCGTTCCTTGCTGCCATTCTGGACTTGTGTCACCAGAGGTCTTCCAGGAAATATGGTCACTAGTGCTTAGCAACCAACGAGGAAGAACGGATGGAGGAAAGGGTAGACACGCTCCCCACCTATCCCTAAGGCTGACTCAATGTCTCTCTCTCTCTCTCTCTCTCTCTCTCTCTCTCTCTCTCTCTCTCTCTCTCTCTCTCTCTCTCTCTCTCTCTCTCTCTCTCTCTCTCTCTCAGAGATGGGGAGGGGGGAAATAAACACATTTCCCACCCAGAAAAGTTTTTTTAAAACACAACACAATCGAAGCGAGTGACTTTTAGCTGCTCCAAACCACCAATAAGCAGCATTGGGGTGACTCAGGGTCTAAGGCAAGAGAGAGGGTGTTGTTTATATAAAAACCAAAAAGGCGCGGCTCCAACTTCACCTGCCCAGCTTCTCCCATTCGTTCCAAAGTAGCAGCAGCCCGAGATGGGGGGGTGGACGACTTTACTGCTGCCGCCTCTCTGCCGCGAGACAGGCGGCTGTAGGCGACTTCTCCCGACGCGCAAGTGGCAGCCGGGTGCGCGCAAAGCTCTAGCCTGGTCCGCGCCACGAAGAGAAGGGAAAGTGAGGGAGGGGGGTGAGAGGGAAACCAGCACTTACTTGCTCCCATGCCCCGAAGGTGGAGTTCGGCGCCCAGCTACAAGTGAATGCGCTGGCGCTCTCCGTGGTTTGGTCCCCTCGCCCGGCTGGCCACAGGCTCCCTGTCGGACTTTCTTCCCGTCCTTTGGGCCACTTCTCTTTCCCTCTTCCTTCTCTCTCCAGGTACTCCCTCCAGAGCGAAGGGGAAAGTGTCGTCGCGCCTAGAGAAAACCCTCTTCAGAAACACTTCAGCGCCTGCCTTCCCTTGACCGGCGGTAGCAACAGCAGCGCCAGCGCCCCCCCTCTCTCCTGCCCACGTGAGCCGAGCGAGGCCGGCCCCACCCGGGCTCGGGGGACCCAAGCAGCCCCAGGCGCTGGAGGGCTTGCCGGAGGGGGGGGGGCGGGCAACAGGGCGCGGCTTGGCGAGGCGGAGGAAGGGAAGGAGGGAGCTAAAGAGAACTTAGCGCCGCTGGGCGCGCGCAGGGCAGCTGTTTTGCGCTCCCCCCCCCATCTCCGGCGCGCCGGCTGGGCGCAGTTCGAGATGGAGAGAAAGAGTGTCGTCTGTGTCTCGTGTGTGGAGGGGAGGCTTGGACAGGGAGGGGCTGCCAGAGGGAGGGTGGTGAGCAAGCCGCTTGGGGGGGGGGGTGTGTGAAGGGAGGAAAGGGCTGTGTCGTCCAAGCAGACCACCATTAAAGATCTGGGATTGGGCTGCGGAGAGAGGCAAAGACCAGAGACGCCTGTTGAAAGCCACCAAGGCAGCTGGAACACACTCTCCAACCTGTGGCGAAAGCGAGTGGGTTGCCCTCGCTTGAGAAGGAGCGAAGGCGAAGCCAAATAAAGGACCACACAAAAACCTTGACAACTCCTAAAATATTTGAGCTCCCCCCCCCAGTTGATAGGCATGGCCATTCAAAGCGTGTGTGCGTGCCTCGATTGTGCAGGGTGGGGCTTGTCGCCCCACCCCCATATTTTATTCAAGTTGTCACCCCTGCCCTGCACAGACTCTATGCAATAAAATAAAAAGATCAGCATCCCCTCCCCTCCCCCCTCATAGTGTCTCGTTTACTGAATGTAAAGGGGTGGTGGTGGTGGGGAGGCTATGAATGGAGAGTGAAGATGCTATATGTACTTGTTTATCTGTTTTTGTATCACACAAAAATCTTGAATAAAAGCTAAATTGAAAAAAAGAATGTCATGATAAGCCTTCCATGATTCTAGATTCAAGTAGGTAGCTGTGTTGGTTTGACACAGTTGAAATAAATAAATAAAATTTAAAAAATTGTCCAGTAGCACCTTAGAGACCAACAAAGTTTGTTCTGGGTATAAGCTTTCGTGTGCATGCACACTTCTTCAGATACACTGAAACAAAAGTCAGTGTATCTTCTGTTTCAGTGTATCTGAAGCTGTGGACATGTACATGAAAGCTTATACCCAGAACAAACTTTGTTGGTCTCTAAGGTGCTACTGGACAATTTTTAATTTTTCTTTTTTACAATAAGCCTGTTTCGGCCAAAATGGATGCTGAGGGTGGGTGGTGGGGGAGACTTCCCAGAAAGGAGAAAATCCATGCCATAGGAGGTCCAGAACTTCATTAACGTATGACCCTGAAATTCCAGATCCTTGCTTTCTGTGATGCCCCCAAACTGAGTAATTGACACTCAAGGGGGGGGGCATAGGGACACCACAAAACCCAGCCTTGTCCGATTGACTCCAAACCGGTGCCAAATAGATGAGCAGGGGTGGCACAGCTAGATGGTGATGGCGAGATAGTGGCTAGATGTCTAGTTGATGTCTAGATGGTATCTAGATGGCTAGACATTTAGACAGCAGCTAGATGTCTAGATGGCATGTAGATGGGAGCTAGACATCCAAGTGGGGGCTAGACATCTAGCCACCATCTAGACAGGGCAAGACGTCTAGATTGTGGCTGGACATCTAGACAGTGGCTAGATGGCTTTAAGGGCCGTACTAGTCAAGGCATGGGATATCCATAATCAGATCTTATATAAACACTTAGGACTAGATAGCTCAGTTTATTAGAGCAGGGGTTCCCAATTAGCTAATTACTGACGGCCCCTTATTTTTCAAAAGCCAAGTCACCGACCCCCTGCTTTTGAAATTTTTTATAACTCTATGGTAGTTAGCTCTGCAAAGCAATTTTTTGAACAAAATGTGGGGCAGCCCCTCATAAGCGAAGGATTTTAGGTACAGTATACTAAACAACAAAGTGCAAAATTTGTGATATTATCGTGCAAAAATGACAAAAAAAAGTTGGGAGGAGGCAAGGAATGGGGCCATGGACCCCCTGGGTGTGTTCCACGGAACCCCAGGGATCCCCAGACCCTTAATTAGGAACCACTGGATTAGAGCATGGTGCTGGAAACACCAAGGTTGCAGGTTCGACCCCCCTATGGGACAGCTGCGTATTCCTGCATTGCAGGAGGTTGGTCTAGATCAGGGGTAGGGAACCTAAGGCCCGTGGGCCGGATGCAGCCCAATCGCCTTCTAAATCTGGCTCACGGACGGTCTGGGATCACCGTGTTTTTACATGAGTAGAATGTGTCCTTTTATTTAAAATGCATCTCTGGGTTATTTGTAGGGCATAGGAATTTGTTCATTCCCCCCCCCCCAAAAAAAAGAAAATATTGTCTGGCCCACTACATGGTCTGAGGGACAGTGGACCAGCCTATGGCTGAAAAAGGTTGCTGACCCCTGGACTAGATCCTCGGGGTCCCTTCCAACTCCATGATTCTATCATTTATATTGAGTTCAGCACTGCAGATGTCCCCAAATTGGATCAGAACATTCCCTAACAATGCCAATAGTAGTTCTGGGGATGGGATTTTGACCAAGGAATTTTGTGTGTGTGTTGGGGTTAATCAGTGGTAAGTTTAGACTCTGGACTTAAGGGTCTTTGAGGAGCAGTTCTTTAAAAAGAAATTCACATGACTTCACTTAAATATGTTGAAAGCCCCTGCTGAGCTGGGGGAATCCTCCTGTTCATTCTGATGAGTGGAACTTTGGACTTCTTCCCCAAAGTTCTTCTCTGGTGGTACCACTGATAAAGCCCTAGCTACACTAAACTTTCAAAGTAGTACCATACCATTTTAAATGGGCATTGTTGTTGTTGTTTAGTCGTTTAGTCATGTCCGACTCTTCGTGACCCCATGGACCATAGCACGCCAGGGCATAGCCTCCCTAAAAAATCCTGGGAACAATAGTTTGTTAAAAGTGCTAAAGTTGTTAGGAAACCTCTATTCCCCTAAATGCGCTACAAATCCCTCTGGGAATTGTAGTTCTGTGATGGGAATTAGGGCCTCCTAACAACTCTTAGCACCATTAACAAACTACACTTCACAGGATCCCTGGAGGTTTTTAAGCAGAGGTTGGATAGCCATCTGCCATGAATGCTTTAGCTGATATTCCTGAATTGAAGGGGGTTGGACTAGAAGATGACACTCGGGGTAACTTCTAACTCTCCAATGTTTTGATTCTTTGGGGGAAGCCATAGCTCTTTGAAGTGGTATGATACTGCTTTAAATGCATGGTGCAGATGGGGCACGAGTTAAACAGTGCAGTTGCCCAGTGTTCGGCCTCTCCCTTTGGCGGTTTTCAACTAGAAATATAAATGTTGGCTGAACCATCCGCAGCTCTAATGTACTGCAATTTGCCTCTAAGCAAATGAAGCCTAGAAGCTTACCAGTGTGCTACAAATTTGGTTGCCAGTGTCATGGAAGCAAATAGTGCTAACATGGAATTCTTAAGCGAGAACTGTGGTTATAATAGTTGATGCACACAATATGTTTCTCCCTGAAGCAGAGTTGCGAAGGGTAATTCTGTGCTAAATGAATTTCTGCCTGCCCTTCGCCTATAACAAGATGCCTGGTTGTTGGTTTTTTGGGGTGGGGTGGGGTGGAGTGGGAGGGTGGAGGAATGACAGTCTTAAACCATGTGTATCATACCAAAGTGTGTAGATTTGCCATCTTTTTCTTGGCAGGGTTTCTGAGCCCATTAAACGCTAGGACTTCAACTTTCTCTAGCATGGATATAAAAGCAATAGGATAATCACCACCTGCTGAATTTCTTCATCTCATTTGGGTATGTGTATTTTAGGTAGGGATGACAACTCCTTCTTTGGCAGGAGAACAGAACGGAAGGCACGCCTCTGAGAATAGTGCAAAAGAGCAGAAATCCAACATTTTCTGAGCATGGAAAAGATTGAGCAATAGATGATTCATCTATGGACTTTTTTGGGGGGGGGAGAGAAGGAGAGAAAAGACTATTGTGAAGGTATTAGGCATGGGACCCGTGGGGGAGGGGGGAGGAATTGGCAACCACTCCTTGTAAACAAATATACACACAAAGGCATGGCAGAAAAAAAGTCAGCAGGTGATTCCATTCCCCCACCCCTCGCCAATCACTTCAATTTCTGTGCTGGGAAATGTTTTACTTGATGAATTTCAGACCACGTTAAAGGCACAGGACACCTGCCAAAGTGCTTGCAGGGCAACAACAAAACTTTGCGAAGCTTGTCCTTCTATTGGGCATAGTGAGGCGGCATCTCACTTGAGCGTGTCATAAAAGGGCAGCACATTGTTAATTACGTATTTGGGCTAGAAACACTACCAGGGTGTTTGTGAGATATTTCTGTCTGGCGTGCTAAGATAACCTGGTTGAGTTTGGATAGTATGCACTGTGATTTGGAGGGTGGGGCAAGGGACACATATTTCCATATTTCACTGGGACGAGAAAGAGGACAGAGATCCCTCCGCTGGATTGACATTGCGAATGATTTGCCACAGCTGTTTATTACGTACTCTTTTGCATTGTTTATTATCATGAAATGTATTTATGTTACTGCTGGCTTTTTTCATTTTGTATTGTATGTTATCTATTTACATTACGTTGATCGTGCTACCAATGTTGCGCACCTTCCCGCGCCCTTTTGACAAAGAACAGCATACAAAAAGCTTCAAAAAAAATAAATCAATGCAAGCTACACACCGCCTGGGGTTGGGGTTCCCTCAATCACACAGCTATTACAGGTGCAGGAACAGTGTCCAATTTCCCTATTATTTTGTCCCTCTATGTACTCCATCGGCCTCTCAAAATATTGAGACTTGGCTGGGCGGGGAGGCGAAGGATTTTACAGATTCGTTCGCAGAATAAATGCCATGCGCCGCTGCTGCACACGCGTCTGGCGGTGAAGCTGATCTATGCCAAAAGAGAAACCTGGGGGGGGGGAATGCCCGCGAAGGGTTAAACCCTGGAAAAGAGCCAGTCCGCCCTGCAGCTCGTCGAAGGCAGAAGCAGCAATCTGTTCTAAAAGCCCTGTCGATTTCCCCGGGGCTTTCAAGGGAAAGCTAATGGCTGGGAGGAGAACGGAACGGAAGGCACGCACCAAGCGCAGGGAAGAGACAACACGCGCCCTTTAACTGGGCGTTGGCCGCCGCGGCGGAGCGAAGCTCTTCCGGGGAGAGCAGCCGGCAATCTCCGCGCGCAGCATAAAAGCAGCGGCTGCTGCAGACTTCGGAAGGGGCGCGCGAGGCAGGGTGGGCAGAGGTTGCGTTGTGGGACGGGGAGGGAGCGAGTCAGAGGCAGGGAAGGCGACAAAAAGCAAACGCCGCGGCCGGGCTGTGGGAGCTTTCCAAAAGGAACCCCTTTCGCTCATGATGGTCTCTAGGGATCCAGCAGCAGGCAGGCAGGGATTGGTAGCGCGTCAGGACGCCCACGGGGCCGTCGTGCCTCGACGGCTAGGGCGGAACATTATTACCAAAGGAGGGAGAAAAGCAGGCTGCATGGGCCTTCAGGGTTTGTTGGAGAGGGCAGGACACCCACCTGCTTTCACCCTCTCTGTACTACCTCTGTCTAGCAGATTGGGAATGAAACGTTGCAACAACAGTTGCTCTAAATTACTTTCCTTTGACTCCCAAGTCCTCAGGAAAAAAACTGTCAAAATCTTTCTGCAATTTCTTCTTTTAAAAGTATTTTTTATTTATTTACTTGAATGAGTGGGGGGTGGGACAGCTGCCCCGTACTCCCCTCCCCCGTTTTGCCCATGGCAGCGGAAGTGCCGGCTTGGCCCCCATGGTTGTGGGTGTCATGTAGTGTACATGGCCCTGGCACCGAAATTTGTGGCTGTTTGGCCCCTTCATGGGGAATTTTGTGGGTGCAGGGAGTTGGCACCGAATAAGAGATGGGAATAACAAGATGGGCTTGTTGTAGAGAGTTACTGAATGCCACTCCCCTGATTCCAACAGCCGAATTGGACAGTGAGATAGTTGAAACTGGCTGCTTCTGGTCCACACCCCCTTTTAAAGCAAAATATTTCGATGCAACTAGTTGGTAAAAGTTGGAAAGTTTGTGTGTGTGTGTGTGTACCTGCATGGGTAAAAATAAATTTTACTTTCCCCTATTTTTCATACAAATGATGGGAGGTTAGAACTAAAACAGGTTAATGATGGGCTTTACTCATTTGTGTATAAGATTGCTGTAGAAAGAGATGGATGTTACATTGGGGAAAAATAAGTAGAACTAGTTCAAACAGAGCACCATAAGTTCAGTTAAAGCGGGTTCTATAAAACAAAACACCTGAAGTGTTAAATGCCCGAGTAAATTTGCAGCCTTAAGCAATATAGGGTTTAGGGGTAAAGCAGAGAAGGTCCAGTCCTTCAGTTTTACAGATGTTCCTCACCTCTAACTTAAAAACACACATCTTCAAAATAGTTTTGTTGGGATGGAAATATTTACCACAAAATAACACAATATGGCTTTCTTGTATTTAAAACATTTAGTTTGTTGCTGTTCAACCTATAAAAAATACCCTAAAATGTGTGTTGAATTTTAAAGGGGAAATCCACCTTTTAAACAACAAAATATTTCTACATGGCTAATATGAACAGCTGCAGAACCATGCTCACTGATGCAGCAAACCCATTTGTGGTTCTATCGTGTTTGCTGCTTTTGTGTGGATTTCAAACCCCTTTCCCCCCTTTGTATCTGAGCATGCTGAAAAGGTTTCTCCTACTTTTAAACCTTTTAATAAACACTTGTCAACCTTCTTTAAGTGTTTCATGTAGGAGTATTGCTGATGCCTTTTCAAAGTAGCCTTGCAATTTTCCTCTTTATAAATGAATTTTGTCCTTTTACATTACATGAGATCAATATGCTTCATCTTCCTATTATGTTGTTGTGGAAAAACAAACGGGAAAAACCCTATGAATCAGTTGTGGAGCTTTCATTGTTAGGAATGCTCTTAATTTCAAGTAATTGTTTCCAGCCTGTTAAAACAGCAGGTGCTCTCTTTCAGTAATTGATGGCAGTATGGTTTCACTTTTCACACCTTGCAAGAGTTCCTTATCAGTCGCCTGATTTAGAAATCATCTTTGATCATTATCAATAGGCTGCATATATTGCAGATTAAAATTATGGGTTGTAAAGATGGAACTTCTGTGCTGTAAAGCTTAGAATAAAAAAAATCTTGTTAGGAGTGGGGGGGGGGACTTCTCTATCCACCCTTCTCCATGCCATACATAGTTTTTAAAAACTTCAACATTGCTGCCTCTTACTCACCTTTCCCTCAAAATTAAGAAGTCCCAAATTCTGCAACCATTCTTCAATCCCTTTGATCATTTTGATTGCCCTTTTCTGCATAAATTTAACCATGATGTCTTTAGGCAGTCAGTTGTTAGGCCACTGCAGAAGTCCTTCTCAAAAAGCTGAATTGTATTCTTGTAAAGCCTGGTACGATGTTCTGGAACCAAGCAATGAGGAATGTTGGACGTATCTGGTCATTTGAAGTTTTCTGCTATCCCTTTTATTATAAGCTTCAAACAGTGAGGACTATAGTCTGCCTCTTTGGGATGGAGCAGAACATACTGAGTTGTTCCAGTAAGGGTTTTTGTTTAACTTCAGTGGTTTGCTTCATGAATAAGTTTATGGTTTCACTGTCCATCTTAGACATGTCTGATATGTGGTTCTGTGCTCTGTCAACCTGAGCTCCCAGCAGCTTGATGGTACGTTCAGGGCCTTTAGCATATGCGGTGCTATGGTGCAAAGATCCACCCAGTGCCCCCCACAGTTGTTGAGCTTCTTTAAGGGAGTCTCACGCTGCTAAAAACATACCACCGATTGCGCAAGGGAAAGCAGATCGCAGATCGCACCAGGTAAAATAACGTATCAGAACGCCACCAGGGAAAACAGCATCACCGGATGGAAGGGGTAACAATACACCTGCAGGAAGGGGTGGCGACACACACTTTTGCCCCTTCCCAAAGAGAAATCAGGAGTGTACCATCCTCAGTGGCAGAGCAAGGTCAGGTGGTGCCATTTAGGGGATTGATGGGTTAAGCAAATGTCGATTACAGTATTTGTATACTGTATTACCAAAAGATCATGATCATGACCATTCCATGATCAGCAGAGATGTCTTTTGGAGATATTTAAAGGACTATAGGACTATCTATACCCAGAAGTAAAAACTGCTAGAGGTCTGGTCTGCACCTAGTGACTCATTTCCAAATTATTAATTTTGGAGGTCACTTTCTTATAACAATATACTCTTTCCCTCCACCCACCCAGCAAAAAAACCACAGTTCTTTTCAGATGTTGGTAATTTACACTGCCGCCGCCACCTGCTGCTTTAGTGAACAAGATGAAACCATGTTGAGCACAACAGGACAACTCCCACGGTGCTCAGCCTCCCATAAGTACTTTCTGGAAATGGCCCTGGAGGTAGGAGCAGAGCCACTGAAGCACAGGGTTCCCAGCTTCATCTCCCTGAGATGCTCCAAAAGGATACCATGGTACTGAAAACTGCCAGTCAATCAAGGGGAACAAGCAGGGTCACATTCCACCTATCTTTCTCCCAATGACTCTTGTCAACCATGGCTACTAAGGCAGGTTCAGTGGTATGGCCAGCTGAAGCCAGACTAGAACATATCCAAGTTGCCTCCAAGCAAGCCTGAACCTGGACTGCTGCCACCCTTTCTAGTGCTTTGCCCCCAAAGGGGTTACTTGCCAGTGTAATAGTTGTTTAACTACTGAGCCCAGGGAGATCTTCTTAAGGCAGGGACACACCCACTGCATTCAGAACTACAATACCTCTCAGATAAAAAGGAACCTGTGAAATTCAGAGCTACCTAAATCTGGTCTTGCGGGCAGATACAAGAGTGCTGTTCATCATTGTGCTGATGGTTATTATTTTTCAAATGGAGCTACTGCACCCCGCCTTGGGGTCCCTTGTGAAGAGGGGTGGGGCTGAAAATATTTCAAGCAAATAGGTAGCTAAATGAGGAAAGCCCTGTTAAGTTTTACAGCCTAAAACAGGTTAACAATACAAAAGATTACAACTGTTTATCTTATAATCTGCTTCTGAAGTCATTTTGTTTTTAAATTTTTTTATTGGTTTTATATCACAATAAACAAAGAAAACAACCACATAACATAAAACAAAAAACAAATAACAATACATGAATTCATTTTGATTTTTCTTTAACTTATCAAACCATTGTCCTCGGGACTTCCCCAAGCCCCCCCCCCCCGGTAACTGATTCCCATTTCTAATCATCTTTAACAGTTTCATCTTACTCTTTTCAAAACTTAAACTGTTTCATTTCTTTTACCACTTCAAAACAACTACACTACATTCATCTTAACTTTCCTCCTATCTATTTTAATCCCTAACACCTAAAATAAATTTTCTTCCATAGAAGTCCTTATATTTATACACCACAATATTTCCATAAATAAACTTTAAACTTGTTCCAATCTTCCTCCACCTTCTTTCTGGTCTCGGAGTCTCCTCGTCAGTTCAGCAAGTTCTATGAAGTCCATCATTTTCATCTGCCATTCTTCTATAGTTGGTAATTCTGGTTTCTTCCAGTATTTTGCAATTAAGATTCTTGCTGCTGTCGTGGCATACAAAAAGACAGAGTCATTTTGATGGTGTCAGAGGGGCTTTCATCATTGTACTCTTTTTGCCGCCTGCTAAAAACATTTTTGTTTACCCAGATATTGAGAATGCTGATGTGTTCTTAGTTTATTATTGCTTCCAATTCTTTGGATGTTTTAATTGTGTTCACTAATAATTTCATTGTATTATCCTTTTTGTTAACTGCCTTGGGGGTTTTTTTCCGGGGAGGGGGGCATGGGCGGTTACAATCACTTGGGATATAAATTTCACGAAATAAATAAAAATAATATGTTTAAAAACAAACTCGGAGATAGCTACATTCCACTTGCAACAGAAAGCCCACCAGCTGACCTGCAAGATGTGATTTCTCTACAAGCCTCACAGTTATTACACAATTTGGAAAAAAAACTTTTAAAATCAGTGGAACTCCACTCTAGAATTGTACACCTTCTTCTCTAGGAGTAAGCTCCATTGCACTCAGCGGTGCTTACTTCTGAGTAGGCTTAAACTGTTATGCTGCAATCCTCTGCTGCAGCCTAACAGTGATATCCTAAGCACTCCTGTCCAGAAATATGCACATTTACCTGGGAGTAAGCTCCAATTAAGACTGCTAAGGGTTGGCTTCCCTTTTTGTCAAATCGAACACCTCAGCCCTATCTAGGCTTGTTACTCGTAAGTAAGTCCTACAGTGGGCCTTTCTTCCTAGGACTTCAGTTGCTCTTCAATGATTATCAGAAAACTGCTTCCTATAGTTTTCGCATCCTCTCCTACATTGTTGTTGTTGTTTAGTCATGTCCGACTCTTCGTGACCCCATGGACCAGAGCACACCAGGCAGTCCTGTCTTGCACTGCCTCCTGCAGTTTGGTCAAACTCATGTTCATAGCTTCGAGAACACTGTCCAACCATCTCGTCCTCTGTCGTCCCCTTCTCCTAGTGCCCTCAATCTTTCCCAACATCAGGGTCTTTTCCAGGGAGTCTTTCTCTTGAAAGTTATTTTCTTGATGGCTTTGAGTTCTTTGCTGCATGCTCAATCCAATACTGATGAAGTATTGGATCAGAGGATTTTTTAAGATTTTTATTGTGGTGGTGAACAGAGCCTCCATCTTTAGTCCACGACCCTTCCCAAGGAATTTGTGAATAAACGAGATGATGACCAATGTGTATTTTCATAGAAATACTTCACTGTGAGGTAGTTTAGTTTTAATAATAAAATATTTCAGACCTTTAAAATGGAGAGTCCTGATTAATTCCCCTCCCCAAACCTTTTTTCTTTTCTTTCTGTTGCCTATCAATTACAAGTGGCAAGGAAGACAGTCACGGGGACAAGAACAAACACAAGCTAAATATAAACCGTGAAATTCCCCGAAACGAGAAGTAATCGACTATAATAGGGATTAACTGAAAATATCAACATCAAGAACTAAACGGTGCAAAAATAACTTAAGTAATAAATCAAAGTTATGGTAATTTTAAATGGACTTAAAGGCAGCCAATAACATTCCAGTAATAAAGGGTTAGACATCTCAACGTAAAAGCTCTACTTCTGCATCTTCAAAAAGGTTTGGAAACCTAAAATGCAGACAACAAAAGGAAATTCAACTAAGCTATATTAGCTTTTAAAAGACTTCAACAACTGGGCTAAGAAAGCTCCCGTGATCCAGTTGTTACTGGTGTTTGGCAAAGTCTGCTTTCTCATGCTTCCTGACTTACTTTTGGATATTGAGGCAGTTTGGCAAAAGAAGTTAATGAATTCAAAATAAATGGATATTAACTAACATGACATGGATAAGAGCTGTTTTGGCTGGCACAAAATGCAATACCTTGGTTTTGTTAGAAGATTTAGGAAACAGCTTGTGTAGGAAGACCTAGCAGAAACAACAATCTGCTGTCACTCTGTGGACAAATGTGGCATTGCAGATTTTTTATATTAAAAAAATTAAAACCCCATACATAAGTTATTTTATTTGTATGCCACCTTTCCACAGTTCAGACCATGCTCAAGGCAGCTTACAACGTTAAACAATACATAATCACAATATAACAAAAGTAGCCATAAACAATGAACGAAACGCTAAAAAAAGAAAGCCACAACCAACCAAATTGAGCAGTTTCCACATACCGTAAATCGCAACCAGATCCAAAATAGATTAAAAAAACCTAACAGCAACAACCCCACACAAAAATCCCTAAGCAGCACCCCAGCTCTCAAAGAATCCTGCTTCTTCCATTCTTAGGCCCTTGATCCCTGCCCTGCAGTTGTTCCTCCTCCTACAAGCAGAAGTTAACCATTTTGGAAGGATGTGTTCTTAATTGCCTGCACAGGCCTAGTGGAAGAGAAGTTTCCAGCAGGCATTCAACAGTTGGCAAAGATGTTGTTGGAGTATTTAGGACTGAAAACTTGGTTTCTTCTTGTTGTCAAATGAGCCTCGCCAACTTGGGGTACAACCAGTGACATTCCTGCATATGATTTTAGTGATCTTCCTGGGATATAAGGGCTCACAACATAATGACTAAGTAATGGTGTAAGTTGAGTGCTTGTGTCAGAAGGAGTTTGTGTGCAAAAGCTGTGCTACACATTTTCAATGTAATTCAATAGTGAGAAGAGGGATAGGAGAGAGAGATTCAGTTTGGTTTCCAGTTAATGCGACCCCCACCTGATTTTGCACATTCCTAACCCAATCAAACCAGAACATAGCATTTGAAATTCTAACTTGAGGTGCTGTTTTCCAGCCCAAAAGGGGTGGGTGGGAATGAAAATTCATTATATTAGGAAAAGTTGCCCTTAACAATGCATATTAGAGAAACCCATGAAAATGCATCTATGGAAAACTTCCACAAGAGGGTGCCCATGCATTTTGCAAGAAAGCTGCAGAACCAACATATTCTAACTTGGTAACAACTCTTAATGCTGCTAAAACCACGCTTGTCATGCTACTGGGGTATAAACCATACTATGGACAGTGTTTTTGGAAAACACTGTCATTTATAGATCCCCCCCCCCCGGTTGAGATGCCATTTCACGTAGGCTAAACATGGCAGCTGTGAAGATTAATAATATTTTCTTTGCAATCATGTTTATATCCTGCCTGTGTACAAGTGCAGATAGCTTGCCGGTTTAACCCAAATGCCCCTGTTGTCAGACCATCCCCTCAAAAAAAGTGATGGAAATAAAATATGCATATAAACATGCCATTTCTGTGCTCTCTTCTTGACAAGGTCAGTCGTTTCAGTTCTGAGGCATGAGGCGTGTATTGACAAGATCATTAGATACGATATGTAGGACAATTACTGCTGATATATCTGTAACTGATGACAACATTAACAAGATCTGCAATGGTAGGATAAATTGTCAGAGATTATAAATCTGCATCATTGTGAAGACGTCTATCCATTTAGTAAATGTTTCAGAGTGAATGAATGCATCATTTAATATTGTCAGCTTAGCAATTGCTACACATTTTATATCATGAAGAAAGTAATGAATTATTCACTAGGCATTTTTTTAAATAAACTCCCCCCAACCCCATCTTGTTCCCAAGTATTGCTAACACAATGAGCTTGTGTTGCAATTAATTGCGTTTCTCTTATCTTTGTCAAGAAAGCCTATGAACTGCACGCTTCCAGTTTTCCTGTCCTGTTACTGCAATTGCCGTTTAGCTTCTAAATAAGGTGGTGTGTGTACACATGTGGTTTTTTTACACATACAGAAAGATAATACAGTGGTACCTCAGTTTAAGTACACAATTGGTTCCGGAAGCCTGTACTCAACCTGAAGCGTACTTAACCCGAGGTATGAGTGTAATTGGTTCTGGAAGTCTGTACTTAACTTGAAGCGTACTTAACCTGAAGTGAACTTTCCCATTGAAAGTAATGAAACGTGGATTAATTCGTTCCAGACGGGTCCATGGAGTACTGAAAGTACTCAAACCGAAGCGTACTTAAACCAAGGTATGACTGTAATCAGCTAGTTCTAAAAACCTATCATGTGCACAGAAAAACAGATCTGGGCGCTACCTAAGGTTGCAATTTGCACTGCAAATTTTACATTGCACCTCTTATCTGAAATATAGTCGGAATCATATTCTGTAGTGGAATTACTTGTATTTCTGATGAATTCACTGTTTTTGCATTTTTGCAAGAAATGGTGAGTGACGAGCGAAATACTTTTGTGTGGCTGGGAAGCAAATCACTGGAAGGGGTTGGTGAGGCCTTGGGTCTGATTGTTAGGTTCCCCTTTGCTTGCATGGCGATGTCCCAACACACACACACACCCGGTGGTAAAATAAAGACACAAGACACAATATGTAAGGTTAATGGGCATAAAAAGGCCACAACTTTATTGGTTACAGGTGATGAGCGGTATTGGCTTAGGCATTGGATCTAACCGACTGTAGCGATCAGCTTAAAAGTTAGCCAGGTTGTAGAGGGTTAATCTTAGTAGAACTCTGAGAACCCAGGGGGGGGGGCTCTGGGAGAGTATAAAAACCCCACCCCTGGAGTCAGTGAGGTAGTTGAAGGCAGTTGTTGAGTTGGTGTGGAGTTAAGAGTTGGTTGGTTATTCGCAGAGAGAGAGCTGGTTTAATATTGAGGTGGATAATAGATAGTGATTATAGGCAGACAGGATACAGAGCTGTGTGATTATTTACAAATATTTATTTAGTTGACTTTAGCGGTAATAGGCCGGTAATTTATATTTAGAGGTAATAGGCCGGTATAGGAACCACCTGTAATTTGGAACATCTAAGATTTGAACTGCAACCATTAAGCTTATGAACACAATAAATCATCTTGTTTTATTTTACCTTATCCTGGTCTGAGGTGTGTGAGTGTCTGAAGGTATTTATTTTGTCGTTGGCACATCATCAATAGACCGTGAAACGTCCAGGGGTGATGTGCAGGTCAGAGTGACCGCGACACCGACTATATCTGACTCCAGCCCATTTTGCTGGAAGTCCGGGAAGGGTTAACCACCAATACATGTCCATTATATATGGCTTCAAACTTACTACAAAAATTTGTCAAATTTTACTTACGTTTCATGAAGAATACTATTTCTTGGCTTAAGCTGAAGAACTAAATTTGCTTAGCGAGGTTACTCTGTTTGGATCTGGATAGAAATACATTCTTTCATTGAGAGTTGTTAACAGTCATTAGTGTAGAAGGAGGAAGTGTAGGAAAGGATGAGGGACAGGAGAAGGTAAATGCTGACAATACTTACAGTGCCTATATTACTCATACGGATTTCACTGCTCATGACCATATTTTAATAAACACTGAGAGATCAAATTCTGAATTCAATCCTCCTGGTTGTAATGTTTTAAACAAAAAAATTTAATCTCGTCTCTAGTTGCCTCAAAACTTTTTGGATGTCTTGTTTACTGTATTTCCTAATGCTGAGAAAAGGGAGGCAACACGTCAACCAGTTCTTGGGCAAAATATAACTGTTTTAATCTGTAGTTAACCATAGATAGTGATCCAGGGTAATCATCTGTTTCGGTTAATGCTTCTTCAGTTTTATAACTAAAATAAAATAAATATAAGTCAATAATCATATCATACATACTATAAAATCATACATTAAAATCAGGTCAATAGCTGGCATAGATACGAATCTATACAGTCCATATTATTTTCACAATGCAAAAATACAGGAAGATACAACAATAAAATAAAAAATACAACATACCTAGTACTTGCGTGTACTCTGCGGAACAGGGGTCATACTCATACGTAACCCCTGCTGCCTGACGCAAGGAATAAAGAGCTTAATATACAATAACACCACAGGTCACACCCCTAGTTAACCAAGGCTAATGAAATTTTAAAGTCAGCGGTTCAGGTTTGCCAAGAAATTTGTAATACTTCCTGGCAAATTTGTCTAGCTCATGTGCGTTTGTCAGCATGAATCTCTTGTTTTTATAATAGAAAATCAATCCTTGTGGATATTCCCATCTGTAGGGGATCCCGTTCTTATTCAGTAGGCCGGCAAGTTCTTTGTACGAGTCCCTTTTCTTCAAGAATCTGAATGGAACCTCTTTAAAAACAATAATGGTCTTGCCCTCGATCTTCAAACTATTGTTATAACTCTCTCTCAAAATCATATTCTTAAAGTCCAGGACTGCATTCCTAATGCAGGATCGGTGTTCACCAATTTGTATTCCCACAGGCCGAGTAGTTGAACCTATATAAAATAAGTTACATGGGCATCTGATTAAATATACTACCTCTTTAGTTTGGCATGTGCTGAATTGGTTAATAACAAACTTGAATTTGGTCTTTTCATTATAAATCACCTTAGTTTGCAAAGCCAGAGGACAAGCGGGACACCTCCCGCATCTAAAATGACCCACAGGACCCCCAGAGATACGGGTGCAAGATAGTCTGTTAACATCTGTATGCACTAATAAGTTCTTAAGACAATTAGTCCGTTTAAGTCCTATCAAAGGGAAATCCGAGCAACCTGGCACATTCCAAAGGATGTGCCAGTGTTTCCGTATCAACTTAATGATTTTGTCAGTATAAGGTGAATACTCTAATGAAGCTGTAACTCTGTTAGAAGTCTCGGGTGGGGCAGGCCGGTGTAAAAGAGTAGAGCATTGTTTAGCACTAGATTTGACTCTAGCCTTCTCAATCACGTCAGGTGGATAACCTCTAGCCTGTAATGAGGTAGCTAATGAATTAGCATTTCTGGAAAAGTCCTCATGACATGAGGAATTCCTCTTTAACCGTAAAAATAAACCATAAGGTAAATTGTCTTTAAGACGTTTAGGGTGAAATGAGGAATAGTGCAAAAGTGAATTACAATCTGTGGGTTTTTTGTGGGGCCTCACCACTAATTGCTGTTTATGTTTGAAGACCTCCACATCCAAAAACACACATGATACAGTGCTGTGGTGTCCAGAAAAAGATAAAGAGGAATGCAACGAATTCAACCAATTAGTAAAGCTAATAAACTCAGTCTCATTTTCAAACAGAAAAAACAGATCATCAATAAATCTGCAGTAAAACAACAACGCCTTAGCAAAAGGATTGTTATTAAGAATAAGTGACTTTTCAAAGGCACCCATGAAAATATTAGCTACAGATGGCGCTAAGGGTGACCCCATCGCTACTCCTTCAATCTGAAAATAAAATGTGTCCTGAAAACGGAAATAATTTTTCTCGAACACAACATCCAATAGGTCCAACGTGAGTCCTTGGCAAAAGGCTGAAGAAAAGAATCTAAATATTCAGCAGTGGGCTCCAATACTGACCCCGTACCTGAAACAATAGGTCTTCCAGGAGGGGAGTGTATTTCCTAGGCATACATTGCCCTATTCCAAAAAACAGTAAACCAGTGTCATTATGTTTCATTTGGAGGTAATGTTGTGTTAAAGGAGCCTCCATCACCCTATTGTGAATTCTGGATCTGTGTTCCCCTATGCGTAGTTTTAACAATCGTATAGTGCTTCCTATATATAACTTATTGCAAGGACAGTGAAAGCATTGAAATTGTTTATTACGGTTATAAACCAGCTCCAACAACACATTCACAAAAATAAAATCTGAATTTATTAATCTTAAGCAAACCACTTAATGACTGCGGCCAGGGTATTAGTAGCAAGAAAGTGGAAGAGTGAGAACTTACCCACTGTAACGGAGTGGCAAACACTCATGTTAGAATATGTGCAACTGGCAAAACTTACTGACTCAGTAAGAGGATCATCAACACAAAATGTGTCTAAAGAATGGAGTGTTTACAAAAAATATTTTAAAATGTATTATCCTAGTAATTCCATAGTAGCAGATATAGAATAACGTTTGAAAACATAAAGTGAGATTAGGAAAAATCAAGAAAAGAAAGGAGGAAATTTTTAAAGGCAGGCCCGTGGAAAACAAAGAATCTGCTATTGTATTACTAGAAGGACGGGAAGTATCTAAGAGGGAAGAAATATGATAAAATACAAGGATGGTATACTGTTCACATTGCGAAAAAGAGTTTATTTTGAATTATGTATATTGTTTTTCGTATTTTTTTTGTATGTAACTCGACGAGAAGAAGAATTTGTGTTGTACTCATTTCACATGTATATTACGTTTTGTATTATTTTAAATAATAAAGTTTTCTTTAAAAAAAATAAATTAAGCAAACCGCATAAGACTTAAAATTGAATTAAACAGACGTATGAGAACCTAAAAGTTTAAAATTTAAGATACCATACAGATTGACCCTATCACCCTGGAGGCTCCCTTTGACTATTTTCCCCTCAGGCTAATTTGTTCTGGGAGGATAGACTGTGTCTGCAAATCTGCGTGCAGAATCTGGTGACCGACCAGGTCGTCTTTTGATCTTTTCCTAAGAGGAGAGCATTTAATTTAGACTTCTCTGGAAGGTCAGCAAGCCTCTCCAGTAGGGAGGCAATGGTGTCTCTGCGTGCCTCGTCGTAGAGGGGGCATCTAAAGAATAAATGTTCGGGGCTTCCTATTTCCCCTAGTGGGCAGGTACACAGTCTCTGGTCGTATGGGACTTTTCCGAAGGTTCCTTCCAGAACCGGCGATGGTAGCGCCGAGCTTCGGGCAAGAGTAAAGGCCTTCCTTGCGTTTCTGGATTCGAGAAAGTAGAGGTATGCAGCCGGGGCAGCAACATATCTCTCATCTTCTGCGATTATTAAGTCAGGAGACCTTAGGCTGTCATGCTCTCAGAATCTATAATTTTGTTTGACCTCGGATCTTGCTTGACCCAGGCCCAGATTTAAGAGGGCTTGGGGAGCAAAGCCCCATTTCTGGAGGGTGTTCAGGACTGCTACCAGCCATCCAGACTGAAACTGATCGCAAAGGATCAGAGGAGCTATGCTTCGGGGATGCAATTTCAGTGTGAGCCATTTATAGATAGATATTAAGCTAATATAAGCCTCGGCTCTCATTAGCCCTGTTTCTAATCTAACCCATGCGTTTGGAACGCATCTGCGGATCTGGGCTCTGAGGAGTTTGGACTGAACTCTCTCTCAAGGGGAATGAAGGAAGAGGATGGTGGGCCCACGAACGATCCGTAAAGGAGCTGGGCCAACGTTTTGGCCTTGTACAATTTTAAGGCCGCGGGGACATAAAAGCCCCCTTTGGTTCTGAAGAATTTAAGAATGCAGTTTGCGGATCTTTCCCCAGCACCCGCAGTAGAATTTATATGGATTTTGTTGGCTCCCGATGCCTGGACTGTGCAAGGACAGTGTATGCAATAAATAACGTTTTTTGAACTGCAAGTGATTGTAGAATTAATTGTAAAAGTGAAGCACATGTGTTCGCTCTTGATTTCCTTAACTTGCAAACTATAGGAGCACATGTTGCAATTTCCACATCTATAGTGGCCTCTTGTTATTGGTGATTGGTGGTTCGAGGCAGTCAGCTCTACCAGTATGTTACGTAAAGATCCTTTTTTTCTCAGGCCCAAAAGGGGGTGGTCTTTGCAACCGGGGATACCCTCAATTATGTGCCAGTGTTTGTTTATGATGTTTCTTATTTGTCAGGACAAAGGTGTAAAATCCATTGCCATGGCAAGGCGTGTAGGTTTTGTATTATTATAATTTATTATTATAATTGGGTCGGGATTTGAGTAAATCATTCCTGTTTAGGCTGTTTGCGCATCTCAGTGCATCCTGTATTATGTTGTTGGGATAGCCACGATTTGTTAAAGCTCTACTTAATTGCTTAGCTGCTCTTCTATAATCCCTCTCATCAGTAGCATTCCTTTTAAGTCTTACCAACCGTCTGTAAGGTAAATTTCTCCTTAAATGTAGTGGATGACTTGAGGAAAAGTGAAGTAAAGAATATCGGTCTGTTGGTCCAAAAATGGTATTTCATTATTATTGTATTGGCACGTGAATTTTAAAAGTGGGTCCAATACAATGGATCCATTCTTGAAAGGCACCCAGGGCTGGTGCTAGGGTTTTTTGTGCCCTAGGCAAGATCACCTTCTGGTGCCCCCCCCCGCCCCCCCCCCCACGGCCACAGATGTATTATAGGAAGAATGAAAAGCACAGAATTTGAAATTGTTAATTTATTTTTTAAAAATTGTGAAAACAAGTCATAAAACAATTTCTGATTTATTTTCTCAAACAGAACACAGTTTTAGCACAGAAATCACTTTCAAAAATGTTAAATGTGATGCTGAAATTTAAGTCTCTTTAATGTTTCAATTTCAAGCAAATCAAAATCTTATTTTATGTGCCTTTTCCTTTGCAAATTTTGTTAACTGTCCCTTCAGGTCAAGTGCTGATGCTTCAGCATGTTCGATTGATATAGTTGCCAAACCAACTAGTCTCTTTTGGAGCATAGTTGAGCATATGTGTGTTTTTATAAGTTTGAGTTTTGAAAAACTGCGTTCACCACTTGCCACTGACACTGGAAGTGTGAGAAGGATCCTAAGAGAAACAAAAACATTAGGCACACTATTCTGGATTTTGTGTTGTAGTATGAAGAGAAATACTTGCTGGGGTGGCATAGGCTCTGGAAGCCTTCGAGCAACTGCTAGAAGTTCACAGCACAGATCTTCAGCATCAATATCTTTGTTTCCATTGTGTCTTGATGACTGCTCCAAAGTTTTGCAGACGTTCCGTACTTCTTTTTGTTGATGCTGTATATATATTACAGGAAGCCAATACGGAATTATAGTGTTGTAGTTGTTGGAATCTCTCTTCAACAGATTGAATGGCCACATCTAAAATAGCATAATAGAAATCCACTTTGAATTTTTGCTTAGGATCTTTGTGGTGCCTCATCTGGGGCCTCATACCCAAACTGTTTTATTCTTTCTCCTTTGTCTAAATTGTTCTGTCTCAAAGTTTGGTGATATTTCCCACTCCTTTGCAATCACACTGGCATCTTTCCAAACTTGTTCAAAACCATCTTCACACCTACAGTCCACAAGAAAATTCTTGGTTACTTGTTATTGTCTTGTAGCTGAACTTAAATCAGTTTCTTTATTTTGTCGTAGTTTGCTTGTCATATTTATTTCAAAAAGCATATTGTGCCATACAACAAGGGGTACCACAAACTTGAACTTACTAATGCCTTCAGCAAGACCCTTAGCTTCAGCAAGAGATTCACTTGTTTTTCTATGTGGGTGTGGTTCATTATAGATCTCCATTAAAGCATCGTATATACTACCAAGATGATATCTCAGTGGTTTCAAAGCATCAATCCGACTCTCCCATCTGGTTTGACTCATAGGCTTAACAGTACTGGTAGGTACATGGCTAGTTAGTATTTGCCAATGCTGAGTTGATGCAGAGAAACAATTATAGATCTGTTGAACCAACATGAAGAAGCCTGTTGCTTCCCGGCAACTCTTAGCAGCATCATTGACAACCAAATTGAGAGAGTGCGCACTGCAGGGCACGAAAAAGGCACGTGGATTTCTATCAAGAACTCTCTTTTGTACTCCATTTTCTTTACCTCTCATTTTACTCCCATTAACATAACCTTGACCACGCAGATTCTCAAGTGGTAATCCCATTGCTCAAGAAGGGTTTCTGCCATAAAGGCACCCGTAGTCCTCTTTAGAGGAACAAATCCCAAGAAATGTTCCTTTATTGTAACCTGAGGCTCAGATGTTTCAGTATCTGATGGCATGAAAAATAGTCACTTGTTCGGTATGACTAACATCAGGTGTACAGTCCAAAATAATTGAGTAGTATTTGGCGGAGTTTATACGTGCTAAAATGTTCTGGTTTATGGAAGTTGCTAGAAGTTCTATAAGCTCATTTTGTATATCTTTTCCTAAGTAGCGAACCATAGTTTCTTCATCTTTAACTCTGCGCACATGTTTCCATTGTTCTCACTGTACAACTTTTCAGTTGTACCACAAAATGCCATGTTTTGCATGCCAAGAAATCTGACCGCAGCAATCAAGCGTTCCAAGACTTGTCGCCAATATTGCTCTTCTTCCCTTATTTTCTGTTGGTTGATATTATCAATTGTTTTTCCTTTCTCTAAGCGCAATTCAAGGTCTCTCCATGCCTGGTAACTGTCTAGATGGAGAGTACTCCTCTCTTTTTTATTTTTTTATTTTTTTAAATATTTTAAAAATCTTTATTTTATTAATAATATACATAAAAATACATAAAAATTAACACCCACATACACATACATAACATATACAAAAATATTAAAGAAAACCACCAGCAAAAATGACAAAATAATCACATATACTGTATAACAAAATAATTTCAAAATATGACTAAACCAAAAAGATACATACACTTAAATTCACTTAAATCATATGTGTACTTAAATCATAAACATACATAAGAACCTTCAATCCTTAGAACACACAGGATAAACAAAATCATAATGAAATATAAAAAATCATATATAAACCATAGACTGACATAAGACACATATAAATTTCTCATTCAGAGAAAAATATATATAACAAGACAGAAAAAGAAAAACTTTAAAAAGATTTGACTTTTGTCTTCTTAACCCCCCCCCCCCCCCGCAAAAAAGACTTCCAACCATCCCTTTGCCCTGGACTATCTTTATTCCTTTAACTTTGTACATGCTTTTTCCTCTATTTTCCCTTTATTCCCTTTTGTTTTATGCCTTTTATACATCCGCTAGAAGATTGGATTTTTCAATCTGGTTTTTTTGATATTGCTTAAACATACTCCAACTTTTCTCTAACTTTTCTTCTTTTATACCTTTAGCCCTTCCCGCTCTGATCGTTAATAATATCTTTATTACGGTCATAGACCAGCAAAAAAGAAAAAGAAAACCAATAATACATAAAATACATAGTTCGTGAGTATCATCTTTGAACAATACTGTTTCATAATCCTATTTTAAATTAAAATTGGGTTAAAATTTAATGAGGGGTAGTTCCCTTTAACTATTATCCTCTGAGAATTAATAGGCGGCTTTATCATTGTTATTGATTGATGTCATGGCGTGTCTTAGTCTTGATGCGTAGTAACAGAATTTAGCTACATTCTTAGTGCACTCTGGATTAAAATCCGCTAGTAGGTATCTAGTAAGCGTTTCTGTTGAGCGGCCTGGTAAGTTTTTTAACAAGGGATCAATTATCTCCTTCCTCATGTCTCGATACAATGTGCAATGGAGGAGGACATGACTTATAGATGCAATCTCCTTGTTATCACAAGGACAAGTCTCTGTTCTACCGGAATCTGGAGATATCTACCAGTTAACAATGCCGAGGGTAGAGCATTGAAACGAGCCCTAGTGATATCTCGGGTTTTCTAGCGTTTTAAAATAATTAGCTAGATAGTTTAATGGATGCTCGTACAGTTGCCTATGTATTAAGGAAAGTCTGGTTATGTTGTTTTGTCAATCAATTTCCGAGATTCTTTCCTTAATTAGCTTTTTCGCCCTTTCCCATCCCATGGACAGAGTGGACCCCACGAGACTAATTTCTTTTGGATGGTCTGCTCCCATGTAGATCGGAATCTATCAGTGAAGATTAGGGGGAGAAGGCCATTTGGAGTCTTATTCACTTTTAGCCAGTACAGTAGAGCTGATTGCCGTACTTTAGATTCTACTTCCTGTAGTCCAGCTTCCAATCGTAAGGCTGTATTAGGAACGCATTTGGGCGTGAGGAATATAGATCTTAAGAATCCCGATTGGATTTTCTCATACTCATCCAATTTAGAGGTTATCATAAATGGGGCGCCATACAGTAGCTGGGCTAGTGGTTAGGCCGCAAATAACTTGAGAGGGCTGCTGGGATATAATTCCCCCCTCTTGAGCGATGGTATCTTACAATCGCAGCTGCACTCCTTTGTGCTAACAAGGATGCATGTTTAATATGCGCCGTGTTCTTCCTGGAGGATTGGAAGACTACCCCCAAGTACTTAAAGCAGGTCACCTGCTCGATAGGTTGGGCTCTGATCGTTAAATTTTGATAACATCAATTTTTCGACCCAATCCTCCCTTTTTGGTACCATTTCACTCTTCCAATTTCTTGCGATGAGCATTCTGCCAGCTGCCGTCGCATGCATCATTAACACTCTATCTTTTACCTTTATTTCTTCATTTAATAATCCCAATAGAAATATATCCGGCTCTTTTTTGAAAGAATATTTTAAGATTTTCTTCAAATCATTATATACATCATCCCAATATTTTTGTAATTTTTCTAGAATTCCACCAAATATGCATGTAGGTTCCCCTCTCTTCCTGGCATCTCCAACATACATTTCCTGACTCTTTATACATTTTCGCTATTTTAGTGGGTGTCATATACCATCTATGCTGCATTTTTTTAAAAAAATTCTTTCAGATCATAATTTATTACATACTTCAAATCTTGTCTCCAAAGACTTTCCCATCTTTCAATTGTAATTGTTTTCCCGAGGTCTTGGGCCCATTTTATCATCGTTTCCTTTGTCATTTCATCTTTTGTCTCCCATTCCAAAATTAAATCATATAGGTTTTTTATATATTTTCCTTTCCCTTCCAACATAATTTCCCCAAATTTTGACATTTCTTTCTCAAATCCAATTTTATTGTCCAATTGAAATCTTTGCCTGATTTGAAAATATTGTAGCCAAACACTACACAGGTTCTTAATTTTTTTCGAATTCCTTTAATTTCCAATTTCCATTAAATTATTCTACTACCTCTTTGTAAATTGGCCATCTTGTTCCCATATTTACTCTTCTTACAGCTATCATTTCAAATGGTGACACCCACCATGGTGTTTTTGGTTCCAGTATTTTTTGATATTTTTTCCAAATTTTATAAAGGGATTTCCTTATTATGTTATTTAAAAAGCTGTTATGTTTTCCCATTTTTTTCTTTCATCATATAGAGATGCCACCCAAAGCCCAATCCTGCTCCTTCCAAATCCAATATCCAATCATTTTTGAGCTCCATCCAATCTTTAATCCAAACTAAACCCGCCGCATCATGATAAATTTCTAAATTTGGTAAGCCAAAGCCTCCTCTTTCCCTCGTATATACCAATATTTTATATTTTATTCTCGGTTTTTTCATTTAACAAATAATTTTTATTATATCTTTTCACCATTAATTAAAACATTTTCCTCCCCCCAAAATTGGTATGTTTTGAAATAGATACATTAATTTAGGTAATATATTCATCTTTATCACTGAAATTCTTCCTAATAGTGATAACTGTAATTTGGTCCAAATTTCCATTTTTTTGCTTAATTTCTTTCCACATTTTTTCATAATTTTCTTGATATAAATCTATATTCTTAGCCGTCATTTGTATTCCCAAATATTATATTTTCTTCTTTATCTCTATGCCTGTTAATTCCTGTAATTTGACTCTTTCCTCTTTTTCCAAATTCTTTACCAATATTCCACTTTTTTCACAATTTATTTTAAACCCTGCCAATTTTTCTGAATTGATTTATCCTTTTAATGACCTTTGGTATATTTTCTACTGGATTTTCAGTTGTTACAATTATATCGTCTGCGAATGCCCGCACCTTATACCTGTTCTTTCCTACCTTAACTCCTTCAATTTCTTTATCTTCCCTGATACTTTTCAATAAGGGTTCCAAAATAATTATGAATAATAGGGGTGACAAGGGACATCCCTGTCTAGTTCCCTTATGGATTTTTATCTCCTCTGACAATTTTCCATTTACTACTATTCTTGCACTTTGATTTTGATAAATAATCCCGATTGCTTTTATTATTTTCTCTCCTAATTCCAATTCTCCTAACTCCTTTTTTAGAAAAACCCATGACACATTGTCAAAAACCTTCTCGGCATCTACTGACATAATTGCGGCACTTTTTCCTCTATCGTTTCCCAGATATTCCAAAATATTAATTATATTTCTTATATTATCCTTTGTCTGCCGCCTGATTCTTGTTAATTATTTCATCCAAAATTAAATTTATTCTTTTTGCTAGAACCCCTGCATATATTTTATAATCGCAATTCAATAGCGATATTGGTCTGTAGTTATTTGGTAGTTCCGGGTCAATATTTGGCTTTGGCAGTAGCGTGATTATGGCTTCCCTCCAACTCTTTGGCATTTCTTCTTTTATTGGGATTTCATTCATTAATTTTCGTAAAGGTGTTATTATGATTTCCCCTAATTCTTTATAATATTCTGATGGGATGCCGTCCGGGCCCGGCGATTTCCCATTTTTCATTTTTTGGATCGCCTCTCTAATTCCTCCATCTGTGAAAGGTTCATTTAGTGATCTTATTTTTTCCTTTGATATGTTTGGTAATTTATACTTATTTACAAATTCTTTGACTTCTTGTTCATTAATCTGTTCCTTTTGATATAGATTTGTATAGAATTTTTCAAATATTTTCCTTGGTTTCTCTTTACTTGTATTTCCTATTTTTAATTTATTTATTTATTAATTTTTCATTTCTCTTTTTTTTCAATTGCCACGCCAGGAGTTTCCCTGGCTTATTGGCCCAATCATAATTTCTATACTTCCAAAATTCCAATTGCCTATTTAGCTCTTCCTCTATCATCTTTTCATATTCCAATCTTAAATTTTTTATCTCTCAATTGATCTCCTTTTTTTCCAGTTTTATATAATATTTTTTCCTTCTTTTTTATTTCTTCCATTAATTTTGATTTTTCCCCTCTTCTTTCTTCATCCTATCAATTTTGTTTTGTTTAATAAAATAACCCCTTATGACTGCTTTACCCGCTTCCCACACCGTTTCCAAATTCACTTCCCCATTACAATTTAGTTCAAAATATTCTTTCATTAGCTTTCGGACTCCCTGTAACACTTTTTCATTTCTTAACAAGAATACATTCAATTTCCACCTTTTATTTACCCCTTTTTCTTGTTCTTCTATTATTACCGTTATTGGATTATGATCTGTCAATGTCTTAGGTTGAATTTCTGCCTTCCCTATTCTTGTGCTTAAACTTTTAGCCAACCATATTCCATCAATCCTGCTTGCAGATTTGTGTATTTCTGAATAATATGTAAATTCTTTGTCTATTGGGTGTTTAAATCTCCATGAGTCTATTAACTCTAAATTTTCCGCCATTTCAAAAAATATTCTTGGCAATTTATTTTCTCTCTCTTTTTACTTTAATGGTTGATTTGTCCAATTCTGGATTAACTATTCCATTAAAATCACCCATAATTATTTGTTTTTCCATGTATTCCATCAATTTTTCCTCCAACTTCTCAAAAAACCTTATTTTACTACCATTTGGTGCATATATTCCTACTATTATCCAATTCTCTCCTTCTACTGTTATTTCAATCATTATTACCCTCCCTTCTTCATCCTTCCAGATCATTTTTGGTTCCCATCTTTCCTTTGCATGTATCACCACTCCTCTTTTCTTTTTTTTATCTGCCGTAATAAATTCTTTTCCTAAGCTTGGATTGGTCAATACTCTTTCGTGTTTTTAATTTACATGTGTTTCCTGCAAGCAGGCAATATCCCAATTTGATTTTTTTATTATATGCCCACCTTATTTCTTTTCTTTTTTATTATTTAATCCATTCACATTCCACGATAATAATCTTAATTTCATCTTGGTTTTTTATCACACTTTATTAGAAATATATATATATAAAATTCCTTTTCTTAAACTGAGGATAAGATAAAACATACTTTTAATACATGCTTTGTAATTTGACCGAAACAGCTAGTTTCCTCAGAAGGAAAATGAGAATACTATATTGTTTAATAATAACATTCAGAAATAAGGGAACTTTATTTTTGCATATTCAAGGCCTAAAACACAGGCAAAAAAGGTGGCCTCAAAATTAAGCTAGCAAGCTTTCTGAAAAAATCAAAGCCTGGGCGATCTCAACCCCATTACAAGATAAGGAGAAAGAAAACTCAAATTTAGCATTCCCAAGGCCCGAAAAGCAGGCAAAAGGTGGATTCAAAATAAGCTATTTAGTTTTCTGAAAAACACAAAGCCTGGGCTATGTCAACACCATTCAAAGATAAAGGGTAAGAGATTAGGATATGATGTGATGTGATGATTTGTATCTTAAATTGGAAAATGCCAATAAAGATAATAATAAAAAAAAGATAAAGGGTAAGAACTCAGATTTAGTATTCTGAAGGCCTGAAACACAGGCAAACAAGGGGTACTAATCAAGCTCTATAGCTTTCCGAAAAACTCAAAGTCTGGGCTGCGATCTAATGCTTGGCAAAGACTGCTGCAGGCCGATCTCAATCACAGGTTTTTATAGTCAATGGTAAAAGACTTGGGCAGGCCATATTATAATTCAACATGGGTGAGGCCGAAAAGCTTTATTGAGGGAGGGAGATTGAATACCAATCTATAAGGTGGTATTCTAAAACTGAAATCAATCCAAATTTTGTGGCAAATACGAATAATGTTCACAACATGGGCAGAATAGAAGAATATTTCATTTTTTAGGACAGGAGATTGAGCACATAAATGCAGAATGTATTTGTACATATTATTACAAAAAAAGAACTAAAATCCATATGAGAGTTGAGGCCTGCTCTTATCCACTTTTGAACTTTTGAACGAATGAAACTGCTGATAAATATAAAGAGGCACTTGAATAAGCATAAATTAATATATTGGGCTTCCATGGGTAAAGGTATTTGAAAAGGCCCAGTGTCTATGTACCTACTCCTGCTTTTTCTGTGCACAAATAGCCACAACCATTGTATTGTTGAGGGGATGGTGGCCCTCCCTTGCTTCTGTCAGTTTTTAGGGGCTTGTTAATGGTGAATGAAATTTCACAAAGTGTTTCATATATGAGCCCAGCCACACAAGCAAGAGGCCTGCAGAAAGATTGAGCCCCGAAAGTGCTGGTTCACAGTTTAAGCTACAAATTTAAGTACACCTTGCATGGAGAAAGACCCTTTGAGCTGAGTGGAAGTTAACATCTAATTAAACATGGTTAGGATTCCATTAACCATGGGAGGAACTGGTTTTGCAGATTCTCAAGTTGTGGATAAATAGGTTATATTTATTAAATATAACATTGGGTTGTTCTTCCTAGTGTGGCAAAGACCCATTGAGCTCAGTGGGCCTTAACATCTGATTAAACATGGTTAGGATTCCACTAACCATGGGAGGAAATCCTATTGAACTGAACAGGGCATACCTCTGAGTAAACAAGTATAGCATTGCACTGTTGAGTTGCTCAGCTGCTATGCAACATTAGTTCTCAATGCAGCTGTGTTGATTCTTCACTTTCACCATCACCATGAGAGGCTGAGCATGTTCTGAATACTAATGGGATACATTGTTTGACCTGGCAAAGCATGGGAATCTTATGCTGGCAAGCTCTTCTTCTGCCACTGATATTTTCTTGATGATCATTGCTTTTGTATATTTATTGTCAACTGCAGCATTGTTAGGGCTTTTCAAGCTCAGCAGTCAAATGAACTTGGCCCAGTTTTTAAACTTCTCATTGTTGCCCTTCAACATTTCTTTTTCAATGTGTGTGCATCTAACCAATGCTATTCCAAAGTAACCATTAAAGCAAAAATTTTGTCAAATCATTTGTACTAAGTGTTTCAGGTTGGAGCCATTGTTAAAAAGCTGTCAGAACCCACTTCTGAAAGGCTGCAGAATTTTCTTATGAGCAGCCACAGTTCAAAGAAAAACACCCTTGATTTTGAAAGAAGTGATAAAATAACCATTTTCCCCAGGCCTGTGGACACAGACATAATTCACAAGAGATAAAGCTTTAAATGACTTATGTAAATGGAATGACAAGTGGATTCAACATTATATTGAAATCAGATTGAAGCTATAGCTGAATGATTTGACCTTGGATGGGGAAGGGTTTTTTTGTTTTTTTAAAAAAACGTTTTAAGGTATTGCAAATGATTTATTTGTTCTTCAGAGGATGCAGAGTCTATCTGATAACATTTATATGTACACACAAAGCTGTTAGGTCCTAGGAGAAATATTTTTGATTCCAGAGAACACTTCAGTTATGGTTTATTAATTCCCCTAAGCTGCAATTTATTGCTAGGAAAATTATTGTTTGAAGAGTTCATCCATTCTAGCTCCCTGGCTCACTTTTCTTATTTACTTCTTTGCAGAGTGCTAACAAGAGTTCCCTCTTGCTTTTCCCCATCTCGCAGGATTTGCGTTTTCTATCCCCCACTTCTCAAATCTACGGCTTCAAATGTGGCGAGTCTGTGTCTCTAGCTATTCCACACACTCGTCTTGTTTAAAAGGTGCTCTCTAACACTAGGGAGAGTGAAGTGACCAACTCAGGCAACTGATTTGGGGTGTCATTAAAGAGTCGCATTTCAGAGGCTGTCTCAAAACACTGGTCCTAATGACTGGCTTTTATCCTTTATTGTGATAATAGGTAACCTGCACTCACTGGAAGTGGGACTACTTGGAACTGACCAAGGTCTACCAGTAATATATACAGGAGGTCTACAGTGGGCATGCTCCCCCCGTCTACCAGGCATTGTTGTTGTTGTTGTTGTTGTTTAGTCATTTGGTCATGTCCGACTCTTTATGACCCCATGGACCAGAGCACGCCAGGCACTCCTGCCTTCTACTGTCTCCCACAGTTTGGTCAAACTCACGTTAGTAGCTTTGAGAACACTGTCCAACCATCTCGTCCTCTGTCGTCCCCTTCTCCTAGTGCCCTCCATCTTTCCCAACATCAGGGTCTTTTCCAGGGAGTCTTCTCTTCTCATGAGGTGGCCAAAGTATTGGAGCCTCAGCTTCAGGATCTGTCTTTCCAGTGAGCACTCAGGGCTGATTTCCTTCAGAATGGATAGGTTTGATCATCTTGCAGTCCATGGGACTCTCAAGAGTCTCCTCCAGCACCATAATTCAAAAGCATCAATTCTTCGGCGATCAGCCTTCTTTATGGTCCAGCACTCACGTCCATACATCACTACTGGGAAAACCATAGCTTTAACAATACAGACCTTTGTAGGCAAGGTGATGTCTCTGCTTTTTAAGATGCTGTCTAGGTTTGTCATTGCTTTTCTCCCAAGAAGCAGGCGTCTTTTAATTTTGTGACTGCTGTCACCACCTGCAGTGATCATGGAGCCCAGGGCATTGGCAATCTGCTATCAAACGGAGCAACAGACACATATTTAAAGACGAAAAACAAAACTATAAAATAAGCAAATTAGGAGTTGAACATCAGTTAAAATAACAAAGACAATCAAAGATATCAGATTATTACCTTCTACTTTGAGCTTATTTATCACCTTTTCAGTCTGTTTTTTCTTTAATTGCTAGGCAAGCAGTTTCCCTGATTTATTAGCAAATTCAAAGTTCTTTTGTTTTAATATTTTAATTTTCCATTCAATATCTTGGCTCAGAAGCATAGAGAATTGTGTTTGTAGCATTTTAATATTTTGCTTTACTACTTCACTTCCTGGATTTTTTATTCTTTCATTTTTGATAATTTCTTCCAAAATTTCCTTTATTTTCTTCTATCTTCTTTTGAATGGCATTTTGTTGTATGAAAAAGCCCCCCATTTACGGCTTTGCTTATGTCCCAGACTACCTTTATATCTGTTCCCTGATTTAAATTGAGTTTGAAAAAAACCTTTAATGTTTTTCCTGCTTTCTGTAAGATCATCTTATCATTCAGAATTCCTTCATTCAATCTCCATCTCTGCGGTGCTTTTGCTTTTTCTTTCTTTCTTTTTTTAAAAAAAGCTTTGCTAAGTTGTTGCAAGAGATCTTGGAGTCCTTACTAGACCCCAATGGCAAAGGTGGTTCTGTTAGACCATCTGAAAGAGTCTCCTGGTAGGTTGGATAGGTACAGTGGAATAGTCTCGGTGGTGGGGTGCACATGTTTATTCTTATTTATTTATTATTACATTGTCAAAATATAATTAATTTGATAATAAAAAGAGTCCCCTGGTACTGTTTTCCTCAGATGCGATGGAGGTGGCGAAGTATTGCTAGTATTGGTGCACTTCTTAAATACTGTAGCTCTGAAATGGAATGTGAGGTCCTCTCATTTTCTCTGAGTTCTCCCCTCCCCCAGTGGAGGGAAGGAAAAAAAAGCCCTGTTCCTATTGGAGAGACCCTGGTGGAGTTTGGTCTCTCCGAAACAAGGCAGCCATGCATCTGGGACTCTCATTGGAAATCCCTACTCAGAGTATGGAGGGTGAGAGCACAGCTATGGGGGCCAAGCATGATTGGGGAAGGAGGGAGGTGGTGGCAGGGTGTTTTACTTACAATGGCAAAATGTTATGGGTCAGCCCTTCTGGGAGGTGTTTGACACTCTGCCTGTGGGTGGAACCAATCTAGTGGTCCTGCAAGAGCCTTGTTGTTTCTGCCAGACAGTGAATCTCCGATAAAACAATTCCACTTCTGGAAAGTCAGCAGGATTGGCCATTGCTCCGGTACCCACCTGGTGACCGTATTCCAGAGGGACAGGACTTCCTGACACTCTTGCTGTGGGTGTCGAGAAAAAACGTCTTCTTAGACTCCCCCATCCAGATTCAAATAGCAAGTCAAGGCAAAAGAGTTCTTACAAAAACTTTTATTTTCCTTATAAAACTAAAACAGCAAACAGCTACAGAGCAAGATTCCAGCAGGTGAAGAGATGCGGCGTTCAGTCCCGGTAGGTGGGACCAACTGGGTCTTTATAGCAACTGTAGGAGCCTGGCAACGAGCCAGCCAAGTCACGAGTTTACACTTAAAACAGCCTGGTTAGTAGCACCCGCATCTGCTCATTTGGCAGTTCATGTCAGTGGGTAGAATTGCTGTTCGTTTAGCACTTCCACATGCATTTTCCGGTTAGGTGGTAGCAGCTTCGGCCGCTTCTTTACTGGGTATTTGCTTTTAAGTTTGCTCCAATTGGAGCAATTGGGCCAAATTGGCGCCCCCCCCCCCGCTCCTAAGGCGCAATGTATTTTTAAAACTAACAATAATAATTTTTTATTAGTTTTTACACACATTTTCCAGCATAACATCCTTTTAAACATCATTTTGAAATTTTTGGCTCTCACAGCCTAAGACTTCCTTCAACCTCAACTGATGGTTTTCTAAACATAAACAAACATGACACCAGCATTTATAAAACAAAATGAAACGGAAACCATACTTGTTACACTAATCTCAAAATTATAATTGAACTTCTACAAATAGTACTTCCAGTCCTTCTCATTATACACTGTATTGTCTCATTCTTTTTCCACAGGTTTATATTCTGTTGTATATTTTCTTTTCCCATGTGTTATTTTTATTATTATCCTTTACAAACATCATTCAATTTCAGATAACATGGAGTTGTTCGTTCAATAGAGTTTTAAGTATTTTTATATATATAATCCATTCTCTCGATACGTTCTGTTTCATTAGACCTTGTACCGAACCAGTAAATGTTGCCAATTTCAGATACTCCAGCATTAATATCTGCCAGTCTAAAATTTCTGGAAGGTTTACATTTTTCCAATTTCTAGCTATGAGAATTCTAGCAGCTGTTAAACCCATACATAAATAAAGTTCTTATTTCTTTTTTGATTTCGAGTGGTAATATACTAAGCAAAAACATTTCTGGCCTTTTTTAAAATGTTATTTTCAATAGTTTTTTTTAGTTCCTCATATATGTTGTTCCAATAGTCTCTAATCTTTGAGCAGGTCCACCACATGTGGTGATAAGACCCCTCTTCACTTTTACATCTCCAACATATTAGGCTTATTCCTTTGTGCATTTTTGCGAGCTTTTTCGGGATGTGGTGCCATCGGTAAACCATCTTCATAATATTTTCTCAGAGGTTATAGCACGCTGTGGATTTGATGTCTATTGACCATACCATCTCCCACTGTTCCATTAAGATATTCTGACTGAAGTCCTGTGCCCATTTCACCATGACCGCCTTTACTTGCTCCTCTTTTGTCTCTGGCTCGAACAAATACATTAGTGAGATATTTTTCTTCTTTATAATTATTAAATCTCTTTCAAATCTGGATGTCTCTGTTCCATATCCTTGTTTCAGATCTGTCACTAATCTTTGATGTAATTGAAAATACTGTAACTAATCCATTAAATAATTTTTAATTTCTTCATATTTCTTAAGTGATGGTATTTCCTTATCCAGTTCTAACACTATTCTATAAGTGGGCCATTCTCCCTTTACATTTTTTCTTTTTACTGCCATGGCTTCAGTGGGAGAGGTCCATAAGGGTTTCTTAGGTTCAAGTATTCCCTTGTATTTTGTCCATATTTTATATAGTGATTTTCGTATTACATGATTTAGAAATCCCTTATGGACCTTTACTGTGTCGTACACAAGGTACGCATGCCACTCGTATCTATTGTTGTAGCCCTCTAGGTCTAGCAAATCCATTTCATTCAGCGTGATCCAATCTCTTAACCATACCAGTCCTATGGCTGCATGATAAAGTTCTAAGTCTGGCAACGCATACCCTCCTCTGTCTCTTTTGTCTATCAATAACTTATGTTTGATTCACTAACTATGGGCCGATTTTCCATATTCTTTGCTATTGTAACAAACTAGGGGAGATAGGCACATGCAGTCAGAACCGCTCTTTGAAGGAGAGTGGTATTACAGAAGGGGATTTAAGGAGATTGTAGCAATCGCTAAGGTCTTAGGGATCGGGCAAGAGACACCCCCTTGGTCTTCCTCCACACTAGCCTCCTCCTCCAAGGAGCCACTGGATTTCGCAAGGGCAAACTGATGTGCTCTCTCGCCTAATCCTGGTTTTTATACAAAACTTAATCAGGTAGTTCATTAACTATGGGCCGATTTTCCATATTTTTTTGCAATTGTAGCAAACTAGGAGAGATAGGCACATGCAGTCAGAACTGCTCTTTGAAGGAGAGTGATATTACAGAAGGGGATTTAAGGGGATGGTCGGCAAAATGCATAAGGAGAAATGGAAAGCCTCTGCAAAACCCAAGCAAGGTTATTCTCATTCTCAGTCTCTCTCTGGCAATACACCCATCGCCCCATCTTTAACCATATCATGTCAAGATTTGTTTCTGTCAGGATTGCTGAGAAACTAAGCTGAAGAGGTGACAGAAGGAGAAATAAAGTATGAATGAATCTGCCCTCCTGAGTGCAGCTGACATCTTTCAATACTTTTGGATACTTGTAATTGTCTTTAGTGGGACCACTTCAAAGGAGCTGGCATATGGATTGCAGAGTCAATGTAGTTTTATTGAAACTGTCATGCCTAAAGTGAACAAAATTGGATAGTGGTTCTTTATTAAAGTTGTTCTGATCTAAAATTATAATTGCTACCAAAGTCATGCAGGTGTTGCGACAAAAAAACCCCAAACCAGTGCCTTTATAATGGCATGATTAAAAATCCTTTCCTTTCTCATTTGTCCAGCTTTCACTCTCTCCAAGCCATCTCACCAGTTTAAGTCACCGCTAGTTCTCACTTAGGGAAACAAGATTGGAATATAGAATTCTGTAGAACTGATAAGAGAGATTAAAGCATACTACTTTTTCTTTTTAAGAGACGAGTTGTGTCTTGTCCAAAGCATTGGGCCTTTTCACCTGATTTGTATTTTGTTGTGTGTCATACCAATCTGGGTGGGCTCATCAGTGATGAACACCATGTCTGGTCTTGGTGTTAAAGGCTCTCTCACACCCTGGGTGTTCACACAAAAACCGCGAGTTCCACAGCAGGAACTACACCAGGCCCAGCAGCATGGGAGTTGCTCCTCACCTGGGTGGTTCGGTCAGGGGATCCGCCAGCTTTCTTCGCGTCGCGACGTTGATTCATTTCGGTAAACTGAATCTGGGTGAGGTTAGACTGAGACTGTCTGGTTCTCACCCAGAGTCTCTGATTTACCTTCACAATTTCCTCTCCCATCAAGCCTAGCAAAAATGCTTCTGGCTTTTTGGGGAAGGTGTATTTAAACATCTTTTTCAGTTCGTTGTAGATCATTTCCCCAAATCCTTTTATCTTCTCGCATTTCTACCACATATGAAAAAACTCACCATCTTTCTCTTTACATTTCCAACATAGTCTATTACTCATCCTGTACATTTTAGCTAACTTCACCGGTATTAAGTACCATCTGTACATCATTTTCATTGCATTTTCTTTCAGGTGACACATGCTGCGAATTTCAAAGTTTCATTCCATAATTTCAACCACGCGTCATATTCAATATTATACCCAAAATCCATTGCCCATTTTATCATCACTTCTTTCATCAAATCATCTTTAGTAAACCATTCTAATAAGAAATTATACATTTTAGATAGCAATTTATTTCTGTCTTCCAACAATTCGATTTGAAATTTAGATTTTTTTTTTTTTGTCTTCAAAACCTATTTTCTTATCATTCAACAACACATCATTCACTTGGCGGTATTGCAGCCATCCTGTCAAAACATCCTCTATGTCATTGTATGGTCTTAATTTCCAACCTTTGTCAGATTTCACTAAAATCTCTTCACCTCCCTTCCATTTTTAATTTTTTTACTGTCAAAACTTCTACAGGTGATATCTACCATGGTGTTTTCATTTCCAACAAATTCTTATTCCTTTCCCACACCTCGTACAATGCTCTTCTTATCACATGGTTTGTAAATCCTCTATGCACTTTCACCTTGTCATACCAAAGGTATGCATGCCATCCAAATCTGTTGTCGTAGCCCCCCAAATCTAACAAGTCTGTGTTTTCCAATGTTATCCATTTCCTCAACCAACAGAGCCAGGACGTATATTTTTAAATCTGGCACGGAGAATCCACCTCTTTCTTATCAACCAATAATTTAAACTTTATTCTTGGCTTCTTCGCCTACCAAATAAATCTTGAAAGTACTTTCTGCCATTCTTTGAATTGTTCTGTCCTCTTGATTATGGGAATTGTTTGGAATAAAAATAATAACTTGGGTAACCCATTCATTTTAATTGCCGCTATTCTTCCATAGAACGACAACTTCAACCTGTTCTATATTTCCAAATCTTTCTTTACCTCTTTCCACACAGGTTGGTAGTTATCATCAAATAAATTAACGTTCTTTGCCGTCAACCAAATTCCCAAATACTTAGCTTTCTTAACCACCATGATTCCATGCTTTTGCTGTAACTCTTCTATTTTTTCTTTTGTCATATTTTTAACCACCATTTTTGTTTTGACTTTGTTCAATTTAAATCCTGCCAGCTGTCCAAATTTGTAAATTTTCCCAAAGGTTCTGCAACACTTTCAGAAGTTCATCTAATGTCAAAACCAAATCATCTGCAAAGACTTTTAATTTAAATTCCTTTGCAACACTTTTGACACCTTTTACTGCTGAGATTTCTCTCAATCTCTTTAACAACACCTCCAGGACCATAATAAATAATAATGGTGAAAGTGGGCAACCTTGCCTGGTACCTTTCCTAATATCAAAATATTCTGTCAACACATTATTCACTTTTAATTTAGCTTTCTATTCGGAATATATTGCCTCTATTCCACTCAGGAAAGATCCCCCTACTCCCATCATTTCCAAATTCTTCTTCATGAATTGCCAAGAAATATTATCAAAAGCTTTTTCTGCATCTATAAACATTAATGCTGCCAGTTTATCATTCCTGATCTCCAAAAATTCTATTATATTGATAATATGTCTCACATTGTATTTTAATTGTCGACCAGGAAGAAAACCTGCTTGATCTTTATGGATTATTTCATTAAGAATCTTTTTTAACTGATTCGCCATTATGTCTGCAAAAAGCTTATAATCATTGTTTAATAACCATTTTGGTCTAAAATTCTTGACATTCAAGCCATCTATAGCTATCTTAAGGTATATGCCCTGGAGGAAGGCCGTGGGTAGAGTATGAAATCGAGCCATAGAGAAAGCTCTTCTTAGATTGGGCTCTGTCAGATCACTCAAATAGTTTGCTAATGATATTACGACCTTCACTCTAGGGAACCACATAGAGAGACTTGGACCGTGCCAAATCCATGGCTTCATCTTTAGCTAGGATCCAATCACAAATTTTGTTTTGATCCCAAGATGACAGCGCGGCAAATTCTGGAAGAGAATATCGTGTGAGGATAGTCTCCATGCCCTTGGACCATGTAGAACTGCGGGAAAAGGTTAAAAAAGCCTGCTTGACTAATAATGAATTTGGAGCATCTACTATATTTTTGTAAAAACTAATGATCCTAATGTGTGCTTTTGCTACAATGAAGGGGAGGCCCAGTTCCATTCTTAACTGGGCGGCTACAGACCCCTTAGGAAGACCTAAGATCTTTCTCACAAAGGAATTTTGCAGGATCTCCATTAGTTGTAAGATTTTTAGGTTCCACCCCCAAATTTCAACCCCGTAAAGTAGCATCGGGAGTACTTTGCTAATGTATGCCTTTCTAATTGGCGGTACCAACTGGCCACCTTTTACATAAAAAAATTCTCCAGGGCTCTGATGGTTCTGTGGGCAGCCAGTATGGTCATATTTAAATGGGCTGACCAACTAAGCCTATGCTGAAATGTAATACCCAGGTATTTAAATGCCGAACAATGGCCGATGGAATGGCCCTCTATATTCCAGAATGGCTTCAGATTTGTCATGCCAAAGGACAAAATTTTAGTTTTAGAGAAGTTGATTTTAAGGGAGTTGGCATCACAATATGCCATGAGCCCTCTAAGCATGTTCTTAAGGCCCTGCTTAGTTAATGATAGAATCACCATATCATCTGCATATAATAATATGGGAATTTTAAGCTGTTGTAGGGAGGGGACAGATTGATTGAAGCCTTTCATGGTTGTTACTGTCATTTATATAGAAATTAAATAGAAAGGGGGCCAAAAGGCAGCCTTGTTTGACTCCTTTGTCCAGGGGAAATGAGTCAGAGAGGGCTCTATTGAGACCAAATTTTACTCTGACAGAGATGTCTGAATGAATTTCCTTTAGAAGCAAGACTAACTGTTCTAAATCAAAATTCTACATAAAAATATTGGCTACACTGGGAGCACACCTGGAGCCCATACCTACACCCTGCTTCTGGATATAATAGTCGGTACCAAAACGGAAGGAATTATTAAATAAAATAAAATCTACGATTTCCATAAAAAAATGAACTGGAGGGGATGTTTGATTGTGATCAATCAATAGTTCCTGAATCTGTGACTTAACTACGTCTAAAGGTATATTAGTATATAGCAAAGAGACAACCCACACAGGCACAATGCTATGTTGGGTGACAGCCAACTTCTCAATAAAGGCTATAATGTGTTCGGTATCCTGAATATAGGACGGAGTTTCTTTCGTGAAGGGATGTAAAAAAGAATCAATGTAATGTGAACAATTTTCCAAAAGGGAACCTGAAGCTGAGACGATAGGTCTCCCTGGTGGTGGTAATGTATTTTTTTGTATTTTTGGAAGGGTATAAAATATTGGTACTCTAATATGTTCAGGACATAAAAATTCCGCCAGTGGTAGGTAAACGTATACAAATAACGTCAGTTACGAACACAATTGTCAATTATATAAACAGGCATAATCGGCTGCTGTAACAAATCATTCAAGAATTTATAAAGATAATGTGAAATAACATAAATAGCACAACCACGTGTTGCAAAGTAACAGAAAAGGACTTAGTCCAACATAAATGCAATGTCCACAGTCATAAGTCGTAGTTCATATGCCATAGTTCATATAGGGTATCCATATGAAGATAAATCAGTTCAAAAGTACTTGCAAAATAGATGTAAATGCTTGAGTTCCACAGAATGAGGTGTTCACCAACATTTAGGTAGGTGGCAACGAAGCATCCGAATGAAGATTGGGCGGGGCATGGGAATATCCACAGGTGAAAACAAGGTTCCTAGGTTATATACCTTGTTTTGCCACAGTTGGCTTCTTCAGTAAGCTAGTAGCTATTGTCAGAGGCTGTTGTTGCGACTACTCTAGAGTAACGACGCTCCACATTCTTGTCTTTAGACAGTTTTATTTAGTGCAGTCTATTTACAGTGAAATGGGGGGTGCAGAAACATGTCTGCTTAGTCCGAGACAGAATCCGGGAATGGTGCGCCCCTCGTCTTCTTCCAGCATAAGAGTCTCGGCACGCCAAACCTTCTTCCCCGCCTTCTCCTGCGTAATTCCGGAACCGGAGGGAAAAGGGGCCTGCGTTCCATGTTTTCCTTCTCCCCCTTTCCCCCCTCTCTTTCTTCCTCCCTCATGTGTAGCAGGGGCTCTTCTGTGTTGCCGGAGCCCTGCATCCCTCTTCCTCCTTCCTCACTGGACCTCTCCCCCTCCCCGCTGTCATTGCAACTATTGGAGGAGCTGCTCTTGATGATGGGAGGGAGATCTCTGTATTCCCTTCCCCTTACATCCACCCCCCTCTATGCCCCCCTCCTCCCCCGAGGGGGCGTGCAGCAGGGGAGACGGTTGGAGGCCCACCAGCTCCATGGCATCTGAACTGGTGGGGGTGAGTCCTGTGAGTCTATGGGACGGGACGATTGAAATCCTAGGAAGTCCGTCTCATCCGATCCCGTGGGAGTGAACACTTGCTCCCAGTCCGTGATCGGTGTGTCTGCTCTGGAGCGAGCGTTGAACCCTCTCTCCTCTTCCTGAGCCTGAAACCTGGCTTCCCATTGCCATGGGGAGCCCCGTGCTTCTTCCCCCTCTGAGGAGACCTCCCCCTCCCCAGCTGTTGCTGCAGGAACCTCTCTCTCCATGTGCCATGGTTTCGGCCGGTGCGGAAACAGCGCATGGAATTCTTCTACTAAGAATTCCTCCTGCACCGCAGTGGCCGGCACCCATTGGTTGTGATGCCGGGGTGTCTTCCCAGGCCATGAGGTACTCCAGACCTCCCTCCCCCTCACCTAGAATCCAGGATTTCAGTAGCCACATTAAGCGTTTGTGGCACCCTGTCCCTCTGCATGCCGGTCTGGGATGTGGTGCCTTCCCTGAACCTGGTGCTTTCCCTGTAGGGGGACAGCAATGACCTATGGAAAACTGGGTGTATCCTCATGGATTCTGGGAGTTCCAACCTGAACGCTACCGGATTGATCTGATGCGTGAAACGGCCCTAAGCGTCTGGGTGCCAGCTTCTTGCATCTCCCCTGTGTTGGAAGCCCTTCTGAGGACAGACACACCTTGTCCCCCACCTTGATGACTCTCCTAGTTGCCGGTGGTGATCCGCCCCCTTCTTGTACGCTTCCTTGGCCCTCTCCAGGTGCTCTCTGAGTTGCTGATGCACTGTCTCCATTTCCTCCGCCCAATCCTCTGCTGCGGGGCCCTCCTCCTCCTCCCATTCCCTCCCCGGGAATGCTCTGAGGTCCCGCCCATAATTGGCCTTAAAGGGCGATACCCCTGTGGAGACGTGCACTGCATTGTTATAGGCGAACTCTGCCAGAGGCAGGTGATCCACCCAGTCCGTTTGCCCTTGGCTGACATAGCACCTCAGGTACTGTTGCAGTATGGCGTTGGCTCTCTCTGCCTGTCCATTGGTCTGGGGGTGCTGTGCCGTGGAGAGGCTGACCTCTATGTGCAAGATGCTCATGAGCTTACGCCAGAACCTGGAAGTAAACTGGCGCCCCCTGTCTGAGATTACCCTCAATGGCAAGCTGTGTAGGCGGAATATGTGGTCCACAAACAGTTTTGCCGTCTCCTCCATGGAGACAGCCCTTGCGCAAGGTACGAAGTGGCACATCTTGGTTAGGAGTTCTACCACCACCAGTACTGCGGTTTTGCCCCTTGAAGAAGGCAAGTCGGTGACGAAGTCTATGGACACCACCTCCCAGGGCCTATTTGGCGTGGGCAACGGCTCCAGCAATCCAGCCGGCGCTGCCCTGTCCCCTTTCGCCCTTTGGCAAGTGTCGCAGCCCCTTACATAGTCCCAGACGTCCTCCTTCCCCCCTGGCCACCAGAAGTGTCTCATGACTAATTGAGTTGTTTTGTCCCTTCCAAAATGTCCCGCCGTTGGGTTGTCGTGCATCTGCCGGAGAACTTTACCCCATAGAGTGGTGGTGGGTAGGTACAGGGCCCCCTGGTAAAAGAGCAACCCCCCTTTCTCTGTGAAGCCCTTGTCCTTTCCCCTCCCCTCCCACATTTCACGGAAGATGCGCGTGGCGAACTCATCCTCAGCCATCAGTGCGGTGAGTTCTGCCTCACTCACCACAGCTCCCCCACAAGTCCAGGCAGATGGGGGAAAGATGTGTCGGGGAGTCGGTGGCAGTTCTTCCTCCATGTACTCTGGTTTGCGCGACAGGGCATCCGCCCTGACATTCTGCTCTCCCAGTACATAGTGGATGGAGAAGTTGAAGTGGGAGAAGAACTCCGCCCACCGTATCTGCCGCTGGTTGAGCACTCTGGCCGTCCTCCAGAACTCCAAGTTCTTATGGTCGGTGCATACTTGGATGGGGTGTTTGGCGCCCACCAGGAAATGTCTCCAGTGTTTGAAGGCAGCATGTATGGCATGAAGCTCCCTGTTGAAGACCGTGTAGTTGCGTTCTGCTTGGTTCAGCTTTCTGGAGAAAAACGCACATGGTCGCCATTCCCTGTTAGCATCCAGTTGCAGCAGAATTCCTCCCACGGCTCTGTCAGAAGCATCTGTCTCAACGCGTAGGGGTGCATCCTGCACCACGTGAAACAGGTTCTGGTCTGAGGCAAACACCTTTTTAAGGCACTCGAATGCTGCTTGCACTTCTGCTGTCCACCTAAACTTTTGTTTGCCTCTTAAGCAGTCTGTGATGGGAGCCGTGACGTGGGAGAAGTTATTGATGAACTTCCTGTAGAAGTTGGCGAAGCCCAGAAGGTGTTGGGCGTCCTTGCGTGTCCTGGGGCTGTGCCAGTCCAGGATGGCCTGCACCTTGTCCTTGTCCATCGCCAACCCCCTGTCCGATAGCTTGTAGCCCAGGAAGTCCACCTCTGCGGTGTGAAACTTGCACTTCTCCAATTTCACATACAGGTGGTTTTCCTTGAGGCGCTGCAAGACTACATTGGCTCCCAGTACGTTTCCGAGCACAATTCAAAGTGTTGGTGTTGACCTTTAAAGCCCTAAACGGCCTCGGTCCGGTATACCTGAAGGAGCGTCTCCACCCCCATCGTTCTGCCCGGACACTGAGGTCCAGCTCCGAGGGCCTTCTGGCGGTTCCCTCATTACGAGAAGCCAAGTTACAGGGAACCAGGCAGAGGGCCTTCTCGGTAGTGGCACCCACCCTGTGGAATGCCCTCCCACTAGAGGTCAAAGAGAACAATTACCAGACCTTTAGAAGGCATCTCAAGGCAGCCCTGTTTAGGGAAGCTTTTAATGTTTGAACGATTTCTGTATTTTAGAATTTCTGTTTTTTTGGAAGCCGCCCAGAGTGGCTGGGGGAACCCGGCCAGATGGGCAGGGTATAAATAATAAATTATTATTATTATTATTATTATTCTCAGATGTTTCTTTCATGCTGTTGAGGGTGTCCGAGTATATCAGAATGTCATCCAGAAACACAACACAGTTCTTGAAGAGGAGGGACCCCAGGACGTGGTGTATGAGCCCCCCTGTAACCCAAATGGCATAACCAAATATTCATAAGCGCCTAGAGGCGTAAACATCGTGGTTTTCCACTCATCCCCTTCCCTGATCCATACTAGGTTGTACGCCCCCTGCAGATCCAGTTTGGTGAAAATCTTGCCGCGTCGCACCGCTGCCAGCAGATCATCTACCCTGGGCATAGGGAAGGCCACTGGTTCCGTTAAGGAATTAATCCTCCTAAAGTCCACGACCAGCCTCCTCTGGGGCGTGTCTTTCTTGTCCACCCAGAACACAGGACTGCCCCCTGCTGCCTTGCTTTCCCGTATGAACCCCCTCTTGAGGTTCTTGTCGATGAACGCATGCAGGTCTGCCAGCTCCTGATTCGACATGGAATACAACTTTGCCGGTGGTAGCGTGGCCTGGCCCCTGGCAGCAGGTTCATCTGACAGTCAAAAGGCCTATGCGGGGGCAGGTGGTCCGACTCTGCTTCGCTGAAAACCTCCTGCAGCCTGATAGACAATACAAAGCTCAATCAAGTTAAACAATTATAAACACACACGAGGATTACAAAAAACAGTTGTAGTCTATATCAGCATTTAAACCATTAGGATGTAAAGTATTAAACGAGAAGATGAACTTTATTTCTTGCTGCATTAGTCTCTGTCTGGCTAACTCCAGGGGTCCAGAATAGACCCATATCACGAAGAAAGTTAGATCTTGATCTGTATGTGATGCCTCTATAAAATGACTAACAAGTGGTGCATCGAGAACACTATTTCTAATTCTAGATCTATGCTCAGAAATTCTAACTTTAATCGGTCTGAGTGTCTGGCCCACATAGAGGAGCCCGCACGGACATCTAATGATATATACCACTCGTGAGGTGGCACAAGTGGCAAAGGAGTCAATCGTAAACTTGTATCCCGTAGCATTAGAAAACTCCTTCACCTGTAGAGCGAAGTTGCATACACTGCAACGTCCACACCTGTAAAAGCCTTGCGGGGTATTTAGGAGAAAAGATTGATTAGACACTACCCTCAAGTCAGAATGAACCAGCTTATCTTTAAGAGATTTTGTAGGACGTTTTGCAAAAAGGTGGGTAGTATTGCATCCAGGGATATCCCTAAGGATATGCCAATGCCGTTTTATAATCTTAACAATATCAGAAGTTAAGTTGTTATATTCCAGTGAAACCACCACACGGGAGGAGTCAGAGCTTGTAATATTGCTCGCTTGATTTTTAAGAAGAGAGGTTCTGTCTTTGGATTGGGCTCTATGGAATGCTGAGTCTATTACAGTGGAAGGATATCCACGTTGTGCGAGAGAAGTGGCAAGTTGTCTAGAATGAACGACAAAATCTTGCGGTTTTGTTGAGTTGCGTCTAAGTCTAAGAAACTGGCTTACTGGCAAGTTATCTCGCAAATGTTTCAGGTGGTTAGACGTGTAATGCAACAGTGAATTTTTGTCAATATTCTTCCTAAACGGTCATACCTGGATTTTTGAATTATCTATGAAAACCTCCACATCCAGTAAAGGTAGACTACTACAGCTGTACTTTCCTTCAAACTTCAAATGTGGATTGAGTTGGTTAATCCAGTTGTCAAATCTACTAAACACATCAAAGGAAAATATAAATAAGAGGTCGTCAATATATCGGCCATAGTATAACAGGTGTTCACTAAAAGGATTGTTATTTATGACGTGAGCTAGGTCAAAATCCCTCATGTATATATTTGCAATACTGGGGGCACACCTTGAGCCCATTGCAACTCCTTTTTTTGTAAAAAGAACTGAGACCCGAATCTAAAATGATTATTAGACAGAACCAAATCTAATAAATCCATAAAGAAATGTGTCAGGGTGCAGACTGCTGATGTTCAACAAAAGTTCCCGGATAATGGATTGTACATCCTCTAATGGGACAGTGGTATATAGGGAAGATACATCCCAAATGGCAATAATGCATCCTTCTGTGACTGGTAGATTTTCAATTAGAGATATTAAGTGCTTAATATCTTTTATATACTCCGGTGTCTCAATAGTAAAGGGGTGCAAAAAAGACTCCAAATATTTAGTGCAATTTTCTAAAAGTGACCTGGAGGCGGAGACAATGGGTCTACCGGGTGGTGGTATTTTTCCTTTGTGTATTTTTGGAAGTGTATAAAAAACAGGGGTTCTAGTGTATTCTGGACTTAGAAACTCAGCTACTGTGTCTCTGATATATCCCAGAGAGACTGCTTCATGAAACATAATTTTTATTTTTATTGTTGTAGTGGGATCTCCAATTGTCCCTCTGCCTCCTTAATGTGGTCACTTTTGTTCAGGATGACAATAGCGCCCCCTTTATCTGCTGGTTTTATAACCAACTTGTGATCTGAGGTGAGGTCATTCAAAATTTGAATCTGCTTTTTTGTTAAATTATAAGATTTATAGTTCCTAAGTTGTTTTTCTCTGACGTGAAGGTCCCGAAGGACAAGATGTTCAAAGGTTTTTATGAGAGGGTTCTGCGATATGGGAGTGAAGGTGGACGCCTTTTTAAAGGGGTCCTTTACCCTGGCGGTGTTTCCAAAAAACTCCCTGAGTTTTATTTGTCTGCTCAACTTAAATAAATCAATACGTGTTTGAAATGCTGAGTATTTGGGGGTGGGAACAAAACTTAAGCCTAGGTTCAATATGCGGGTTTCCTCTGTAGTAAGAACTCTGTCCGAAAAATCAACAACTAATGAATGGTTCTCGTGGTGGGAGTCACCTCTTGTAAAGGCGTCTGGGGCGTCTCCCAGAAAAAATCCAATGAGACTGTCCAGATATAAGATTATACTCTCTGTGTGTGTTGGATGAGCTTGTGCTAGAAGACTCAGAGGTGTCATAATCTGTGGGGGTTGCTGTAGATGCTGATTGTCTAGTCTGTTTTTGAACTAAACCCGCAGTACTCAGCCATGAATAAACTTTTCCTGTGGAATAATCGTTCTTATCCCTACAAATTTTCTTCTTTTTAAACTGAGTCAGTTCATCCTGGTCTATTTTTTTGTAAACATTTAGTGTATTCTTCTCTATCAGTATGTAGCATGTCAGAAAAAAACAAAAAACAAACCAAAACAGGTATTTATTTCAAAATGGGAAGTATTTAAAATCTATTTGGAAAATAATAATTGTAGTTTAAGGTCATTTGCAGCGTTCGAATAATTTCCGTAGTAGTTTCAATAATGATGTAAAATCTAAGAATCGATTCAAGATTATTAAATTATAATAAATTATAATAAAACTTGTTATGTAACGGCAGTGAACAACTAATGAGAATTTGAAGAAAGGAATAGACGGGAAGTAGTGTCGCTAGAAAAAGACCATTTTTATTCTAAGGATTAGAGACTAGAAGTTGATGTATCAATTCTTTGCTTTGTTGTTTCGTAGAGATGGATATTTGTTTTCTTTTTCTGTTTGGTGTGTTAAAGTGAATGATAACAATAAAAAGTTAATTTAAAAAACAAACAAAAAACAAAAGTAAGAGAGAGAATGACCAGCTTGCTGAGAACACAAATTTATCTCTCCTGGCTCAGCGCGACCTTGAGATAGTCAAAACAATATTTGCAACAGAAAGTCTGGTATCAGGCCAGCTGTTGCAAATCAGTGGTGGGTGGGTCCAGTGTTGTCCTGTAGGGATGCTCTGGGATCTCTTCATCATCTCCATCTTTCTTTCTGTATTTATGCCTTAAACATGAACAGAAGGGTCTCTGCAGTTTCTTGTCCCAATCCTGGGGCCTCTTTCACCATTTTGGAAGGTGTGCTGCAGCTTGCACTATCTTAGCATACATGGAGATCCCTTGGGGCAAAATATGAGGTGAGATCACTTTTCCTGGCCAATGTGACCCCCCTCAACATACCTCACTCAAGGAGAAGCACCCCCCCAATTGCTAATTGCAGGCCAGTCCACCACCCCCCCCCTGTGCATTTTTCATTTCTTCTGTGTATTTTGGCTCGGTATAGATGCTGAAAGCATTATATTCCCAGCATACAGAATGTAAGAAACAGCAGTGAAGAGAATGCTCCACTAGCTACTCTTTATGAAGGTGATATTAATTTAAGAGGCACTCCCCCCCCCAATTTACTCAAGTTTAGAGGTGAAAGACGACAACCGAAAGTGAGTCCGGTGTTTTCTGAAATGTATATTTGAGTAATGCAGCTCGGATGATGCAGTCTCGTAAAGCCGACTGTAATATTGATTCTTGTTAGGATGCTTCAAGAGATGACACTTAATAATAGCAGTGACATATTAGTATTACAAAACCCATTTTCTGAAGCATTCACCATGGGAGCTTTGTCCATGGAAGATAACAAGATGAGGCTAAGAATATCCTGTTTACCAGAGGAGGGAAAACGTGCAAGCTCTTTTTTGTTTCTCCATCTCCCTCTGGCTTATGGTTATCATCCTCTTAGGGTTTTCTTTAAATAATTTTTGATCGAGAGAGAAAAAAGGTTTTCTAAAAAGCCAGCCAACAGTTGGGTGTTCATTTGCATTACTTTTGTTGCAGGTATGCACAAACTGCATTCATGCTATGGGCTGCTTCACCCTGATAAGTGATTCCCCACTGGCTGCAGCTTTGGAAACAGACCCATGAAAGCAGCTCCAGCTTGGGGGGGGGAGGGGTGTTACCAATGCCTATCCAGGAACCCGTCTCCTGGTGGGCTGCCCGCCCCCCCTTGCCTGCTCGTCATTGCCAGATTGGGAGAATGTAAGAAACAAAACAAACCCCTGCATTGCAAACACTGAAGTGAAAACCAAGAGCAAAGCAACACGTGGCCAAATACAAACAAACAAAATGTATTGACAACGTATGTAATGTCAAAAACAAGACTAGAATACAGTATATAATATAATTCACATGAAAGCAATACCAATAGGTCTCTGGAAGTCCCTGTTGATATGAATGGAACCAAATGGCAGAAAGTCATTCAATAAAAAACAAGCTGAAAAGCTTTGTATACAAAGTTCCAAAGTAGTCAGCGAACTTGTCGTATTCCAAAGTTCCAAAGTAACTGAAGTATTCTTTTTTTTAAGGCTGTCTTATTAATTTTTAAGTTCAAATTTAAGTTTTAAGTTCAAATTTTGCTCGGGTTTAGAATTATATCTCAAATAAAAAGGGATTTTACCGTCGTGGTTGCGTCGAGTTTCTGCTTCTTGCTGGTGAGTCTTTTCCCCATCTCAGTGCCCAGGACTCTTCCTCTCCTCAGCCGGCAGGCGAGGGATGCCAAGAGTTCTTTTGGGCACCACCGACAGTTCGGTCAGGAATCGCCTTCCTGACCTTTTTGAGGGGTTCGTTTAGCCTTACGAGGTCCCCCTGTCCCAGCTGATTCCTCGGGGCTCAGGAGCTCCCGTTCTTTGCGCCCGACAGCGATCCGCGGTAAAACTGGAAGCCTAAAGTAACTGAAGTATTCAATGAACTAGTCAGACAGTGTTTCCGGAATGTTGCACTGTTTCGTGAGAACTTCTTTGGCACAGAAACAGAAAATTGACGTATTTCATAAACACATCCTTCATGTGGGTAAATATATGCTTGCGGAACAGTGTTCATAGTCTTTATTCACCTATAATGGCTATATATATATATATATATATATATATATATATATATATATATATATATATTTATAACCCATGAAAGAGACATTCATGTACGTATGTCATGCACTCTAGATAACTCACTCCCCAAAGAGCAAGGACCATATTCAGGTAAATAGTTGCACTAGGAAAAGTGAGTGCAATGATTCCTGCTAGCAGAATGGGATTCATCCCTTTTCCCCATGCCCAGATCTGCTTGGGGAGGTTGGGACTTTCAGAACAGCACACAGCAGGAACGGAGAGGAGATCATTCTGTTGGGCAAGCAGAAATGATTGTGCTGGTTGAACAATCTCCTTAGGGCCATGTTGAATAAAATGCTCAAGTTTTGAAACTCTGAAATAAAGTTAGTAGAACATAGAGTCCTAGTCAATGTGACATCTTTGGGGTACTAATGAAAATTTGGGTACCTGAGACAGATTATGCCTGGATGTATTAATCTTTATTTTTTTAAGTATGTGTCTAGATATAATGAATGCAAAGAAAATAATGGAAATATGATGGATGGCAGTGTTGGTAGACTAACATAAAAACATTTTCTTGGCTGTAAATTTATCACACCTGGAGTAGGTTATAGCACATGAACGCAGAACACAGTGCACTTCAAGCTATCATAAATTTGACAATACGTTTGAAGGCTCATTTTTTAAATGTTTGATGGTGTGTGTGTGCTATAAACTGATGCCTAAGATGGTTAATCATTGTTTGGAAAGCATCTGAATATCTTTCTGTTTACCATGGGCCTCCTATCCTTCCTTCAAGGAGCTCAGAGCAGAGTGCCTACCAGTGTTGCCCATTGAATTGGGACTGGTAGGAGTGAAGGAAGATAAGGTGAGAGGCAAGGGACAGGGAAGATGGAGTCACATTTCCTCATAGGCAGGGCCGGTGCCTCAGGTGTCAAACCAGGAGAGGCAGCACCATGTGTGGCAGCTGGAGGAGGAGAATTCCTTTACCAGCACGAGAACTTGCTGCTGTCCTCCCAACCCCTAAGGGTTGCACACACAAACTTCCTTTATTGGGAGGAAGGAGCTGGTGAGGGAGGCCACACTATCTACCACATAGCCCTTCTCCTAAAACTCCAGGTCAGAGGAAGGGAAGGAGGCGAGGCAGCCTCCAATGCTTCTCCGTTCCAGGTGGTTGTAGGTCTACGTAATTAACACTGTAATGGTACAACAGCCAACAATTTATTTATGGAACACGTGGCGTGTTTAGTCCTTAAATGTAAATAGAGCCTTACACTGCAAACCTCTACGTGTCTACTCAGAAGTAAGTTCCGCTTCAGTTCAATAGGATTTACTTTCCGGTATGTGCGTAGGATTGCAGCCTGATCATTCTCACGGCTTCTCATTTTAGGAGGCTTAATCTGAAATGAATGGTCATTGAAGCTTCCAAAATCAAAGAAGGAATAGAAACATTTAGGAATCCAGTTGTTAAGATAGTAATTTCGGCAACCTATTTCATAACAGCTGGCGCTTGACTTTATTTTTTAAAAAGCATTTTATTAAATTTTCCAAATAAACACATTAAAAACAATAAACAAAACACACATTCAAAAACAAATACAACACTCACAATTTTCTTTTTAGCAATTCTTCCCAAATCTCTCATTCCCAATGCTCTGCCGAGCTTGACTTCCCTCCCTCCCCTCATTTGGTTTTCTTTTCAACTCTTATCTCGCAGTTCCTTTATTCTATCCAAGTCAATTCGTGGGATTTATTTCAGTCCTGCAAGTGTCTTTAAACTTCTACAGTTCTTTTCCATATAGTCCACAAATTTACTCCAGTCTTTTTGGAACCTTGTTTCCCCCTGGTTCCGGATCCTGCTAGTCAGTCTTGCTAATTCCGCATAGTCCATCATTTTTGTCTGCCACTCTTCAATTGTCAGTAAATCCTGAGTTTTCCATTTTTGGGCCAACAAAGTCCTGGCCGCGGTTGTTGCATATAAAAATATTATATAGTCCTCCTTTGCAATCTCTTGTCCAACAAGTCCTAATAAGAATGCCTCGGGCTTTTTGGGAAAGGTATACCTAAACATCTTTTTCAGTTCATTATATATCAATTCCCAAAATCTTTTAACTTTTTCGCATTTCCACCACATATGATAAAACTCTCCCTCCTTCTCATTACATTTCCAGCACATTTTATTACTCATCCTATACATTTTAGCTAATTCAGCTGGCGCTTGACTTTAAACAGAAATCATGCAACATTTCTCTACATCGTCACCTCCATCACTAAACTGGCAGGAGGAGAAGCACCATCCTGTGGGTGCTGGAATGTCTTGGGCTAGCCCTGCACATAGGCAACTTCCTCATCTCAGAGATGAGCAAGGCCCAGGCTACAGTGGACAGGACAACAGAGGTGAATCTTACATGTGGAAGGCAGGGTACGTTCTAGCCACACAAAACTAAGAGGTTTCTACGTGCCCCCTTCCACCCTCCATCAAGGAAAGCAGGAGGCCACCTTCCTCTATGTAGAGGGCTTCCATATAGAAGATGGAGCTAACTTGTTTTCTCCTGCTTTGGAGGTTAGGACCAGAACCAATGGATTCAAGCCACAAGAAAGATTTTGACTAAACAGCAGGAAGAACTTTCTGATGGCAAGAGCTGTTTGACTGTGGAATAGTCTCCCTTGGCAGGGGGTGGACTTTCCTTCCCTGGAGGTTTCTGCACAGAGGCTGGATGGTCATCTGTCAAGGAAGCTTTAGTTGAGACTCCTGCATTGCAGAGAGTTGGACTTAGATGACCATTGGGGTCCCTTCCATCTCTATAATTCTGTGATTCTATTACTGCAGCCAGGAGAAGCATCTGAGAAGAGCACAAAGCAGGGCCAGTGAGGGGAAGTAGTTCAGGGATAGGTGTGACCTGGCAAGTGTTGTGAGGTCTGCATACAGAGACCTGGCCCCCCGGGTCTGACATTCCCATCTTCGAACAAGGGAGAGCCATGCAAGGAAGCAGCCTTCTGTAAGCATATCCATCCGCACCCAGAAGCTCTTGAAGTGGCTAGATGCATCCCCACCTGGGGCTCCCAAGCTAGGACGGGATGTGATTATTATTTCCAAAACTTGCTAAATAGAAGAGCATTCCTAATTGGTATATGTAACAAATGCAAACAGATGCAAACTAGAAGTACCAGCCGGGAACATGCTCCACTCCCTCCAATTAATTGCACAAAAAGATTTGAGGTCCTTTGCTCTTCTGGCTAATGTTAGTTGCTTGGCAGTGGCTTCTTCTTTTTCAGAAAAGAAAGCGGGGCTCTTCAATCCCACTCAAAAAGGACAAATGAATTGCACGGCTTTCTGCTTCCATCATTTGGTCTAGCTGTGCTTGCCTTGCTTATTCTCTTAGGCACCCTCCCCCTCTTTGCTACTTCACTGAAGAAGCCCTAAGTGCGTGTTGCCTCTGTGCACTCAGAGCTACTCTTTTGTTGACGGATGGAGCCAAAGACCTCCGTAGCCTGGAGTGATGTCCACCAGCCCCTCATTAATTAGCTGCTGGGGAAAGGCAGGCTGCTAGAGCAACGAGCAGCAACCTCTGCTGTTAAAAAGGCCACCGCTGCTTGAAACCAGTGCTTTATACAGGCACGGACAGATGGAAATGCCAGGAGGTATATAAAATCCTTTTATTCATCTGGTAGTTGGTAATGCATTGTAACTTGAGAAATGCAATATGGTGCTTATGGAGGATCTGGAATGTTAAAACCCATAATGAAAATAGCATCCATTTATACCCCTTATAAGTACCGGCCTTGTTATAAATTGTCAGAGGGATACATCAAACACGGTCCTCTTGCTTTCTCACCTCGCAGCCTCCGTGACGATAATGAGTCCCCCGAAATGTTTAATGTATGGTGTGGTGTGAGGAGTGTTCTGTACTACCGTGACCTTTACAATTCTCCACACTTGGACTGATTCCACCCCCATTTAGAATCTCAAAGGCTGTTTGGGGAAATCTGGGAGCAGGAAGCTTTGTAAAAGAAGAGTTTCGGTGTATGGTTCCTAAGTTGTATTCCCCGCCCCCTTTTGTAGGGAGTGCTCCGAATAGCAAGATGTTGCAGCTTGTCTAGTGATGATTTGGGGTCGGGGCATGGCAAATCCACAGAATGAGGACTGGCACAACGCCCCCCCCCCCCAACAACAACTTTGAGATGCAGACTCAGTCAATGGTTGGTTTAGGAACCTCAGGTCTTCCTCTTCTCTAACAGCCTCGCTTGACCAGCTATGAAGTCGGTGGAAGTGAGTAGCACCATAAAAGGGAAGGTGGGTGTCACAGAGGGAGCGTTGCGACTACTCTAAAGTAACGACTCTCCAAACCGTTGCCTTTTCATGCTTTTATTGTGTGCAGGCTATTTACAGTGCTAGAGCTGTACAGGGTACATGTTCTTAGACTGACCCAGAACCCTGGAGTGACGCTTCCCGCGTTTTCTTCCAACATAAGAGTCTGGGCACCCCAAATCTCCTTCCGCGTTTCCTCCTGCGTAATTCCAGAACCGGAGGGAAACAGGGTCTCCTTTCCATGTTTTCCTTCTCCCCCCTTTCCCCCGCTCTCTCTTCCTCTCTCACGTGCAGCAGAGGCTCTGCTATCCTGCCAGAGCCCTGTCTCCTACTTCCTCCTTCCCCACTGGACTCTTCCCCCTCCCCGCTGGCTCCGCTGCTGGTGGAAGAGCTGCTCCTCAAGATGGGAGGGGGCTCTCTGTACTGTTTCCCCCTCACAGTGGGCATAGGTGTACAAGTTGTGCATCAAGTCTTTTGAGAGGGGGAAGGCAAACTTACTGCCCCTAAGAGCCATATTGTGGCTGGAGGCCACAGTGAGTCAAGCCTTTCATGCACACTTACTCACAGACACATAACCATTCTCTCTCTCTCTCTCTCTCTCTCTCTCTCTGTGTGTGTGTGTGTGTGTGTGTGTCACTCAGGCACTTATCACAAAATTGTGATAGGGAGGAAGGCAGGTGGGGAGAATAATCTCCACAACTCTCCTCCAAACAGCAGGAGGCGACCCATGTGGCAAGTGTATGCTCACTGCGACCTCAAGGGTAGGGATGGCTGACCTGTGACCCTCCAGATGCTGGACTCCAACTCCCATCAGCCCCAGCCAGCATGGCTCACTGGTCAGGAATGATGGGAGTTGGAGTCCAACAGCATCTGGAGGGTCACAAATTTGATACCCTATGATAGTGAAAAGATACCACTGTCAGAAGATGAATGAGGGAAATGGTGGGGCAGGCTGGGTTCACGTGATGCGAGCACTATCACATAGTGCCTTTGTGGCCTCTGATGACTTTTAATGCTGTTGGTTCATGCCACCACCACCACAATAGTTTAATTATTTGTACCCCACCCATCTGTATGGGTTGCCCCAGGCACTTTTTTTGGGGGGGGGGGCTTTCCAACATATATAAAAACATATTAAAACATTACACATTAAAAGGGTTCCCTATCCAGGGCTCCCTTCACATGACTTCTAAAAGTTATATCTACTCATCTCCTTGACATCTGATGGGAGGGTGTTCCACAGGGAAGGTGCCAATACCAAGAAGGCCCTTTGCCTGGTTCCCTGTAACTTCACCTCTCTTCTCCCAGTCAGGGAACCACCAGAAGGCCCTCAGAGCTGGATCTCCGTGTCCAGGCTGAATGGTGGGGATGGAGACTCTATTTTAGCTCATGGCTCTATAGCCAGTTTAGACCACAGCTGGATTCTGTGTTCCTTAGAGTCCTGCTTCAAGGACCTAAGAAGCCTGTGAACATGAAGGTGTTTGTTGACTCCTAGTGCCATTACTAGGACTGCCCACTTAGGAGCTGAGAGAGCTCCTAAGTTCTGTTTTCAGGCCATACCTCAAAACAGGGTTAAGTGAAATGCCAGGAAGGACCAGAGCTCTTCTCCAAAAAGCCTAAGGCTGGACTGGTTGTCTCTTTGCTGTGTATATGATTGTTAGCTTCTTTGGAATACCCTCTCTGCCAATTGGACCTAATCTAATTTATTAACATGACCAACAATTTCTGACCCTGTGTTAGTTTCAGTATCTCTTATGACAGTGTGGTCCATCAGATGTTGGACTTCAACTCCCATAACCAATTGTCCAGGATCATGGGCCACAAGTTAATCATCCTAGTGAGTATATCAGACTGGGAGGTGTTGGTGTTAGGCATTATGCTACGAACCACTCTAATCTGAGAAGGGTCTTTCTTGGCATTCTGGAGAGTTTCTCTGTAAATCACTCCTTTGGCCAAGGTTTGGTGGTGGTGCATTGACTGTCTGACATCCCAATTTCAGAAGCTCTGCTATGGTCTTATGTCCTATCATTAGGATGGAGAAGGATAATGAGATTGCCCATTTTCTAGACAGTCAAATGGATGACTTGGCAACATCCTCTGAATAAAGTACGGCTGAAGCTGAAAATAGACTCATGTTCCAGGCTTCCTGCTAAGAACCAATTCCCTTTTACCATCCCCCCCCCACATTTAGGTATAATCATTACAGAAACAACGTCTGAAATTTCCATCTTGCAGCTTAAGTCTTGCTAATTGGCATAAGTTGAATGAGAGGGGGCTTTTTTTCTGAATATTGTGCAATATGGTGAAAGTAGAAACCCCTCCAGGAATCGTTACTTGCACAGAATGAATAGTGTACTCTGAACTCAGTGCTGTAAACTGGGCAGATGGCAGCAGATGGCCACACATTTGTGACATGTAAATAGAATTTCAGAGCTATGATCCTTTGAACTAGCAGTGCGACCACCCACAAAAATTATGTATGACTCTGGCAAAGCATGTTCATCCCTTGTTTGATGACCTACTTCAAACACACAGAAACAACTATTCTCTTCACTTGAACTTTTTAGGATAAAAAGGCAGGGCAGCACACCAAGACAGTAGCATACTTTTTTGCATTAGTGGCACAACAGCAATAAAGCTGCTAGCACAGTTGCAAAGCTAAGTAGGGACCAGGATGGTTTCAAATTGGATGGGGCACCATGTGTTGATGTTTCCTGCAATGCAGGAGGTTGGGACTAGATGACCCTCGGGTTCCCATCCAACTCTATGATTCTGTGTTCTCAGAATGACAGAAGGCATCTTCATCTGTCTCCATCTATCAAAAATTTAGAGGATCAAGCTGCACACTTTGTGAGCCTCTAGACAGGACATATTGGTGTCGTTGGAGGATTTTTGTTGGAGGAGGCGGTGTTGCTGCTGGTTGTTTGTATCTTTATTTAAAAAATCTTGTGATTTATGTGAAAATAGTTCTGTTTGGTTGTGCACTTTTAACGTTTTCTTTATTGATTATGACTACTTTTGGAATATTGTGGTTATGTGGGTTGTTTTCATGTTGTAAGTTGCCATAGTTGGAACTGTGGGAAGCTGGGATACTACCACTACCACCACCACCACTAATTATTATTATTATTATTATTATTATTATTATTTTATTATTTGTACTCCATCCATCTGACTGGGTTGCCCCAGCAGCTTCCAACATATATAAGGACACAATAAAACATCAGGGAAGCTTTTAATATTTGATGAATTATTGTATTTTAATTTGCTGGAAGCCACCCAGAGTGGCTGGGGAAACCCAGCCAGATTGGGGGGCTATAAATATGTTGTTGTTGTTGTTGTTGTTGTTGTTGTTGTTGTTGTTACTACACAGCTTTTATGTAAGTATGTGAAGGTAAAGGTAAAGGGACCCTGACCATTAGGTCCAGTCGTGACCGACTCTGGGGTTGCGCGCTCATCTCGCATTATTGGCCGAGGGAGCCAGCGTATAGCTTCCAGGTCATGTGGCCAGCATGACAAAGCCGCTTCTGGCAAACCAGAGCAGCACATGGAAACGCCCTTTACCTTCCCGCTGTAGCGGTTCCTATTTATCTACTTGCATTTTGACGTGCTTTCGAACTGCTAGGTGGGCAGGAGCTGGGACCGAGCAACGGGAGCTCACCCCGTCACAGGGATTCAAACCGCCAACCTTCTGATCAGCAAGCCCTAGGCTCAGTGATTTAACCCACAGCGCCACCCGGGTTATGTATGTATGTATGTATGTATGTATGTATGTATGTATGTATATACACAAATAAAAAAATCTATTAAAATCGTACAAATAGTTGCAATACAAACAGCACAACACCAGCCCTTTCATTAAAAGCAGTCAGTTCCCCAAAGCCTGTTGGAATGAGGAGGACTTCACTTGCCGGCAGAAGGACAACAGGGAGGGAGCCGGTCTACCTTCTCTAGGGCCGCCTCAGCAGCCACGGAGAAAGCCCTCAAATTCGAAACATTTCCACAGTATTGAAAACCAAACACATCTGCATTCTTGCCAAAAAGGCAAACTCCACTCCCCACAAAAACGTTAAGAGAAAACAAGACTATTGAAGCAACGTGTTCCCTGGCAGGGGAACTGGGGCGGGGCAGGTGGAAAAGCTTGCCCATGATGGTTCCAGCATTGTCTCCCAGGAGGATAGGAGGACACCACGGCTTTTGCAGAAGGAAGATATCCCCAATCCAAACAGAGAAGAGCTTTAAAAACCTATCTAAACTAATAAGAAACTCCTGGTGGTACCAATGGATTGGCCTTGGAATACACTCCCTTCGATAGCAGTTGTCTCTCTTTTGTTGATTATTTTTAAGCAGAAGGTGGGTGGTCACCTGTTGGAGATGCTAGGGCAGTGGATTTCCTGAATCAGAAGGGACGCCACCCCTTTGTTACACTACTTCGGGGTTTGCCTTCAGCTGGTTATATGTGCCACGAAGAGATGGCATGCAAAATGCTCACCAGACCTTTATTAATCAACAGGTAGCATTCCAAAGAAAGTTGAGCAGCAAGTCTAGGAGGTAGCATTCTAAAAAGTGCACCAAGCAGCAACTGTGTCAGACAGTTTTATTAACAGGATATTTTTAGTTACTGGGGGAGGTCTGGCAACCCGCCAGCCCAGTCACACCCTCCTACTCTGGAGGTCCAGTTAACAACATATACCTCTACTGGACAATCAAATACTAAAAACAACAAAAACAACCAGGGGCGTCTTAGCCATAGAGGCTACTGGCACAAAGCACCATGGCGCCAAGTTCTGGAGGAACTTTGGAGGGCGCCTCCGCCATGCCACACTCTGCCTGGAGCCTCCTCCCTGCCAGAGGAGCAGCACTCAAGCCCCGCTGGCAGTGCCGCCCTCGCCCGCCTCTTCTCGGGCTGCGGGTGCTGTTGCGGGGAAGCCGGCCGCAAGCCTCCCGTCGGCGCTGCAGACAGCAGTGCCGCACAGCCACTTTGGCTGAGGAGGCGGAGGTGGAGGCAGACCACAGCTGGCAGCGTCCTCACCTCCGGTGGCCTGCCGTGCCTGGCCCTGCCTGGCGGAGCGCGAGTCTGGCATCGCCGTTGCCGGTCCTGCTCGCGATGGGCGAAAAGCAGAAACCACAGCATGGCGGTGTTGGGGGGGGGGGAAGCGGCGCCTTGGAGATTTTCCGGCTGGGATGGGGGGGGGCAGGGCGCTGGAGGGATCTCTGAACCACGGCGTTGGATAGGCTTGAGATGGCCCCAACAACACCCAATCAGGGACACTTTCCTCTGCTAAAAATCCATTTCATGACAATATGGAGTGGGGGGGACGTGATTGCAGCCATCACAAAAAATGCACTTCGTGCGTGTACCACAAACGTAAATTCCTTTTCATGTTTTGCATGTTTGTGTGTGTATTTCTGTAACATTAAAGAGGAATAAAATGCTGTGGCATTTGATGTATATGTGCTGGATCATGGACCAGCGAGACATGGATTCAGCTTAACTTACCATACAGGGCTATAAGAGGAAAGGGGAAGAGGATTTGTATACCACGTTGAGTTCCTTGGACTTTTAGGGTGAGATAAAATGTAAAAAAATAAGGACGCCTACCTTTTGTTTTGTAGTGCAGCACCTTTGGAAAAGAATCACAAAGCTTGAAATGTATTGGATAGATGGGGTTGGGGAAAGGCTGGGCTAAATTTATCGATTATTGAAAAAATCATTGTAAAGATATGAAGACACTGACAGGCTTGGTTTAATACCTGCAATCAAAAACTTTAGAGTCTCTGACCATAAGTAAGAGAGGCTTATAAAACACATAAAGGCCAGAGACGGTCCTAGAAATGCAGTAAATTGAGTTTGGAATGTAAAACCAATAGTGGAGATGGAGGGAAGTCACAGGCTCGCTGGAGTATCAGTATTGATTTGTAAAATGTAGAGTATTAAATGTATGTGTTTGTTATTGCAAAAATAAAAATATATTTTAAAAAATGCCCCTTTGCATATTTCCTCCTTGTTTCTGTTAGGGATATAGTCTAACCTTTCTAGACTGTTAAAGCATTTCTTTTGTCTAGCCTGATTTTGAATGGGGAGAGATTTAACGTGACCCATGAGAGCACTAGTTTATTTAGGACTCACTGCACCCAGGCATCCTGTATATACATAATTTACTTCAATGGGCTCTGGAAAGACATTGTTACATCTATATTGCTGGCTGTGGATGTCTTGCATAATGAACTGCCTTTCTGTGAGACCTCCCACTGCTAAACCATATGGGAAAGCCATGCTGGTTATGATTCCTTGACATCTGTGCTGTCTCTGTGACTCACAAGTTTCATAACTCCTGGTGTATATATCAAGAAAGGAGATGCTGGTATTGCGTGCAGTGAGGAAGGAAGTGAAGAGGACTTCCGCCAACCCATCCCCATCTGTAGGATACAAATTAAAGCGTATGGGAATTTTGTCACAGGGACATAAATATGGGGAGAATGGCCAAATGAAGTGGTTGGTGAAATGTAATTCTGATAAGCACATAAGGATGCATATTGGGAAACATAAATTTGTTACAAACTGGTTTGCAGGTGGCTGTTCCTCAGAGAAATCCATCAATTAGAGGCAGCATCTGGGCCCAGAAGGACAAGAAATCCCCAAACCCAAGCAAAACTCTTAAGGAAAGTTGTATGCCACTTACCATAGGATGTAGTCAAATGCTTGAGGATTCAAGTGAGATCCAGACAGGTTTTGAAGTAAGTAAACCAACCTACTTTCTGGTTTTGGTGAGATTTTTTTACTCAGTTTGCTGTGCCCAGTTTTGAAGTGGGTTGAGGAAAGGGTTTGTGTGTGTTGCTCATAGGTATTTAAAGGTGAACCCGCATATTTTGTTTGCACTTCCTGAAATGTTTTGCAAACCAAAATGCAGGCACCTTTCAAAATTCACACTTATCTCGATTTTGCAATGGAGTTCTCTGGCCAAGTGATGTGTACAAAGAATGCATGTGCTAGGGTAAAGTCTACATAGAAATGGATTTATTAGTGAAAATAACATACAGAAATGCAGTATATATTAGGGGAAATTGCTTGCAAAAACATGCATTTTAGGCAAGATTGCATGCGAAGTTGTGTATGTAAGGAGAAGTTCACATTAAAATGCTGATGAATTTTCATGAGGACTTTTTTTTAATGCAGGCTGATGTAGAAATGTGGAGAATTGAACTTGAGGCTGGAATAATAAGAACTAGAATGAAACTGAATTTGACAGATTCTGCCATCTCTAGTTGCCCATCACTACACACCTGTGCCTCTAAGTATGGCAGGTTTCTCTGTCTGCCCTGAAAACAGTTTGATGGGTTTGGCCCCCTCCCCCCCAAAAAGAAAAAGAAATAAAGGGAGTAGAGAAAAGACCATTCCTGGAGTTACTCCAGAGTAAATTTTGTATGGGGTAATCAGAGTGAAAGGAAGCTGAGAGACTATTTGATCTGCAGACATACCGTATCTGAAATATGAAAGGGTTTGAAAAACACAATAAGAAGAGTTTCCATTAGCCTGTCAAAAGATAGTAATAATGGTTTTATTATCAGAAGACTTAGGGGCCTAACGATATGAACTCATTTTTATACTCCCCCCCCCTTTACGGTGATAGTTTTTGTTCCCTTGTTTAGTTTTTAAAAGGATACTATTCTTACATATCTCATATAAATAACTCACTGGAGATTAGTTGCCTAACATGTCAAAAATGGCACCTAGGCAAATGACATCCAACTCCCTTTCTGGTCCTAATTGAATGATCAGTAAAACAAGTACGTGGATAAGGTCGGGACTAGATGCAAAGAAGAAAAGAGCAGGTTTACTCTTAGGGTGATGCCTCAGTTCATTTGCCAAAGGTCCCATGTAAATGCTTCTGCAGACCGTGAGTCTGGCTGCTTTGCCCATGGCATGGCAACACTTATGTGAGGGTACCATTTGAGAAGGCGAGCTCCTCTGTCGGTATCAAGGATGAGGAACCTGTGGCTCTCCAGATGTTCTTGAACTACAGCCAGTGGAAGATGGTCCATTAGGGCAACAAGGGTTCAGTCCTACCAAGTGGCAACTTGCTTCAAAGCCTTCCCCCACCAAATCTCAAAACCATACTCTCTCTTGTTCCACATCCTTCCACAGTTCATTTCCATGTCCTCCAACATTTCTCTGATGAAAATAGGGGTGTCCTATTCAACAATAATGATAATAATTTATACCCCACCCATCTGATTGTGTTGTCCCAGCCACTCTAGGAGGCTTCCAACATAAATAAAACAGTACATATACCGTAAAGCACCAAACACTAAAAATTTCCCTATGCAGGACTGCCGTCAGATGTCTTCTAAAGGTTGTATCGTTACTTATCCCCTTGGCTCAGGGGTTGCATAACTCCATACCCTCCAACATTTCTCTGATAAAAAAGGACATCCTAAGGAAAAGCAGGGCATTCTGGGATCAAATCAGAAACTGGGACAGTTTCTGTAAATCCCTGGAAAATAGAGATACTTGGAAGATCTGCATTTCAATGTAGTCCTGGATACTTTTCTGTCCATCTTCCATCCCCTGGCCAACCACCTGTCTTCACCACTCAGCCAATCTCAATCCCAAACTATTAATGTGGTCCAGAAGTCTCACTCATATGTATCCAGGCAGAACAGCCAATTTTAGTCATTTGCCTTGGATGTGCGGTTTTGCCCTCCTTCCTCTTTTCATTACCTCAAGGCAGCCAATAACTGGGGTATCTTTTGGGGAAACCTAGGAACTTTCTGAGCATTCTCAGAGATGTTTCTTCCAAACAGCTTGAAGCACACTCTTTGGAGGCTGTCAAGGGAAGGGAGTACAGTGGTACCTCTAGTTATGAACTTAATTCATTCTGGAGGTCCATTCTTAACATGAAACTGTTCTTAACTAGAGGCGTGCTTTTGCTAATGGGGCCTCTTGCTGCCGCTGTGCCACCAGCACACGATTTCCGTTCTCATCCTGGGGCAAAGTTCTCAACTCGAGGTAAAGCTTCCAGGTTAGCAGAGTTTGTAACCTGAGGAGTTTGTAACCTGAGGAGTTTGTAACTCAAGGTACCACTGTAGTTAGTTTGAGCAGGTTCCCCTCCCCCCCCCCATAAATGTCTGCTAACACAGAGAGAGAGAGGAAGAATGAGTCTCTTTCTATAATAAACATGTATCTATGTTTTATTTCTTGAACTATTTGCATTTGTTATTGTGAATGGGCCGGGAGATGCTATAGGAGGATTGGGATGAGAAATGGTGGAATGTGGATCAGTGGTGTAGCATGGGTTGCCAGTGGTCAGGACCACAAGGCAGAGTGGGTGGGAGGGAAACGGTTCTGCCCTCTACCCCAGAGACAATCTTGAGGGGGGGTGTGAGGGGAGGGAGGGAAAGACCCCCTTCAGTAGCAGAAGTCCTTATGCAGGCTTTTGCCGGCAAGACCAGTAAGGTGAATCTGGCCCCAAGAATTAAATGTACTTGATACAATTCCTGGGACACAAACAGCTATCCTGGCAGCGAAATAACTTTTCAGACAATGAATGCATTCGGCTGCATTACTAATCCTTCTTTATGCAGTTAGATTTCATTTCCTCAGACATAGCTGCCATTTGAATTAATCTCATTTAAGTCCCTGTTTTAACTGAATATCTCACAGATGCCTGTTTAGTATTAAAGATAGCAAGCTAAAATGGAAACAATTTACACAGCTCCAAAGAGGGCATTTTATTAGAAAATAGTCTGAAACATACTAACAGGGAAAGTAACCAAAAGCACAGTCTCTCAGGCTGTTGTTATAAGCTTTGGGTCTTAGCACGACTAGGCAGAGGGAAACCGCACCTCTCATGTTCAGCTAATTCTAATTTGTGTATGTATGAGAGTGTTGTGTGAAGACTAATCCCATACCTTCATCCAATATGAATAGACCCCAGTATGTTATTCACAGGCTGACTCTCAAGTTATCCTTGCTGTTTAACCTTTGTGGAGGAGCAGGGCAAACTCAGTTATCTTCAATCCAATATCCTGAAAGTGTAGGCGGAGGGAAAGCTGCCTTCTTTGGTCCTTTGGCTTCATCTCCAGCAGGGCGGAACCTCTGGACTGCAACTACCGTAGTGACTCATCTGTGACATCAGGTATGGGAAAAGGTAAAGGCGTGGTTGGGATTAACTACACTAGGGAACTCCCCATTGGAAAGTCTGTAGAGTAGCCAGTGGGGTCTTGCTCTCAGTGCTGATCAGCTGATAGGACTGAGAACGTTCCCCTTTGAAATCCAGTTGCTGGCACAGTTAGACTCCATCACAGTTAGACGCCAATGCACATTTTCCACCTGCCAGTCTGCAGAGGGGGAAAATCATACCATCATAGAATCGTAGAGTTGGACGGGACCCCCAAGGATCATCAAGTCCAACCCCCTGCATTGCAGGGATCTCGGCTAAAGCATCCATGACAGATGGCAAATGTGTTTCCAGGTGCCGTTTTAACTCCATACTGCACCTACAAATGGACTTCAAAGCAGCTCTGTCACAGTAACCATCAGCCGATGGATGCCAAGAAAAAGCCCCTTTGAAATGGTCATCTGGTGTCATAATGGTGATTGACAGGTGGGTGGCCTCACCCACTTATCACTGTTGACCCACAGGTGTTGGGCAGTGGAAGGATCCAGATGAAGTTCTGCATCCCTGATTTACACAGACTGGCTCTCCAGGGTCTCAGGCAAAGCTCTTTCCCACTCCTACCTGCAGATTTTTGTGTCTGAACCCGGGATTTTTTGTATGCATTCTACTTCTGAGCTATGATAGCCCACCCCATAAGGGCAGTCACGTTTGAAACAGAGCCAGGCTGGCTCTTTGCAGAGGGGAGAGGATAGGACAGGGGCTGCTTAAAGAATATAATTTGCATTCACGCATGGTTCATAGCCGAAATATTTCACTGTGGAGATGCTTCAGGAATGGTCCATCCTTGATTCTGACTCTTTAGTTCTCGGGAAGGGATTCACTTTGCCCATTTCTCCACACATCTCCACTTGTCTGTGTCAAATTTTAAAAAATCTCTTCGTGTTCCTTCCCTTGATGTGGGATTTAGGGACTGGATTACCCTCAAGTGCTGATATTCGCATTGCACCAACGAGGAGAAAAAGATGAGTCTGCTTTTCTTTCCAATCCCTTAGCTAAAGAATGTGTAAGAAGGTCAGAATTGGCGAGAATCGCAACAGCGTTGCCTCCCAGGCACAGGAGCTGTTTCAGATGTCATGTTTGTACTTAGAAACATATTTCTAAGCACCAAATGCATGTGCACACTGTTGTTTCTGCACATGTGTGTAACTTGCAATGTTTGCTTACAATATATACCTGGGCAGGTGCCCAGAAGGGACTTTTTTTATAAAAAGCACAATAAATTTTAGCAAAAGAGGTTCAGCATGCTTACTTTTTTCTCTGTGTGTGGCATGTTGAGCTCTGTGGGTGAGAGTGAATGCTGGTGCTGTTTTGGAGCAAGTAGATTATGAGGTTTTGCTGCATAATTTTAATAATGCATTGCTTGCATTTGCCTTTTGTTGCATTTCAAGGTGCTGCAAGAGTGGACTAGTGGATTTAAGAGTGAGACATGACTGTCCAAATCAATAGGGCCAGCTCAAGACATTTTGCTGCCTGAAGCTGAATAGCAAATGAACCTTCCACCTCGGATCAAAGCGCATTGTACCCAAATCTGACTAATTTATTCTGGTGCCCAAGGCAGGAAATTCCACAAGTGCCTCTCTGGGGTGTAATAAATAAATAAAAACAAGTGAAACAACAAGCAAGTTGCTGCCCTTTCAAATCCAGCTCCTTGAGGCAGCTGCCTCATTCTGCCTAATGGCTCAGCCAGCCCTGCAAATCAATTTGATTGGCTCAGAAGAAGATGAGCGGTTTCCTCATTGGGGATGGTCTGTTCTGAGCCTATTCAAATTAAGTTTGGAGATCATATTCATTAGTACGGATCACCCTGATTTTCAGTTTTTAAAATGAGTGCTAGCACTGAATGTGCATTTTAATACCTCAATGGTGTCCCAGGAAACAGGACTGGTCTACATTTTTTTGGAGCATAAGGTGGAATCTCCAAATGCCCTCTCCAAACATGCTCATGTAGCAATTAAGTAACAATTTCTTGCCCTTTAATGATGTTCAGAAGAGGCTCCCAAAAAGGCTGCCAAAAAGAACAGAGTCAAAGATGATACAACAGAGACAACAACAATTCACAAAATGGTGTGGTTGTGGCCAGGGGCAGTTCTTACTAATGATTCCATAAGTATGGATAGAGGAATCTGACAATTTCAGTTTCTGTCAGTTTCTCATTTCTTCATTCTTGCATTCCTGTCTGCACATACCATTGTTGTTGTTTTTTGCAAGCAATTTCCCTTAATATACGTTTTTAATAGACATCATTTGGTTGGAGAAAAGTGCAAATTTTGAAAGAGAGTTGGGTTTCAGCTCGCATTTTTATAGAATGTGCATTTCCATCAATAATGCTCAAACCGAGTTGAATTGAATTCCCTGCATTCCCTGATTACAGGTACTATTCGGATACCTGCAGCAGTTGGCACCAGGGATACCAACTAGATTTCTTGGGTCCAATTCTCTGTATGTAGATTGAACCCCCTGCTTCCCCTACCTGCCTGCTGCTCACATACATATGTTTACTTTGTCTAACCTACGTCACAGTTATTTTCTTCCCCTCCCATTTCATCTTCACAACAACAAGCAACACATTTTGCCACCCTGGATAAATGAAAAGTATCCTTGTGTTAAAGCACAGCCTATAGGAACATTACATTGCTACAACTATAAGGTCTTTTTGCCAGTTCATTTTGTATTTTATATTGTTGTCTTATAGTTACTGTATAGTAATAAACAACAGCCCAGTGATGACAAGCTGACAAGTAGTGGCTGTGTAGGGGGTCATGGAAAATCAGAGGAGGGTGGCTGCAATGTCATCCTTTATCTCAGCAGGAAGGAAGCCTAGTTTATTTCAAGGGAGTTACTTCCAAGCAAAACATACCAGAGGCAGCCAATTCTGTTTTATGTTGTAAAGGAGCAAATGAAATAATGTAGGGGGGATGTGCCTACACAAATATTATATATCCATCGTAGCACAGACTCTCCTCCTTAATCCAGAGTCAGGCTTTGAGCAAGAATGAGTTCCCCGTTTCCTCCCCGCTGCTACTCTGGGAGCTCTCCCCCTGCACCCCAAGTCCCAGCTTGCGGTGGTCAGCATTGCTTATTCTGATTGCTTAGCAGCAGTGATTAAGTGTTGTTGTTTTTTTTAATCAACAGCAGTTTCTCTGTATCTGCAGCCTTCAAACTGTTGCCCCAGTCCTCCTTGCTTCTTAACTTTCTTTTTTTAAAAATAGCCCAATTGGCCTACTTAAAAAGAAAGAAAGAAAGCTGAGAGTCTGGGGGCCTTTCTGGTTTGGGGTTAACCCCTGTATCCTGCTTGGCACTTTCCACACAATGGAGACACTAACTGGAGAAAGAACCACCTTTTGCTCAGAGACAAAATGTTTCTGAGTAGATGCTAGGCCAGGCATCCCCAAACTGCAGCCCTCCAGTTGTTTTGGCCTACAACTCCCATGATCCCTAGCTAACAGGACCAGTGGTGGGGGAAGATGGGAATTGTAGTCCCAAACATCTGGAGGGTCAAAGTTTGGGGATGCCTGTGCTAGACTGTATCATTTTTCATAACAATTCAAGTAATGATACAGTGAAACCTCAGTTGTCAAACTCCTTAACACAGAAGCTGTGCTTGAGGGACGACATCTGAAACCTCCATAATAACAGAGTGAAACCAGCCCATTTATTGCATGGCAAAGGGATTGTTTATAAAAGCTATACCTTTATCTAAACCTTCCTGGCTCTTGAACCTCTTTAGCTCCAAAACCATTTCCCCTTTTGACTTCTGTTGCTCTTTGTTATGCTAGGCTACCTTGGCTTATTTTGGTGACAAAAAGAGTTTTATAATAGTAGAGCGGAATAACCTGTTTCAGGCAGTATCATGAGAGGGAAGCAGACAAAAGCAGGCTTGGGTGTCTGAATGGTGCTACAAGATTTTAAGTCCTGTGGTGTGTGTGTGTGTGTGTGAGAGAGAGAGAGAGAGAGAGAGAGAGGGAGATAGTGATCACATCTGGGCTCCATTTGAGGCAACAAAATGCCTTGAGGTGGGCCTGTGTGAGCAAGTAAACTGGCTATTTCTAGATGGAAGAAAATATTTCAAATATTCCATTCTGTTGCTGGGACAAAGCCCTCAGTTGTCAAACATCAGGACCGTACATTTATCAGCATGGCTGCTTTAGTGACTTTTACTGCAAAGCTCATTCTGTTTGAACGGTAAGAAATTAGGTTTCATCACTTGTGATGGCTCGAAAGCTTTTATATCTCATTTAATTGAGGAGAGATTGAGTGATGAGGACTGCAGACGGATCTGAAAACAACCTAATTGCAAAATCCATTGTCCCTGACTTTCATCAGAGAGCTGCAATATTTGGCAGTATCTCACTTTAAATCTGCAAGAAATGGAGCTTGTGCTGGTGCCCCCTCCCCCCTCCAATATTCTACAGGAATGTTTTGTATTCTTCTTGACTATGTACTTGGAACACACAGCATTTCATGGAACTGGTCCAAAGTAATCAGAGAACTGACAATTTGAGACGTAAATAGAATTTTGCCTTTCTTAATTTCTTATGTAATTTGGCACCAGTAACAACTAGGATGGCAGAGAAGCACAAGGCTTGTGAAATTAAAATATATAATGTTTCTTCTGGAATGGAAGGTGGAACATATTTTTGTTTTCTACCTCCACCCTAGACACTACTTAATTTATGCTTTCTCTCCGTCCTATTTCCATAGCAGGTAGCTTAGTATCTCCTAGAGCGTATAATTTTCTGCTTCTCAGGAATGTATAATTCATGCTGTTTCTTCTCAACCTGTTTCCTTATTTTATAAGAGTTTTGAAAACACACACAAAACCCCAGAAGGCTGGAAGGAAGCAATCCTGTGTAAGCTTGCTTCACATGCCACTGAGCCTTTTTATTCAGGGAGTGCAATGCAGGCCAAGCTCGTTTAGCTCTCTCCCCCCCCCCATACAATCGAGGTTGTTTTGCCCCATCATTTCTGACGACACTGCAATAAATTTTGGGGGGCAAATCTTTCAGCCTGTGTGCTCAGTTATGAAATTGCTCACGTGACACACTGACCTCAGGAACAACAGAGCAGCAGAAACCAGATGCCAACAAAATTGGAAACGAGAAATTCGCCAGGAAACTGAAGCCAACAGTAATTATCCCGTGTGCTATACACATCTCAGACAAAAAGACTCAACTATCATGGACTATATGCTGATAAGATTTTTTTTTTAAAAAAAACAAGATTAGGAGCTGTGATGGTTTTTCTAAAAGAGAGAGAGAGAGAGAGAGAGAGAGAGAGAGAGAGAGAGAGAGAGAGAGAGAGAGAGAGGTGCCGGAACTCACCATGAACGCCACCCTTGTTCTCTTATGATGACAATGGCGCCCAGCTGAGAGGGCCTGGAACTGAGTTCCGATGCGTTCCAGCTAAAAACAAAAGCCCTGATTAGGAGTTTTTGACAAAATATATCATTTACATATTATGACAGTACATTTATGTATCTCACAATTCCCCCAAGGAGTGCAAGGTGGCAAACAGGCTCCTCCTCCTCCTCTCTGTTCCTAATGTCATAACAACCCTCATGGTGAGGTGAGGTAATTTATTATTTTATTATTTATTCAATTTATACACCGCCCTATACCTGGAGGTCTCAGGGTGCTTCACAAGAAGACCACAACATATAAAATCAAGCCAAAAGCAATACAGTACGCCTCGGTTTGAGTATTTTCAGTTTAAGTACTACGCGGACCTGTCTGGAACGGATTAATCCACTTTCCATTACTTTCAATGGGAAAGTTCGCTTCAGGTTACGTACGCTTCAGGTTAAGTACAGACTTCCAGAACCAATTGTGTTTGTAAACCAAGGTACCACTGTAAGCCAATAACGCCCCCCCCCCCAGCCACATTCTAAAAGGGTGTTGGATGTCAATAAGATCAACTAAAGGCTTGGTTAGAAAGGAACCATTTTGCCTTGCGCCTAAAGGTTTATAATGAAGTCGCCAGACAAACTTCCCTGGGAAGAGCATTCCATAGAGGGGGAGCCACTGCAGAGAAGGCCTGTTTAGATGAAGAAATAGTGTCACTGGCCCAGGGTCACCCAGTGAAGATGGGGGTTTGAATCCTGGCCACCCAGCATCTCGCCCAGTACTCGTAACAACCAAACAATACTGGTGTAATGAAAATAGAAGCAAAGAAAGAGTCTTAGAATCATAGAATTGTAGGGTTGAAAGGGACCATCAGGTTTTTTTTTAGCTCAACTCCCTGCAATGCCGGAATCGTTTGCCCAATATGGGACTGGAACTCACAACCCTTAGGTTAAGAGTCTCATGCTCTGCTGACTTAGCTCAATAAAAACATTGAGATGACCAGCTTTCAAAACATTTTTAAAGCCATGATTTATATTTTACAATAGCCAGTTTTTCTTGCTGTATTTGGTAAAAGGGTCCAGTTTGCTACAAAGTGATTTCTTCCTCTGTTTAATCTAATCTGATGTATTACTGTGTGCTCTTTCAACCGGGCTGGAAGGAAAGAGAAAGCTGGAGATTTTTAGGTAAAGGCTGCAGAGGCTAAGCTCACTTTCTATATCTGTTTGTCTGTTTGCTTCCTTTCTGAATCAACTTTCTTCCCAAGGGAGCCCCTTATGATGAACACTAGAGAGTAAAACAAAACGCATCCCATAAATTAAACATAATAAATATAATCAAATACAGTGGTACCTCGGTTTATGAACACAATTGGTTCTGGAAGTCTGTTCATAAACTGAAGCGTTCATAAACTGAAGCGAACTTTCCCATTGAAAGTAATGGAAAGTGGATTAATCTGTTCCAGACGGTCCGCGGAGTACTTAAACTGAAGCATTCATAAACTGAAGCGAACTTTCCCATAGAAAGTAATGGAAAGTGGATTAATCCGTTCCAGATGGGTCTGTGGAGTACTCAACCTGAAGCTTACTTAACCAGAAGCATGGGTGTAATTGGTTCCGGAAGTCTGTTCATAAACTGAAGCGTTCATAAACTGAAGCGTTCATAAACTGAAGCGAACTTTCCCATTGAAAGTAATGGAAAGTGAATTAAGTAATTATAAAAACCTTTGTTACTTTTTATTTGATATTGCTTTCTGTCACTTTAAGTTTTTTAACTCTTTTCACCAACTAGTTATAACCTGCCCTGGGACCTTAGGATGAGAGGAAGATTACTAATGATGATGATGATGATGATGATGATAATGAAGTAACCATATCCCTAGCCAATGAGGAACTACATGTCAAAGCACATTGGGTTCCAAACCACAATCCAACTGCCTGGCCTTCAGAAGAGCATGGAACAGTTCTTTAACAATGGAAGAAAAATCTATACAAGTTATCATAATAATATGCAGTTTTAGTCTAGAGAAAATGGCTACAGTAATTGATTCTATAGTTACCTTGCAGGGAAGGGATCACCTGTAATGTATCAGAGCCATTTATGTACAAGCCTTAATGGATTTTTCAGCTAGAGTAACCTGCTTTGGTATTTATTTTATGATTGGATTTATATCCTGGTCAGGGCAGTCTCGAGCAGGTCGGGCGCCCTGGCCCTGGCGCACCGCGCCACCGGGAGTCTACCTAGAGCCGGCCCTGATCCTGGTCTTCCTCTAAGATGCTCAGGGTAACATACACATCCCTTGATATCCCCCTTGCAACAACCCTATCTGTCTGCAAGATAGTGACTGAACCAAGGTCACTCAGTGACAGGCTTCACAGCTGAGTGGGGATCTGGACCAAGGTCTCCCCAGTTCTAGTCTAACCCATTGCTGGAGGGGCAGCTTCTCATACAATATACACCAGTGGCATCAGAAATGTCCATAGGACCCAAAGACATATTTGCCACATATTTGTCCCTGACAAATTTCCCGCACATAATTTCCCACACCTGTGCCACCTATTAAAATTTATCACGTCACTTTTGCCTTTCCAAAAGTTGTTACCTTATACCAGGCATCCCCAAACTTCGGCCCTCCAGACGTTTTGGCCTACAACTCCCATGATCCCTAGCTACGGTAACAAGACCAGTGGTCGGGGAAGATGGAAATTGTAGTCCAAAACATCTGGAGGGCTGAAGTTTGGGAATGCCTGCCTTATACCAATGGTGTTTGCTGCCAGGGGTGAGTTCCAGTTCTAGTTGGGGTTATGAGCACGTGTGTGGGTTGAAGTAGAATACACCAGAGAGATGTTGTAGATCGCCATGAGGAATTTGGCTCAGAAAAGGCCAAATGTAATCCATTTCCACAACAAAATTGACACACACACCCCCGAGATGGTAATGGCATTCCGTACGTCACAGGAGTGGGTTAAAAGCAGAAGGCATCAAACGCAAACAAGAAAACACAACTATCATGTGAAAGCGATTGCCGCACGCAACTGTAAACAGACTCGCTTAAACCCTGACGACTCTAACAAGAGACATCTGAGGGCTCTCTGGAATCCTGTTATATGCCGTCTAATTTAAGAAGCATGAAGAGAAGGCACAGGAAGCTCACATTTCCTTGATGCTCCAATTTCAGCGAGGGGTGGTGGCATCTTTCAGCTACCCATGAAATGGGGTGTTCGGTTACGCTGCTGCTCTTCCAGCAGGTAGAAAAAAACCAAAATGGAAATAGAGCCACAACACCAACTGCCGGCTTTTGTGAAAGGGTCTTGAGGCTCTTTGCGTTGTATGTTTCAGATTTGAATGCCTGCTTCTCCTGAAGGCACATAATCCACAGTGCTCTTTATGAACAACCGTATAGCTTTCCCATGGATTAAGACCGCTATGTCTCATTGTCGTATTTATTATCTACACCCACAATCCCCGGCAGTATTAAGTCTAAGCTGTTTGTTTGGACTATTATTTTCCCCCTCCCTCGGTGCTCAGCTACCTAGGAGAGGAAGTTAAGTGTGCCTTCTGGATTTTATAGATAGGTGCATTTGGGAAATCAATTTCTGACTCTTAAGCAACCGTCATCCTGACTCACTTACCCTCAATGCTATTAAGTTAGGTGGAAGGAGACTGAAGTTCCGACAACGAACCGGGCTCCAGGTACTTAACATTATTTATCATGATTCATAAATTGATTTTTTTCTGGCCTTACATATCTTAAAAAAAAAAACAGTTGGGGTTTTAAACTACCATCATTTAAAAAAAATATGACGATGACTAGAAATGTGATTTGCAGCCTCAGAACACACACTCCTGCTATAAGCCAACACTTTAAAGGACAATAAAAAAAATTCCTTCAGTAGCACCTTAAAGACCAACTAAGTTTTTATTTTGGTATGAGCTTTCGTGTGCATGCACACTTCTTCAGATAATAAGAAGGTCTTTAAGGTGCTACTGAAGGAATTTTTTTTATTTTACTTCGATCCAGACCAACACGGCTACCTACCTGTAACTTTAAAGGACTTTACTTAGGGTCCCCTCCCCCAATATACTTACTTTGTTTATAATAATCAACCCTTTTCCATACTGTGTTTCTTAAAGATTTTCCCTTTCCACTATTTATTTATTGGAGCACATGACTCAGTTCCTTTTACACTTTGGTGCAACAGCAGCATCATGAATTGTGTGGATCTAATTCTACAATTATAATTCCAGGGCAGATTCATAGAATCACAGAATTGTAGAGCTGGGAGGGACCTCGAGGGTCATCTCGTCCAACCCCTTGCAATGCAGAAATCTCAACTAGGTCATACATGACAGATGGCTATCCAGCCTCTGTTTAAAAGCCTCCAAGGAAGGAGACTCCGCCACCTCTCATGGGAGTCATTCCACTGTCGAACAACTCTCACTGTCAGAAAGGTATTCCTGATTTTAGTTGGAATCTGCTTTCTTGTAAATTGAAGCCATTGATTTGCACTCTAGCCTCCAGAGCAGAAGGGGGGGGAAGCTTGCTCCATCCTCCATGTGACAGCCCTTAAGATATTTGAAGATGGATATCATATCTCCTCTCAGTCTTCTCTTTTCCAGGTTAAACATACCCACCTCCCTCAACCGTTCCTTTTAAAGCTTGGTTTCCAGACCCTTGGTCATCTTGGTTGTTCTCCTCTGCATATGCTTGTCAATATCCTTCTTAAATTATGGCACCCAGAACTGGACACAGTATTCCAGGTGTGGTCTGACCAAGCGGGACTACTCTTGCCAACCTAGCAGTTTGAAAGCACACAGTGCAAGTAGATAAATAGGTACCGCTCTGGTGGGAGGGTAAACAGCGTTTCCATGTACTGCTCTGGTTCGCCAGAAGCGGCTTAGTCATGCTGGCCACATGACCCGGAAGCTGTACACTGGCTCCCTCAGCCAGTAAAGCGAGATGAGCGCCGCAACCCTAGAGTCATCCGTGACTGGATCTAATATAGTCAGGGGTTCCTTTACCTTTACCTTTAGAATAGCACTAGCTTATTTTTGCTGCTGCATCACACTGTTGACTCATGTGAAGTTTGTGGTCTACTCTGACTCCTAGATCATTTTCACATGTACTGCTTGCAATCCTGTTGTTCCCCATCTTATATTTGGTTCTTCTTGCCTAAGTGTAAAACCTTTCATTTGTCCCTATTGACACTGATTGTGTTAGTTTGGGCCCAGTTCTCCCATCTGTTAAAGTCATCTTGAATCCTGATTCTGCCTTCTGCAGCTTTGGCTACCCCTCCCAGTTTGGCATCAACTGCAAAAAAATTTAATATACAGGATTGTTGGTTAAGGCTGCAATTTGATGCAGATGTACATAGAAGTAATAAAAAAAAATAGCAAGACTTGCTTCTGAGTAGGCATGCTTATTTTATTTCATGGATTTAAATATTTATAAGCCACGCTTCCATAAATATACAGCAAGGTGGTGTACATCATACAAAATTACAATAAGAGCAGTAAAACCATCAATAAATACTGGTTGCTGAAAAGAAATTCACTTTGCAAAGGCCTGTCTGAATAACATAGCTTTTAGGAGACAACTAAAAGAAGGCAAGAGGGAGGTTGTGGACTCTCCTTCCTTTGACATTTTTAAGCAGACATTGGATGGCCATCAGTCATGGATGCTTTAGCGGAGATTCCTGCATTGCAGGGGGTTGGACTAGATGACCCTTGGGTCCCTTCCAACTCTAAGATTCTATGATTCCTGTCAAACCTCAATTGGCAGGGAGTTACACAGGGCAGGAACTAGAAAATAAGGCAGAAGCAGGAAAATAAAACTAAAGGGGATGGGGAAACAGCAGCTCTTCAGAAACCCAGGGATTCCCGTTGCTCAGTGGATCCAAACCATCACATTAGTCACAGCTCTGACTTTACTCATTGGCTAGAAACACTGGCAGGGGAGAGGAGCCAGGCTGGTTCATTTCACAGAAATTGTTTAGATGGGTACCTGCACATTTTGCTTCATAACTTTCTTTCTAGGAGGGCTAGAGACTTAACTTTTTAAAAATGTAAAGTTAGAGTCTGTGACCACTGCCCACCTTCACGGGAGCTGCACTGGTGACTCCTGCTTAGAATTTGCTTCAGAATTCCATTCACATGAGTTCATCAGCAGGAAATTTTGTTGGTTATATTAAGTGGTACACAACCCATGAATCGAAAGTCCCTGCTTCAAATCTTGCCTCTGCAGGGCCACACACAACTTCTTTGGAAAGTTGCTCATTGTCGGCCCTTTCTCTGCATTATGTAGATAATGAAGGCTGTCAGTAATACTCACCTGTCTTGAAAGACATTTGTAAGGTTAACAGCAACAGAAGGTATATTAAAGATCTGAGCACTCAGATGCTCTAAAATAAATGTGGTAATATTACTGTTAACACTACTGCTAATGCTACAAAGTAAATGGTGTTCTTTTCATGAACTCAACTTAAAAAGGGCCAGTCTGTGAAAAGTGCATGCTGGTGATTTTATTTTATTTTAAACAGAAGACACTTTATAGTAATGAACTCCACAGTGATAGACTGCATTGCCTGGTAACAGCACATAAAGGGGGGGAAAGTGTAGAAAAGTCAAGCTTGCTCAAGTGGCAGTCGTTATAAAACCAATCAATTGGACTCTGCTAAATGGCAATTTGAATGTTTAGTGGGACAGCCACCTGCTGTAACAGCGAATCCCCTGGGCCTATTACTCACATCAGTAGCCTTCGTAGCTGATAAGCCTCCCGTTTCCATGCATAGGCACATCATTAGCTGCTGAGCACCGCTAGAGGGCTGTCTCTGTAATGCTTTCCTAGAAGCATCTCAGCTTTAAGAAGAAAGAGTTTAGGTTTGCTTTTTAACATTAAACCTGCATAGCTCAGACCTGTCCTGTCCTAAGTGACTCTTGGATCTCTGTTGCAGTCATTTAACTTACTCCACTGCTCTGGTGAAGAAGGCCCATCCTCTCCCATCTCTGGAAGAACTATACAACTCCCGTTGCCTTCAAAAAAGCAAATAATATTCTACAGGATTCACCTCATCCTGGATATAGTCTTTTTGCACCGTTGCCTTCAGGCAGGAGATACAGAACAATTAAATCCAGAACAAATAGATTAAAAACAGTTTCTATCCAAGAGCTGTAACCATCTTAGATGCTGTAACTAAATAATATGATCCCGGGGAGTTGTGATGAGTGTGTTTATATGTGTGTGTGTGTGGCTGTACAGTGGAACCTCGGTTTATGAACACCTCGGTTTATGAATTTTCGGTTTATGAACACCGCGGACCCATCTGGAACGGATTAATTCATTTTCCATTACTTTCAATGGGAAAGTTCGCTTCAGTTTATGAACGCTTCAGTTTATGGACAGACTTCCGGAACCAATTACACCCATGCTTCAGTTTATGAACATTTCAGTTTAAGTACTCCGCGGACCCGTCTGGAACGGATTAATCCACTTTCCATTACTTTCAATGGGAAAGTTCGCTTCAGTTTATGAACGCTTCAGTTTAAGTACTCCGCGGACTGTCTGGAACGGATTAATCCACTTTCCATTACTTTCAATGGGAAAGTTCGCTTCAGTTTATGAACGCTTCAGTTTAAGTACTCCGCGGACTGTCTGGAACGGATTAATCCACTTTCCATTACTTTCAATGGGAAAGTTCGCTTCAGTTTATGAACGCTTCAGTTTAAGTACTCCGCGGTCCCATCTGGAACGGATTAATCCACTTTCCATTACTTTCAATGGGAAAGTTTGCTTCAGTTTATGAACGCTTCAGTTTATGAACAGACTTCCGGAACCAATTGTGTTCATAAACCGAGGTACCACTCTAATTGCGTTTTTACTTTGCTTTTTATGGGATGGCATTCAATTTCGTTGTACTGTGTACAATGACAATAAAGTATTCTATTCTATTCTATTCAAATAGGTATTTTGTAAGCAATATTCTGGCTGTACTGTCTAGTTGAAAAACCATTCGCAAAGCCTGGATATACGGTAATTTTTTTTTATTGTCACACCTGTTTTCAAGCATCCTTTTATACATATACACACACAAATAATAATAATATAAAACCTTGAAGCAGTTTTATGGGATTTTTATGAGATTCTGGGGATTGGATTTCACTTCCTGAGATGGGGACATCAAGTGGGTTGGTGGATAAATTTAGGAGTTAAAAGCTCCCCAGGGCCTATAATGTATATACCAACTGATTCCACTGCTTTTCTTTCTAGACATTTCCTGAAGTTATGGCTTTCTGTGATGTGTCTATGCCTTATTTTTAGACTCGGAAGAATTGCAGGTGGGTTCACCTTGCTTGCATGCACTTCTAAAAAATACTGCTTTCTGAGAATGCTGTGTGGCTATTCCTGTATTAGGACGGTGGTCTCCAAGATCCATGAGGTTCTTCAGCTATTTTTATCCTTTGCCCACCAGGTGCCAACCAAATGTTGCTTACATGCAGGGCCCTCTCTCTCTCTCTCTTTGATATGATTTTTATTAATTTTGTTTTTAAACCACATACATAATTATACACATAGATATTGTTACATTTTTGTATATCATGTAGTTCTTTATATAATATGTCAAAATATACGTAATAAAATGTGACTACTAGATAAAAACAAAAACAAAGATTAAAAAAACAAAACAACATCAACAACAATGTACAATTAAGTCCCCCAAAATACAATGAATCAATCCAATTCCCCCACCCCCACCCCTTATTACCTCGTCCTTTATTTTAATCTATCCTAAATTCGGCTTCCTTCCTCTTTCATGTTCGGTTTTCTATATTCATTTCTTTTCACTGCTCTTTTTCTTTTATTTCTGTATATTTTTCTCTTTTGTGTAATTTCCGTCATTCCATATATTTTCCTTTAAACTCCGTAGGGTATTATGTCAAGCCAATCAGTGTTATTGCTGGTTTACAGTATGTTCCTAGATATTCTCTAAATTTGCTCCATTCTTCCTGAGATTTCTGGTCCTTTTGGTCTCTCACTCGCCCAGTTAGTCTAGCCAATTCTAGATACTCCATCATTTTTGCCCTCCATTCTTCTACAGTTGGGATCTCTACCTTTTTCCATTTCTGGGCCAATAACACTCTAGCCGCAGTGGTTGCATACATGAATATTCTATGGTCTTCTTTTTAAATCTCCTTCCCCATTAGTCCCATGCAGGGCCGTCTCAAGCCGGTCGGGCACCCTGGCGCCCTGGCGCGGAGATCGCTCTGGCGCCCCCGCCCTGGTGGGCAAGCGCAGTGCGCAGCGCCCTCCTGTCGGCCCGGCGCCCTGGCGCCCCGCACCACCGAGACTACCCCTAGAGCCGGGCCTGCTTACATGCTTAACTTACTGTGCCCTACCATAGGCCCAGGGGAGTTTTGAAAGTTGACCATCTCACAACCTGCCTTTTCATGGCCAATAACACTACCTGAGGTGTCCAGACAGCAATAACCTTTTGAGAAAGTCAAGATCTGTTCAGAAGACAATTCGCTCTACATGTAAGCAGTTCTGTTCATTCTCAATCATGTGCTCTTGTGGACAAATACAAGCTGAAAGACAAGATCACAGATTCAGCCGGCAGATGTTCCCATAATTATGGTGAAATTCATCTTAGCTAACTTGTATCATGGCTAGAGACTCATGCTATATATGTGATTGCCCAGAATATAAGATATAAGATATCTTTATTGTCATTGTCCCCTTGCGGGAACAACGAAATTACTCGGTTGCTACATCTACTCAGATAAAGCATTCCGCATAATCCAAAATTACAAAACCTAATTAAAAACAGTAAATATAATACAAATAACAAGTAAAATAAGATGACTTCAAAGTCCAGGCTTTCCATTTAAGGCCAAAATCGCTCTAGAGAAGAAACTGTTCCTGAGACGGCTCGTTCTTGCCTGCATAGTTCTATATCTCCGTCCCGATGGCAGGAGCTGAAACAAATATAATATACATTATATATTGCCAAAACCACACATTATATATTGTGAATGCCCACTCAGGGACAATTAGGACTACTCGCGTGCAGAAGGAAACATCTGTGAGAGCCAATCTAATTATTTACAACTTGTAAGAGATAAGCACCCGTCTCCCCTTGTCCTCTAGCAATTGGCACAGAGAGCTGATATGTCTTCGTTATACATTGCCTTGTTTTTCTTTGGTTTCATTTCTGTAGCAGTCACTCTTTATAGGCCCAAGATCTCATGTGCATTAGATACCTGTGGAGACCATGGAAACCAGGACATGACTGGGTGGTTCATTTTAGATCTGAGTCTACATCTGGAATAGCCTGGTTTCTGGGCACGCAAAAAGTATTGTTTTCCACCTCACACTCTTCTTGCCTCCTCGCTTTCTTTCTTTCCTCGCAAGTGACTCCCACTCCTTGCACCATTTCACAGCATCTTGACACTTCCAGCCCTGATTCCACAACCTAAGCTGCAATGAATAGTAAATGTTGGCTCTGAAATATCATCCTTAGCCACTCGAGGGTTTAGACTCTAATCCATCAAAGTAGTTTTCCGAAAGGCTCAGTGCTAAAGGTCATTTGCAGAACCAGGCTGTGGATTAGCTTTTCTCTAAAACAGTGTCACCAATTTTTCATCTAATAGGGATAGTTAAAGAGATAAAGCAGTAACAGGACAGACGTTTCCAACTCCTTTCTCACTCTCCCTAGACGTATGGCTGTAGTGATTTTATTCTGGGTTATTTTAAGAACCCCCACAGGTTAGCTGACATTAACTTTCATAGGATTGTGGGAGGAAACAAACAAACTTTGATGAACATTATGGGAAAAGGGCAATAGGAATCCGCACCAACCACATTGAATGTACTGTACACACAAGTGAGTAAATGCTGGATCTTAATGATAATTTGCATTAAACACACCCAAACTGCTGGGTATGATGGCAAGCCTGCCACTTTCTCCATCATGAAGCAGCAGTGCAGGAGGGGGCACAATTTTCAGAAGAGAAGTAGCAGGGGTGTATGCTTGCTCCCTGCCCATTGCTTTCTGCTGGCAATTTGCTGAATTGCTCGCACCCCAGATGTGAGTTTGCTGTGTTAAGTGGAGAAAAAATGGCATTTTAATCAGCAGCAGAGGTTTGAGCAGGGCAAGCAGAGGGTGACAATGAGAGGACAATGGGGCTTTAAAAAGAAGGAAAGAGATTTTGGTAGAATAGACAGGGATAAGAGAAACACTGACAGGAAAATGGTGGTAGTAAACAATGGAAAAGGTTTGAGTAGAGCGAGTGGGCGGTGCGCAGAGACACTGAGAGGAAAAAGTGGTACCAGTAGTTTAAAACCAGCTTTCAATACAGCGAAAAGGTAGTTTGGAAAGGCTCTGCAATGCTAGCTTCTGTGTCGAACCATCTCTGCTGTTTCTTCTTGTTAAAACTTGTTATAAAAACACCCTCCTTCCATTCGGACATCTCCCACTACTTTTCACTTTCAGTGTCCTCCCCTTCTAACTCCCATGTCACAGCCATGGTGTCAGAGGGTCATCGTAGCTACTCTAGAGTAACTCCGCCTGAGTCCAGTTTGTCTTCAAAGACGTTTATAGTGCTACTTATTTTCAGTGTAGAGACAGCTTAAAACATGACCTCTCATCCCGAATCAGAATCCGGCAATGGCGTACGTCTGTTCCTACGCCAGCAAAGTAGTCAGGGCACCCGAAAACGCCGCCCCCTTGACCTGCGTTGCGGCACTCTCCTTACTTCTTGCGCCAGAAGGAGTGATGGCCTTTCAGCTTCCTCCCTGAGCGGTCGGTGCCCTGGCTCTCCAACATCCCTGAGCATCTGCCTGCATCCCTCCGCCCCCGCCCGAGCTTTCCCATTGTTCCTCCCTCTGATTTCTCTCCTCCTCCGAGTCTCCCCCTCCCCCTCTGGCTGCTTCAGAACCACTGGTGCTCTCTGTACTTGAGGAGGTGGACGTCAGGATGATGGGGGCTGGCTCCCTGTAGGGAGTCACCCTTTCACATGGCTGTTGTGCAGCCTGCCTTGTCGTTTGCTTCCCTACTCGTCCCTGACTTCATGCAAATCCTGGGTTGTGATGAGGCACTACTAGTCTTCCAGTGTGGGCTGTGCAATGACTGCCCTACATTTTTTTTTACCTTCTAGAAAGTTATCTGAAGATACCAGGAGGCAATACTTTCCCCAACCATTCCCCTCAAGACTCTAGGATTCATCTGAAAAAGCAAAACAACACACCAAATATATACGCAAAAGGAAAGATTCAAAAGAATTGTTTTGAAAGAATTACTCCAAAACCACAAGGTGGCAGTGATGTGAACAGGTTGTAAGAGGGAAGCTTACCTGGTCAGGAAACATATATTTTGACTATTGTTATATGGAAAAGGTGTTATTTAAGCAGAGGATGAAATTCTCTGTTAATATTTGCTCCTCTTGGACTGACTTTCTTGTGTGTTTACAAATTCAGGCAGCTACATTGCATTGGCTGCATTTTATGCAGATTTTAAAGGGTGCTTCATTGGGAAGCAGAAATCTGTTTTCCCACTCAATCCACTTCAGAAGCAACATCATCAAAAGAGGGGCCGTTGTCATGTGATGAACAGAACGTCAGGCTTACAAATAGGAAAAACTAAAGCGTCCCAGTCCCAGGGAAGTTTGGCTGGCATTTCTTTGTTTCAAGTTGAACACAGCCATTTGGGTGGCAACCATTGTTGCATAGGAGTTAGAGTGACTCTTGTCTGTGTCAAGTCTGGCCACCCAAACAGCAGTTCATAAATGGAGAAAGGATGCAAGGACTGTGCATTACTCTTGTCTTTTCTATCCCTGCTGGAAAACCTAATTCACGTTGCTGCCTGGCAACGAAAGCTGCTGTCACTAACACTGCTGGTGGTGACTGATATTACCTCTCCGTCTCTCATTCTAAAGGGTAAAGGAGATAAGGTGGCTTATAATCACTAGGGGTCAAGTTTTCACAAACAGCAGGTGGAGTAGTCAATCTGCTCCTTGACTGTACCATTTCAGTCTGCAGGTGGTTACTCACCGCGAAGAGGTATGTCAGGATTCAATAGGGAGTATAGGATTCTTGGTCCCGGGCTTTCATTCTGACAGATTGCACAGAGTTTTCCTCCTCACTGCCCCACTCAGCTTCCATGTATCTCACTGAGCTCCAAGGGAGTCTTCCCTAGCCTGGCACCCATTGGCTCTTAAATGCTTCCTCCCTAGCTAAACCTGCTTCCTGTTTCCTTGACAGCTGGCCACCCAACTTCCTGATTCCTCCACAGTTTTCTCAAAATTGTGAACATATCACCACCATTTGGCAACAGGGCCATTGTTACTCTGCTAACACCTCTGTTGTCATGGGAACAGGGTGAGCAGCTCTTGCTGTGTTTCGTTTCTTTGGCCTGCTTCTAGCCTTGACTCCAGGGCAGAGTTCACATGATTCGGTGCTCCTCTGTACACGCCCCCTCCCCGATGCCTGCTCATAGAAAACCAGATGCCAGGGAGAAGGTTGAACTAGAATTCCTTCTCCTTGATGTGCTATTTTTTCTGAGGATTTTGACTAGAACACAGCTGGACATTCACAGTCTGCAATCTACAATAATCGGGAGGGCTGGTCCACCCATGAGGCAAGGTGAAGCAACTGCTTCAAGCAGCAGGAGCCACAGGGGCAGCAAATCTAGCCTTCAATGAATGCATTGCCTGCTGCCACTGTGGTAGCAGCAATAGCTATGGCACACTCCTTGGAGGCAGGATCTTCTTGGCAGCCCCATGAATGACACCTCTATAGCAACCTTTCAGTCTCCTAGGGAGGAAATAACAGGGACATGGGTGGCACTGTGGGTTAAACCACTGAGCCCAGGGCTTGCCAATCAGAAGGTCAGCGGTTTGAATCCCCACAACGGGGTGAGCTGCCGTTGCTCGGTCCCAGCTCCTGCCAACCTAGCAGTTCGAAAGCACGCAGTGCAAGTAGATAAATAAGTACCACTCTGGCGGGAAGGTAAACGGCGTTTCCGTGCACTGCTCTGGTTCGCCAGAAGTGGCTTAGTCATGCTGGCCACATGACCCAGAAGCTGTACGCCGGCTCCCTCGGCCAGTAAAGCGAGATGAGCACCGGAACCCCAGAGTCGTCTGCGACTAGACCTAAAGGTCAGGGGTCCCTTTACCTTTACCCTCTAGGGTGTCCTAGACTCTGCACCCACCCCCGTCATGATTCAGAGTGGGGGGCCCCCCACCACAATGGCCTTTGATTCCCACTTCAATTGTTTATTTGATTCCTTCCCCCCTCCATTCCCAGTATAGCTCTTTGTCCCCCTCTTGTTTCTGATGTAGATCTTCCCTAGTGGGGAGAGCACCATTTTGTGGTTTGCCCCAGGTGCCAAAATGTTTCAGGCTGGCCCTGATATTCAAGTGCAATATTATTTTATTCTTATTTTGAGATTATTTTGAGGCTAATCCAGTAATGATTTACTTTATAAAGAAAATGTTATTGTTTTTCATGATTTAGGCCCCTGCTTTGCCGGTCTCTCATAAAGCCTGTTATTCTAAGCCAGTATTACAATATCTCTCCCCCCCCCGCCCCCCACCATGCAGCACTCAGAGTAGCACCCAAAGATGAGTTAAATCAAAAGAGCAATTAATCAATATAAATGAATTAATGTACTTCCCAGGGGCCCATCCTTCTAATTACGCTTGCAGCAGCATTCTGACCTAGCTAGAGGTTCCAGACACTTGTCAAAGGAAGCCCCATAAAAGAACACAGCACAGCAGTCCAGTTTCAAGGTGACTAAAGCAAATGGCCAGATATTACCATTGCAAGAGACAACAGTATAGGGATCTATACTGGGCAAAAACACTCATTGCCAAGCCTGCCACATTGAGTTGCTAAACTGGGTTAAGAAGCACTCCCTAAACTGAGAACCTGAATCTTCAGGGGAGAGTGCAACCCATCCAAAACAGGCTGAAATCTCTCTCCTTGATTACATTAAAAGGTAAAGGGACCCCTGACCATTAGGTCCAGTCGTGACCGACTCTGGGGTTGCGCGCTCATCTCTCATTATTGGCCGAGGGAGCCGGCGTATAGCTTCCAGGTCATGTGGCCAGCATGACAAAGCCGCTTCTGGCAAACCAGAGCAGCACATGGAAATGCCGTTTACCTTCCCGCTGTAGCGGTTCTTATTTATCTACTTGCATTTTGACGTGCTTTCGAACTGCTAGGTTGGCAGGAGCTGGGACCGAGCAACGGGAGCTCACCCCGTCGCAGGGATTTGAACCGCCGACCTTCTGGTCAGCAAGCCCTAGGCTCAGTGGTTTAACCACAGCGCCACCTGGGTCCCATCCAAAACAGGCTGAAATCTCTCTCCTTGATTACATTACTTCTCACTAGATGCATTTCTGCCTTGGTGTGGATTAAGATTCAGTTTGTTGGCCCATATCCAGTCCATCACTGATTTCAGACACCGATGCAGAACTGCCATAGCCTCCCTGGAACTAGATGGAAAGGAGAGATAGAGCTAAGTATAGAGCCATTTGCATCCCCCAGATGATCTCCTCCAGTGACTTCATGTTCAGTAGCATAGAGGGCAAGACTGAGCCATGCAGCCATAAGCCAATACCAATACTGTAACGTCTACTGCTTGATTTATTGGTACCCGGCATTTCTAGAAGCAATGTTAATTTTATTGCATTCCTATTGATAGTTTTATTGGGTACTTATTTCCACCCCTGTGAGGAGATTGCATTAGAATATGAATGTGTTTTATTTCATCTTTTATTCTTGACAGTGCATTGAGTTTTGATGGGTGGTATAAATTTTTTTAAATAAAGCGGTTTGTTTGACCTTTGCACATGGTCTTCTGCTGTGATATTTCGAGAGCGTCATATGCATCTTCAAAAGATTCTGTGTTTGCAACCTGGATTCATCCTTGGCCAACTTCTGATGTGTTCCTCTGAAAACTGCTCTGTACTTTCGATTCATTTATTCTGCTACAGGGAAAGTTAGACTGCTGCTAAGGTGTCATCTGATGGAAACAGTGGTGAGGCCTCTGACTCAAGACATAAGGGTCTCATCCTGCTTGTCTGAAGTACCCAGAATTGCAGTAAAACTGGAAACAGCAGTTGCTCCATTGTTCAGAGTCTGGGATTCCCATATAACGTGGTTTGTCTGTCTGCCCACCTGTCCGCTACAGGTTTGGCTACTTCTTGAGATATCATCACCAAATTTGGCACAACGATTCCAGTCTGTGTCTGCTGCTTTTGAGTGCTAGGCACTGTTTTGAATCAAGATGACAGACTTGGGTGAAGTCACACGTTTTTGGTGTGGCTGGTCTAACCCACAAAATACACTATCCATTTAAACATCACCATATTTTCTGGTTTCTAAAAATTCCTGGACAGTGCTGGGCACCCCCTGCTAGTGAAAGAGTAACAACAGAACACACCAAGGTTTGGAAAGTCACTTGTGATTCTGCATGTAGCTTACTGTCAGAAGTGGCTTGCTACTACCATACCTTCCCAGTTAGGCTGCTTGGCTCTGCCAGTGTGTTTGCACTGCACTGACCTCCCACCTTGCACCCGCTCCCTCTCATTAAGCACCAGCCACCCACCTTCCAGGAAGCCAGTGCAGTGTTCTGCCCCTCCCATTGAGCCACTTATAGCAGAAAAGCAATGGTGGGGAATGTGAAAAGCCCACCCTCTTGAAGCACCCCCTTATTCTTGAATTTCCGATTTTTTGTGTGTTTGGGGGCTTGCAGATTTATTTTTCCTCAAAGGGGGGGGATTGATTTTCTACATTTCTACAATTAACTTTGTATTCATACTGCCTGAGCCACAGTGCTTATATAGTCATACTGAATTTCCTTCAATGCAACTGCATGCATTTCTCTTTTAATGGCTTTAATTGATCTGCTTTGATCAGAATGCAACTCCTTTGGACTATTAATGGAAAGGCAGCTGGTTTTGTTCATGCCACATATATATTGCTGTGTTACAGCTGCTTCTCCTCCAGATAGGGATCAAGAAGAAAAAGTCTCACAGTAGTTCCTTGATAGGAAAGAGGGCATAAATATATGGTTTGACTCATAGAGTGCTGTTGCGCTCAGGTACTGGGTTTGCGGTTTCCCATAGACATCTGGTTGGCCTCTATGAGAATAGAGTGCTGGACTAGATAGTCCAGGGGTTGGCAACCTAAGGCCCATGGGCCACAAGCGGCCCATGGGGGTGATTTAACTGGTCCCTGAACCGAGCCACCCACTTGGTGAGTCCCCGCATGCTGTGCTAAACCGGTGCAGCATGGCGCGGGGACTCACTTCCACGTCACTGGAAATCACACCTGCGCATGCGCAGATGCCGAAAATTGCGTCTGTGCAGATGCAGACACCAGAAATCACGGGCGCGTGATCCGCCCCCCGGAGGGATCTCCACTGGAGTGAACCAGCCCAGGCAAGGTAAACCTTGCCTACCCCTGAGATAGGCCATTGGCTTCACAGAGTCCCCTGTGTAGAGAGATTGACTGCTAACTCTTAGAATTGTAGTTCATTTCATTCATTCAACCTTTATTGGCATAATTTAGAAAATAAAATCATAAAAGAGAAAGGGGGAAAACCCATCCATAAAACATTGGAAGTCCAGACATGTTAAACACAAACATAAAAAAGACCCAGAAGCCACCATTAAGAAAATCAAATATTTTTTTACAATTTGTCTTTTAAAAGCTCAAGAAAATACCATGAAACAATTTCGGTAGTTTTGGGAATATCATGCCAGGGCACTCTGACTGCTGGCTTTTCAATCTGTGTAGTTCTGGAATAAGGATCTCCTAACAACTCTCTGCATTCTTAACATGCCACAGCCACCATAATTCTTTGGGGCAAGCCATGACTGTTGACAGTGGTGTCACAAGGCTTTAAATGTATGGTGTGGTTGTGGCCTCTGTGCAGTGGCGTAGCATTGTTTGCTGGTGCCCAGGGCATGGACATGCACTTGGCAGGGCACAGAGGGTGAATGGAACCTGCCGTGCTTCCCTTGCCGCCGATGCTGCCAAGTGGGCACATGCAAGCTGGGAATGGAGGGTGAATGGAGCCCGCTGTGCCAGCCCAGCCCTTGCCACTGGAGCCAAGTGGAGCTGTGCTGCACCACCTGCCTGCCTGCCCACACGTGGGGGTGTCCCACTGGCCGATGTGGCCCTTGGCAGGTGAGTCCCCCTGATGCCCATGGAGAGGAGCACCAGGCTGGGCCACGCTGGGGTCACCCCTTTCCCACCTCCCTTTGTCTGCACCCACTCACTGTCTGAGCGAGGAGTGAGCAAGCTCTGGCCATTCAGCAAGGGGGGCAGGGACATGGCAGTGAGGCCATGCTGGGCTCTGGGGCCCAGAGCCCCCTGGTGGCAGGTAGGGTGGGAGAGGGATCCCTGGGTGAGGCTGCCTGGTTTGCGCCCGCTCAAAATTGTGAACCTGGGGCCACGGCCCCCCTGGCCCTCCCTACACTATGCACACAAAACTTCTTATGTGGGGAAGGGAAAAAGAACTGCGAACTAATATTTGGGATAAGAACATATCCTATGGGGTGACAGGAGGAGCAGACCTGTCATCACCATTAGAAGGTTCCCAGATGGAAGCTCTTTCTTGTTCTCCATAAAGGTGATGTCAGAAAGGATTGCAAAGTGGTTAATTGTGGTGTTTGGCTTTTAAGAGACGCGTTCAGACCAAGATCTCTCTTTTAGGCTATTAGGCAGGCCAGTTGATGCTGCCTGCAATCTAGTAGTCAAGTCAGACGTCCTGAATAAGATGCTGTCAGCCGTGATGATGGCTGTGGTGAAATTATAGTAATTTTATGCAAACTGAGGATTTGGGTTCAAAGCAGCTGCTTGCGATAAATCAGTGGCAACTTGCTGGACAGCGCAGTATGGAAACAAGAGGCTGGCAATGGGCATCTGTCAAATAGGAACCAGTGGATGAGACTGAGTTTGCCAAACATTTACTTACAGCAACAACAATCATTTCTAGGCTTTGGCTGAACCTAAAACAAAAGCAGATGAAATATCAAAGTCATGCCTCTCCCACCACTGCCAAACTAATTATATGTGTATTAGAGTAAGTCTCATTGAGATCTGCGTGTCAGGATCAGGGAGTCAGATGGTTAACTACAATCACAGAATCACAATCTCATTTGAAGGTCAGCAACCCATCCGTTTAATGAGAACTGGATCGGCAGGAGTGAGACGGCAATTAAAACTTCCCTAAGTCTGCAATTCTGCAATTTGCACCTTAAACTTCTCAGTTCTTTCAGCCAAAGCAGAGGGTGTACAGAAACCAGCCTCCAGAATTTCACGGCTTTTTCCTTCTCCCCACTTCTCAGAAATTCTGCAGAAAATTCAATGGGAGATCCTGACTCCCATTAAACCCAGTCAGCCAAGCCAGTGGTCCAGGATGATGGAGACCGTAGATGGGTATGTGAAGGAGAAACTCAGTTCAGCTAGCGTTTAAAGGCAAACATAACAAATTAGGGCTTTTGGAAAAGCGATGTGGAAGTGTGGAGAACCAAACCTAAGACTGAGAGAACCCCAAACACACACATTCACCCGTCATTAGCTGTGGCCCAGCAACACCAGAAGGGCCGCAGGTCCCCTGTCTTTGACTGCTGCATGCTGGTTAGCTCAGCTGGTTAGAGCATGGTGCTGAAAACACCAAGGTTGAAGGTTCGATCCCTGTAAGGGACAGCTGCATATTGCAGGGGGTTGGACTAGATGTTCCTCAGAGTCCCTTCCAGCTCTATGCTTCTCTGTAAAGAGGAGTTTCAGTAGATGCTTTGAACTTTAGTCCTCCTTTTCCTATGGAGGTCCAGCTTTGAGGGCCTTCTGCTGGTTCCCTCACTGCGAGAAGCGAAGTTACAGGGAACTAGGTGGAGGGCCTTCTCGGTAGTGGTGCCTGCCCTGTGGAATGCCCTGTTGAAGATTCATTCCCCGTGTCTGCTGTCATGGGATTGTTGTCTCTCACATGATGATATATGTTTTCATTCCACAGTGGAAAGTGACGAAGGCATGATGTTTGTGTTACTGTGTTCCATGAAGTGGGACAATTTTGTTCATTCTTGTTGCTGCCTGATGCTAGAGAGAGAGGGAGCCATGTTGCAGTGCTCTGTGTGTGTTAGATTAGCCAAAATGCTGAGTTGCTGAGGTCTGTTACTGTGCAAATTCTGCGGATCCATAAGTGTGCTGATGTTTCTTGGCATCAGTCGCTGTGACGTTCGGGCTAAAGAACGCTTTTGAAGCTCCCGAACAATCGACCAGCTCCCGAACATGCCAGTCGGGCATGTGTCTTTGCCAAGGTCCTACTCATGTGTAGGAGATCCTAACACGCCCTCCCATCAGATGTCAAAGAAACAAGCAGCTATCTGACATTTAGAAGACACCTGAAGGCAGCCCTGTTTAGGGAAGTTTCCAAGGACTGATGTTTTAATGTATTTTTAATCTTTTGTTGGAAGTCGCCCAGAGTGGCTGGGGAAACTCAGCCAGATGGACGGGGTATGTATAAATAAATAATAGTAATAATAATTAATTATGGAAAGGGAAAAAAATAGCCTGAATGACCACCAGCCAAAGTAAAGAAACAGGCAGTGCTTCCATTTCCTCCACCCCCTCCCTTTGCTAAAAATACAAATTATTTTCTATTAGAGGTGTAGAGAGAATGTGCCAAACATCCCTGAGGATTTTGCTTGTTTTATGGAAGCTTTTTGATTCCCCTCCACATTCCTCAGGCACTGTGCCTGAAGAGACACATTTAAGTTTGCTTCCAATCCCCCCCGTAAGTGAAATCCGGTGGCAAACATCTCCTCAGGCATGTCCCTATCGGCCCTGCATAGCAATTCCACACCCCTTGAACATTTCTGACAATTGAACAATGTGACAACAAAACAACAAAAAACCAACTATCTCCTTAGTAATATTTGTTTTTCCAAACTCTCAAATTCTAAAGTGCATGAAAGGCTCTGTATTGAGGTTTGTTATGTGGTATAACTACGGTAAATAAGGAAACAAGTGGCAGTTCTAGTTTTGGCTCAGCCCTGTCTGAAAACACATAGCTTCATCTTTTCCTTTAAAAATAGCATTTTTATTTATTTTTATTTGCATTCAAAGTATGTTTTTTTTTACTTCACTACTTATATCAGCACAGTAACTGCACTTGCAGTTTTATTAACATTTCTTGAAAAATGTTTACCATAAACATCTTAGTGTGTCTAATTTGCCTTCCAGAGAGCCTGGCAAAAATTTGGAATGCATTTGGGTACTGCAGAATATTTCTTTTCCTGTGCAATTATGGGAGGGCATTCTAATTAACCCTGAAGAAGTCAAGGTAATACTGAAAGATGTTTTGAATTGCTTGTAATAAAAGCATGCAATTGGAGATCTCTCCCTCCCTGCAACCCGCCTCCCTCTCAGCTCTCCTTTCTAAGAAGCTCTGTCTTTGCTTTGGAGCGTACCACTGTTGTCGGTGATCAGAGAGGTACAATTAATTTGATATGTTTGAAGTGATGCATTCTCCTTTCTCATGGCGAGCAACTCATCTTCAGCAGACTGCACAGCTGTTTGAAGAAAACTATACAGCCAGAGACTAAGGATGGAAGAGAATTCTAAAGCAAACAGACCTAAATAGGTTACTCTATTGGACTTGACAATATGGATCAGAAGGCAATTCCATTTCAGATTTTGTGCTTACCTGCATTTTGTGAGATAGTTCTCGGCTCAGACAACATGCCCCAAATGTGTATTTTAGGATAAAACGTATTTAGAAATGTGTACGTTGTGGATTGGCCGCCAAGCCCATATAACACAAGTCCTGAAAGACGTACATTGGCTCCCAGTACATTTCTGAGCACAATTCAAAGTGTTGGTGCTGACCTTTAAAGCCCTAAATGGCCTCAGCCCAGTAGACCTGAAGGAGCATCTCCACCCCCCGATTGTTCAGCCCGGACACTGAGGTCCAGGTCCGAGGGCCTTCTGGCGGTTCCCTCACTGCGAGATGAGAGGTTACAGGGAACCAGGCAGAGGGCCTTCTTGATAGTGGTGCCTGCCCTGTGGAACACCCTCCCATTGGATGTCAAGGAAATAAACAACTATCTGACTTCTAGAAGACATCTGAAGGCAGCCCTATTTTGTATTGAGCTTGGAAAGCAAACAGGTAACCAACTGAGGGCTGAATAGGACATGACATGGGGAACCCATCATTTGATCCCTTGAAGTTATTTTCTTTTACCAAAAGCAGCCCTTTGAGGACCCAATGTGGATTAGTTCTGTGATGCTGGGGAAAGGTGGTTTATTTAAACAGAGGTTCGGTAGCCATCTGTAAGGGATCATTAGTTGTGCTTACAGAGGGTTGGACTAGATGACCCTTGGACCCTTTCCAACCCTACACTTGTATAATTTTATTCCCACTATCACCATACCACCTATTCTCCCAGTGCATGACTCTGCCAGCTGTGCTACAGTAGCCTAGGCTACTAATAGTCTCTACCAAAGGCGCCATGGACTTCGAAGAAGCACGAACTCAGGACAAAAGGGAGAAATGAGCTAAGAGGAAGCCACGTTTTGCAAATCCTCACTGTGATCAATTCCTGTCCGGAAGCCTATGTCTCCACTGTAGAAGGACATGTGGATCCAGAATTGGCCTTCACAAGCACGTACGGACACACCGTTAAGACCATATTCACGGAAGACAATGGTACTCCGCTACGGGTGACCGCCAAAGAAGAAGAAGACTAGCCTTCCTATGAGGCTGCTTACATTTGCTGTGCAAAAATAGAAATGTAGAAAATGAAGAGCAATGGAGGGGGTTATTGGCACTGAGACATACAATTAAAACATTGCAGGATTGCAAGCTTTGATGATCTTCCTTGGATCACAAGCTTTAGTCTTTGGATCTCATCCCCAATACATGAAAGGTTAGAGAAGCAATCTTAAGACCAAGTATCCGTCTTTGAACATCAGCATCAAGTTGCACTGCTGCAAAGCAACATCAGGTTTCAGTTACTGCCCGATACCAAGCCTTTATTATTTAAGATGTAGTTAGGCGCCCACAGCTCTGTGGAAATATGGTAGCTTTGTTTATATCTACACCCCTAGGCAACGAGAATGTCCCATCATTTAACTATTGTCAATTCATGACTTGGGAATCTCTGTCCTTTTTCTCAGCCTGCCAAGGGGCAAATGTTTTAGTGTTCTCTCAAGAGAACCTGACTGGATCTTATGCGCTCAGTAGAGCCAAGGGCTTGCAGGTTATTGCCATTTTAAGACTAGAAAGGGATTGCGACTCTTAGTGCTGCCTAAATGAATACATTGCTTGATTTTATTTAAACTATTTATTTCATCATTCACATTTCTAGGTCTGCAGCGGCCTTACATATAACTCAGATGTTTTCCCAGACAAAATGACCAAATCACAGCTATCAGCTAACTCTGAAGGGATAGTTCAGTCAGTAGAGCATGAGACTGTTCAACTCAGGGTTGTGGGTTTGAGCCCCTTGTTGAGCAACAGATTCCTGCATTGCAGGGAGTTGGGACTAGATGACCCTACCAACTCTATGATTCTATGAGTCAGTCATTTGCCATCAGGTAAGTCTTCCAGACATAATTCATGATACCTTTTAAGTGGTTTTCCCCACAGACAACCTACTCTCCTTCAGACACGCCAAGTTGTCCCCAACATTGCGGGGGTCCGTCAAATGTGTATGACATCACACACATGTCATGCCTCCCCCGCCCCCAACTTGGCCAGACTGACTCGATTCATCTACATGTACAGTATGCAAATACAAATTGCCTGGTGCAGAGAATGAGCTATAGAAAATAACTGTCTAGAAATGAGAGAGAGAGAGAGAGAGACTGTGGCCAGGCCAGTTTAATATTGTAGCTATAACAGAAGCAGCCATTTCATTGCCGTGCAAAATGGAAACAATCGAAATAATACAGCAGTAGAATCAATCATGGCTTATTTCCTCCTGTGGTCGCCATTACATTGCTGGTGGAATAAAACGCAGAGGGCCTTGTTAATGCAGAGCTTCGTCCTATAGCGGCCAACAAAACATTCCTTTGACATTTATTCCTATGGCTGTTAACTGAGTGACTGGAAGCAAAGGGGGGGGGGAGAGGGATCCGGTAGTGTTTGGAGTGGTGTGGAAAAATAAATTTGGGCAGCTGCACTGCTTGCTATGCCAGGCTGAGGGAAAGGGCAACAGCTGCATCATGGACTCTTACAGGTCCAGGTGTTCTGCCTTCCTTTGCTTGTCACCATGCTAGCCACCAAACCAATTTACTTACACAGTAGCTTAGGCTTTGTCATGGCCCCAAACATGGGGGTCCCACCGTACAGTTGTCACTGGGCACTGTGCAAGAAACTCCTGAGTTGCTTCCCCCCAAGACGTCCCTGCAGAATGAAACCCCGATTCCCAGAAGAAACCAACAGCTGAAGTAAAAAAAGAAAAAGAAAAAAGCACTAGCCCTTTAATTGGCCAGATGCAGTGCTTGGGGTGTGTGGCTTTGATCTAACTACCCAGCCCAAACTATCATTATTGGCAGTTGCTTTAGGGCAGTGCTGAGGCAACTAGCTCTTGCTGGCTCAGCGCAGGTTGGCAAACCGTGATCCTGAAACTTGGCTTGGTTTCCAGTCTGTTCCAGAGGGCTGGGCCTACTGCTCTCCATCTTGCCTAGGCCATCTTCTAGCTGGTGGAAATCACATTGGCTCAGGGCTAGTTTAAAGCAGGGTTAGGAAATGTCCAGCCTGCAGGCCAAATATGGTTCATGGGTCTCCCCTCCTCGCCCAACCCTGGATCATAGCTGCCAAGTTATCCCTTTTTTACAGGGATTTTCCCTTATGCTGAATAGGCTTCCTCGCGAGAAAAGGGAAAACTTGGCAGCTATGCCCTGGATGAGCCATTGGGAAGCTGTCTTCAAGCCTAAATTCAATTGACATTTTTATGTGAGGGTGTTGCAGTTGTGAAGGAAAGTGTTAAGTTTCCCATGTACTGCAATTCTTCTACCAACTCTCTCTCTCTCTCTCTCTCTCTCTCTCTCTCTCTCTCTCTCTCTCTCTCTCTCTCTCTCTCTCTCTTTTCCTCACCAACCCCAGTGCAGCAGTTAAGGTTGAAAAGGTGCCCCATTATCTGCAACTGTAAAATTAACATGCATTTTGTCAGCCCTGGTCAACAATCCCTCCCTCTGGCCTAGTTCTGCCAGAGGTTGTAAAACAGTGTCTTGGCTGTAAAACTGCAGGCTGCAGGGAGAGATTTGTAGGACTGCGTGTTCTTCCATAAAGAATAAAATCCCCTCTGTACAGAAACCAGCATATTGGGGAGGAGGGTTCTACAACCCCTTCCCTTCGCCTTAACATGCTAGCTTGTTATATTTGGGGAATGCTTTTAATATGAAGAAGCAATTAAATCATGTGAGCAGCCTAAAATGTTTTCCAAGATTCAGACCAGGAGAATGTTCCAGACCCTCCAAGTGTGCCTATTTTCCAGGAACAGTCCTAGAGTTATAGAAGCCATCCCAGTTTCTGATTTGATCCTGGAATGTCCCACTTTTCCTTAGGATGTCCCTATTTTCATTGGAGAAATGTTGGAGGATATGGTGTTCAGAGACCTTGAAATCCAATGCAGTGGGTGATAAGACCATGGTACTTTCTCCCGCCTGGCCCTGAAATCCACCCTCTTCCTTTCCTTGCTGTGTGGTATACCTGGATCAATTTCAGCACCTTGGGGCAGATGTTGTGGATGATGGGCCAGGGATGGAATGAACAGGTAAAGCTACAATTGAATGCATTAGGGATGGAAAAACTGTGACTCTCCAGATGTTGTTGAGCTACAACTCCCATCACGGCTGGGAATTGCCGTCCAACAACATCTGGAGGTGTCACAGGTTCCAAATTCCAGGCTTATCCCTTTCCACTTCAACATCTGGAGAACTTTCTCCAGATTTGAAAGCTATGCAGCCCAGCCCCAGGTTTACAGTTTCTAACACAGCATTAGTCAGCACTTGCAAAAGGGAGGCATCTACGTTTCCAGTGTCGATGCCATAGAAGATGCAACAAAGAAGCCCCAAGTTCCTTTTTGCAGCCAAAGCACCCATTAATTATTATGACAGATACTGGGCTTCATGAAACATAACTCGGATGGCTCCTTCTATTGTTCCTTACACGCAGCTAATTAAATGGTAAAATTGCAAAAGTGTCACCTGGCATATCTCCTGCTAATGACATTTGTACAAAAGTATAATAAAGGCTATTTGTTTTCCCTTGCTCTGCTCATAAGCCAGCTTGAGGATAGAGGCTATCTCCCGAACACATGTGATCATCTATTCTTACTGCTCTATTAACCCTGAAAAGGAGCTGGGCTGGATGGAGCTAACCAAGATACTTCACTTCCCTGTTTGACAGGCGACAGAAGCTTGTGGCAGAAAAGCTTTCATCTGTAATCCATCCCTAAAAGGAGTCATAACTAAAAACATCACCTGGGGGGGGAGTGTTTCAGCAAACCCATTAAGCAGGCAGTTGTCTGTGCTACCCCATCAAATATTTTACTCTTTCGCTATTATTTTAATTAGAGCATCTTCCACACCAATTTGCATTTTAGAGGTTGTACGTTGCGCAACACATTTGGCTCATTGTGCTGTTGACAGCGAAAGGAGGCTACGTTAATATCTGCCTGTTTTTGTGTGAGCATTTCCATGGATTTGTGCATTTCATACTTCTTTGGGAGTTGCTCTTCCTTAATTAAAACATCCCCCATGGACGGTTTGTGTCAGGGAGTATAGAGAACGGAGCACAGATTCCAATGAAATTAAAGGCAAAATGTCATACAAGATGAAGCAACGGCTGAGGTGACCCCCAGAGCAGGATAATCTTCGTATGACAGGCACATCTCTATGGTGATCAGCAGTAATGTCTTTGAGAGTGGGCCTCGTGAGCGGCAGGCTTGCTATCCGGTGATAAAGATATCAAATCCCCCCAGCTTCTGAAGAGACAAGTGCTGTGCTGCATTTTCTGCTGGCTGCGCTCCAGACGGAAAATCTGGAATTTGCTCGTGTCCAATATTTCTTAAATGTTCCTTTCAGCAACATTTAAACCCCACCGAAAACCAGGAAAAAAATATGATGGGGTAAATCCACACACACACACCCTGAAAAAAACTGTGTCATTTATTTTTCCATCACAATTTTTTTAGGGTTCCCTGCAGGATATCAAAAACCTCTTGGTAGCCCATGTATGGGCTGCAAGCCCTGGTCTAAACCCTAGAGCAGCCTCCCTCAAACTGGCAACAAGGCTGCAGACAGGAATTCAAGCCGTACCTGCAGACTGGCTCACATGCCTGTGTTTTTTATTAGATTTTTTAGCATTGCGAAAGTATCTCAGAGATGGTTGCTCAGAGGAGATGACCTTGAAATAAAATTTTAAAAAATGTGGTCTAGTAATCACTGAAGCTGGTGTAGGGTAAAATTCTTCGCTCCCAATACCTCCTACAGGTGGAAATGCAGGGCAGTTAACTTAAACGGGTTCTCCATTCATGGAGAGCACGAGTTGTGGAAGGGTTAACAGGACAACCCCAGCGTTTGCTGGGTAGGTTAGGCAAGATGGCCACTGGGTGACTGGGCATATTTTCTGTTGCTGGGGGAAAAGTCATGTTGCAAGTTTGATTGACAGCCATAGCCTTTATAAGCTCTAGCGTACTGTGTCTGGTTTCACTTTTGCCAAGAGCAACAGATCTCCTGCCCGTCTACCCTCTTTAAGGGCTTCTTGCGTTTGACATTGTTATGCCTGTCATGGGGTCATCTGCTTTGGGGCAGGGGCCTGGTAGGAATTTTGTCCATTTGGCTGATTGGCTGTTGCCATTTGGTTTTTGCATACTGCGTAGCAAATCGTCACAACTTGTAAGGTTGGCAGTTAGGCATTGGTTAAAAAATTGGTTGGTGGAGGGGTATGGAAAGGCTGGGCCTACCCCTCAAAATTGGTGCGGCATATAGAGGTATTCCGTTAAAGGAATCCTGGGGCTCGGAGGGCTCTCGTCAGCACCCCTGCAAGGAGATTGGCCATTACAAGAGCAAAGAGCCTCGGGGAACAGTCGGGGAGAGGTAAAGGGTCTGACGCACAACTCCAGCCTCTCTCAGGGGGTGTTTACCTACTGACTTCCCTAGATGGCTAGTGGAAGTCAGTGCGGATCTGTCCCAGGGCAGGGGACAGATGGATTAACCAATGCCTAAGCAACCACTCACTATTGGTTGTATTTTAAATAAAGTTGTGGCCAAAATAATGCCCAAAACCTTAAACTTAAATTTGGTGTGATGTGTAAATTTCTTGGGGGGATTTACTGTGACCTCGACACGCAACCAATGTGCAGTTGAGCACTGGGCTTTAGTGTCAAGCTTGAAACCTAGGAAGGTGAGGGTTGTGGCCATCCCTTCTGATTTCCCAAGCACCAAAGGAAATTATTTAATCTTGAGATGGTCTCAATTAGTTCTGAACACTGCTGACAGAAAGAAAACCACCCAAATGGATGCACTGTTAATTGAGATTCCACCCACTCTGAGAGCAACCATTCCAAAAAAGGAACTGAATGTCTCAAATGTCGAGCACAAAATCAAACAGCCCATTGGCATAGTCCTATCCAGAAAGTATTGCCCTTGGAACAGGGACCAAAATGCACATGCTGCAAGAATTGCAGCCTTTAGCCTCAAGGTCAAGGTTAGAGCTATTCCTTATGAGAGTGTTTCAGGGATACATCTGACTTCTGTTCCCCAGTGCCTCAGGAAAGCAGTGAAGACTGAAATTTAAGAGCATGGCAAATAAGGAAATAATAAAGGGTGTAACATAATAGCTTTCTGTGTATAGCACATCCGGTACAAGTTTTGTGACTCAGCCAGTGTGATTGTATTATTCCATTCATTTCCTGTGAATGCACCAAGTCATTGTCTCCCATAATTCACCTTTTTGGGGGTTTTCTGCTAAAATGAATGGAAAACAATCACAACCGTTTGACTTCCAACTTCATCAGTACCATACAGACAATCAAAATTTTCCAGCAAGCATTTGGGTTGGTTGTTTAAAAACTAGATTGGCAGAGTTCCTTATCCATCACGAGAGCAATTTCTCCCAAACTCTCCAAGCAAAAGTGTGGCTTAACAGCAAAATCCATTGCTAAGAACATGCAGCAAAACTTATTTCAGTAGAGCGGATTGCTAGTTCTAATAACAGCACTGAAGTTATATTGGCACCCCTCCCCCACTTTTTAAATAAAATCACCTTGGAAAACTCAACATGTAGCCAATTCTAAAGGAAAACAAATCTGTGAACAGGGAGGATTACACTGTCAGCAGGGGCGAATGATGTGCTGCATTACTGCATTATGGAGCACTATGAACAATTCTAGGATGTGACTGGCACTGTAGTCTAAACCACTGAGCCTTGGGCTTGCCAATCAGAAGGTCGGTGGTTCAAATCCCCACGACGGGGTGAGCTCCCGTTGCTCGGTCCCAGCTCCTGCCAACCTAGCAGTTCAAAAGCATGTTAAAGTGCAAGTAGATAAATAGGTACTGCTCCAGCGGGATGGTAAACAGCGTTTCTGTGCGCTGCTCTGTTTTGCCAGAAGCGGCTTAGTCATGCTGGCCGCATGACCCAGAAGCTGTCTGCGGACAAACGCCGGTTCCCTCAGCCAGTAAAGCGAGATGAGCGCCGCAACCCCAGAGTTGTCCGCAACTGGACTTAATGGTCAGGGGTACCTTTACCTTTTATGAACAATTCTACATAAAGCATATCATTGGAATCAAGGATTTTTGCGCTAGAGATGCATGTCGAATTAACCTCTGGAAAGCTTTAGAACAACGGAAGGCTTAGATGGAGGCTAAAATTAGACTCAGTGCAGAATGAGCGCCACAAAAAACACACATTCAGAGCTGACTATCTGTAGATGTAAAAATAAGTTCCAAACACTCATTGCCAATGCACCTGGAAGAAGACTCAATGCACTAATTTATGCTTAATAGATCATATTTCTTAAAATAAAACAGCTTACGCATCTGTAAAATAGTCTTACTTGTTAAAAGAACCAAATTAAATAAGCCTGGGCAGGTGTATAAAAATGTGGGGCTTATCTACCCCTTCCATCACCTGTGCCAGTTTACAGCCACACACTGTGTCCATGCAGGCTGGTTTCCTAAAATTCCTCTCTCCCAGCTGTGTGGTGCTTGGGGGTATGGTCCCAACAGGCACACCATGGCCCTATTGCCCAATGTTCATCTGGGCCAAAGCGGGCACCTCACAGCACCCCTCAGACCATGCTTGTCCAAGGTGACTAAGAGAAGGCCAACAGTCACTCACAGTCTCCTCCACAATTAAAAAAAAATCCTAATTAACTCACAATCCAGGCAACTAGCCAATGGCCCCCACTGCAAAGGGCAGAAGAGTGGGTGTCGAATGAAGAAGAGGGGAGAGTGCGAGGCAAAGATGGGCAATTTAAATAGCCCATCTCTGCCTCTCCCTCCTCATTGGGCAAGAAAGCCCACATGCCACAGGGTCCCTCAGCTGAAGGAAACCAACTCTCCTCTTCTTCCAGGGGGAGGAGGGTTGTGGCAAATATGTTCCCCCCTGAATAGGGGGAATGGCATCAACTAGAGTGAAATAAGAGCCATGGAGGAAAACTATGCAGCGAAGTGCAAGCTTGCTTCCTGGTTACTGTGATCATCACAGCAGTTTCCCCTCCCTGCCCACCACCTATGGAGAAATGTCAGGTACTGTACTTGTGATAAAGTTATGATGAAGGAAAAACCTGACCTTCAACTCCAGTGGTTGGTTGGGAGGCTTTTCCTAAGTTCTTGTCTCTTCCAGACTGGGGTGAGATGCTTTGCATTTCAGTTTGCCAGAGGTCTGAACCGATTGCTTTGCAGAGGGCCTCCTCTGCTCCTTCCATCACCCCATTTACTTCAGCTTCCCTCCTTCCCCCCCCCCACTTCCGCCCTCCTTCTCTACCCCTCCCCAGCTCCTGCCACTCATATGAAATGAGGCTGAGGGTCGCATGCATCCCTTAGGCTGCTGACTGTCCACTGCTGTTTCACAGAACGCCTCTTGGACGGGTTCTTGTGTTGCTGGATTTTAAGGGTGGCTCAAGGTCGTTTGAAAGGAGCTCGATGATACAAAGTCAACATTAAAAATGAAACGGGAATTGAATTATAAGACTTTGTTGTGGACACACCTGTGTGTCACCATAGAAGCAAGAAGCCTGTCTTACAAAGCCAGTGGCATGCCTAGGATTCGACCTGAACTGGGGAGAGAGATGGGTTTCAATTCCTGCTGAGCCTTGAAGTTCACTGAGTGGCCTTGGGCAAATTGCTGCATCACAAGAAAATTCATCTTGTGAGCTGTTGTGAGATAAAATGGGCCTTGAACATGTTGGAAGAAGTGAGGAATACAAAGATGAAAAATAAATATGGCAGGGCTAGCTAACCTTTTTTTGAGTCAAGGGCTGCATCCACGCTTGGCCACCCTTCTGGGGTCCACAGGCCACACAGAGAGAAAGGACACATTTGAAACAACACACAGGCACACTATCTCCTTCTTCAGCAGATCCATTCTGGGACAGGTGATGGCTATTGCTCTTTCTGCACTGATCAATCAGATAAGAGGGGAGGGGGCAGTTGACATCCTTAGCATCCCAGTGGGGATGATAAGGACAGGGCCCATTGTTCTGGTAGATTATAATAAAGACAACAAATTACAGTGGTACCTTGGGTTACGAACTTAATTCGTTCCGGAGGTCCGTTCTTAACCCGAAACCGTTCCTAACCTGAGGTGCACTTTCACTAATGGGGCCTCCCACTGCCGCTGCACCACTGGCGTGCGATTTCCGTTCGCATCCTGGGGCAAAGTTCACAACCCGAGGTAACTACTTCCAGGTTAGTGGAGTTTGTAACCCAAAGCATTTGTAACCCGAGGTACCACTGTACCTAAAATCCCTAGCAAAACTGTCTGGCCAAAGTAAACCTCAATGACCATCAAAAGTTCGTGGATGAAGTAAACTATAAACGGATCCTATCATATATTTATTTTTGCATTATTTCACACACATGCTATGTACGTACATGTACGGTAGCAGCAGCAGCAGCAAAATTCTTTACAGGAACATGTCCAATAAATTTCCCAAACACGGCAGAAGTGTCGCCATAACATTTTTATAGCACTTCTGCAAAATATTGCATAGTATACTTATCACAGGTCTATGGATTTGATTAAGAGGTGAGATACTTTAGTTTCGAAACGGGAACATTCAATGCAAAAGGCTTGTGCCCTTAAGAGAGTGTATACTCTGGTCTTGGCTGTGGGTGCAGGTGCTATTTGCTCCCATTTGGTGGAAAAGAAGGGCACAGCTTTGCAATATGCAATGGGTTGCATAGATGGACCTGAATGGGGCTGCCCACAAAATGTTCCATGGGTGAATGAAATAAAAGGAGAGAATGGGGCTTGTAAAGGAGAAGAGGGAGGCGGGAGGAGAGGGAGAGGAAAGATGTTTGCAAAATGAAGGTCAGCTAGAGTAAAGGAAAAACATCATTTTATAGATATATGTGCAGTTACATGATGTTCTGAAAGGCAGTTTCCCCGCTCAGTCCATTTTAAAAGCTGTCATTGGTGGGAAGTGTTTACAACTTCACAGTTAAAATATGATTTAGGAGGAAGCTGCGCCCATAAGCGCCCACTGATATTTTCCTCCCCTACCAAATTTGGTTTAAATTGGATCTTCTATATTTTAATGAAACCATTTTACAGGTTTCAAATGTGCCTTTCTAGCACCCCCGGGGAAAGTGGAACAAATTATATTTACGTTCACCAAACTCCTTTTGCTGACACTTTTCAGAAGGGTGTGTTGTTCAGTTTAAGGCTGACATATTGTTTCCAATTTTTATGGTTCCGTTTTTTAAGAAAGCCTGCCCGTCTGTATGCTTAGTAATTACTTCAGTTATGGTTAGTACCTCTTATTACCATATGCTCAATTTTCATAGATGAGAAAATTACTTTGAACAGTGATCTATTACAGAGGCCCTTCTGTCTGATCTAAAAGGTAATTTATATATATTACCAGTAATTTTCTTGCGGAACTGAGGGCTGATTCACATGATTGGCTTCGGCACAGTTTCCAGCACTGGATAGGAGTGGTGTGTGTCTCTGCATGGCCAGGCATTCCAATAATAGAAGCTGTTGATTGATAAACACTTGGTCATATGTTGGGGAAGCAGTGCTTTCTCAGCCTGCCAAGACCTAATTGGACATAGAAACCACATCTAATTAACCTTTTAGGTGGAGCTATATCACAGCCTAGACATTTCTTCTCCCCCAGGGTTTTCACTATAGAATTCTGAGTCACCCTCGAGAAAATACAGCCACTTCTGCACTATGCATTCATGGCTCCCCCCCCCCAAAGAATCCTGGGAATGGTAGTTTGTGAAGGGTGCTGAAAGTTGTTTAGAGGCCCCTATTCGCCTCCCAGAGCAGAAATGTCCAGAGTGGTTTAACAATCAACCCCCCCCCCCAATATAACTCTTCGAATTCTAGCTCTATGAGCAGAACGAGGGTCTCCTAATTACTCCCCCTTAACAAACTGTATTTCCCAGGATTCTTTGAAGGAAGCTATGACTGTTTAAAATGGCATGAAAGTGTTTCGAATATATAGTGTGAATGCAGCCTACGCATCTCAAGATTCTTAACAACAACCTTTCCCTACATTAACCTGCATGGCTATTACGATCTCTCTCTTCCAGGTCCTCCCACTGTCTGAGAACTTCCACTTATGCGACTGCCCACAACAATTTCTGTGACTTTGGTAAATAATGGAAGGCTTGCGATAGTGGCTTGAAATGGTAGATGCTCTTCACAAAGTATAGTGAAGCTATCTTCAAGGAGACAATGAAAAGATGGTTCCTGCCAGTATCAGTCTCTGACTTCCATGAATGAAGGCGAATGCACTTAGACACCACTAGTGGAGGAATCAGGTGACATGTTCTCCTTTGATCTCTGTACAGTCCAAGTACAGACCCCCTCACTTCTATTATTTTCTTAGCCAACTTCAGGTAGTTTATTGTTCCAATAAAAGCTAGCCGTGCCTCTTGTGTTTCCGCCAGGCTGTAATTACAGTGGTTAACTCTTGGCATTAGTCTAGTTTGTTCGAAGCAAAAGGAGGTCTGCAGACATCTAGAAGAATGGTATTGTTTCGAGGGCGGGGGGAGAAGAAGCAAGAACAATGTCCAGGCAGGAAATGGTGTTCTAAAAATGTGAAAGAGAAAGAAGCAATGCAGTATTACCTGGAGAAGAGAAGCTGTGGAGGAACGTTAATAACAAGGAGGCGAAACGGATGTCAACAGTCAGAGGCAAGAAGAGTACATCAGTGAGCGCTGACATATCAAGCAGTCAAGCACACTGACCAGATTTGTGTGCTGTAATCCATTAGCAGAACAGACATGAATGAGACAGCTACATTTCTTTGCACTCATGGGATATTGGTAACTCACTCTTTGAGAGCCCTCATGGAAACGACTCTAGAGAGAACTATGGCATATGAGCAAAAAACAGTTGCACAGGCAGAATAGAGAGAGTTTTGTGATACATTCTGGCAGAGGTATATTGGCTCAGTCGGATTTTCTGAAAAACAAAAAAAACAAAATAATGGCTATTTGACTTTGACAACTGGCGCAAAGAGGTGAAAACAAGACCTAGCCAACCGGGATGTATGGTCAAGGGCAGTTTAGAGGGGGATTTTCCTTCTGCAGACATATTGTTCTTTATTTGACTTGAGGTCATCCATAAAACCTGAACTGACGTTAAGAGTGAGGATATCTAAAAATCAAAACAAGGTTCTTATTGTTCCCTATAGGAAACAAACAAACTTTGGAGACCAAATACCGATTGTGTTAAATTGTTCGTGGACACTTTTCAACAAGAGAGAAAGGAGGGGGGAAAGGAAGCAGTAGACTTTGCTGTGACTGGTGAATGGATTTGAGGTTTTATGACAGGAAAGCCGACACTGAATCTCTATATAAATAGCTTCACATTCAAGAAATATTGAAGCAAATTATGGGAATATCAGTAAATAACTATATTTGAAGAAACCTATGAATAAAACATCACACTCCTGGCTTTTACAGCCTTAAGGTATGAGGCCATTAATCTTTTTATTTTTTTTAATGGCTCAAATCCCTATACTTTTCTTTTTTTAATGATGCTGCTATTCAAGAGACAGGATGGTTCTCAAATAGTTCATTAGCAATATAAATTATGCAAAACTGAACTCTTATAAATTTTCTTAATTCCCAAATATGAAGGATGGCAGAATTATATGAATGGCTAATATCTTTTGCATATTACTATTTTTTCTATAATAATAATAATAATAATTTATAATTTATACCCCGCCCAGCTGGCTGGGTTTCCCCAGCCACTCTGGGCGGCTTCCAACCGAATATTAAAAACAATACAGCATCAAACATTAAGGTAAAGGTAAAGGGACCCCTGACCATTAGGTCCAGTCATGACCGACTCTGGGGTTGTGGTACTCATCTCGCGTTATTGGCTGGGGGAGCCGGCGTACAGCTTCCAGGTCATGTGGCCAGCATGACAAAGCCACTTCTGGCGAAACCAGAGCAGCGCACAGAAACGCTGTTTACCTTCCCGCTTGGAGCGGTACCTATTTATCTACTTGCACTTTGACATGCTTTCAAACTGCTAGGTTGGCAGGAGCTGGGACCGAGCAATGGGAGCTCACCCCATCGCAGGGATTCAAACCACTGACCTTCTGATCAGCAAGCCCTAGGCTCTCTGGTTTAACCCACAGTGCCACCTGCATCCCTACATCAAACATTAAAAACTTCAGCCTCCTTCAGTTGTCTTTTAAAAGTAAAATAGTTGCTTATTGCCTTGACATCTGCTAGGAGGGGATACCGAGAAGGCCCTCTGCCTGGTTTCCTGTAATCTCCCTTCTTGCAATGAGGGAATCGCCAGAAGGCCCTCGGCGCTGGATCTCAGTGTCCGGGCTGAACGATGGGGGTGGAGACGCTCCTTCAGGTATACAGAACCGAGTCCGTTTAGGGCTTTAAAGGTCAGTACCAGCATACTGTGATTCACATGACCAAGTAACATTGCTGAAGCTAGGCAGCCCTAGGTCTGGTCAGGACATGCATGGGGGACTACTGGGGAACCCTGTGCATGCCTCCTGGAATTTCATAATGGGGGAAATTCGATAAATAAGGGGGGATCTTCCTTTCTAGATCCGAGTGACCAAATAGGTTTCAATTGCTACTCATGGCCTCATTTGTACATAGTACTGACATATAGTTAATGTTAACTAAAGTTTATAAGCCCACAACAAACCATGGCACATAGGTATAGTTTGTTCTTGCTTAATTAGCTATAGTTAAGCTCCTCAGCTGGCTTCCGATGATCAGCTTAAACCATGATTTATAAACCTGGCTTAGTATTTTGTGCAAACCAGGTCTCTCTGTGTTAACAGTTTGCAGATTTCTGATACAGAACAATTACTGTATGTGTGTGTACACACACACACACACACACACACACACACACACACACACACTTAAGGGTAGCTTTGCCCTGACTTACACTACTGATTTTTCTTGCCTCACATCCTCCATTGTAAGGATTGGTGCAATGAGCAACTATCACAACCATTTGTAAACCTCTGCAAACCAACGGGACATGGCTCCATAACTGTGTTGCTGTTGTCCTTGTTTTACTGCCGCTATAAACCGGGAATTTTTATTATAATGTAATGGAGAAAATATAAACCCCAAGTGTGTCTGGCAAAGTGCCATTTCACACAAAGAGAAATTCATCCATTTAAATATAATCTTTGTGCTCAGGACTTGGATCCTCAGAAGTGCATACCATCCCTTTTTTCTCCAGATGAGTAGATGGGGCTTGTGGGAGATCCATGGTATGAACCAGTAGTACCTCTGTGCATTAGTACGTGCACTCAAAGTAATTGAGTCACATGATCACAGTGGCACCCCCGCCCTGCTATTGACACCCTGTGCTGGGCAAGGAAGATGAATGCAGCAATGCAGGGTTTAGCAACAAGATGCTTGTGCTCTTCGGTAACTCAGTCACTAGGTCCATGATTATATGCATCTTAACATTTCTGACTGCATGCATCTTTCTTTCTTTTTAACACAAAGGTACACACACCTTGTTAATATTTCCCATCTAAAAGCTTCACTCTGGACAAAAACTTTATTAATGGTTCCTTTTATTGTCCTATGTATTGTTTATGCATCAGGATAAATTCTGATCTAAGTTACGTCATGCACTGAGCGCTACATTGATTGTGCTTTATAAACTTTTCACTATGCAATATCTTGCGCATCGATAATGTGCCTGATTTCAATACCGTTTTATGATGCATGGGTGCTATAGGATAAATCATGGCTCTAATAGCGCCTGTAAATGTAAACAATATTTCATTATGTATGATGTATCCATTTCAGTTGCTTATATTATTCATCTTGTGCTAATGCACACATCTTGCGCCTTCCCGATCTTTTTACAGGAAACTGGTTATTTGTTTAGGGACGTAGACCTATTAGGCTGTAGCCCCATTCCTTTTTATGCTATGCTCAGTTTTCCCCAGGATTAATTTTGCATTTGTGATTCATTGCCACTACGGTCAGTCTGACTGTTAACAAGCATATTTTACTTCTAAAGCATTAAAGTGCTTTCCCTTGAAGTGTGGAGGCTAAAGTTCATACATTCATAAGAATCAAAAGGTAAAGATTTTCTCTGAATCTTAGTTTGGGGAGAAGTTGCATTTTTACACATGCTTGACAATGAAAAATATAATCTACCTTCTAGAAATCTAGTATGTCAAGGAGAAATTGTGTCCTCCCTCAAAGAGGGCACATGTTGCGGTGAGACCTGGAAACTGACCTCCTGTGTTGTGGGTGGTTAGCCACAACACCCGATTGGTAGGTCCCTCAATGTTGGGTTCAATCTGGTCAATGGGGCGCAGTCCAAACAGATCGAGGGACCAATATATGCCCATGCACGTGACCCAGAGCTTTCTCTTTCGGTGTGTGCATTCGGAACACCCACCCACCTCTCCCTACTTTTAGGGCTTGTTGCGCATGACCTTGCTATGCCGCCGTGTGTCGTCTGTCGTTGGGACAGGGGCACGGCAGGAATTTTCCCCACTTGGTTGATTGGCTGGTGCCATTTGGGTTTTGCCTGCTGCGTAGCAAATCGTCAGAACTTGTAAGGTTGTGGATAGGCACTGGTTCAGGTGATAGGGATGGGAGAATGCTCTCGCCATCCCTATGTGAAGGGTATTCCATTAAAGGAATCCAGGGACTTAAATGGTTTGGTCAACCCTTTGAGGGGGTTGTGCCTGTGCCTGAGTCCAGGGGGACATCTGGGTGGTGGACAAAGCCTATTCCCGGCTTTCCGCCTATCCAGGTGTTCACCCTAGGCTGACTTATGCTGGTGCCCTGGGTCAGCACTACCTGCCTAAATTCTGCCAAAAACCAAACCAAAATTTGAGTCAAGTGTGAATTTATTTAGGGGGTACGTCTCTGGGTCTGAACATGGAAAGCTTGGCCTAGCTGACGCAACGACATGCCACATTTGTTTGTTTTTGGTTCTGGAGAGAGCTTTTTTTTTTTAAAGGTGATTCCCCTGACTAGAATTGAGTGATCACTGCATCTCTAGTCTGTGTCGCTTTTGCATATGGTATATCATTCATAAGTTTATTCTATCTCACTTTCACCTAAACCTGCATTTTTTAAATTTAAAAAATCCATATGAAAATTCAGATCTAAAAATGTACATAAATATTTTTACAGACGAATGTAACGTATATATGTATTCAAATAATATTTTGTCTCAAAAGTATGCATTTTCCAGGGCTGCAGTCTTGTGCAGGAGTGCAATCCCGGAAGATGACGCCCTGTTTTTTCATCGCAATATGTTGCAGGGAACGTTGTTTGTATTCTTGTTGGGGGTGGGGGTGTTGGCCGGTCATGAATTGAAGCAGCATAAGATATGACACAGGTGTGCTCCTTCTCTGTGCTGCCTGCAACCATGTCCTATTTCAGTCACTCCACTGGTCTTCACTAGTGGAACAGCTCTGCCAGCAGAGCATTCTGCCGGCATATCTGAGGCATCAGCATATTCAGTGTCCCACCAGCATAGCAGGGCTTCCTGAGCCTCTTGGACTTACCGATCATAAGGTCAACAGTTTGAATCTGCATGATGGGGTGAGCTCCCATTGCTTTGTCCCAGCTTCTGCCAACTTAGCAGTTCGAAAACAAACCAGTGTCAGTAGATAAATAGGTACTGCTGCGGTGGGAAGGTAAATGGCATTTCCATGCACTCTGGCGTCTGCCATGTGTCGCGTTGCATCAGAAGCAGTTTAGTCATGCTAGCCATATGACCCGGAAAGCTGTCTGTGGACAAATGCCGGCTCCCTCAGCCTGAAAGCAGAGATGAGCACTGCAACCCATAGTCAAATTCGACTGGACTTAACTGTCCAGGGGTCCTTTACCCATCATCAGATGGATCTTCTGTATAGGATCGAAGCTTTAATATATAATATCGCTCTCACACAAACACACGTGTCTTAACTGTTTTTCTTTAGTTTAAGGAATAATTTCAGTGCCAGGGCTTTCCCCCCACTGCGCATTAGGCATTATCTCCCCAAGGGGGGCTTCTTTCAAAACTGTTGGGGTGGGTGGGTGATCCTACTGAACAAACCAAGGATGAGTCTTTTACTGAGTCTCCAGACTCCTGCTCAAAACTAAATGCTAAATGGTCCCCTGAAGGTTTGCTTTAAACACCCTGTTGGTTTACCCCTACGGTAACTTTGCAGAGATCTTGCTAGAGATGAAAGGGTGGAGAACAAAATGTGTCCAGTGTAGCTTTTCATAGGCAGCCTGAACTGATCAACCGACTAGCCTGTCTGCGAAGCAGCTCACGTGGTGCTCAAGGATGTTGTTAATTAACTGTACTTGGCTCTGCTGCTTCTTATTGCTGGTGCAAACTGATGTTATCAAGTCCACCAAATCCCTGTGCTACTTTTAAAGAAGGATATGGCCTAGGTCAGGCATCCCCAAACTGCGGCCCTCCAGATGTTTTGGCCTACAACTCCCATGATCCCTAGCTAACAGGACCAGTGGTCGGGGAAGATGAGGATTGTAATCCAAAACATCTGGAGGGCCGAAGTTTGGGGATGCCTGGTCTAGGTATTCATTGACCAGGACCACCACTCTTACATGCTGCCAGTTAAAGGACCAGTGGCTTCTTCTGCAGCTGTTGACATCTTCTAGAGACCATGTGGTTTCGAGCTGTGCAGATATCTCCTTATGGTTCTCTCAAACTTCTGAGAAGCCCATGGACCAATGGCCAGAGTGCCAGACGTGTCTCCTCCACCTGCTATCCTAAACACACTTACCTGGGAGCAAGTCTAGGCTGGATATGAACCGCCCTCCAGGTGCTGCCAGATAGGCTTCAGACGGCCTGGCAGGGAAGCATCCCAGGAAGGCAGATGGGCTTGCACAGGCTAGGCCTCCCCTCCAAGTCATGCCACATGGCACATAGTGCTGCGGAGCCAGTGGGAAATGAAGCTGGGTAGGGTGGAGCCGAGCCGGCTGAGCCACCTCCCCACTAGCCATAGAGAAGGTGGAGAGGGATGGTCCAGCAGCAGCAGGAGGAAGGCTGAGCCAAAATAAGTAGCAAGATTTGCAAACAGTTTCATTTGCATTGAAAGGTACCCTGGACTTTTAGTTTGTGTGTTTTTTCTTCCAGGGATCACTTTGAAAGAGAGTGAAGCTTTCACTCTTTGAGTGAGCTCCACTCAGAGACCATTGGTTTCCCTCCTAACCATGTTTTCCCCAGTAGCATTGTCACACATCCTAATTTGATAGGCTACATAGTGCCATGCACTATATTAAAAACCCAACAACACATGAGGGGATTTTTCTCAAGGAAATTGCAAAACAACCAAGCAGTTTTTGAAATGAGCCAAATGGAGTTTGTTCATCATTTGCTGAAAGTAGATCTATGTTTATATATACTGTACATAAAATCTTGTAAATGGATGCACATTTTTCACAGTGTATCATAGCACAATATTGACAATATCCCGAGTCTCTGACTAGAATTCCCCCTTCCTTGAATCCATCATCATAAAATGCTTCACCCTTTGAGCAAAATCTGAGCTCCTGAAAGCTCTACTTACAATTATTGCTTCGTTGCACTTTCAGTCAGATGCAGATTCCGAAAATATCTATATGTTAAATGGTGATAAATGAAGCCGACTTTCTACTATTTATGTGCCTCAGAATCAGGACTTCAAAGTACGTGTCTGATACATGAGAAAAATGGTGACGTTCTGCTCATCTTCCATTAATATATTTTAAAATAATGAAAATGTAGTATTTTACAACGTGATCCGCAGTGTGTGGGCCTCATTATAAGCTGCGGAGCTGTTAACTATTTTAAGGATCAGGAGCCGATTTCACAGAGATCATAATCTCAACCAAGAATTGTTAAGTGGGATAAGATAAAAATGGATTATTCTACAGTTTTAGAAAATAGGACTTAACTACTCTTTTCAAATACCCATTTCTTTTGAGAAAAACTGAACCTATTTTCAAAATGGAAACCAACTATAGGAAGCTAATACTGAAATGCAAGGTTGCCATTTCAGGTTGTAAAAAGGAGACAAGGAACGTTCATAGACACTGAAAGACTTTACCATGGATTATCTTCAAGATATGCATATTCACTTGGAGGTTAAGTGCCAGGTAGCTGTGCACTGGATTGCCACTGGTCCAAGCAACCCTAGCCCAGGGACTGAGAGCACTAGGAGTTGTGGTTCTACCACTGCATTCTAACCCTAAGCAACTCTTGCAAGCCAGGGCAAATGTGGAGAGATAGATTTGTTTCCCCCCCGTGCTATGCCAAGACAGGGACAGGCCTCTCAGGAGACTAATGTACCTTTGGAGATCCAATGCAGCCCAAACCACTGGTCCCATTGCCCTTGTTGCTGAGAGCCAGTGTGGTGTAGTGGTTAAGAGCAGTAGACTCGTAATCTGGGGAACCGGGTTCGCGTCTCCGCTCCTCCACATGCAGCTGCTGGGTGACCTTGGGCTAGTCACACTTCTCTGAAGTCTCTCAGCCCCACCCACCTCACAGGGTGTCTGTTGTGGGGGAGGAAGGGAAAGGAGAATGTTAGCCGCTTTGAGACTCCTTCGGGTAGTGATAAAGCGGGATATCAAATCCAAACTCTTCTCTTCTTGTTGTTGTTGTTGTTTAGTCGTTTAGTCGTGTCCGACTCTTCGTGACCCCATGGACCAGAGCACGCCAGGCACTCCTGTCTTCCACTGTCTCCTGCAGTTTGGTCAAACATGTTGGTAGCTTTGAGAACACTGTCCAACCATCTTGTCCTCTATCGTCCCCTTCTCCTAGTGCCCTCAATCTTTCCGAACATCAGGGTCTTTTCCATGGAGTCTTCTCTTCTCATAAGGTGGCCAAAGTATTGGAGCCTCAGCTTCAGGATCTGTCCTTCCAGTGAGCACTCAGGGCTGATTTCTTTCAGAATGGATAGGCTTGATCTTCTTGCAGTCCGTGGGACTCTCAAGAGTCTCCTCCAGCCCCATAAAACAAAGTGTAGTTTTAAAAGGAGGAGGAAATTTGTCAATTCAGTACTGAGGTTTAGGGAACTTCAGCACAGCGTCTTGGAATAAAAGAAAGACAGAGTCATAAAAGGTATAAATGTAATTTTAAGAAAAACCTCAAACCCCAGAAACAACTGAAAGCAGGATTGCCATAAATGTAAATAAAGGCTTTACTAACTGATGAACTGTGGCACCCAGTAAATAATAAATTATTCGGAAATCAGTCATAAACGAAAGCACTAGAAATTTAAAGAAGGCTTTGTGCATTGCCTTTGCTTAGGATCCAATAAGTTTAGCAATTCTTGGGCAACCAAAAGTCGCTGATAGCTATCTCCCTGCCTATTGTGATTATTTATAGTGCCTTTGGAAAGTGCTCAAAGTGCTTCATAGCTTCCATCTTGTTCACCCTCACAATTTCCCTCTGATCTTTATTATTTCTAATATACAGCTGTGGAGCAGCTCAAGGTCACCAAGAAAAATCATGAGTGAGCTGGGATTTAAACCCCCCCCCTTGGTCCAAGTGTAACATCATACAATCATAGTGCTCACATTTGCAACTGCAAAGTATCAAAATGGTGCCTTAGAGAACAGAGTCATCCTGCACCAAATGAACTTTTTAATACTCTTGCAACTCTTGTGTAATTTAAATCAGCTACTACTCTGGGTGCATTCTTCATGCTGAGTGTCCTCTAAGGGCCTTGCTAAGCTTTAGACAGTTTGGCACCTGGAGTGAAAATTTAAAATGATGCCACATCTCCCATCCAGGGCCTTCAGTGCCTCCAAAAACGGGGGATGCAACTAATGGCCATATCATACATAACTTGTATTGGCTGCAGAGCAACTTTACAGATATGTAAAGTGTGTTTTAGGCATTCTGGAATAGGGTTACACACACACACACACACACACACACACACACATCACAGAGTGACATCGGTGTCCTGTATTTCCTCCAAAGAACTCCGGTTGGCATACATGTTTGTCCTCCTTCCCCTTTTATCCTGGAAAGCAATCACTGTGTAAATTGTGGGCTTACGGTAGCTTTCTATTATTCCATGATGTCCTGGCTCCAGCCCCTGTGTTGCACTGTTTTGGTGGCCCTTCCTTCCCCATTGATTGTATGCAATTAGTTGGGAAGAGTCGTACATCAACGGCAGATCATCTGCTTTGCACACAGAAAGCTGCAGATTCAGTCCCCACCATTGAGGTAGGGCTCAGAAAGACTTCTGTTTGAAAACTGCCAATTACCGGTAGTGTTGACAAGTACTGAGCTAGATGGACCAATGGTCTGATATAGTATAAGGCAGCTTCCTAGATCAGGAGGTCCAGCTCAATGCTTCCTATGTTTCTGTCTGTCTGTCTGTCTGTCTGTCTGTCTGTCTGTCTGTCTGTCTGTGGTTGTTGTTTAGTCATTCAGTCGTGTCCGACTCTTCATGACCCCATGGACCAGAGCACGCCAGGCACTTCTGTCTTCCACTGCCTCCCGCAGCTTGGTCAAACTCATGTTCGTAGCTTCGAGAATACTGTCCAACCATCACATCCTCTGTTGTCCCCTTCTCCTAGTGCCCTCAATCTTTCCCAACGTCAGGGTCTTTTCCAGGGAGTCTTCTTTTCTCATAAGAGAAGTATTGGAGCCTCAGCTTCAGGATCTGTCCTTCCAGTGAGCACTCAGGGCTGATTTCCTTAAGAATGGATAGGTTTGATCTTCTTGCAGTCCATGCAGCGGGACACCGTGACGGAAACCAGAGCACACGGAAATGCTGTTTACCTTCCTACCACAGTGGTACCTATTTATCTACTTGCACTGGTGTGCTTTTGAACTGCTAGGTTGCTAGGAGCTGGGACAAAGCAACGGGAGTTCACCCCGTCACCGACCTTCTGATCGGCAAGCCCAAGAGGCTCAGTGGTTTAGGCATTCTGGAATAGGGTTTTCATGAATACCTTCTTGGACATTATGTTTTGTAAGTCAACAGAATTTAAATGAAGGATCTCACTCTGTGTGAGTGTCTCTACATGAGTGTCTAAGCCTTTATGAGAGCTGTCAGGGTCTCTACTTTCAAAAGCTTTTCATCGAGAACACAAGGACAGGAAATATAATGTTTTAAAAATAGAATCAATTATTCTCAGGTGCCTATAATTTGTGCCAGGTGTCATATTTTGTGCTCCACAGGTGTGGAAAGCACACGCGAGTGCAGAAAAAGCACCCTTAAGATTTTCTACAATATAAATTTTTATACACACTGAGCATGCCAGTGGCATTGTAATTGTCCTTAGAGCTTTCCTGTGTGGGAAGAAATAGTTCTATCTTTTAGATTACAAGGGCCCTGCACTCAAAGATAAGTAGCTGACATAGTGTTTTTCAGATCACAGTCCCAGTTTCTTCTTAAAAATAAATAAATAAATGTCTGACTGAAGTTCAGGCACACATAAAGATGAAAGATCGTGATTTGGGGCAAAACTGTTTCCAAAATCCTGCCAATGTGTCATTTATGGCTTCCCCTCGAACCAGGGGTGCTACCTCCTAGGGGCCAAACCCATTTGTACCCCCCAATTTTGGGGGGGTTGGGGGTCTCTCCCATGTCTAAAAAGGGTGAAGGCAAAGCATGGAGGCATGGCTGCAGTGGCCGGCTCCTCCTCCTGCTGCTGTTGCTGCCATGAAGGGTAAGGAGGGAGGAAGAAGTGCTGGTGGCCATTGAAGCCACAAGGCCTCCATGTTCAGCTCTACCCCTGACATCATGAGTGGCTCCCCGCCATCGTCCTTGCAAGCTGGCACCTCTGCCCAGAACTCTGCATCAGTTCCAATGCACTCAATGCATTCCTGCATTAGAAGAAGGCCCATTTTACATGCATTCTTATATATTCCGTGTTTGTGGTTGGGAGATTAACATATGGTTCTTTTAGTACAAGGGTGAGGAATCCATATATTATTGGACTCCAGCCCCCACCAGCCCCAGGCAACAGCCAATGGTCAGGGTTGATAGGGGTTATGGTCTCACAATAGTTAGAGGCTACAGGTAGTCCACCTCTGTTTCAGCAACTGATTGCTTCATTTTCTTCTATTTAGAAGGCCTTAGCAGTGAAATCATATGTATGCTTACTTGGGAGTGACTAATGAAGCTACTATCTAGGTAGTGGGGAGGGTTCTTCTTGTCATTTTATTCTGCGCAACACTGTTTAGAAGGGTATCAACAAACAGGAACATTTTCAAAATAGGGGACTCAGCTACATTAGTAAAAAAAAAAACCACAAGAAAACGTTTTGAATGCATTATAAACATCCAACACCAGATGGCGCCAGAGAGAAAAGAAATTCTATGTGATTTTTACATAGTGGAGTTTCCCCCCCTTTTGTTATAACAATTTAATTTCTGACTTATTTATAGGGGGGGGGTTCTGTGTGTAGATCCACCCAGGGTAAAGAAGGATAGTGAGGGGCCTGGAGACAAAGCGTAAAATTATGCATGGTGTAGAGAAAGTGACAGAGAAAGGTTTTTCTTTCTTTCTCTCATAGAATGGACATCCATTGAAGATTCAGAAAACTACTTATTCACACAGCATATAGTTAAACTGAGGGATTCGCTCCCACAGTGAGGGCAGTGAGGGCCACCAATTTGGGTGGCTTTGAAAGATTAGGCAAATTCATGAAGGATAGGACTATCAGGGACTGCCTGAGGTGATAGTGCAAGTGCCAGCTCAGCAGGAATCAGGTGACCGAAGGGTTAATTTCTGCGCCCATTAAAACTTCTTGAGTGGCTCTTGAGTTTGCAGACCAGATCTGGCAATGTAATTAATTCCAGGTTTTCAAAAGAAACACTTTCATGAATTTGGTTTGTTTTCCTTGGTGTATGTGCTACAACATTTCAGGAAGCAGAAGGTGAATCTATTCTTAATTAGCTGGGTATAGTTTTTTTTCTTCTCTCTCTCCAAGAGCCCGTTTTCATCAACACCAACAACAGCTGGATATGAATTTATAATTTATTTTGGGCCCTGCATGTAAGTAAATATGATTGTACTGTCCTCGGCATAAAAGTGAGAACATATGTTTGTAAATTTCCCTCAAATTGACTTTAATTCCTGCTGTATATTTCATAATATTACTCCTAATTTGCTTCTTGAGTTTAGGAAGGCTGTGATAATTTTGATCATAGCTTAATGGCTGCAAAGACAGGAAAGAGTTTATGAGATTGCAGCCTAATTTGAGGGAACTCATTGCTACAATACGAGGTCACGGCCACTTTCTAAAAAGGTCTTAGAAAATCATCTATCAAATTCATGGAAATTAAATGGATCATCCAGGTTGAAAGACAGATTCATGGTTTGGTCTCCAGCCAAAAAGGTGTACAAAATGCATCTGTTATAGGATATTTTGCTTTAAAAATGCACGTTAGTAGAAAATAACCTAGAAAATTGCATTAGAATGTATTAGGGATGTTTGTTTGCGTGTTCAGACCCAGAAACCTCTCCCCTAAATAAATTCACACATGACTCAAATTTTAGTTTTGGTTTTTGGCAGAATTTAGGTCACAACTTTATTGATTACAGAAAAGTGAGTGGTTGCATAGGCTCTGGTTCGACTAGCTCCTGGCACCGTGGCAGGTAGCGCTGACCCAGGGCTCTACCGGAGCCTATCCGCAACCTTACAAGTTGTGACAATTTGCTACGTTGCAGGCGAAACCCAAATGGCACCAGCCAATCAGCCAAGTGGGGAAAATTCCTGCCGTGTCCTTGTCCCAATGACACGTGACACATGACGGCATAGCAAGGTCATGCGCAACAAGCCCAAAAGTGGGGAGAGGTGGGCGAGTGTTCCGAATGCATGCACCGAAAGAGGAAGCTCTGGGTCATGTGCATGGGCAAATATTAGTCCCTCGATCTGTTTGGACGGTGCCCCATTGGCCAGATTGAACCCAACATCGGGGGACCTACCAAACGGGTGTTGTGGCTAACCACCCACAACACAGGAGGTCGGTTTCCAGGTCTCACCGCAACACTTTTTTGAGGGAGGACCCGGTTTGTAAAAATATCTGTGGCAGGCAAAATTTCCAGGCATTAAATTAGGAGAAATGTGCTATAAAATGCTGATGGGCTTTCATGAGAATTTTTTGCTTTAATGCAAAGTGATATAAAAATGAGGGCCAAACTGAACTTAAGATTTGGAAAATGAGAAACTGAGAGAAACTGAAATTGCCACATTCACCCACCTGCACTCTCAGGTAATTATGAAGTTCCCTACACAATTCCAACCAAAGGCAGGCTTGAATGTTTTCAAGATCCAACTTCAGATCCCTCTGATGAGCTAAGGAGTAATCTGTTCGGAAGCTATTTACTATGCTTGTGTTTCTTCTCTTTGTGATGCATTTTATAATTAAAAACAACCCTACATTTTTAAAAATATGCCTCCTATCTTGAGCCCTCACACAAGCAGGATGCAAATTTAAATAAAGCATCAGAATGAAGGACAAAATGGCAGTTTTTTTTTTACTAGTGTATGGCCTTAGAGGAGCTTGCTTGGGTCGTTTGTCTTCTGCACCGTTTGTTTTACCTTGTTGTCCCTGCATACATTTAAATTATTAACTTAAGCAGGTGTGCAGTGGTCTGTTTTTCCTTCCGTGAGAAGTAGCCATCCTGAGGATAAATGATTAAGGTGGAAACCAAATCGCCTCTGCTGCCTTGATGGCAGGAGAAGCAAAACGCGTTCCTTCTTTTCCCCTTCAGCTAGGAGGGAAGGATGTAATGCACCCGTTGGCACACAAGTAAAATAAATAGATGAAATTATAGAATCAGATCACTTACCTTCACTCATCTTTGCTTCCCAATGGTAGCTACAAAGCAAAGGAAAATATATATTCCTCGCTCGGCTTTGATTTGTGAAAGTTACAAATGAATGATATGTAGTTAAAGGGCACAGACTATTGTTCACATAATCCACAGTAGTGGATATTTTAATAAACCAGCAGACCTCAGAAGTTTACCTGAAAGGGGGAAAAAAAGACTTAGAACTTGACATTCATGGTGACTTACATTTTTGGACTTGAACTATGGTACTTCTATAAATAATCATTTCTTTCTTTCCCCACCAAGTGTTGCTTACCACCTTATCGTAGTTTTTCCTTCCTTTAAATATACTGTACTGTTTTTATACTGCACAGCATCCCCCATTGTGGCACCTTTTGCTCTCACTTGCCATCATAAAGCCATTACTATTATACCAAGCTCTTTTGGAATTCAGCATCAAAATAGAAGGGCATCAAAGACCAATCATATCTTTATGTTTTGTAAGTGGTTTTCTGAAAACGAATCCATAATGCTCTTGACAGCGTTGCTTGCAGGAGCACTTTGGAAGAAGTCAGCAAAAGTTCCTTTGCCTTGCGATAAAGGTGCAGTTTTTGCTTTGATTCAAAAGGCCGTTTCATAAGCAATGGGGTTGCCACTAATAACGGCTTCTGCATGATTCCCATACAGCTTTGTGAGTATCTGGGCAACCTTCTTGCATAGGTTGGCTGGACAGACTGCTAACTAGCTAGGTATAAGTAGCAAACTACCACGGCCTGTCAGGCAAGGAATGCCCAGAGTGAGGAGTTCACTCTTTTTTTTTTGTCAAAAGGACACTTACAAGTTAGGAAAAGGCATTTCTGTCAGTTCCATGTCTCTCAGCTACTCCTAGGTGTGCATCTGATGAGGCAGTTGCTGCAACAGGGAGGCCCAGCCCCTGACCTCAGCTTATGTATCTCCCCTATCTGAGCTGTGTACAAGCAGCCAAAGACTCTGCCTGTGTGTAACTTGTTTCTGCTCCTTCTCCTGGTCAATCTTCTCCTGGTCCTGGGAGACAGGGGAGCAGGAGAGGAGGGAGCTGGAGGAAGAGAGGTGTAGAAGTGCTTGACCCTGCACCAGGCTCACCTATCTCTCCCTTCTCCTACACCTGTTATTTGTTCTCCAATCCTGCAGCTTCTCCTGCCTCTGTCTCTCATCTCCCGGCTGTTACAGGTTCCCCCAGATCACTGATCCCTTCATCCAAGTCAAGTCTCGCAACCCCCCTTCTCCCAGTGTCTCCTCATCAGGATCCAGCCACCACTCAGCGTGTTCAGCCAGTCCCTCACAGAATCATGGCTCCAGCCCAGTTTTCACTATAACCTGGTGTTCTCGTAAGATGCTTTGAACTACATTTCTGGGGCTGGTGGGAGTTGCGGTCCAAAGTGTCTGGAGGGCACCAGTTGACAAAGCCTGAGCTAACAAATGTGGGAAATCCATCCATATTTTTCTGAATTGGGGGGGGGGGATATCACATGGCACCAATTTTCTGTGCCAAACAGGATAATACTGTAAAGGTATTTATGGAACGGCAATTGTCTGTCCCAAAGCCCTTCATATTCTTATTCAGAGTGATAATGATTGCAAAAACCAAGACACCCATTCAGGTCGTTCAAGAATCTTTTTGTTCCATTCATTCTCATTATTAATATTTTTCACGATTAAACACTAATTTGTCTAATTATTCATTCATCAATATCACATTCATTTTATTGTTTCATTTGTTGTTGTCATTCCTTTTCTTCATCACTTCCCACTGTGTTCAGTCAGAGACGCTGCTGGTCTGCAGCTGTCTGTAACATCTGTGTTTTCCATCCAATTGGCATGAACTTTCCAGACATTATAACTACCCTCGCCAAGCAAAACCTGAGCTGCCAAAACCTTTGCAGGTAAGAAAAGGGCTCTCTATTTTATAAGCAATTGCAAAAGGGATGTAAACACACTGCCTCATTGCTACCCAGGGCAGCCCTAGAGTTTGTCTTCTTAAGCCACCCTAGTACATAACCAAGTTATGGATGGCACAATCTAGGATCAATTTAGACCAGGCATCCCCAAACTTCGGCCCTCCAGATGTTTTAGACTACAATTCCCGTCATCCCTGGCCACTGGTCCTGTTAGCTAGGGATCATGGGAGTTGTAGGCCAAAACATCTGGAGGGCCGCAGTTTGGGGATACCTAATTTAGACTGAAAGCAACATGTTGAGGATAAGCATGGACAATTCCAGATAGAGAAAATCCATTTTTTTGTGCTACAGATGGTTCAGTGTGTATGTAGCCTCTATTTGCTTTTAAGTGTTATCCCGATATCCTTTGTTTTTAAAAACTCTTTATTAAACCTTTATTTATTAAACAAATTTATTTTAATGCTTTGGGATGCGATCCTTTACATACTTTCCTGGAGTAAACACCATTGAGCACAAAGGGGCTGACTTCTGAATAGACAAGCATAGAATTGCACACTTAACCACCTTTATTGGGGGACAAGCACGGAGCATTACTTAATGGCCTCCACTTGCAAAGTCCTCCAAACCATTAGGTTTGTAAAATAACTTCTTTTTTATATTGGGGTTAATAAAGCATGCCTTGGTAGCTGGGCTATTTTGTAAAATTATGGTTAATCACAGAACATGTGCTTGAAAGAGGAGGTGGGGATGTAATTAACTTTCTTCATTAATTTCAGACTTGCTCAGCCTCAGTAAGCCTGGTCAGTACCATACTTGTGTTAGATATTTTCCCTCGCTATACAGAGATCTTTGTAGCTTTTACTACTTTCCTCTTCTTAACTTCCTCCTGCACAGTCGTCTCCACTTCTACTGAGACAATTCCCACAAAATGCAATGAGGTATGATGCAAACGCAGGGCCGTCTTTAGTATATGCACCACCAGGGTGCAAAGATCCCCCAAATTTAGTTTAGCCGCCCCCAGATTTTTTAGGGGGGGGGGACTCAAAGTTCTTGAGCTTTTGGGGGGAGGGGGTAGCCAAAGTTGTTTACCTTTGGGGGGGAGGAAAATTACTCACCTGTAACAATAACGCAGCAGAAATAACTGCTTTTGTTTCCTGACTCGTCGGGAGTATTTGACGCTACGGAGTAACAGAGCAATGGGGGGTGGGGACAACTTTCACTCCATTGCTTTTCACTGCCATCGATTGAGAGGGACTGGTATACAGTAGGTATACCTTTGGCGCACCCCAGAATAAATTTGGTGCCCCCCAGAATCCGGCGCCCGGGTGCACCGCACCCCTTACACCCTGGGTAAAGACGGCCCCGTGGAAATGCTCGAAAATGCTTTGATACATATATTTGGAGTGGAAGAGTTAACAGGCGAGCCAGTTAGATTAAACAGTGGAATATAGAGTAAATGGTAGGTAAATTGCATGAGTAGATTAGGGTAAGCCAGCATTGTGTCCTCCACCTGCGGTTGGACTCCAGCTCCCATCAGTCTCAACAAGCATGGCCAATAGTCAGAGGATTATGGGAGCTGGAGTCCAACATGATATTGAGGGCTTCAATTGACTACCCCAGGAGCAGATAGATGAACTAGAAAATACATGCAGCAAAAACGATGTGAAGTGTTTTGTCTGGATCGTAATTTTAATGTCTCATTGATTTTAGTGGTAGCCTTGCAATTATGGGCTTTGTGCTTTATTTGTGTTAGCATGTTTTTTAGATGTTTTTAATTGTTCATACATATTTAAATATATTTTTGTTTTATTTTTGTTTTTAATGTTTTACCACTTTGGTGTCTGCTGCCTTGGACTTCTTTGAAAGGAAGGGCAGGACAGATATTCTGAGGAGGAGAAGGAGGAGGATTTTTCACGCTCCAGTGGAAATCAATGGGACTTTGAGGTGTTGATTTTGGCTTCATCATGCCCTTAATCTTACAGATTATTCCAGAAATGATTCAGAGGAAACAACGATGCTTGTGCTCATAAGAACATCAGAATAGCCTTGCTGGATCAGCTCAGTGGTTCATCTAGTCTAGCTTAATACTTTCCCTTAGCTTCTTTCTTCACGGAAACTGCTAACTTTGCATGCAATAAATATGCAAGTAAGCAACACACTAATCCTCTCTCTCTCTCTCTCTCTCTCTCTCTCTCTCCTCTCTCTCTCTCTCTCTGTGTGTGTGCAAGATTGGTCTTTTCTTTCTTCTTGGGCAAAAAAAAAAAAAAATTGGTCCAGAAGCTGCTGCATAGCCTCTAGAGTACGTCTTACCATAGTACACTCCATGTGCAACTGGGAAAATAGCAAGGGAAGGAGACAAATCGGAATAACATCCAATGCAGAGTGGAACCCCTTTGAGAGCTATGGGAGAAGCAGCTTCTCGACAACAAGAAAGTGTCTGTTTTCCATTGTCAGTGTAGGAAGTGGGAGCCTTTGGAGAGAATAAAAGCAATCTGAAAATCCTATGAGATCCTATTCTGTTTTTTTCAAAAAGATGGGAGTTAGGTACCCAAGCAAACTTGCCTCAGTATGCGTGTGAGACGGTGTATATACGTGCATCACACTGAACTCGGAAGTGACCTAGAAACATAATAAAGATGTCACTGAAACATCACTAAAAGGGTGAAACAAGGGTGGAGCAGGGGACAGTTTGGGGTGTTCGCAGGCTTTTTCAATGGGTTTCAGTTATACGCAATTTCACTGACATGTTAGGAAATGTTGCATCTAAGTACTTAGAGTTTGTCAGCTGCTATAACAGCACAATATCCCAAACCATGATGATACATACATAATTTGTGGAATCAAGGTCGTTTTGTTCTTCTCTTCAGCATGTGTCTGGAAGTGTTACCTCACGTTCAGCGAGCTGAAACCCTTATTATATTTGTCATTAATTGACATGTTATAATGATTGATGGTTTCTTTTACGTTGACTTTAAAATGTAATAACGTTCATGCACTCAAACTGACTTTGCTGTATTGCCGTGTTACGTTTTCAAATGATTCGTTATTGGATTGTTATTGTAATGATGTATTGATCTGCATTTTTGTTCGTTATGAACTGCATATTTATATCCATCCTATTTATATAGGAAAGTGGCATACAAATACTGAACATATTTGTATGGGAAAGCGGCATACAAATTTAAACAAATAATAACAATAACTACCCTGCCCCCATTTTGTGGCGCCATTCCAAATGGCATTCTGGAAACAATGGAGGTGACAGAAACTGCAAAGAGCTCTGGTGAGTCACCTGACCTGAAAACTATGCACCTTTCTGAAAATGTGAAATAGAGGAGAAGGTTTCATGCACCCTAATGTGGGCCTTCATTTTGTAAACTATCAGAAGTTCAGCCCAGCCCTAGTTCAATCAATATCCCCTTTAGATTGGACTGAGAAGTGTGGGGTTGGGAAGAAGAAAGATGACAATTATTCATGTTGTTAAAGATTTCCCCATTAGTCATCTTGTTTTCAAGAGCTGGCCGAACTAGAACTGCGTCACTGAGGGGGCACCTCTGCAAATTGCTGAGGGCAGTAGCTAAGGGCACAGCTTGCTATGGTCAAATGTTTTGCTGAGTTTCTTGTTTTGTAGAAAACTGGAGCTTGGCTGAAGACTGCAAAACCATGCAGAAAGCGGGGTGGGATTAGCTCTGCCAAGATGTGCATTTATTTGCCATTTTCCCTCTGCATACAATAGTCTTGCGAGCGCCTCCACTGAAAAAGTACTCTAGATAAAAACAGGCATAGAGCAGATTAGAAAGGACAATCAAAGGGTGATTATTATTAGTTTATAACTTTATTAAAAATGCATTTGATTTGTATTCTCTTGCAGAGACTCAGTGCTATTTAATTTCTTTCACTGTAGGCTTCCTACTGGCAAGCGGACAGATTAATGACCGGCTTCAGGACTCCCTGCAGTACTGAATTGCATGGTTAGACTAATTATACTAGGCTTCCTCTTGGCTCACAGAAGAGTGACTATTTACTATTATTTTTTTACTATTAAAAGGAATAAAATTACAAAATTGGGATGCTAGTTTAGCTTCCCAGAAATACTGGACATTCCTTTGTGTGTCTGGGAAAGGGCGACAGACCACACAGTTCACTCCCAACCACTTAACATTCTAAATTGTTGGGTTTTGGTTTGTTTTTTTTTAAGAAAAATACCTGCCAATAAAATTAATTAAAAGCAGATTAGAACATTGCAGTTTCAGAAACTTGCTCTGAAAAATTAGGGCAGCCACATTTAAATCCACCATCACATGTCATCCATCAAGGCCTCTTTATATGAAGAAGGATATGGATTATTATTATCATAATAGCTGCATTCTTAATTCTTTTGCCTCACATCTTCTTCTGTAATCTCACTGAACCCTTTGAGCAGAGACAGGCAGTGGCGTAGTAATGGGGGGGGGGGCGGGGTGCGCCGCTCCAGGCAGCAGGCTGGGCGGGGGAGACCACCTCCGACGGCTGCTGCCGCACGACACAACCGCCGCCATGGAGGAGAAGCCCCGACGCAACCAAGGCTGCCTCACTCCATGGCTTGCTCACGGGGTTTGCCGCGGCACCGCAGTGCATGCCTCCTGTGCGCACATGACGCGCGATGCATGCGGCAATGGACACCCCGCTCCCCGGCGGGGTACCTTCGCATTTGCCACCCTGGGCAGCCAGGTGGCTAGCTACGCCGCTGGAGACAGGTGCATGTCCACACTTACGCAGAAGTCTTGAGGCAACATCTAATGATATCCACGTGCTTGTGGAACAGGAATCCACTTCTTCATTAGGACTTCTGTTTCTCTTCTCTTGCTCCTGGCCCCCATAAGCTCGCAAGATCTCTCTGTAGGGCCCTCTAACCTTGTGGAATAGATGTTGGGGGCATGCAAGGAGCTGCAGTGGGGAGGAAGGAAAGGAAGGAGAAATCCACTCCACTTCCCAGTGGGGAGGAGCTGTGGTGGACCACGTGGGCACCCACTCCTCTCCAGGAGCGGGGGACAAAGTCCCACATCACCTGGAGGTTCCCGGCCACGTCATTTCCAGCCAGCCAATCCGCTGGCTGGGGGGACGTGACTGGGCCCCATTTGAATGGAGGCGCGACCCAGAGAGCTTCCTCTTGACTCGCCTCTTCAATCTCCTGCCCGCCCTCCCTATTTTCAGGTTTCAACATTGACCTTGCTATAGACCTCAATTGGTTGCCATTAAGGGGCCTGGCAGGAATTTTTCCACTTGGCAAATTGGCATGGGCCATTTGGTTTTCACCTACCTCATAGCAATTGCCACAACTTTGTAAGGTTTGGCGGTTAGGCATTGGTTGATCTTATGATGGGGGAGGGGAGGTGTGGCCATCACCTGCCCCTCCAAGCTTAAGGGTATTCCGTTAAAGGAATCTGGGGGTGTGGGTCTTGTCCAAAGCCCGGGGTGGGGCTAGGGCCATCCCACAACCCCGTTGGGAAACCAGGGGCAGCTCGAGTTGGTTTGCATCGACAGGGCTCCCCTTACCGGTGGTTGACCCTTACAGGACTCCCTGCATGAGATATAGCCAGATATAGTCGGGTCATTTCCATTGCTTAAGCCAATACTTCTCACATTCTGTAACCAATAAAGTTGTGGCCTAAATTCGCCCAATAACCATTAACCTAATATCCGTGTCCTTGTGTCTCATTCATCAACGAGGGGGTGGCTTTGGGGACTCGACACACAATCCCTGTTTGACTGCAATGCTACTATTTGTATTGCACAATTCTCGTTTTGTCCTCTTACTGTCATCGCCAAGCTACTGTGGTGTTTCTTAAGCTCCAAACCTCCCAGTTCAGTTGTTCTACTTGGTGATACTCATGAAATGCTATCCTCACCAACAGCCCTTAACTCGATTCTCCAAACAGTAGGCATTTAAAAACTGATCTTTGCAGGAGGAATCTGCAAAGAAGAGCAACACATATAGCTCACCTTTTTCAAAGAAACTTGTTCCTTGCCCTTGAATTTGTTGTTTCTCTGGGAGCAACACCACAAGCTAAATATATTTTCGCATTATTTGGTCTCTTTGTGATGGTTTTCCATCCTCCCTGCTCTTTTTGCCCCCAGTGCCACCAAAGCTTATGCGTGCTCAATGCTAAACTAAAATGAAATAGAATTTTAAAAAATCTACCTTCCGATAACCCAGTTTCTGAGATACAGAAAGCTGGATTTTTTCCACCTGTATAAATTATGCAAATGCAGTAGTTGGTGTTGCATAATTTATTCTGTAATTTTTTTGCAGCTAGTAGCTTTTAAACATTTCCGGAGAATTACATGAATGTTAAGAATTGAGCAGGGAAAAAGAGCACACATACTCTGCAGCTCCAATAGGATCAAACATGGATTTACAGGTTCTGTGTGGTGAGGAGAATTAGGACGAAGCAAATAGGGGAATATAGTGGAAAATGAGGGTAGAGGAAGTAGATTCTCCAGCTTCTGCCCCTCCTGTGGAGCGGAGAGCCTAACTGAGGGCTGAGGGGAGCATGGATAGTTGGGGATGGCTGAGCTGGAAGTGACATGGGGTTAACAGGAGTCAGAAGGGGAGGGTGGAGCCTTATCACCAAGGATGAGGCACCAAGTCCATAGAGATGTGAATGGACTTGCCCACCCATTCTCACAAGTCAGGAGAGTCATGCAAGTAAGCTCTCCATACCACATCTTTAATAGCTTGGCAGAAGAGCATAGACACTTGGGACATTTTTGTTGCTTCTGCTCAGTTCTGAACTTGTTGCTCAGCTCCTGAACTCTTGCTTTCTAGTGCTTTGCCTGCTGCTGAGCCTATCCTGTTACTTGCCTGAATAAAGATCTTTGTCTTAACATGCAAGAGCCTCTGTCATCGTGTTTTGGGCAGGAGTGAGGTATGCACATGAAGACTTTTTTCACTTAACTTCCGTTGTTCAAAGGTTACCTACTGCCTCTTCCCATGTGAACCAACCCAGACATTGTGATTGTCATCTGAGGCTCTTCTATGTGTGCCTCCTTCATGACCAGTCTGCAGGGTGGCAACATGAGAACAGGCCTTTTCTGTGGTGGCTCCCTGCCTGTGGAATGCTCTCCCCAGGGAGGCTTGCCAGGTGCCTTCATTTAGGCACCAGGAAAAACATTCTTCTTCTCCCAGGCCTTAGCCTAATTAAACAATTTATGGTTGGCGTGGAGGGTGTTATTGTTTTAGTTTGTTCCTATGTTATGCCTTTTGTGTTTTTATGTTGTTAACCACCCTGTGATCCTCAGATGAAGGGCAATATAAATGTAATGAGTAGTACAATAATACTAATGATGATAATACTTTTAACTCTAATAGTACAGTGGTACCTTGGTTCTCAAACGCCTTGGTACTCAAACAACTTGGAACCCAAACACTGCAAACCCGGAAGTAAGTGTTCCAGTTTGCGAACTTTTTTTGGAAGCTGAACATGCTCCATTTTGAGTGCCACACTTCTGTTTTGAGTGTTATGCTGAGGTCTGTCTGTTTTTGCTATTTATTTTGCATTTTTGTTTTTTGCGGCTCTTTTTGTTTTGTTTCTGTGACTTTGTGGAACCCAGTTCAGCTACTGATTGATTGATTGTGTGACTGCAGTACTGTACATTGTTTATTGCTTTCATTTTATGGATCAATGGTCTCGTTAGATAATAAAATTCATGTTAAGTTGCTGTTTTAGGGGTTGTTTTTAAAAGTCTGGAACGGATTAATCCATTTTACTTTCTATGGGAAAGCACGCCTTGGTTTTGGGACGCTTTGGTTTTGGAATGGACTTCCAGAACTGATTAAGTTTGAGAACCAAGGTACCACTGTATGCATTGTTATGGATGAAAGTTCCTTTATGATTATGTAGACAGTGCCAAATAAGCAACCAGGTATTTCTGTCTTGTATAAAAATCAAAGTCTTATTCATTGTTCAAATCACACCCAGTTGGCAGCATCCTTGATTCCAAAAGGAAATAAAATACTAAAGCTTTATTTGTTTTGCCTCTAACTGTTCATTTAACTTTTGAATGCCATGCCCATGTGGATTGCTGGCAGGGAACTTGAACGTGCCACTGAAGTACACACAAGGAAACTTTACTAATGAAGACAGCAACTTTCTAACTGAGAGGAAAGAGTGTAAACTTCAAGCTAGCAAGGCAGCAGTTTCATTCACAGACTAGCAGAAGGAATGCTCAGGTAACCTTGGAGACCACCAGCTAGCCCGAAACCTATGCAAAACATGTAGACAAGCTCAGACACACTACTCAGGACTGTCGTTACTCCCAACAGCATGTGAGTTGATCTACATGCTACATTCATATTTGTTTGTAAACGCCAGTGCTGGTGTCTCATTGGAGGTTGAGAATGTGCATCTTTTAGCTTCTTTCTTTTCTTTATTTCTTGAAGCTTAGTTTGTTCTTTTAATTGTATGGTGAAAACTCCAATTAAAAGAAATCAAAAGGAGAGAGAATGTACATCTGCAATCATTTCTGTTGAAGGATGATACTGAAGATTAATATCCCCCTGTTATTGCACGTCTTTCAGTAAATGATACTTCACTTTGAAATATTTTGTCTGAAGAGTAACCTTTTCGATTTTGGCCAGTTTTATGCATCCTTGGTTATCTTCAAAAATTGTTGCCGGTTCTAGAACATTTTGTACTAGTTTTGACAACACCTGACGAATCCATGTAATGTCTTCACATGCTTGACTAGCTACTACATATTCTGCTTTAGCAGATGAAAGTGCTATAGATCTTTGCTTTCTGCTGGGTGAACGTAAACCTCGTCTTCCATCCTGAAATAGATAGTCACCTGTTCATTTGTGATCAGATGCATCTTCGGCTGAGTCAATGTCCATGGAACCAACCAACTGATTTGGGAATATTGGAAGGTGCAACTTCTTGTGAATTGTCAGGCATCAGCCCTTTTACTGCCTTCCAGTCACTCTGTAGCTGTTCAATCAACTTTTGAACGTCATCTGTATGGTGTGGTTTTAGTGGTTAAGAGCGGTAGACTCGTAATCTGGGGAACCGGGTTCGTGTCTCCGCTCCTCCACATGCAGCTGCTGGGTGACCTTGGGCTAGTCACACTTCTCTGAAGTCTCTCAGCCTCACTCACCTCACAGGGTGTCTGTTGTGGGGGAGGAGGGGAAAGGAGATTGTTAGCCACTTTGAGACTCCTTCGGGTAGTGATAAAGCGGGATATCAAATCCAAACTCTTCTTCTTCTTCTTCTTCTTCTTCTTCTTCTTCTTCTTCTTCTTCTTCTTCTTCTTCTTCTTCTTCTTCTTCTTCTTCTTCTTCTTCTTCTTCTTCTTCTAAATTGTGTTTCTTAATACCTCAAGGGGATTCTGTTAAAACTTTTCGGGCTGCGAAATGTAGCACTGCCTATGGTGTAGGGTTCAAGCTCGCTTCCCCCGTGGAGCCCATAACTGTATGAATCCCATTCTCCTCACCAAGCATGTCTTTCCCAGCTGGATGTGATAGAGTTCAATATTTATGCTCTTGTTGTAGGATTAAAATGCAGATGGACATAAAAGTTGTCATGCAGCCCGGGGGGGGGGGGGAGAGAGAGAGAAAATGCCCCAAGTGGCTTTTCTCCACGTCATGGCAGTCAAATACAATTGAAATCTCTGCTTCGGAGAGTTTAGTTCCTCTGAAAACAGTGTCAGCAAAATGTGTGGAGTTCTTCCACAAGCAAGTATTTTAAACATTTTAATCAAGTTGAAATGATAATGACCTGAAGCACTGAACATTTTTTTTCTCCCCCCTTGCAGCTGCTGCAGTTGCACAAGAAGGTATATATCTCAGCCTAAATGCGCTGAGTGAAAAAAAAATAAAGCAAGCCAGTTGGGTTGCCTCAGGATTGCGGTTCCTGTAGTGGCATTGCCAACTAAGGCAGCTAAGGCAACTAAGGAAGGTTTGGTGCATTTGATATCCCCATAGGACTGACAGTTCGAGACCTCTTGCACAGAAAGAACCCCATCACCCTTATAGAGATCACAGACATCATAAGCATTCTGCTGCCTTTGCAAAAAAATGAGATGCTCTGTGGGAAATCTCTACAATAATATTGCCTGCAGGGAGGTTTCTCGCTTTTCAGTCTTATGCGCTCTTTGAATGAACTTAGAAACATGCTAAAAGTGGTATCTTTTTGCTGAGGAGGAAGCCAAAATGACAATCCTTAATATTGTTACATCTGACCTGAATGGCGGAAATGGCTTCACGTTTCAATTTAGTTGGACATAAACTTGTGCTCCTTGGGGATGACTCTGATTTAGTTAAGACAAGGCCGGCTCTACCATTGGGTAGAGTGAGGCTGCAACCTGTGGTGGCAGATGCTTGGAAGCAGGGGGAAAATGGATTGGCCCAGTACCAATTTTTTGACAGCACAAAACATGCAATGAGTTTGCATGGTAACAAGCTTTTAATAAAGTTACGCTAAGGCCACAACCCCAAAGGACGCAGGTAGCGCTTTGGGTTAAACCACAGAGCCTAGGGCTTGCTGATCAGAAGGTCGACGGTTTGAATCCCCGCGACGGGGTGAGCTCCCGTTGCTCAGTCCCTGCTCCTCCCAACCTAGCAGTTTGAAAGCACGCCAAAAGTGCAAGTAGATAAATAGGTATCGCTCCCAGTGGGAAGGTAAACGGCATTTCCGTGTGCTGCTCTGGTTTCCCAGAAGCGGCTTAGTCATGCTGGCCACATGACCCGGAGGCTGTATGCCGGCTCCCTCAGCCAGTAAAGCGAGATGAACTCCCCAACCCCAGAGTTGTCCACGACTGGACCCTAATGGTCAGGGGTTCCTTTACCTTTACCTTTAAGGCCACAACCCCATATGGACTTATGTGGGAGCAGGTCTAGCTGAGCTCATTGGGGATTAATTCTAAGCAGACATGTATAAGACTGCACTGTACATGTAAATGCCTTTTGGGAACTGTCTTGAATGTGTAAACCGAGCTGCAAGACTGATGTTATTTGCTTAACCGAGAAGCCCATGTGCTCTGTTTCAAGAGATGAACAGCATGAGCATCTCAGTCTAGGGACTTTCTCCAAAGTGCAGATGGAAGTTGTCACCCTGCAGGCTGGGGATAAGAAGATCCCCCATCTTCCATTACTTGATTGTTCAGTATTTCATATAAGCACATACAAGTTTTTAATGTCTGATGGTTTATTGTGCTTTTAATTCTGTTGGGAGCCACCCAGAATGGCTGGGGAAACCCAGCCAGATGGGCAGGGCATAAATATTATATTTTTATTTTTATTTTTACTTTTATTATTTCAAAAGTACTCTTGATACAACTGAGATGAGTAAAGCTCTGCAAGCAGTGTGCACAATCACATGTACCCTGGTGAAGCAGGAGGGGAGGGGAGATGAATGAACTTAAGGAACTGAACATTGCACGAAACTGAAAATGCAGAGCATATTCTACAAAATTCAGGTGTTCTCTCTCTCTCTCTCTCTCTCACACACACACACACACACACACACACACACACACACACACACACCTTCCCTCCAAAGGAGCTGAGGCAGCAAGCACAAAGATGATTTGACAATATAATGAAAAATATATATAAAAGCACGCTTAAGGCATTTTGGGGAAAAAATCTAAGACATTAAAAACATGTAAAAACAAAACAACCCACATACTCTCACAACTAATAACCTCACATTTCCAGGGACAGTATATTTTAGACATCAAATGCTTGGGTTTAAAAAATATAATAATGGAAAATTCCTAGTAAGTTGTTTGTAGTTTGGGGAGAAACACCCCATGTTTCTATCAGGGTATGATGGCACTTGCCTCTCTGACTGTGTGAACCAGCCCTTATACCTTGTGAGCATTGATTAGGGGACGAGAAATAGGAGAACAACTACCTCCTATGCAATACCAGCCCTCAATCATTCTTGTTCAAATCTCTCTATATTATACCGGATCTCCAAAACATTATTTATTACACTCAATTCCACATACAAATTCCTTGCAGCTAAAGATATTGAGATTTTTCTTGCCATCCCAGAACTATTTCAGCCAAAATAACACTCTTGTGACATTTTAAAGACATTAAACCTATTTATTCACACACCATTGTTTTAGTTAGAAGAAAATAATCACTATATCTATATGTAAAATGCCAGATTGTGTGTGCTCAGCTTGCTCCGAAACCGCTTGACCTCTTGAGTTGAAATTTTGACACAACGTTGCAGTCCAATAGGGGAGTGTTTGTATAAACTTAGATTATACAGATGTCACACCTGTCACAGGTAAAAACAAGGTTTTTTGGGGAAAAAACCAGAAAACAGGAACAGGAGAGGTTGCAAAACATCGCCCTCTAAGGGCGACTCACTGGTACTGCAGCTAGAAAAGCTTCCCTCTCCAAAGCAGCTCAGCTCAGGTTTTCAATCAACCCCTGCTGCATAAGAGCAAAACTTCAGGCTGAGCTGAGTGGAGCTGGGGACTCGCCTGGACTGGGGGTGGGGGCAGGATGGGGTCGGGACAGGTCATGGGTCGGGACGGGATGGGGGGAGTGACAGGGATGAGCCACAGCAATGCGTGGCTGGGTACTGCTAGTTAAGCTGAATAAATCATCAACATGAAAAGCTATAAACAGAAGATACTACCAATTAAATTAACATTTTCCGCACTGTTATTTCAAACAGGATCTATTTGCTTACATGGATAGTTTTGTACTTTCAAATTCAAAATACACAATGAACATGGTTTGCTTTTCAAAAAATTTATAATGCCCTATAAAAGTTCTTCTTAAGAGTAGGACTTAACATTGTAAATGGGTCATTCACATATCACAAATGGGACACTGGCAACACTTTTATTTTATTATTTCCTCCCTTGAAATGGTCAGTCTGGATGTTGTGTGGACGTTGCATAAAACTGGCATGTGTGAGGAGCATCCAAACCACAAAAAATATTAAAATTAATGCCTGAAGAAAAATTTAATACCTGGAAGAGTACCCAAGGTCATCTGTGGTACGGACATACCATGTTTATTTTGGCATATAAGCTTTCATTGGCCAAGGTACCACAAGACTCTTCATGGCTCATGTATTTTGATCACAATGGAGAAAAATTAAAGAAAGTTTCTACCTCCAAAGCCTGGTTTTCTGTAGGATGATTTCAGCTGTTGATTTCTCAGTTGCTTTTCAATAAATGTATTCCTCAGCACAAAAAGGGCTTCCTTCAAATTTCCCTTGCATATTAAGAAATATTAATGAATAAAGAGTGGGGAAGGGAAAATATACATGTCTTCCCCCCTTCTTCTGTTTTAGATTGTTCCTCTCTGTTTTCATAAGCTTAGCATAGATATCTGGCTCCCATTCTCTATGAAGACACAGAAATTACTATAGTATTTTAAAAAATGAAATTTGAAACTGAAAACATTAGGGATTTCCTTCCGCTTTCATTGATCAATGAGAAGAAAGGGAAATCTGCATGCTAAGCTAGCTGCTGAAATTCAAAATCCTCTAAGAAATTTCAAAATGTTCATGATCTTCAAAGAACAATATATAAATCCTGTAACTTCATATTCCAATAGACAACCCTCCGTGCTATTGACTTCCTGGAGAATTATGGTTTGAAATGAGCAGATAGTTTTGGGCCCAAAGCCATACCCTTCACGCTAACAAAACTCTTCCGATACTACTAGCTCCCAGTTTGCTAGCAGCTCCAGAAATCTGTTTTCACACCTCGTATAGTGTCAATCCTTTTTAAAATTTACTTGGCAAAAATGCAACACTCCCCCAGCTCCAATAAACTGTTTATTTTGAGCTCATAAACAAGAAGATCTGTTTTCTTGCCACATTGCTTTGATTAGATGTAGGAAAGACAGGAATCCACTTCAGGCGTTTAATTTGAATATGTGAAGTGTTAACTGGGAACGAACAGGGTGAGCCCTACTGAGCAGTGATGCACAAGCTAGACCTGCCCCCAGCTCCATTTGGGCCACACTGAGTGGGAAGGAATGAAGAGGGAAGCTTAGAACCTTATTCACAATCAGTGTTTCCAACTGCATGGAAGAATCTGGGTATATTCCACTGAATGCTTGAGCGTCACCCCTTCCTTCTCCAGATATTTGAACATGTGAAGAAATAACTTCTAAAAAGGACCTGCATTTGTTAACCCAAGCTACAGTCTGATAACAGTTTGTTCCAGAGATTCATGAAGACCCCTTCATTTGGCTGTGATATGATCAGGGTTTGGGGGGTGTATGTGAGAGTCAACAATTGCTTTAAGTACTCACAAAAGCTTGATGTCTTTTGCATCAGATAATAATAATAATAATAATAATAATAATAATAATAATAATAATAATAATAATAATTTATTATTTATACCCCGCCCATCTGGCCGGGTTCCCCCAGCCACTCTGGGCGGCATATTGTTTGCCTATATATCTTGCTTCCTTTGTTGGCCCTATGCATGCCAAGCTCAGCGTTTGGGTGGGTGCCATAATGCTTGAAGCAGGCATATCGGGCAGAATTGGAATTCAAGCAACCAGGACACACTCAGGCTCTGCAGGAATTCTCCAGGTGGGAGGAGCCAAAGCAAAACAGAGCATGAATAATGACTACTCATTGAGTGAGTACAAACATGTAGAAGAAATTACTTTCTACAAAGAGGGCAGATGTGCTCCATTGTATCATAATGAAGAAGAGAACACAATAGCTATTAAAGTCCTTGGGGGAAATTTCACAGGAATGAAGTTCTTCCTTTGTTACTAGTAAATGTTTCTTACCAGGCTCTTTGTGCCGTGCTATCTAATTGAATGCCCTAGACGTTGTTAGTTCTAAGAAAATTAACGAGGATAATTTAACAGGCATCCTTCAGTGAGGTTTAAGGTACCTGCTGAGTGGAATCCGGTAACAAGATAGGATATATGCGGATAATAGATTGGTATAGCTGAAAAGGCATCATCATGTGTGAGACAGAGGCAGACCAAATGTTATGTCCTAGCACATGTTGCCACGAGAACATGTCCCCCTCCTCTCCATTTCTTTTGGAAGCATACAATAGCTTTCTCCATTAGCTTTGGAGAAGGAAAACTCTGGTCTTAAACCTCTGCTGCCTTGAAGCTATGCTCATTTGTGATAGTCTTTGAGAGTAAACCCCAAGGAAAAATCTGCACCCACTGTCTTGTGAGACATCTTCTGGAGAAGATAAGGCTAAGGCAAGCATCCCGAAACTCAGCCCTCCAGCTGTTTTGGGACTACAACTCCCATCATCCCTGACCACTGGTCCTGTTAGCTAGGGATGATGGGAGTTGTAGTCCAAAAACAGCTGGAGGGCCGAGTTTGGGGATGCCTGGGCTAATGAGTAAACCCTACACAAACCCAGAGTGGAATCCCTAAGGCTGTTGGATGGCGTTTTGTATGCCTTCTTCTGGCAACTTCTGCAGCCAAGCTGGTGCCAAACTTATTGCTCTGATTCCTTTAGCCCCCATCAACGAGGCTGAGAGGTGGGTCTTGTCATGTGGGCAGCCAAGGACCTCCATATACATTGTCCAGGCTTGTGCCTGAAAATGTATAGCCTTCCAAATGTTTGTAGAGACAAACATTTAAGATGTTACATTCTTACCTATGTATCACCAAAATAATGCAGCATCCTAAATGTCCCTACAGTGGCATGTGACTGATTAAATGTGATCTTCATTGCTTTAGGGACTTAAGAGAAGTGGCTATTGCCATCATCAACTATACAGTGGTACCTCAGGTTACAAACACCTCAGGTTACAAACACTTTTGGGTTACAGACTCCGCTAACCCGGAGGTAGTACCTCAGGTTAAGAACTTTACGTCATGATGAGAAGACAAATCCCATGGCAGAGGCGCAGGAGGAGGAGGAGGAGGCCCCATTAGCTAAAGTGGTACCTCAGGTTAAGAACGGTTTCAGGTTAAGAACGGACCGCCGGAATGAATTAAGTTTGTAACCAGAGGTACTACTGTATTTTAATAGACATTCACTGTCCCACGAAATCAAATATGTCTTTTGAAATAAAATATGTGTTCTTTTAAGTGAGAATAAAGTACTATAATAATAAAACAGTTGTCTCCATTGTTGCACCACGTTCCTGCCAATAAGTATCCCACTGCCTGGTTGGGTTTTTTGTTTTTTTTTTATTTGCAAAATTATTGGAAGGGACATTGGAACAAGGGATTTCAATCAGCTTGAACGATGCCCTAATTCAGAAGGTGTCTTCCAAGTATTTATGGTATGATATTGATGGTCCCCTACTGTGCACACATTTCTGATAATATTTTCCACCGTTCCAATTAATATGTCCATGGTCTGATGAACTCTGATTGGCTGATGGAGTTCACAGGTAGTGCAAATGGTGGCAATATGAGGAAATTCCATTTTCGGTTTCATTTGCACCTAAAATTATTCAAAGCAAAGAAATCCAGCCCTACCTAATTTCGTATTCATAACAAGCAGGCTTTATCTGTACAGCATTCACCTTCTCCTATTCTTTCTTTTCAGGAAATAATTTGTAATTTAGGGAAATATGTTGCCTACCTAGTTCACCGAATGCTAGGAGGGAAGAACTTGCAACTTAAAACCAACAACACTATGTTGCAGTCATCAGCAGTCGTTAACAGCCATCTACAGGTTTACCACTCCCATCAGCCCATCACCCATTCCCACCCACCCCCACCACCCTCTGTATATATATAAGGGTCTGACACTTCTGTTTCAAGTGTATCTGAAGAAGTGTGCATGCACACGAAAGCTCATACCAAAATAAAAACTTAGTTGGTCTTTAAGGTGCTACTGAAGGAATTTTTTTATTTTGCTTCGACTCAGACCAACACGGCTACCTACCTGTAACTAACACTATGCTCAATACCCAGCTTTAATATGGACATAATATGGACCAGATTTAAAAGTAGGACAGAAACACTCTGGGTGGCTGCCAGTGTAAAACTCCCATGAGCCATAAGGAAGGTAGATTTTAAGTCATAGAAGAACCAGACTTCAGCCTTTTGGGGGGAAGATTCTCTCTCTCTCTCTCTCTCTCTCTCTCTCTCTCTCTCTCTCTCTCTCTCTCTCTCTCTCTCTCTCTCGGCTCCTTGTTCTCCAGGAGCGATGCTCTGGGTGAGGGACCTTTTCACCTTACCCTTTGAAATGGGTTTCATTAAGAATCATTATTCATTTGAATCAATTAGGTGTGGCTGAATAAAACACCTACAAATGCCTGCTTCTTCCTGAAACACAATCCCAAAGACCATTGTTTCAGAACCACTTCTACTGTACGTATCCAACAGATGGTCCCCTAATGTGAACAGGTGATGATTATTCTAGATTGTCTCCTTCCAAGATAACCCACAGCATGGAGTGTTGTTTTTTTACTAATGTGAAAAATGTCACCTTAATTACTTGTTTCTGATTCCTTTTTGCACAGAAATCCAGAGGAACATGTGGCAGACTGTGGAAAAAGGTCTCTTGTCGCAGTGAGCTCCCTCTGCCTTCCATTAAGAAAAGACTGAAGTGTCAGGGATGTTGCCGTCATGTCTTACCACTATCCTGTCAAGACCAAATGGGAGGAGGAGGAGGAAGACTCCATCGCTGCCCTAGTACCTATGAGGACCAAGAAAAATCATTGGATAGGAAAGAATTGCAGTGTAAAAAAGAGGGCCAGAGGCCTTCTGAGTCTGGAGCATGGGAAGTTGATAAATTTGTATAATTTGGCAGAAGATTTAGAAAAAAATATTTAATTGATATTTTTATAATTTGTATAATTGGAAGGTGGATTAGGTATTTAAATTGGAAAATCTAATAAAAATGTTTATTAAACAAAAAATCATTGGACTCCAACACACACAAACACACACACAGACCTTGCCAACAAGATACTGTAAATAAATAAAAATGGTACACCATCCAGGTTGCAAACACTTGACTTTTGTCCAGCTCTAAAAACTCTTCCTTTTTCTCAGAGATGTGTGTGTTTGGGAAGCAGAAGTGGATTTCCAAACCATGGTTTAACGTTCAATCTATTTTCCAAGGGAACTCTGGGAATTGTGGCCAGTGGCTTTTTATAGGAAAAAAAATGGGGGGGGGTTGTTACAGTACATCATGAAGTTGTTACAGTAAGTGCCACACTTTTGATGGGGGTGGGTAGGTGCCGATACCGCACCTTGGGACGTGGTTGGCACTGTGGTCTAAACCACCCAGCCTCTTGGGCCTGCTGATTGTAAAGTCGGCGGTTTGAATCTGTGTGACGGGGTGAGCTCCCATTGCTCTGTTCTTGCTCCTGCCAACCTAGCAGTTTGAAAGCATACCAGCATGAGTAGATAAATAGGTACTGCTGTGGTGGGAAGGTAAACAGTGTCTCTGTGCGCTCTGGCACTCATCACAGTGTCCTGTGACCCAGAAGTGGTTTAGTCATGCTGGCCACATGACCCAGAAAGCTGTCTGCGAACAAACATCGGCTCCCTCAGCCTGAAAGCGGAGACGAGCAAGGCTCCCCATAGTTGAATCTGACTGGACTTCCAGGGGTCCTTTACCTTTTTACCTTTTACTGCGAACCCTTGAATACCCCCCAGAAAAAATCCTCTGTGAAGGGAAAAGGAATCTTCTAAGAACTCTCAGCACCCTTAACAAACTACATTTCCCAGAATTATTTGTGGGACAGCTAAAGTGGCATCATAGCACTTTAAATGTATGGTGTGAACATGACTGCAGTCAGAAACATGGCAATTGAGTCTACCTTGTAAAAATGGGCAGAGCACCCAAAATGTGGAACAGAATGTTGAGTTGTGGGTTTCTGTTGCCTATGAGAAGCCTCACCAGCTTCCAGTATAAATAACTGTAAGGCAGTGGCAATTTAAGTGAGGCTTGTTTCATACAAGCACTCTGAAGTGAATCTGGGGCTGCCTGTTAACTGTCACGAGTGGCACCACGGATGTCCTCCCTCCCACAACATCCAGCCTCTTAGAATAAAAAACCCATTACACTTTGCCTCAGTGGACCTTCTCCTAATTTGGAAACTCAAGGAATATAAATGAATCGGAAAAAGTGTTTTCCTTTTGTACAAGGGTTTAAATCTGTCCTCTGAGAGCTGTGGGCTCATTCAACACAGCAAATCACTTAATTTCAGCTGTGCGGTCTATGGAATTCATTTTTTTCTCACATGAAATGAGATCAGCCTCTGCTTCTCTCCTGGGCTATTGAATCTTAGACTATTTAGTCATATTTATTTAGCATAGGCATTTTATTCAAAGGATTTGAAATTGTGTAAAACCAAACCACAAACCTCATAGGCAAACCCGATAGTTCCGGTTTTTCCTCCTCCCTCCCCAGCTACTGTTCCTTTTATGCCTTGCCCCATTATATTGTTAGGATTTTGCTTATTACATTGTCATAGTTCACCTTTAAGTGAGAAGGGGAAGAGCCGTAGCTCAGTTGTACAGCGTCTGCTTTTCTCCCACTGGTCTCACCTGCTTGGAATAAAATAATAATAATAATAATAATAATAATAATAATAATAATAATAATAATAATAATAATTTATTTGTACCCTGCCCATCCTTATTTGTACCCTGCCCATCCGCCTTCTGGCGGTTCACTCGTTGCGAGAAGCCAAGTTGCAGGGAACTAGGCAGAGGGCCTTCTTGGTGGTGGCGCCTGCCCTGTGGAATGCCCTCCCAACAGATGTCAAAGAGGAAAACAACTACCACTTTTAGAAGACATCTGAAGGGAGGCTTTTAATGTTTAATAGATTACTGTGTCTCATTTTTCTGTTGGAAGCCGCCCAGAGTGGCTGGGGAAACCCAGCCAGATGAGCGGGGTATAAATAATAAATTATTATTATTACATTATTATTATTATTATTATTATTATTATTATTATTATTATTATTATTATCCAGCTGGGTTTCCCCAGCCACTCTGGACGGCTTCCAACAAAGATTAAAATACATAAAAATGTCACACATTAAAAACTTCCCTAAACAGGTCTGCCTTCAGATGTTTTCTAAATGTCAGGAAGTTGTTTATCTCATTGACATCTGATGGGAGGCCATTCCACAGGGCCGGCGCCACCTATCCTACATTTGTCACCACGTTGCTCACTCACAGAGAGAAAAAATAAAAGTGGTTGTGCATTTTAGAGGCAGTTGATGCCACAGAGTGACTAGGAAACTTAAGGATTCCCTACTATGACTTGAAACACCTTGTTAATGGTGTGACTCAACATGGAAATGTTATGGAACCTTTCCAAATCACCACAATTCACCTCATAATTCAAGGTGCATGCTGAGCAGGCTATTGTTTCTCATTTTCTGAAGAAAATGATGATGATTGAGATCAAAGGTGGGGAACCGGTGGCCCTTGAGTTGTTGCTACACTACAACTCCCATCATCGCTGACAATTGAGCACACTGCCTGGAGCTGTTGGAGTACATCTGAAATGGCACAGACTCCTCATCTTTGCTGTAGCCCCAAGCTGTTCTTTATTCCTGGAAAGGGAACAGCAACCTGAGGAAATGGTGCAGATAATTTATTTTATGAGGAGGGAGACCTTCACAGAACTTTAGCTGTAGATTCCCAAGGGAAGAGGCTCAAGACTATTATCTGACCGAATCCTGCCATATTAATAAAACAAAGCTGTGTCTGGCTCTAATGAGGATGTAGGTCACAGAATTAAGGACCACAAACCTAGTCCTACATAACAGTTAATAAGCCTGCGTGGACAGTAATAGCAGCAACACAAGTTTTGCCATTATTAAAACTGGTGTACAGTAGTTTTAATGTGCAGCTAAATTCCAGAAACACAGTTTTTAAAATACTGAAAATGAACCACTGAGTAGGCCTACTTGCTATTTTACAGCCAGGAATTTGGTGGCTAGCTTTCTGGGGCATGGAAAAGGGATCTGATAGCATCATACATGCCTCTCATCTCACTATGGAAGCAAGACGGCACAGCTTTCTTTTCCATTGCTCAATTCCTGTTCAGTTCAGGCAATGTCTGTCAGATCAAGTCGGAATGATCAAGAATGTGGCTGCCCATGCACAACTTGTCATCATCTCAGTGTGACGGACAACCGAGCTCCAACCCCCCTCCCCCAAACCCTTACATAACAATGTACAACTCAAACTTAGGCCAGAGTTTCAGGGAGACCAACAGCAATGATGAGTTGGTGTGTTATGATGCCTTCTTATGAATTTCTCAAGGCAAAGGAGGCTAGCCTGCCCTGGATTTATGCTGTTATGGTGGGAAGGTCCTTTGTGTGGTGAATGTGATCTTGAACAGACAGGCAATGCCTTATAGCAGCATTCTTCAACCAGGTCTAGAGCCAGGACCCACCTGCAACATGGGAACCCTCTTTCATTTTTTTATTGATACTTAATAGTGCTAATTGTGCACATTATTAATCCTAAAAGTGTTAATACGAAAGTGGCAATTGCAAGGAAGATGAGTATTGTTACGTTGACACTACTTGGGCCACGGAGGTGTTGCTGACAGCAGCTGTAGTGGCACCTCCTTCCTGACTGGACTTGGGGCTCAGAGGCCTCCCCACAGGAAGGGACTTGCAGGCATGTCTTCCACAAGCCAGAGGGGGTGGGGGAGCCCCATAACCTTTGCACAATGATCTGGAAACCTGTACAACTGATGTTATGGACCAGTGTGACAACACGGTCACACCCTTCGAGGGAAACGAAAGCTCCCCACTCCTGTGCTGAGTAACATGGGAGCATTAAGTCCTACATAGTCTTCTCCCAAATATAAAATACCGTAATTAAAGAAAGAGGAGGGGCCACATGATGTGCTCAGCCCTGTTTTTCTGCTTTCAGGCTGCTGCTCCCTATTCAGTATGTCCCATTGTGCCTAACTGCAAATTTTTAAATCTCAAGTAAGAAAAGTAAAGAGCTGTAGATACTAGATATATGGGTAGATACATGTTTATTTTTGAAGAGGCTTTTTTGGGGGGGGGATCATGTTCAGTTTATTTTTTACTTCAGTGAACATGACTGCTTTTTAAGCATCAGTGTTTGGGTTTTGTTTTTGCTCTAGCACTCTGTGTTCCTCCAAAACACCTTTAAATATATTGGCAGTCAAAGAAACAACTAAGTTATCATCAAGATTGGCAAAGTCTTCTTTCAAAGGCGTTAGACTTAAATCTCACAGGTGAGCAACCAGCTGTGCGCATGTAAAAGAAGAAGAAAGAGGCACCCTTTGAAGCTTAAGAGAGAATTTTTAAAGTCACTATTCCTCAGACATACTTCTGCTGAGGATAAATTCTCCTGAGGTTAATGACAGAGGCCTTGCTGGCTGTGCTGCATGCAAGATCTGCTCCATTTATGATGGGACATAAAAACAAATGAAAATGTTTTTAAGTAAAACAAATAGGAATCAGCCCTGTGGGATGTGAGCAATGATCTATCCTGGTTCTCCCTGTGGCCAACCATATTCCTCTGGAAAGCACTGCAAGAAAAGGAGGTCAACAATAACTCCTGCTACTGTTCCTAAGGAACTTTTACTGGAAGCTGAATTTAGCCTTTGTGACTAGCAGTTCCTATTGAGGGCTATGAATTTGTCTAATCCTCCTTTAAAGCCGCCTGATCTCATGGCCAGCAACACATCTTGTGGAAGAGTTTCATTAAAGATGTGGTGAAGGAAAAAGAACTACTCCCTGTCTGCCATAACAATACAAGGACAGCCCTTCTGGAATACACACCAAAATCATTTCTAGTTCAATATCCTGCTTCCCACAGTGGTCAACCAGAAGCCTATTTAAAGCCTGCAAACAGACACAAGCAAAATAGCGTTCTCCCACTCATGACCACCCAGAAATCCATCCAGCCTCATGTCACATGATCTTAATACAGCAAAGACCCTTATTAAACAGAGGATTATAGATATAGAAAGTCAGAAGGATTTGAGTAAAGTACCTCACTTTCTAATTGAGGAGGAAAGGAGATACTTGGCCCGCCCAGCCAGATATTTATTTCACCTGGAAATACCCTCTCATAGAAGAGCATTCACCTTGGCCCGTAACCGCATAATGCCTTCAGCAGTTCTCCAAGGGAAGTACAAACGGATCCCTTTATGTGAGTGGTGGTGCCTGTGCGGATCTGGAGAAATGGAATCTATCGGCCATATACTTTTGTGATGCTGCTTCTACGAGGAGGTGCGAGGCGAGCTTATCCACACTATACTGGCAGCGCTACCTGGACGCTTGGATAATTTCTATCTAGAGTGGCTTCTTTCTGATGCTAACTCTAATGTGTCAACGAAGGTAGCCAAATTCTGTGCTAGAATCATAAAAATTCGGTCTAATCTAATTAGCAGTGTCCAAATATCTTCAGAACATCTTCAGGACTAGCTAAAGAGGACCCAATGTTATTAATTGCTGTAGTCTACCTCCCTAACACTCCTTTTAATCAGTTTTCTTTTAAACAATTGTTAAAACCTATATTTATTGCCTATTTTTAGATTTTATTACTGTTTTTCTTTTATTGTTTTATGTATTGCATTTATGTGTGCTGGTCAAGAACCGTAATAAGTCAATCAATCAAAACCACCCAGAAACAGGTATTCTGAAGTATGCTGCCTCTGATTTCTGGAGGGAACGTATAGGCATCGCAACTGTTGTAACCTTTCCTCAAAGGAATTGTTTCAGCTCCCTAATCATTTGGGTTGCCCTTCTCTGCATGTTTCCCAGTTCTACAATAACCTTTTCAATAATAATAATAATAATATCCGGCCCACCTGGCTGGGTTTCTCTGGGTGGGCCAGAATATTAAAAACACGATAAAACATCAAACATTAAAAAACTTCCCTAAACAGGGCTGCCTTCAGATGTCTTCTAAAAGTCAGATAGTTGTTTATTTCCTTATGTCTGATGAGAGGGCGTTCCACAGGGCGGGCACCACTACCGAGAAGGCCCTCTGCCTGGTTCCCTGTAACCCCACTCCTTGCAGTGAGGGAATGGCCAGAAGGCCCTCGGAACAGGACCTCAGTGTCCGGGCTGAACAATGGGGGTGGAAACACTCCTTCAGGTATACTGAAGATGTGGGAACCAGAATGATACAGCATGCAGAGTATTCCAAGTGTGGTTGTGCCATTGTTTTGTATAAATTTGATCTGTAGAAAAGTATTGTGATGTTGGCAATTTTTAGTTTTTGATCCCTAACCCATAACTCACCTTTTCAATAGTTGCCACACACTGGATCGAAGTTTTAGCTGAGCTATCTACCATGACCGCAAGATCTCTTTCCTAGACCCCTTAGATTGCTTTTTTTTTAAAAAAAAGGATTGGCTTCTTTCATTGGCTTCTTTCCAGTCTTCTGATACGGAGGCCAGGCTTTGAGATACGTTACATATTTTTATTAGAAACTCAGCAATCTCACATCCGAGTTCTTCAGGAACTATTGGATGGCTGCCATCTGGACCCAGGGATTTATTAATTTGCAGTTTGTCAATAAGGCCTAGAAATCCATATCTTGCCTCCCCTACTTGCCTCAGTCATTCAGATTCCCTTCCTTGCCTTTAATCTCCGGCCAATTGTTTTTACTGGAAGACTGTGCGTTCCAGTGTAGACCAGACAACAGGGAAGACCTTATACATACAAGCATTTCAAGGAAACTGCATTGGCTGATGCCTCCCCCTCCCTCTGTTTTGTTAAACAATTTCTATGAACTGCTTCTGTAATTTATTTGTATCAGCTGTCAGGGAAAAATTCCTTATCAGTTACACATGGTCAGCTTTCTTCATTCTCTGTGGTATATCTGCTCACAATACATCTATAAAAATTTAAATGGTTTTGCCATTTTCCTCCACTTAATCATTTTTATTTTTGTCCCTAAATTGCTCATTCTTAGTCCTGGTGGTTTTTCATACTCTCTAATGGTTTCAGAATTTTGACAGCAATAAAAATAGCAAAATTAAAGGGCTCAGTGGAAACCATTTGTAACATCATACAGAGGCACGCATCAAAATTAAGGAGTGATTTATGTTGATCTGCGAACTTTTGTATTTAGAGGCATTCTACTGGATTTGGTGCATTTCTCAGTATTCCATGTTACAGCAAATAAAAAGAAAGTTTTATCTAGATCCATCTCAGTTCAGCTTCAGGCCCCAATACAGCATCAAAGTAGCTTTGGTGGACTTCCTGATTAATTACCATTATCAGAGGAGTGACGGGGAGAGTTCAACCTTGCGGATTCTGCACAACTTCTCAGTAGCTTTTGATAATCTGGGCCATGGTGTCCTCTTGGAGACATTCAGAGTTGGAGCGTTGAATTGCAGTGGTTCCATTCCTATCTCTGTAGTTGCTTTTAAAGAGTAGCAGCTAGGAATTTCTGCTTAATTCCATAGGAGTTATTGTTTTGGGTTCTGCAAGAACCAGTCTTATCCCCCATACTCTTTAACATCTATATGAAGCAATTGGGAGGCGCCATCAGGAGATTTGTAGCAAGGTGTTATCAATATGTAAATGAAACTCAACTCTGTTTCTCTGCTCCTTCTGAATTAGGTGTCTGGAGGCAGTAATGGGCTGGCCATGGGCCAATAAAGTGAAACTGAATCCAGACAAGCTGAGGTACTGTGACTAGGGTTGCCAGACTCAATAGAGGACAGGACTTCTGTGCCTTTAATTGCCCTGCTCTCTTTTGAGTCTGAAAACCTTAAAGAGAAACCAGCAGACCCTTTGCTGGGAAATTAAACAAAGGGTCTGCTGGTTTCTCTTTAAGGGTTCCAGACTCAAAAGAGAGCAGGGCAATTAAAGGCACAGAAGTCCTGTCCTCTATTGAGTCTGGCAACCCTAACTGTGAATTGTGGGCTTTCAGGTCTGGGAACTAGGTAGATGGCCCACCCTTCATAGGGTTTTATTGTCCTTGAAAGAGCAAGTCTGTAGCCTGGGGGTGTTCCTTGATCCACCTTCATCATTTGAAGCCCCAGTGGCTAGGAGTGGCCCACTTTCAGCTCTCTCCTTTCATTTACGTAATAATAAACAGTGATGTTGCCACAATTAATAATTCAATTTATGAACTTGTTCAAGTCCTAATGCACGAATCTTGTTTTTTTCTCATTTGGCTGTTTTCTATTTTTCATCCTCTCTTGTTTGACTTGTTGTGACCCGGCCCCCAGCTGACAAAGCAAACTTTTGTTTGATTAATGTCTTTTTTCTATTGGGCTCAGTTCTCTTGCATTTGGCAGAATTTCAAGAAGCTGCTGCCCTCTCCTGCCAGATCTAAAATTGATAGCCAGTGTGGTGTACCAATTACTAGACTGGGAGGACCCAGGCTTTAATCCCATAGAGCTCACCAGGGGATCCTGGGCACTCATGGATGTTTATATGATGCGGTGAGAAAAATACTGGGGAGGGGGAGAAAACCATGTGCACCAGGAGATAGGCAACTTGTGGCCTTCCAGAAGTTGTGGACTACAACTCCCACCATTCCTGATGATTGGCCATGAGTCTTGTGTGAGGTTTAAAGGTACAAACACGCAGCTCACCCAACCCTAACAATGATATAATTTTTTATAAATTGGGGTTCCTGTGGTTATGCGTCGAGCACATGCACACATGAAAGCATCTCCCATTTCACCCTCGCTTCCATTTTCCAGTCTGGTGTTTGTTCGTCAAAGCATGTCTGGAACAGGGTAGGGAAGCCGCTGAGTACTTCTCAAATTGTCAGTAATTGCCCATCCCTTTACAAAGCGGGACCAAATTTATGGAAATCACATTCTTGTAAGTAGATTGACTAGCCCCTCTGAGCTTTCTAAGTGCTTCTCCTTGCAGCGCTACACCTTTTGCACTTCATAAATTGCATTTAACATTCTTAGAAGGGAAACAGTGAATGACATTGCATTCATTTGTCACAGGCAACAAGCAACATCATATGGAATGATACATCATTAACACAATGGCACTTGGAGACTCATTTTGCCGGCAAAAAGAAAATGGGTCAAGGAGATCAAATACTCGTCAAGTGGCTACTCTAAAACCTTTTGGCTGTCGTTTATGACAAAGAGAATGCTGATAAACAGGTTCATATTCCTGGGCACTGCAGAGGAGATCAAAACATGCAAAAGAGAAAAATTATTTGCAACAATTTACATTCTTTAGGCTATAATTCAAAGTCATGCTTCAGAAGTTGGTTCTGATTTAGAGTCGATGGAATAAGTAGATCATGCTGTTCGTTAGAAAGTCTAATTTTAATTGCAGGAAAATGTTTGGCATCAACATAGCTGCCAAGTTTTCCCTTTTCTCACGAGGAAGCCTATTCAGCATAAGGGAAAAATCCCTTTTAAAAAGGGATAACTTGGCAGCTATGGGTATCAAGCTCTCTCTGAGTTCTTCCTCATCTTAAACATTTATTATACTTTGGGTTCCTTCTTGTCTGATTTTTCCTTCACAGGGGAAATATTTTACTATACAGTCGTACCTCGGGTTATGAACTGCGCAAACCCGGAAGTATTTTCGCCGTGCGCGGTTTGCGCATGCACAAAGCGTGAAAATAGCTAAAATAGCACTTTGTGCATGCGCAAAATGGCGGTTTGGGTTACGAACTTTTCGGGTTACGAACTGCGACCCGGAATGGATCATGTTCGTAACCCGAGGTATTACTGTATTGTGAACAACCAGAGCTGCACACATAAGGGTGTGACATGTAAGGCTTGCCTCTTGATCTGCTAACTTCACTGGTTCAAGCCCTTACCCTGGTTGCTCAGAACTTGCACTTCCTGAACTAATACACAAAGTGAAATGCAGGAATCCTTCCCTATTCATACTCCCCTGATGCATTTCTTCAACTCAAAACAACGTTTAGGAAAATGCATTATATGGGGAGAAATTGCTTGCAAAAATGTAAAGCCCCATTGAAGTGATTTGGTCTCATGTAAGTGTGTATATACAAGTGCAGCCTTTATCTCCAGTTTTGATAAGATGAGGATCACCATTTTTCTTCTTCTCTCTAGATTACAAGGGACTGGTGAATATTGATTAGTGCCGGAGACAGAGTCATCTGTTAATTTTTATATTTTTAAAGAGGGTGCAGCATTGCTTCTTGGTTTCAATATATTTGAGTGCAGGCAGCCTTTGCATCGGGCACAAACTAACTTAATCAGCCTGTAAAGATCTAATTGCCATCTTAAGACTGTCAGCATATTGTAACCTGGACTTCTGGGCTTCCACCATGCCCTCAAACAGCTGCATCGAATACAAGGCTTTTCCACCATGTGGTTGCTTAGTCACCTGCACCACTGCCCATGTGGTGCAACATTTAACTACCATGCATTCTCCATTGTGGTGACTCTGTTCAGTGATAAAGCTTTTGCACGTGGTGTAATTACCATCATCTGTATTACCAAACCATAGTTAGTGATGTCAAGCGATAATGGGGTTCCCACAAACCATAGAACCTTGTGGCTATGTCCATTTAAGAGTCCATAAGTTCTGGTTGTTAGCTAGCCCACACATAAATTAAAAAGACTATACTCTTTGCCATGTACCTTTACACCAGAGATGGGAAAGACTTATCCTCTGGTCTCCCCAGTGTTGCCAGTCTACAACTCCCACTACATCCCTAACCACTTGTCATGGTGGCTGGGGATCCTGGCACTTGGAGTTTGGAGGACTACAGATTTCCCATTCCTTCTATACACTCGTGGGCATCTTAAGCTGTGCGGCTAGAACAGTGGCATTAAGCTAATGTATAAAACACTTCAAATACTTAAATTGTACTGCTGCTAAGAAAAGAAGAAGGATTCCGTAATACCGCATATCTCTTATCTGGTATCTGATATATGTTTGTGCCTCTCTGTGTGTTCCAGCCCTCAGCCTCCACAAAAATTGTGGGCTTTGTTCCTTTCCCAGCAGACTTTTGAAACAAAAGCTGTTGCCTCCAGCTTTTACCACCATTAAGTGTAAGGTGAGCACATCAATACAGCCCAGAGGTATGGCAACCAGTGCGCAGCTTTCCTCCAGGCCTTATTAAATAATAGATTTGCAAGACGAAGCTATAGGAGATTTGGTGTCTTGTAGCTGCTATCAAATGTATGTCTCTCCTGCTGGCTGTTGCTTAGTTAAATGAACCGGAGAGTCAAAAACTTTTAAATTTCCCCCAGTTTTCCTTCAACAGGTGTATGACTGCTGTGACAGAGGCACAGAAAGGGACGGTGGGCGAAAAGACCTTACAGTGGTAAGATAAGCCTATTATAAATGTGCAGCTTAATGGATTTCTGGAAATAGGTTATCCGGTGTGGTGCCTGACACTGTTCTCCTAATAAATGAGAATGAGGAGATAAAAAGGAAGTAAAATAAACAAGTGCACAGGCTGTAGTTTACTCTTCATGAATATGAATAATGCATGCATTCTTGTCCTTTCCTATTACATGAAGCAATGTGTCAATTTGCACACAAGGTGTACCGAATGCTAATTGTGAATTAGTGCCTTGGTGTGTGACACATACCGCAGAATTACAGCGCCGGCTTGGTATGGGGAGAGTTAATGAGAGTCCCTTCTTTCCCACATTTTAATTCTGCTTCTTAAGAGGTATATTATTTAGCCACTTAAATTTGCACCAAGCCGAAGCATGGCATATGAAAATGCCAATCTAAAAAAGGAATCTGTTTTCGGAAAACAGGATTTAAATCATTTAATCCTTTCTTATGTCTACATTAATTAAAATGTAGTTTTCTTCTCTCTGCTCTCCCCTCCCCCTCCCCACCATACTTCTTGACCTTGTTTGATGTGACTCATGGGGGGAAGTTTTAGAAGCACAGTTTTCTATAAGTGAGCATCTAATTAATCACAGAAGGACTATAGCTTTTCAAGCCACACAGACCCAGATGAATCGGTGGAATAAATAGATGGGGTAGGCATTGGCATTACGAAAGGGAATAAGAAAGATCTTAGCTCTGTGGGGTTTAGAGAAAAAGTCACTGTAACAGAGAAGCTGTGGGTTCCTTCTTTGCGTGTTCAGACCTTTAAACGTCCCCTTAAATAAATTCGCACAAGACTCAACTTTTTGGTTGGATTTTTGGCAGAATTTAGGCCACAACTTTATTGATTTCAGCAAGTGAGTGGTTGCATAGGCTCTGGTTTGACTAGCTCCCGGCACTGTGGCAGGTAGCGCTGACCCAGGGCTCTACCATAGGTCAGCCTAGGGTGAACACCTGGAATGGCGGAAAGCCAGGGACATGCTACGTCCACCACCCAGGTGTCCCTCTGGACTCAGGCATGGGCACAACCCCTCACAGCGTTGACCAAACCATTGAGTACCTGGATTCCTTTAACGGAATACCCCTTCACATAGGGATGGCAAGAGCGTTCGCCCACCCTATCACCTGAATCAGAGCCTATCCACAACCTTACAAGTTGTGACAATTTGCTGCGTGGCAGGCGAAACCCAAATGGCACCAGCCAATCAGCCAAGTGGGGAAAATTCCTGCCGTGCCCCTGTACCAATGACAGATGACACATGACGGCATAGCAAGGTCAAGCTATAGGGAGAGGTGGGGGGGTGTTCCGATGCACTGACTAAGAGAGAAAGCTCAGGGTCACGTGTCTTGGCATACATAGGTCCCTTGATCCATTTGGCTAGTGTCCCATTGGTCAGATTAAACCCAGCATCAAGGGACCTACCAATCGGGTGTTGTGGCTATCCAATCGTACCCACCCACAAGGGTTTGGTTGACAGATCTCACCGCAACATGTGCCCTCTTTGAGGGAGGACATGATTTGCATAGACACGTGTAACTAAAAAAGGAAATCAGCCACCTCCAGCTTCCAGTTTGAAAACCTACACTGGAGACAGTGAAGCAACCAGGTATGAGCTGTGAAGGAAGGCCATGGTGTCAAGGATGCATTCCTTGGTCCTGAAGCGACACTATGTTTTCTGCAAAGGACTTGTATGATGCTGAAATGATGCGATTCTACTTTAAAGACCTGCATCAGGTGAGGAATTTTATTGCCCAGCTCCAAAAAAGCCATTCTGGGATGCAGAGAGTGGAGCTGGGTGAAGAGTCGCATACCACATGTCAAAAAGTGACCATGACTTATGGCCCCGGATCCACAGAGAGACGAGTTTCTAGAAGTTTAAAAAGGAGTGACATTTTAGGCTGAGATGCTGTCTGGATGTGGACCAAGTTCAGGATTTAGCTTGTGCTCTCTGGCAGGACAAAATGAGAAAATATCAAGATTCAGGATTGGCACACAGGATACGGATCAGAGCACTGGGTCGCTCAATGTGACTGACATGGGCTTCAGTAAGGCTCTGATAATCAGCTGTGCCTACCAAAATATTCTTCGGTCTAATAGGAAATGCTCATTGGGCTGAATCAACTCATTGGGCTGCCTGTCGAGATCAGACTTACTATCCACTGCGGTAAGCCTGACTAAGATTCTGTCCCTTCTCCCAACAAGCCCCAAGCACAATTCAGTGTTGATGCTGTGCTGGATGAGATGCCATGCTGCTAATTGCATGGGCTTTTAATTCACGCAAGCTGAGGAGGAACAAAACTATTGTCTTGATATTGTATTGCTACGTATTATTGTTAATTGTGGTCATGGGATATGATGTTGCAAGCAGTAGTTGTGTACAACTATACTCTCCTCCTCCTCCTTTGAGCAAGATGCTCTTAGTGGGCTCCTCTCCAAGTGGCTCTCATTCTCCCTGCTGTTGCCATTTGCCTCTGCCTTCAAGCACAGCCACACCACCCTTCAGATGGAGAGAACAAGGTGTGCAAGGTTTACTACTCCTTCTCCTTCCTGATTGCTTAGTCAGAGAGGGAATGGGAACAGGCCAGGGCATCAAGGACCTGGAGGAGCAGGGTCAGTAGACTCCAGGGATTGGCAATGGATCCCCACTAGGATATAGACCTCAGCGAGGGCCCAAGAATACCAATCCTTGGAGCTGGCCCTGAAGACCTGTATTGGATCTCTTTTATAAAGAGCATTTCCTGATTGTGAAATGGTTATGATCATAACTGTCATGGTTAGAAACAAGAATATACAAGATGGCAAATGCACTAGTAGACATTGATCTGTTTTGGAAGGGCCACAGTGTCATGAATACCAAACCAAACATGCAAGAGATATTCCCCTGAAACACTCTCCTTCTTTCTCCTTCTTGTCATTAATTGTATAGCTATGCAAATAATTCATATAAATTTGATGTGGGGCTCCACCTGACAGCTCATCCAGATTAATAGGAGATGGGATTTGAAATGCCCAAAAATGTAAATTAGTGCTTCCACGGGAAATTATGAAGAAGCTTGAGCTAACTGTATCTTCAGTAAATCGGTACATGTGCAGGGCAAGACTATGCATGTTTACTCAGAAGTAAGTCCCACTGTGTTTAATGAGATTTACTCCCAGGTAATTGTGAATAGGAGCGTGGCTTTCTTGTCCCTTTCTTGAAAGGGGGAATGGAGCAAATGAAGATGGACAAAAGCATAAGCTGCCCTCTTTGGTTGACCCAGAGGCCAAATTTGAAAACTGCCTATGCAAATGTGCAAATAAAGACTGAAATTGTTATTGTGAGCACTTAATTAAAGAAAGCAACAGAGAAGGCCCAGAGACTTGCTTGCATGTAGCAGTTTTTAGAACTGGGTTGTGAATGTTGGTGAGAAAGTCCAAAACCATGATTTAGATTTAGGCTGATGTCCAAGACTTCCTTGCCTTATATTTATTTCCTTCCAGATGCTAAGCCCTTACAAAATTTGGGAATGAATGAAAATAAATGTCATGCCCGAATGTCAAATCTTCATCATGTAATTGAGGAAAAGTCCCCAATGATGTTGCATAATGATTTTAACAGCTAGGAGCAGATCATAGGAGTTAGAGGATTAGAGCACCAATCAGTGTTGATGTTTCAACAACTCTTTGCTTAATGCAAACTCCAGATCCTTTGCATATATCGTTTTTAAAATGTGGACCAGGAATTTGCTGGCAGAGCTTCACATCCAATATGTGTGTTGGAGACTGTTTTAAAATCAGGTCAAGTGCTATGGTCAAATTTATTGCTCGCGTAAGGCTTAGAGTCATAGTGAATTTGTTCTCCTGATGGATAACCATGGCTGAATGTCAGCTTTATAATTGCTTCATAATTAAACCACTGAACCATATATAATTTGTGTATAAATATCGTATAATGGTGGTTGGAAGGCGCACAGTTTGCAAATGCTGTTTAGTATTAACTCTAGCCGTGTCCCGCCAACCTGGGTGGACAGCTACTCCTTCACCAACCTGGACGGAATTGAATAGGCCCTGCATGCTGCGCCTAGCTGCCCTCCCTACCTCAACTGATACCCCAGCAGCAATCATTACAGACCTTTCTCTCTCACAAACAGGGAACCACCCACTAACAGTGCCTCTGTCTTATCTGAACTGACCATCAGGTTGTTGACTCTCATCCAGTCCATTACTGAGGCAGGACAACAGTCCAGCACATCCACTGCCTCACCTGCAGACGTAAAGGAGAAATAGAGCTGTGAGCCACCAGCATATTGCTGACAATGTACTCCAAAACCCCAGATGACCCCACTCAGCTGGGTTCCTGGCCAGCTTTTGCTCCCCCATCTCCCTCATGGCCACAGGAGCCCAGGAGACAGAGAGCCAAATAGGAGCTTCAAGGGCATGTGGAAACGCCAGTATGGCTGAGAACCAGAAAGGGGTAGTGTCTCCAGCTCCTAAATGAGGTTCTTGTCTGAGCTGTTTCCTTGGTTGAAACAACAGGTCCCTTAGTGCTCCAAGAAGGGGCGTAGGAAGATAGGTGGGGGCGGGCCTCCCTGAGCTGCAGGCTCCAAGGGGTGCCATCGCGGGCGCCCACCCCGCCCCAAAAATGCACACCCTGCCCCCGGAACGTGTGTCACACTCCTCCAGGAGGCACGCCACAACCCTGGGAGGTGTGCCACGCCCCTCCAGGAGGCATGCCGTGCCCCTGGGAGGCGCGCCACGGCCCTGGAACGTGCGTCACGCCCCTCCGGGAGGCGTACCCCGCCCACGGAATGTGAGGCCTGCCCCTCTGGGAGGTGTGCCCCTCCCCTCCCGTAGGCACGCCCCGCCCCCAGAATGGGTGCCAGCCCTGCCCCCGGTGCCAGAGCATGAAGCTCTGCCACTGGCTCCAACCCCCACAAACCATAATGGACAATCAGAACTCTGGGTAGGGATGCCAACTTGAATAAAATATTGGGTGGGGAGCAGGTAAGCCCCATCCTACTCCATCCCACGACGTGGCGCATACACACCATTTGAATGGCAATGCCCAACAACTTTAGGGGCCCTGTCCCCCTCAAATATTTTATTGTGGGGGGAGGGCAAAAGGACCACGGCCCCTAGGAGTTGGCTTCTATGATTTTGGGTAAACAACAACCTTTGAAAACAGGATGATTTTTTGTGAATAAACAGCATGTTATTCTATGGTTCGGTGGCCGTGTGAAGTCAAGATGGTTTCATTGGAGCTGATGGGACTACATCACTGGTAATGGAATATTCCCTTTAACAAAGTGTTTTGGAAACACCTGCTGATAAATATTTGACTATGTGGGTAGAGAAAGAACAATGCCTGTCCCCACACCTCTGTTTTACTTCCCCTGAACATTAAAATGCAGTGCCTCTACTTCCCCTGCAGACTGCTGTTCCAAATCCGAGAAAACACAGCATTCAGCTGTCATAATGGTCTTCAGTGGCAGAAAGCATTGATTATCTGGCATTCATTAGTTAACCCCCACCTGGAGTGATTCCCCCCCCCCCTAATTACAAAAGTGTTGCTGCTTCAGTCTTGATAGACAGGAGCATTGCTGCAGGCAACTTCAGAAATATGAAGTAGCCAAATGATATACTTAACTCACAAGCCAATTAGCCGATTTTCTACTGTACCAGCACATTGCCCCCTTCGGTGATTCCTGATATATTGCCTCTCCATTAATTATAATATAATAGGTCTGGCTTAAAAGATCAGCCCTTGGGGGGCATCTGAAGAAGAAGCATTCAAAGTCTTCTGATTTCAGTGCTTTGGGGGAGGGGGTGGAAATCTCAAGTCTTTCTTCTTGGCCTTTTAGCAAAGATCATTACCCCCCCCCCCTTTTTTAAATCTAGCATTGGATCAGTTCAGTAAATGACACCTCTTCTCTAGGGAACCATTGGCGTACTATCTGGAGGGCTGGGGGAGCACACAACCTGACAGCCTTAATGCTCTGCTCCCCCCCCCCAACACCCATTTTTATTAATTTAATCTGATCCTAGACAGCCCAGATAATGCAGCCATAAAGACAAGAGGGAGTTTTGTTCAGCAACGGTTTATAGCAACAGAAATGGCAGCCTAATCCCCACCCCTTTAAAATAAAAATAAAAAAATAAGTCTGTTAGGAGAAGCCAAACATTTTCAGATATGAAAAAGAAATCTATAAATAGCTTCCTTGGACGAGGCATGCGGTGCTCAGTGCTGAGATATCTGCAGTAGTTCTGCTGCAAACCCCCCTCCCCCATCCATTAACTTTGTCTATATGCCAAATGTGCTAAATTCAGCTGTCACAGGGACCAGTCATGATCAGCACAGTGGAAGGGAAGAAATCTGCAAAGCTGTTATCAAAGCAGAATTGGCCCTTGTTTGCTCAGTTTAGTTTGCCCTGCCTATTCCCTTGATTCATGCAATGAAATGTATTTACACACAGCTAATTGAGAAGAGCATTTACACTCTGTATGCTTAAATAAACTAGCCCTGTCTGCCTGAAATCTCTCTCTCTCTCTCTCTCTCTCTCACACACACACACATCTCTGTTTATATAAATAGTTCACCATCCAATCAATTAGGGCACTTGAGATCTCCCCGAGTCCACTGAAGTCAGAGGATTTAGTGCACAGTGAAGTTGGGCTGTTGTTGTTGTTCTAATCCCTCTAATAGCAGACTTGGGGGAGGGCTTGGAGTGTTTATCAGCTTGGAAGTGAGGTGGGGCCACGCAGAAAATTTAGGGGCTTCTATGTCCTCATGGGATTCTCAGGTCATAGAGAAATATTTTATGTTTGTAAATGGAAAGATAGAAGGGTGGAGTCTACTATCCGGGCCTCTAGCAGAAGGACATCAGCCCTGAGTGCTCCCTGGAAGGACAGATCGTGAAGCTGAGGCTCCAATACTTTGGCCACCTCATGAGAAGAGAAGAATCCTTGGAAAAGACCCTGATGTTGGGAAAGATTGAGGGCACTAGGAGAAGGGGACGTCAGAGGACAAGATGGTTGGACAGTGTTCTCGAAGCTACGAACATGAGTTTGACCAAACTGCGGGAGGCAGTGCAAGACAGGAGTGCCTGGCGTGCTATGGTCCATGGGGTCACGAAGAGTCGGACACGACTAAACGACTAAACAACAACAACAGCAGAAGGACTCCCACTAGCACAACAAGGCTTTCCCCACACATTCCTCCCTCCATGTGCCGCCACACCTCCTCAAAATATGCTCTGGAGGGTCAGGAGAACCCACAGGGTGACGAGAGGGAACATCATTCCATCGGGCAAGCAGAAATGCTTTGGCTGGTGGAACAATCTCCTTTGCACTACGTCCAGTTCCACGCACAGGGCTGTATCCAACGCAGAGTAGACCCACTGAAATTAATGGACCTAACTTGGTCATGCTTGTTCATTTCAATGGGTCTGCTCTGAGTGATACTTTGTTGAATAATACCCAGAGAGACAGACAGATTTTTGAAAAACCCAAGGTACTGGTGGCTTTACAAGATGTATGGAATGGTGAGGTGTCAGTTGGCAGGGAGAAAGAGAACAGGCCTGCTGGAGCCACTGCCAGTTTACAGTATGTTGCCTGAAGGAAAGGATTAGGGCTGAAGGAATGTGTGCTGTGAGGTGGGGTTGTTGTTGTTTTAGTACATCCTTGCACTTCACAGGGATACTTCAGGAGGAAGGAAAGACAAAACAACAGCAACACCATGTCCATTTCCCACTCTCCAGAAACAATTCCAAGATTGCAGCACCTGGGCTTGACGAGGCAGGTGACCCTCACCTGTTCCAAGCCTTCTCCAGCTGAGGAATCACACACCTCCTCCCAGAGATAGCAAACTCCAACCTGGCCAGCTAGGGAGCCAGGCGATGGGCCCTTGCCTGCCTCGGCCTCCTGCAGCACTCCTATGCCTCAGAGCCCACCATGTTTGTGGAAACAGGATCCCCTCTGGTGATGGGTCCTGCTGCCTCTGGTTCCTGTGCATTGACCCCCATCCCCTTGTCATCCTCCATCACTCTGTGAGTACTTCCTTCCCCATCCCCTGCTTGCCCCGGTGGGTCCCAGTCCCGGCTGCACTCCTTGCCGGGATCCTCTTCCTCCCCCCCATCATCCTGCCAGTTCCTGACACAGAGTTTCCTGTGAAGAGCGATTGATTGTTAAACCACTCTGAGAACTGTAGAACTGCAAGTGGAATAGGGCCCTCCTAAGAACTCCCAGCACCCTTAACAAAGCACTGCTCCTCGGATTCTTGGGGGAGAGCCATCACTGTTTATCGTAATGGTATCATAGTGCTTTAATTGTATGGTGTGAATGTGGCCCACTAAGCCTAACCCCGCGTAAGGAGCAGTATGAGCACTATCTGTCATTGTACTGTGGAGTGCTCACATCCTGCTAGGGCTCTTTTATTTGGCTGTAGTTTACCTGCTCACAGGAGGCAGAGAGCTGCAGGCAGCATGGACATGATGAACAGTTAGCAGAAGGGAAGAAGGGACCTATTATTTACTATCAAGTCCTAATAAGTACATGTCCCTTCTGCATCCTTCTTAGCCTGCAACATTCTTCCTGATATATGCCTTTTCTTGGATGAAAAGGCATGCATTACAGCTACAATCCTTAAGATTTTAAAGTCAGCTGCTTCTTAGTCGAGATTTCCCACCGGGCAAACATAGGTGGCAGGATATTGAAAATATTGCCCCAATAATATCGAACTGAATCGGCTCAAGATTATTTAGTTAGATTGTGCCAGAAAAAGTCGGAGGGATGTTTATCTGCTAGTGACAACTCTAAAATAATGGTTTGTCTTTATCAACGGAATGGGAGTTAGTGGAAGAAATCAAGCGCTTGCTCACTTCCTTGGGACTTTTTAGTTGCTTCTAATAAAACAATCCAAAAGTAACAGCAGTATTGTGCATTACCCTGCTGTTACATTTGGATTTCTGTTACAAACGGGCCTTCTCAGCTACCTATAGCTTTCATCTGCACTATAGACAATTATATTTTCAGCAGATAGATTTACAGTGCAATCCTACTCCCTCTGCTGCACCTTTGACGCTCGGGGGCAGTTAGAATTCTGCATCTCTTCCTCTTGAAGAGCACCATGGTTATATTTCCTTGAGGTCTGCCATGGTAGAGGACCTAGCTACATCCAGGTGGGGGGGGGGACAAGCTACCATCTACAGTTTTCTTGTGGAAAGTTTCAGGACAAGGGTCCAGCAGTTCTGTGTCTACTGGATCCGTAACTTTGCAGATCCCCTGAGGAGCCTGATCTTCAGGCCTGTCAGCTATGCTAACATGGAACTGCTGTAGCACACACACAAACCGCTTCTCCCATGGCTCACACAAGTGCAGGAATTGAGGTGGGGTGCAGAACTGGATATCTTTGCTCCCAGGGCAAACAACATGAAATGTGCCCCATATGCAACCCCTTAAAAATGAACAGCGGTTGTGATAAAATGATAAACAACGCATCATTTAAATATTTGTTTCAGTGATATACCACAGATCAAGGAAGGTACCACCAGGGCCAAGATGATGCCTATGTGGTTAAAGAGAAGAGTCAAGGAAGGTATTAGAGGCGAGAAGGCTTCCTTTGGAAAAGGGAAGTCATCTCCAAATTGGGATAACAAATAAGGAACATGGCAAAGGAAATGCAAGCTGAGAATAAAGGATGCCCTTCCTCCCCCCCCAAAAAAGATGCCAAGGAACACATTGCTGTATATAAAAACAACAATTTTCAGTGAATGAAAAAAATTCTAGTGTCCCAGCTTTTTAACTCCCAACTGATATATGAATGGCACAAAAAGTTAAATTTCCAGCACCAATTAAAAATGTAAGTTTTGCCTAGGTCTTTCTTGAGGTTTAATGTCAGATTGGTTGGTTGTGCATTTGATGTGCAATTTATCTGCTTCTGATATGCTGTTTTGAAATCACTTTGCAATGAAGAGCAGGCTAAATATGTTTTAAACATACAAATATTTCAGGTTCTACAGTTTTCAGCATTCTGCGTCCCATTATTTTCTTTTTTACGTGTTGGAGAATTGCTTACGCCATTGACAGACTCACTCTGCAAGATACTCTGGCCTTACTTAAGCTCTTGTGGAATAATGGATCCAAATGATTCTAATCTCACTTTTCTTCTGAGGGCACCAAGCTGGGGCAGGTTAGCTTTAGAGATATCTCAGGGCTTCTTTCATGTGCCATGATGACTAAATCATTCAATTGCTTTTTCAGTTCACTCTGGTGCTGCCCAAATATCTGCTTCTGAAGGCATCTTGCATGCCTCAAACGGAACTGAAGATATACAAAGGACTGGCTCCCCAAGTGTTGTGCAGTTCCACTGTAGTCCTCTGTTGCTGATGTTCACAAGATTCAGATGAGAGAAGAGTGACGGCTGACTCTTAGCTGAAATAACAGCCTTGCATAGTGGAGAAAATTGGGGACTCTGCATCATCAAAAGGAAAGCAGGAAGTGAGCATTCACAGCTGCCTTCAGGATTAAAATCACTGCTGTTGAGCCACCCAGTACCATGGCCAAAAACAACCCCTCCACTGAGGTGTACAAGGAAGGACCTCCAGGCATCCGCCGCAAGATAGAGCGCTTTGATATCCCTTTGGAAGATCTGAGGAGCCGATTCGAATCACATGGAGGCAGGAAGGTAAGAAGAAGCAACCATAGGCTAATGGGATCAGCAGGGCTTCCTATTCACACAGTTCTGCTAGGAAAATGCACCCCCCAACTATACAGTGCTATGAGATCTGCTCAATGAACCCAGAACCAGATAGCAGAGACATCAGTTAGTGTGTTCTTCTGCTACATGATTGGCCACAATGTTATCTTTCGTTGTATCTGTGGAAAGAGGTGGAGGAAGATGTGGGGCTGTCATCTGGGCACTCCCAGACATTGCAGGTATCATGTTACAGCAGTATTGGAGTGCCTCTGTTCTCAGAGGAAGTATTGATTCCTGGCTAAGTCCTCCTCTCCTTGAATACCCAGATTGCAACCCATGCCAGCCACTGTAATGGTTGTGATGGTATCATGTAATAGTGACACAACTGTGCTACATTTCTTGAGGGTTCTGTTGACACATAAGAAGATGCAGGGCCGTCTTAAGCATGTCGGGCCCCCTGGCGCCATGGTGCGAATATCCCTCCAGTGCCCCCCCCCCGCCTCGTTTCCCAGTGTGGCTGCCGTAGGGCCGGCCCTGGGAAGAGCTGTCTGATAATGGAACAGGATGTCTCAGGAGTTGGTGGAAACATTTCCTTCACTGGGAGCATTTAAACAGCAGCTGGCTAGTGATTGGTCAGAGGTACCGCAGTTGTATCCCACACAATGTAGATTATGCACCGAGAATGGGACTGAACTAGAGGACCTCCAACACTATGATTCTGTGATAATATGATGTAACATAATATAGCATATCTTATGTCATTAGAACATTGGTTGAACTGAACGGATAGTGGATTTTAATGGCAGTATAAACTCCCAACAGTAGTGCTGTAAAGAAAACTTTTGCAGGAAACTATACAGCAAGTTACATTGTTAAGTTGGCAATTTTATTTATGGACTAGAGCAGAATTTTCTTTTAAGTGGCTCCTTTGATAGTCACGGTGTCCCATAGCGCTTTGCAATAATAAGCTTAGATACAATCAGCTCAGGGACTCTGTAGTGAACACAGCAGCTGTTCTGCATTCCATGTGCTGCCTGGTTCTTCAGAGACTATTTTACTGAAGGAAGGAACAGGGGCTATTTTAAGTGCATTTTTATTCTCTGTGGTGTTCCGTGAGTTCTGTTAATTCCCACCTGGACAGTCACAAGTCACAGATAAGGGGGGGGGGGAGTTCAAGTGAAAGACAAGTCCTTTAGGAGTGCCAGCTTCCAAAAATTCAAGACTAAAAAAACCTTCCATTTTCCAGTCCAAACTCCAAAAGCAATGGCAATTTAAAAGAATTTTTATTGTATTTTTCAATAATAACTTTATTAAAGGTAAAGGTAAAGGGGCCCCTGACCATCAGGTCCAGTCGTGTCCGACTCTGGGGTTGCGGCGCTCATCTCGCTCTATAGGCCGAGGGAGCCGGCGTTTGTCCGCAGACAGCTTCCGGGTCATGTGGCCAGCATGACAAAGCTGCTTCTGGCGAACCAGAGCAGAGCACGGAAACGCCATTTACCTTCCCGCCGGAGCGGTCCCTATTTATCTACTTGCACTTTGATGTGCTTTCGAACTGCTAGGTGGGCAGGAGCTGGGACTGAGCAACGGGAGCTCACCCCGTTGCAGGGATTCGAACCGCCGACCTTCTGATTAGCAAGCCGTAGACTCTGTGGTTTAACCCACAGCGCCACCTGGGTCCCTCTAATAACTTTATTAGTCATATGCAATAAACATACTGATTTTCTTTCCTTTGGCTCTGTGTTCTCATGACTGTATATTTGTGTAGAAAGTACCGTATATTCCGGCGTATAAGATGACTGGGCGTATAAGACAACCCCCAACTTTTCCAGTTAAAATATAGAGTTTGGGATATACTCGCCGTATAAGAAATACGGCTGGGTGTATAAGCCGACCCCCGACTTTTGAGAAGATTTTCCTGGGTTAAAAAGTAGTCTTATACGCAGGAATATACAGTATAAGGAAGGGTAGAAAGGTAAAACATATGCAGACAAATAAATAAGCAATATGAGAAATTATTCAAGTGAACAACAGTGTGGAGAATTATCTCGTTTGAATTTTTTGCCACATTCTATGGCAGTGACAGCTCCTTAACTGTAGTTAAGGAGGAGATACGGGATTGCATGCAACACTAAGCTATGGTTAACATTAACTAAAGTTTATAAACCAGCTACAAACCCTTTTTAACCAGTGATGCTTAACCCTAGTGTCAGGGGACCTCCACACAGGGAGCCTCCCCCCCATCATCCTGACCAACACTTCGCCCAGCGAAAGCGGCAGCAGCGGGTCGGGGAGGAAATGAGGATGGGAGCAGAGTAGAGGAGGCATGGCTCAGTGATGTATCGGAGCCCTTGCACCACTCCAGCCAACAAGTAGGGGAGGGAGCACAGCCGCTTCCGGCGCCCAAATTGAGGCATGTGCCCAAACGCAAGGTTAGAGGGAGGTGTTTCGGGGTGCCCAAGCTATTATGCTGGCCCTGGAGCAGAAGGGCGCCATTGCCGGATTCTGCAAGTGACTAGGAGGTCATGTTTTCCGCTATGTTTGCACTGTAAATACTATGCACAATAAAACCATTCAAGATAGAACGGACTTGGGCGTGTTTACTCGGGAGTAGCCGCAACAATTCCCTGACACGTAGTTAATAAACCCTAGTTAAACCGCTGGACTAAGTTCACACATAAAACAAAGCCATGCTTTAATAAACCACAGTTTAACAAATCAGGGTTTAGTATTATATAGTGTTGTATGTTTCACTACGGTATATAATACTGTTAATTCACAATTAGCTTAAACTGCTCTTTCTTTTCATGGCCAGCATTACCAGTTTTCTTCAGATTCAGGAGTTAACGATTATATTTCACCAAAGCAAGATGAAAATTCTCTTAGTGACAGGGCTGTAGCACGGTATACTGAAGAAGGCAAAGGAGTTGCTAAGGAGATTGGCCTTTGGAATAACACTGGCATGCTCCTTTGACAGACTTTTTATGAAAAAATAAATGTTAACAGCTTAAGAAAATAAACTGAAAGGAGGCAAGTAGAAATGGGCTCTTTTCTATTAGGAAAAAGAGAAAAAGAAAAATGAGTAGAAGACAATATATTATGCAGGCCCAGTCAAGAAAACATTTGGCCAGGATTTTCAGTGCCTCCTAACTCGCATCTTCTGATAAAATCATGCACTTACGTGTGGCTTAATAGTGTTGTTTGCTATGCTGACAGCCCTCTCACCCCCACCCCCAATCTCTCTCAAGTATATTATAAAAAATCTAGTTTATAAGAGTTCCCAAAATCAAACACACATGGACACACAAACTACATTTACAAGCTAGCTTCTTAACAGGAAAATATTTGCATAGCCTTTAAAACCTTTGGAGGCCGTTGCAATCTCATCTCATTTAGGCATGTCACATTGATATACAATAATTTGGAATGAAGTGTCAGCCACCAGACAAAGATGTAAGGCAGTATTGACTTGCTTTCAATTGAAAAAGCTTCTGTCAGTTTGTGCATTGGCTTTCAGCAACATAACGAGGCAAGCTAGGGGCAAATCAAAATTCCCTTGACAACATACATGTTTTTTTCCCCTCCTTCCTTTCTGCAGTCATGCTGAGATATAAGCATTTCAAGAGAGAGGGAAGCTTTCTCTAGAATGGGAGTAGCTTGCTTATATATAGCAAAGTGGGTTACTACCAGAAACACACGGCGGCTGAAATTATTAGGCAGTTGTGGCTTGGTGGTTAGAGTGTTGGACTAAGATCCAGGAGGATGAGGGTTCAAATCCCTACTCTTCCATGTAGCTCAACCCGGTGAATTTGAACCAGTCTCCCTTACAGAGTTAGTGTGAAATCTAAAAAGAATGGCGGAAGAAGAAGGACCATGTACCTTGAGCTCCTTGGAGGAAAGGTGGGATAGAAATGTAGCAACCAATTTTAAAATAAAAATCATTTCCCTAGAATCACTACATTTTAGTACATCAATACATCTAGTACAAAAGCTGTTCAGAAAGGGTCTGCAAGAAATGTTGTATGCGGATAATGGCTCTTAGTTTCAGGAACATGCAAAGACTGGCGAAGGAAATACAGTAGGAGCCTTTCGAAGAAGCAGAGTTGGGGTGGCATTCAACAAAATTTTACCCATAGCTTGTTGCTATCTTTGTTTTGGTAATGGATCCATATGAAATTATGTAGATTTTCTTTCACTCCCGGCTGCACATATCTTTAGTGTCCTATACCTAATTCAAGTGCACACACACAAACACAATATGCATGCATCTTTTAAAAAACATACTCATGGGGTTTTATCTCTGTATTGCTTGCACAAAGGAAAAGAAAAGGGGTGTTTGTGAAGTATTTGTGTTCCAGCTGGAATACAGTCAAGTTTGCAATATTATCCTCACCCGAAGATATTTTTTTCTGAAATATTTAGAGCATGTGCATACTCTGAATATTTACGCATGAAACATGTATAATGGGTGCCCAGCAGCACCTCATTCCATTTTTTTGGTGTGTGTGTGGGGGGGGGGGGGGAGAGAGCTGCAAATAGAGATTTAAAGTGAAGTCATGAACAAGAGCAAGTGCTGAGCCCTTTTTCTTAACATTCCCAAATCATTTGACTAACAGGCACCCCCATCTCTGTTCCAAAAGCTGTACTTGAAACCTTGTAAGAATATTTATTTATTCTAAATATTGTTACGTAGATTTCAGTATCTTTCAGTTATGTATATTCCCAGGGCAGTTTGCAAAAGCTGCTGCAGGGGTAGATTTGGGATGGGAAAGTGGTGGGTGGCGAAGGGTTAAATAAAATGGTGGGCATGGAAAGGTTAAATGATCAGTTCTGCTGTTTCTCCATTCCCAATCACCACCCACCAAACTGACTTTTTATCCCCCACCCCAAATGGCTTCTTGGTTCACCAAGTTCAGTCACTGCTAGGAGCTGGTGAATCTATCAATTTTGGCTTCTCTGAGTTTCTTCTTTTTGCAGTCTTCAGTTCTTCACATTCCCACATCAATTTGCATTTTTTTTCATGGAATTTCATCAGCATTGTAGTATGAATTTTTCTCAATGTGTTTTATGCAATTTTGCCTACAAAACACATTTTTTAAAAAAAATACTGTGCATTTTAATCTTTTATATGCATTTATATGCATTCATATACACACTTGACACTAGCATATGCATTTGTGTTCACATCACATGGCTCAAAAAAACTGCTCTGCAAAATTCATAGAAGCACACATTTCAAAAGTCAGCGGTGTTTCAGTTCTCGTATTGATTCACAAGGTGCAAACTAGGCAGCTCCACTTTTATATGTGAACTGCATCACATTCCTCCCCCTTCCGGCTTGTGAGTCAGAGATCACCCGCAGCCAAATTTCACCTTGCCCTCTGGGTCCCTTCCTGTTCATCAGAGAGTAGCTGAAAAGGATAGGGGCTTTGATGATACGGAAAGCGTACAATTGTAGCTCCTTCCTCAGCAGGAAAATGTACTGCAAGAAGATCAAAGCAGAGTGCCAAGTGTCTCTGCACAGAAGTAGACTTGGGTTCCTTACAAATATGCCAACAGAATACAGTGTTGGGGATGCAATTGAATGTTGAAACTTCAGTCTTGGAATAGCTGCAAAGCAGGTCTTGCAATTCATCTGTGTATTGATGCTATTTGAAATCTCCTGCCAGAGTTAGTCAGTTCTTTTTATTATTTGCACAATCAGAACAGATAAAGGGTGTAGAGAACTGGTGTGTGTGTGTGTGTGTGTGTTGTGTCATTTTAAACAAAATTTGGAAAAGGAAGTCTATTGAGACTTTTATGGAGGTATATACATGTAAATAAATTGACTTTTGCTTTCCATGGATCCTTTCTTCAGATAATTGGTTGTTGTCTGTCAGTAGGGTTGCCAGACTCAATAGAGGACAGGACTTCTGTGCCTTTAATTGCCCTGCTCTCTTTTGAGTCTGGAAACCTTAAAGAGAAACCAGCAGACCCTTTGCTTGGAAATTAAACGAAGGGTCTGCTGGTTTCTCTTTAAGGTTTCCAGACTCAAAAGAGAGCAGGGCAATTAAAGGCACAGAAGTCCTGTCCTCTATTGAGTCTGGCAACCCTATCTGTCACCCTCAACTGCTGCCTTGAGTCAGGGGAAAAGGCAGGATATATATAAATATATATATAACAACAACAACAACAACAACAACAACAACAACAACGGAGTGATGGGTACTTTATGATGTTACATAGGCCACATTCCGTAGCATCCCTACTTGTAAGTAGGTTTCAGCAGCAAAGTCAGTGAATTGCACTTCCACATAATAGCCATGGGTGTTTGCAGGCACTTCGAGTCTAAATTGATGGGTTTTGTGCTTGTCTATAGCTCTCTGCTGGATTGTGGCCAGTGTATTTCGGACTGGAGTGTCAATATGTATGTTGCTAACTAGGCCTGTTGGCTTGCATCAACTCTTAAATAAGCATTCTTTGACACTAATTTCTGTTTTGTTTCAAGGGATTTGAAATGCTTGAAACACATTCAATCTTCATCAGCTTTTACCCTCTCTGAAAGTTCCTGGGTACATTATGATGTATTACGGCTAACAACGCGCTAACTGGTTTTAGCCAATCTAAGTAATTTAGCACATGCCATCAGATAAATTGCTGCAAAGCATGGCACTGCATCACTCATTTTCAAGTATGTATAGGGCAGTTTAAAATAGATGAACTCTGAAAAATGTAATATGCAAAAGGCTGCTTGGTAACTAGGTAGTTCAGACCATGCGAAATTCGTTTGCAGTTTGGCTCTTCATATCTTCAAAATATCTTCAAAAACAGAAGCAGAAGACATCAAGAAGAGGTGGCAAGAATACACAGAGGAATTATACCAGAAAGATATGGAGGTCTCGTACACCCCAGGTAGTGTGGTTGCTGACCTTGAGCCAGACATCTTGGAGAGTGAAGTCAAATGGGCCTTAGAAAGCACTGCTAATAACAAGGCCAGTGGAAGTGATGATATTCCAGCTGAACTATTTAAAATTTTAAAAGATGATGCTGTTAAGGTGCTACACCCAATATGCCAGCAAGTTTGGAAAACTCAGCAATGGCCAGAGGATTGGAGAAGATCAGTCTACATCCCAATTCCAAAGAAGGGCAGTGCCAAAGAATGCTCCAACTACCGCACAATTGCGCTCATTTCACACGCTAGCAAGGTTATGCTTAAAATTCTACAAGGCAGGCTTAGGCAGTATGTGGACCGAGAACTTCCAGAAGTGCAAGCTGGATTTCGAAAGGGCAGAGGAACCAGAGACCAAATAGCAAACATGCGCTGGATTATGGAGAAAGCTAGAGAGTTCCAGAAAAACGTCTACTTCTGCTTCATTGACTATGCAAAAGCCTTTGACTGTGTCGACCACAGCAAACTATGGCAAGTTCTTAAAGAAATGGGAGTGCCTGATCACCTCATCTGTCTCCTGAGAAATCTCTATGTGGGACAAGAAGCTACAGTTAGAACTGGATATGGAACAACGGATTGGTTCAAAATTGGGAAAGGAGTACGACAAGGTTGTATATTGTCTCCCTGCTTATTTAACTTATATGCAGAATTCATCATGCGAAAGGCTGGACTAGATGAATCCCAAGCAGGAATTAAGATTGCCGGAAGAAATATCAACAACCTCAGATATGCAGATGACACAACCTTGATGGCAGAAAGTGAGGAGGAATTAAAGAACCTTTTAATGAGGGTGAAAGAGGAGAGCGCAAAATATGGTCTGAAGCTCAACATCAAAAAAACCAAGATCATGGCCACTGGTCCCATCACCTCCTGGCAAATAGAAGGGGAAGAAATGGAGGCAGTGAGAGATTTTACTTTCTTGGGCTCCTTGATCACTGCAGATGGTGACAGCAGTCACGAAATTAAAAGACGCCTGCTTCTTGGGAGAAAAGCAATGACAAACCTAGACAGCATCTTAAAAAGCAGAGACATCACCTTGCCGACAAAGGTCCGTATAGTTAAAGCTATGGTTTTCCCAGTAGTGATGTATGGAAGTGAGAGCTGGACCATAAAGAAGGCTGATCGCCGAAGAATTGATGCTTTTGAATTATGGTGCTGGAGGAGACTCTTGAGAGTCCCATGGACTGCAAGAAGATCAAACCTATCCATTCTTAAGGAAATCAGCCCTGAGTGCTCCCTGGAAGGACAGATCCTGAAGCTGAGGCTCCAATACTTTGGCCACCTCATGAGAAGAGAAGACTCCCTGGACAAGACCCTGATGTTGGGAAAGATTGAGGGCACTAGGAGAAGGGGACGACAGAGGACAAGATGGTTGGACAGTGTTCTCGAAGCTACGAACATGAGTTTGACCAAACTACGGGAGGCAGTGCAAGACAGGAGTGCCTGGCGTGCTATGGTCCATGGGGTCACGAAGAGTCGGACACGACTAAACGACTAAACAACAACAACAACAATCTTCAAAATCACTTCTAATGAGAACATCTCATTTCCCTTAGTCTCAAATGGAATCTATAGTTGTAGAACATTAGCAGGATGCTGACTCCAGTCCTCTTTTTTCAAAAGAAACCTCCTGTTGTGAATCCATGTAAGCCAGAAGCATTACCACTTGTTCGCAAACATTTTCAGGAGCATCAAAAGGCTATGGTTTTTCACTCATTCCTTCAAACGCACTGAAGCATAGTCCTTACTCTGAAATGACTTTCTTTGCCTTCCATGACATTGGCACAGAGGCAATTCTGATTGGCCGTGTTGTGTTGTGATGTCATCCCTTTCATTGTGTGTTCAACCTGAAGCAGTTCCCTTACATTCAGTTGGCTTCATTTGCCCTCTGTGGCATCATTACAAAGCAGCGTACGATTGGCTACCTAGTGTCTTGATGGCATCCTGCTTGGTTTGTGATCCAAAGATGGTGTCGAAGCATCAACAGACAGGATAAACTATAGCCGTGAAGAATATTCTTTAGAGGGGGTGAATATGCCTACAGAAAGCTTTTTGGGAGAAACTCTTCATAGGTACTACTTCTGACCCAAAAACTGAAATGGGAGAGGGTTTGTTTCAGTCTGAGTCCCCTTTGAGAAGCAGTCACTGTATTCCCCCCTGAATATTTAAAATAATTGAAAGTTAGGTCATGAGAAGGCAGCAGTACACAGGGCTCATGATGCTCCGGGAGCCTTATTTTGCTTGACAAGTAGGCTCAATCTATCAGCCCCTGCTGCTCTGCCGTCCCCTTTCATCAAATGAATGGGGGGATGTGCTACAGCGGTCTCCAGTGGGACTGTGGGCCCACATATAACAAAAGATACCTCCAGGGAGTAGTTCGTTAACTGAACTTGCTAGCTATGCTTCATGGAAGACATTTTCAGAAGCAATTTTGCTGATATAACATAATCAGTGAAATTTACTGCTTTTCTTTATTCATTCTTTATTGCCAAGGGTGTTTTTCAGAAAGTGGAAACTCTAAAGGAGTTCATTAGTTCCTGATCTTTATTTTCCAGCTTGAATACTAAGTTTGGTCTCCGTATCGTCCTTTTAATGAATGTTTATAGGGGAAATATTGAATAATAAGTAGGCAAGAGTAACCCTTTACCAAGGAGTACGAGCTCAGAAAGTTAATTGTGCTTATAAAGAGTGAGGGAAAGTGGAAACAGTGCCAGTCAAGAGTTCCTGGTAGATGGAATGCTTTTTTAGATATTCAAGGGGCAGTGACTGAACAGAAGAATTAATTTTGCACCATCTTATGAATGTACATATCGCAAGCAGGGTTCCTTTAGACCAGGGTTTCTCAAACTTGCATCTCTGGCTGTTGACATTACGATTGGCAAGTCCAAGAGGCTCAGTGGTTTAGACCACAGCGCCACCCGCTTCTCCCTATTGGGATGCATAGGGTGGAAAGCTGGAGGCCCAGTAGGTGGAGCCACAGCCAATGACAGATGGAGCCAACTAATTCCTGCTCCCCACTGAGTTCTACAAGGGCAGCACTGAGGCTAAGGAGGTGGAAGATGATGGCATTATCACTCCCTGGACTTGTTATAAGTAAGAAGGCGTAATGTGGGGGCTGGCTGAGGGCAGATGAAGGTTGGTGGAGTAGTGCTCTATTTGGGGGTCTACAATTACAGTGGTACCTCTGGTTAAGAACTTAATTCATTCTGGAGGTCCGTTCTTAACCTGAAACTCTTCTAAACTTGAAGCACCACTTTAGCTAATGGGGCCTCCTGCTGCCGCCGCGCCACCAGAGCACGATTTCTGTTCTCATCCTGAAGCAAAGTTCTTAACCTGAGGTACTATTTCTGGGTTAGCGGAGTTTGTAACCTGAAGCGTTTGTAACCTGAAGTGTTTGTAACCCGAGGTACCACTGTACTTGGGATGATGTCTCTTTGAAACAAGTGGGACTGAGGAAACCTGTAGAGAGTCATACTGCAAGAGTCCTAAGAAAACCTTGTTGCTATAGTACTAATATTCAGTGAAGCAAGCTTGATGTCACGAGACTTTCTGTTTACTCTTTGATTCATAGTTTCATTTGATCTATTTATAGGACTTTATTGATGTCAAGAGACATCCATTAGGTTTTCCTGGCAACCCTGCATCACAACTTATAGATTTACAATTGGATGGAACGACTTTAAAAGCTAAGGTTGTTTGGGTTGTTTGAGTGCATTATCTTCAGTAAGACTTGCATCTGAAAATGGGAAGCCATGGGATGGAGTCCCGTTTTGATCTGCCTCTTCTGCATGCCTTATACAAAAGGATATGAAATTATGATATGAAATTAAGGTCCCTATGTGACATTCACAGCCAACAATAAGACCCAGAGATTTAACAGTATACTTGTGATAGGCTTCAATGAACAAGCACATGAAAACAGAATAATCAATAATAAAATACAGAACAGCTAAATGATAATAAACTAGGAAACATTTGACTATATTCCTCAAAGACAATTGTTTTCTTTCTTTCCCAGGGATTTAGGACTAACTTGGACATATTTGAAAAAAGACTTATGTGTTGAAATTGATCTATAGCCAGTTGTTTCATCATCTGCTGTTGTTTACTGCCTTGTTCTCATTTGTTTGTAGGATGAAACATATTGCAAGTAGTCATACATTTGTGGGTCTTGTTGTTGGTTGGCCATATGCTATACCAAGACAATTTTCATCTTGTCTTCCTTCCACACTCTGGTGGCTATAGCATTTTGGGGTGTGTGCACATCCTGCTATATATCATCACCTAGATGTGAAAACCAGATGTGTGACGAGGGAAGTACCAATATGTCTAAGCATGCCATGCCACAACCTTCATTACACTATGGTGCTGCACAGGGAGACATATTATGCTAGCGATTGCTCAAGGAACAGCGCTTGTACACATTCTCCTTCTGCTCGTAGTTCTCTGGATCCAAGCCACTGTCAGTCATTCTGACATGACCAATGTTGCTCAATGTAGCTGTGAACAAGTTGGCTTCAGAATGATGGTCCCCCATCACAAAATGATGCTGTCACCACCAATGATTATTTTAGACTACAACTCCCATCAGCCCAAGGCAGTGTGGCTGGAGCTGACTGGAGCTGTAGTCCCAAATATCTGAAAGCTGGGGGAAGTTTCTTTAGATCCAGCACTACTACACATATTGCTATGAAACTTGAAGAGGCAAATATCACCCCATTGGTGCTTTTTCATGCATTCACATTAATTCCTCAGTTGCCAGGAAGGTGAAAATCATGGCATGGACAGACAACATTCAACTGTCTTTCGGCCTTGGAAGGTGAGGAGCCTTAGGAGTGTTTATGCAGTTTTTTGTTTTTAAAAAGTAGACCGTATTGATGTAAGAGCACATATTGAATGTACATCAGTGAATGAATGAAGAGAGTCGGGAGTTTGTTTTCGCAAGGTAGATTAACGCAATACATTGCTGTGAAAGCAGATGCCTTGTGACAGCATCACATAAATGCTATCTACCAGGCTATTCAGGTGTGGGAACAATCACTGGCGAAGAAACAAATAGTTATATCTCCATCAGCTTGGGGCTAGAATTAAAGTTTTATGGGGCAGAAACCAACCTGGATTTTTATTCTGTAGCTTATGGCTCCTTGCCCTGAACAGGTTCACTGCGGATGTAAAGACAGGTTGATCCGAAAAGTGTTCTTTCTGAATTAATTACAATGCATACGTGTTTCATCATCATTGCATTTATACCCCCACCTTTCCTCAAACAAATTCAAAGTGGCATCCATGGTCTCCCCCCCCCAAAAAAAACCACCTTTATCCTCACCACAATCCTGTGATGTAGGTCAGGCTGCCCTCCTTTCTTTTACTCCACCATTTCTTTGCTTCAGTCACATCTCCTTCTGTGTATACGGTAATAGAATATAATTTTATGGATTGATTTCCATAAATCAATCCCTCGCTGCGAGAAGCCAAGTTACAGGGAACCAGGCAGAGGGCCTTCTCGGTAGTGGCACCCTCCCACCAGATGTCAAAAAGAAAAACAACTACCAGACCTTTAGAGGACATCTGAAGGCAGCCCTGTTTAGGGAAGCTTTTAATCTTTAAGAAATTAGTGTATTTTAATATTTCTGTTGGAAGCCTCCCAGAGTGGCTGGGGAAACCCAGCCAGATGAGTGGGGTATAAATAATAATAATAATAATTAATTTGACAGACTTTGTAAAATGCCCAATTGTACCACATCTCTTAGCTGTTTCCAATAGAATGCTCCTCACATGCTTGTCTCTACTTGGACCAACTCATTCCATCATATTATAAGAGGTTATGTGGGTGACAAGCCACTCACTAAGGAGTTTTTTTTTAAAAAAAGAAAGCAGATGCTGTGAAAAAAGACAGCCACTACGTCTTCTGAACAAATAGCCTTGGTGTACAATTCCTTCCCTTTTCAGTTTTGCTGGACCATTCCCTCTCAACAGTCTCCCATTAGCTGATGGAGCCACTTAACTTTATTAGGCCAGAGGAAGGCTCTGAAGTGGCATTTTATGCGTGCGGTCCTGCCTCCTAGATGAACGCCGCTATGCTGGCACAGAAAGCAGGATTCAAAGTAATACAAAGCGCTCTGTGGTATTTCGTGTGCAAGTTGTTTATGAAGGGAGGGGGAAATGCTGAAAATGCCATTTCTTTATGTGAACAGTAAAATGGGGGGGGGTCTATGCAATTGAAGTTCTTTCCCTGGTGTTAAAGATTTGATATGCTGAGTAACAGGTGCCGATAAAGACAGATTTAAACCTTGATGGAGGCCATTCAGCAGTTTAAAGCACACATTGACCTGTCAACGGTTTTATAAGGGCCTGTGGCTATTTTTTGCAGCAGTTTGGTCCAAGGATTTTTTTTTAAAAAAAATGGGGGTCACTGTCCTTCTCTCCCTGCTTTGAGGTGCAGGAAATTCAGCAAGCATGGAGCTGCAATGCATGACAAACCTGCATGACTACAGCTCCCATCATTCTTGACTATGACCACTCTGCAAAACAGTTGTGCTCCTTCTGTGGGAGTACAATTAACCCAATGATCAACCTTTCAACCAGGCATCCCCAAACTTTGGCCCTCCAGATGTTTGGACTACAATTCCCATCATCCCTGACCACTGGTCCTCTTAGGTAGGGATCATGGGAGTTGTAGGCCAAAACATCTGGAGGGCTGCAGTTTGGGGATGCCTGCTTTCAACCTTCCTCCTAGTTTCCAAGTCAGTGACTTGAGTCTCTTTTGCTGGAGGTCCTCTGGTGGCCTTAAAATAACAGCTGCACATGTGTAATAATAATAATAATAATAATAATAATAATAATAATAATAAATTTATTATTTATACCCCGCCCATCTGGCTGGGTTTCTCCAGCCACTTTCGGCGGCTTCCAACAAAAGATTAAAGATACAATAAAACATCAGACATTAAAAACTTCCCTAAACAGGGCTGCCTTCAGATGTCTTCTAAAAGTCAGATAGCTGTTTATTTCCTTGACATCTGATGGGAGGGCGTTCCACAGGGCGGACCATTTGTCCTTTTAGGCAGGAGAGGGAGGGGGATGAAACCATTGCATGTACTATTCCTCCCCAGGCCCCCACAACCTTCTCCACTCGTTGTAGAAAGCAGCGTCCCACATAGATCCCATTTGGGAAGAAGGAGGCAAAGGGTGAGTAGCTGAGGAAGAGTACAGGTGGCACAAGAGCTGAATGGCTGAGAACACCATGAAAGAGACAGGCAGGGTGCCTGGCTTACAACTCCTTTGAAGTGCAGAATTATGAGATCCTGCCCGCCTCCCTTCAACATATCTTGGGCTTTGAAAGTGTACAGCATCAAACTTGCTAGGTGCCTAGTGGCAGGGCCCAATACACATTGTTGCAGATACTGGCAAGGCCTCCCTCCATGCAGATCTTAATGTCAGGTGGCTGCCATATCAGCCCAAGCAGGAAAGGTGGCAACTCTGCAAAGGAGTCTCAGTGGGCTTACCACAGCTGACTTAGGGGGCCCACATGGAGGTGCTTTGAATTGTTCCTTCAACGCAGTCATGCTAAAATACCTCCCTCCCCCTGAACACTAAAAGCATGAATCCCCACGTGTTCCCTTGCCCTCCCTTCCCTTCAGCTAGACTTTAGACCAGGCATCCCCAAGCTACAACCCGGGGTCCAGATACGGCCTGAAGGACTCATTTATCTAGCCCGCCGTGCCCCCCCTGCCGCCCGCCACCCGCACGGCTGCCCACTTCCAGGTTGCAGGAGCACTGGAAATAGCTTGCGCACATGCACAAGTGTCATTTCCAGGGCACTTCCAGGTCGGAGGAGGCCTGTGCGCATGCACACAAGCTATTTCTGGTGCTCCTGCGACCCGGAAGTGCACCAGAAATAGTGCACCCTCCGGCGCATGGTAAGTTTGGTGACCCCTGCTTTAGACTGTAGTGGGGATAGGGGTGGGCGAAGATAATTTACATTTTTCTCAGGTCTATAATTTTCATATCTTCAGTTCAGTCCTTCACGCTGATACATCAGTTTGACCTTTCTTAAAAATAAGTCCTCATGAATATTCACCAGCATTTTGGTGCAATTTTCTAACATGCACATTGTTTGCTTCGTGTACATATATTTGCAAAGCATTTCCCCTATGATTTTTGTTTGTTTGTTTTACTTTTACCAAGGCAAATGTGTTTATGCAGAATGGACCCTACTATATGCATCATTGCGCCCATGATTCGGCTGGGGAATTGCACTGCAAAATTCAGAGAATTTGTGAATTTCAGAGGAAGGTTGTATTTCAGTTCTTGTGCAAGTTAGGTAGATTGCTTCTGAGTGTGAACTGAATTAATTTGTCACCATCCCTGTGTGAAAATGAAAGAGAACAGCCCAAGGAACAAGGTGCAGGGAGATGGTGGTTCATGTTTGAATTTTCAGTACATAACCTTGGTGTGTGTGTCGGCTTCATGCATGGAGATGTGTCATGGCTGAATCCTGCACTCCCTAAGAGCTTTGTGCTACTTTTGTGGCAAAAGCTACTGAAGTACACATTAAGTGCCCAACAAAATGCCACTTAACCCCTGCCTCACCCCCATTTTCAGCTTATAACGCCATGACATATAAAAATAAACACTGTTTATTAGTAAGTTAATGGTGTTAACATTCTCCCCTTTTAATATTTTCACAACAGCAGGAAGACTTCCATTGGTAATAGCCTCTACAACCTTATAACCTCTGAACTGCTGATTCAAACTTGAACAGCAAAGGTGAAAAGAAAAAAGAGAGGGGAGGGGAGAAACACACACAATTGCTATTAACTGAACTGCCTTGTCCCAGGAAATTAAGTCATTCATCTTTAAAGCACTTTAATGTCTACTGAAATCATTTAGACTTGTCAACATTCTCTAACTTCAACTCAAGAGCTTGAGCTTTGGTTAGAACACCATGACCATAAACAATTTTTGAAAGTCACCCATTAGCATTTCTCACGAATTTGATACCCAGTATATATATTTAAACAGGTTGACTTTCTGTTTGCTTCATTTTGTATCACACTCACATCCGGTGTGACGGGTCACTCATGACTGTCTTTGGATTTCATCATTCCGACATCAGTTGCGGGCAGCATTACAGGAGGGCAGGAAAAGTAAACAACTCCTAAATTTGCCCCTCTGCTGTGGAATGCTTTCCTGAATCAGGAGCCATCGATTGCATTCAGCCAAATTCTGAACCAAACAGTGCTGATTAAGGCCAATTTCTGTCCTGTCCAGATCAAATTGAAGCAACTACAGATTGCTAATAAGCAGGTGGATCAGGTTGACCTGAAATGATTTGTAGTGATTTGTGCCGATCTGTGGGTCAAAACAGACTTTCAGAAGCCAGCCAGTCTCCAAACTTTCTCATTCCTTATATACTCAGTCGATCACTGCAGACGAAAACCTCCTGCAGGTGCCATTGTACCACACAAGGCATTCCACACAATACAGGAAGTGGGCCTTTAGTGTTTGTGGCACCTACCCTTTGGAAGCCCCTCTCCTTAAATATTAGACAGGTACCATCTTTTGTCTTTGCAGCACCTGCTGAAGACCTTCCTCTCCCAACAAGACTTTGAAGTTGAGATCTTTCCCGGTCTGAATTGCAATTGTTTTAAAGATGCTTTGTTATATCACCCGATTGCTGCCCTTTGGAAGGAAAGGGCAGGATGCAAATTTAATAAATAAAGAAATACACCCGGCATATAAGAACTTCGCTTAATGAGAGCTGCAAGGCTAGCCTAGAATGCCACCAATGCATCCAGTACTCTCCAATCACAGGAGTGTCATATCGCCTCTGCCATGCCCAAACCATACTGAGCTCTCTTCATCCTTGCCCCCGCCCCCTCCTCTTGGTAACTTGCATGAGGAAGCCATCAACCACACCTGCCTGTACCAGCCTGGATTGCACCATGGCTATTTCTTTCTCTCTCTCTTTCTCTGATATGAAGTGGAAGGTCATTGCAAATGGATGTCCAGCTGCAGAAGGCCTGTTCTTCAGCGGCAGCGCACATAAATTACACAAGGGATCTTGGACAGAAGAACTTGGGAAGCCCTCTGCATTAGATCTTTAGGAGCTGCTGCCAGTAAGGGAAGATTAAGTTGGGCTAGTTGGACCAGTGGTCCGACTCTGCACAAGCCAGGTTCATATCTTCAGAGGAGGATGGGAAAAGAAAGGATTAGATTGATGTGTCTGGTGTCGTTCAGCTTTGGATATGCTCCTATGTAATAAGACCAAGAAATAATGGCTTCCTATCTCGCTGAAAAAAGGAAAGTATGAAAGTGGTTGGCATGTTTGGACGTTTCAATAAGAGTGAAATGATGGCCAATTAAATACAAGCTGACATTCAAACAGAGCAGTGAACTGTTCATTTTAGATTACAGTATTTTGCTGAACGGTGAATTGTCATGGAAATATAAACAACATGCCATTGATCAGCTCCAAATGTTTTGGACCGCGCACATATTGTGGTTTATTTGTGAAATGAGCTTCGTCACTCTGCAGTCTGAAGAATCTTTGTGGTGTCACAAGTGCATTTTGCTGCTGAAGCAAGACCTAATTTTCTTCACATTATTATATGTTACTTTGCTATTAATGTCTTTAATTGTACAGAGTACTGGGAAGGGAGCAATCAATACCCTTTTATATAAGGCCAAATGAGAAAAGAGTGGTAAGTTCTGACAGTTCATAGTTAAAAATATTGATGGCAAGTAAGTTGGGTGCGTGATAGGGAACAAAAGCTGTAAAAGTTTTAATTAGTGGGAACATAATTACAGATAAAGAGTTTAATAATAAAGGCTACACTATTAGAAAAGGTTTTTGTTCAACCACTTTTGCAGATTTAAAAAAAACAGTCCTTCCCATCCACAAATAACTTCTAATGCATGGCTAACATGTTTTTATTATTATTATTACAAATATAGCATTTGGGTTGGGTTTATAAATGCAATCTGGGTGCATCAGCATCAGCTTCCAGGGTGTTAGGTAGCATCTATAAATTAGTTTCAAATTGAGTTCCCTTCTTTTGGTTGAGATGGACTTAAAGGGTAGTTTAGACCACAGTTTAGACCATTGGGTAGGGTTTATTTCATATTTACTCAAATCTAATGCACACATTTTTTGGCCAAATTGCATTGCAAAAATCAAAGTACACATTAGATTCGACGGCACGTTTACATTTGCCAGCAAATACTTTTTTGGTTTCAAGGTTCTGAAAATTGAGGGGCGCATTAGATTCGGTGGTGCAACAGACTTGAGTAAATACGGTATATCATGCTCCCATTGGTCTTTGATTGAACTTAAACATTGGTCTTTGAAAAAACTTAAACATGTTGCAGGTGTCCCAAAAAAATGGACCAGAGGTCATTGTATTTCATCCAGCAGAGCTTTACTGCTACTGAAGGCAAAAGAGCATAATGGTCACAAATCCAACACATTCAGCATTGGCACAGTCCACAAGAAATCCAGTTGCAGCAGACTTAACTTAAACTTACAATAACTTATAATAAGACTAAACCTTAACACTATATACAGAACACCACACTAGAAGGAAAGAGGCAAAGAGACCCAGGCTCCTCCTGAGCTATTATTATATTCAGAATAATAATAATAATAATAATAATAATAATAATAATAATAATAATAATAATAATTTATTATTTATACCCCGCCCATCTGGCTGGGTTCCCCCAGCCACTCTGGGTGGCTTCCAACAAAACAGAAATTCTAAAATACAGAAATCCATCAAACATTAAAAGCTTCCCTAAACAGGGCTGCCTTGAAATGCCTTCTAAAGGTCTGGTAATTGTTGTTCTCTTTGACCTCTAGTGGGAGGCCATTCCACAGGGTGGGTGCCACTAGCGAGAAGGCCCTGTGCCTGGTTCCCTGTAACTTGGCTTCTCGTAGTGAGGGAACCGCCAGAAGGCCCTCGGAGCTGGATCTCAGTGTCTGGGCAGAACGATGGGGGTGGAGACGCTCCTTCATGTATACCGGACCGAGGCCGTTTAGGGCTTTAAAGGTCAACATCAACACTTTGAATTGTGCTCGGAAACGTACTGGGAGCCAGTGTAGGTCTTTCAGGACCGGTGTTATGTGATCTCGGCATGACCGAGTCAAGCATGACCTTGACATAAGAGAAGGTGCTTAAAAAATGTTTACGGGTACTCTAATTTTCCTACTCGCATTGAAATACTTCCCCTCAATGTTTAGGGGTTTGCGTACCCCTGCGTACCCACAGGGGGGAATAGCCCTGGCTGTATGCTTCTTCTCCACTTATTCTCAGTGCTGAACTTGCAGAACTCTTCAGGGAGGGAAATGGGGCAAAAGCAGAAAATAGCCATTGGCTTTGGCTCCAGCAGCTGTTGGTCTCCCTGCCTTCTACCCACCCAGTGCCACTGGGCACTTACCACCACTGATCAGAAGGAGCATAAGGAGAGCATAAGAAGGATAGCTGTACTTCGGTTTGCATAGTGCTAATTTGGTAATAAAATGCAAGCAGTATGAACGCCACAAGGAGCTGGATTTCCAGTAATCAATAACTTGAATTCTTCTTCCTCCTCCCAACAGAACAAGAACATCAGCATTCAGTTTTGCTTCCCTTTAAAGTGGAAAGTCAGGCATTTTTGCAGATGGACTCAGCTAGATTGGTAAAGAAAAAGTGATTTATATGCGTTGTGTGTGCAACATAACACTGCGCCACCAGATGGCGCTGTGGAATCCCGTTTTTCCCTACCGGATTTCTCAGTTTAAATTTACAACGCGTTTAACTGAAATGCTTCTTTGATGTGTCTAGATCCAGTCATTGTCTGAGGACTGGGAAGTCTATCAGGGTCATCTCCATGCCTCTTTTCATTAAAATTACCCTTTTATCCTGTTACATTATCTTATTGGGAGAAATGAGGGTCATAATTGAACCCAAAAAGAATCTTATGGATGCACGTTTTTGAAGAGATTGTTCAAATCTTTTAAAAGAGAGGAGCTTTTTAAAGCAAATCACTGAGTCGGAATGATTAGAAGTAAGAAACAGCAGGAACACATCAGTCTTCTCCGATATGGCTTACAGCATTAAACAGTGTCCTTGAGGAGCAGGAAAACAACTGGCAATTAATTCCTGGAAAGCTCAGAAGGCTTAAAATGCTATGCCCTTTGATTCTGGAACCCTGATATCAGATCTGTAGGGAAAGACATTGGTTACACTACTGAGAGCAGGGGGAAAAACTCTGCACATGTTCAGGAGCTTTCGTTTTCATCACACCTTTCCTTCTTTCTGGACTAAGCTCTAGCACTGAAATTAAGCCTTGGAAGTCTGTTACTAGGAAAATTAACCTCAGCGTGTTTTTAAAATGAAACGCACATTGTTGTGGATCTGAATTGGTTCTTCCAAGAGACTGCCAATTGCAGTAAGGTTGCATTTAACTAAATCATCTTCACTAATGTGAACATGTTGGGATTTTGCTGAAGAGCCATGTCGTTTGGAAATCTCACACTGAGCTTGAATGCTGGGTGTAAAAGTTTCAGGGCTGGCACAGGAGCTTAATTTCATTTGTGTATATGAGGCTCATCGATAACCGGTGGCCTAAATACACCACACACACACACTGCTTTGCCCAGCTCTGTTTCTCCTTCTGCTATACAGGATAACCCATTAGATATATAATATTATGAAGAATAACAAAAGAAAAACATTTTAGGGCCCTGAGAAGGTTGGGAAAGGTATTTTATAACAACGGTAGCACTTGGTAATTATATTGGGTTATCCAAGCCTCATCTCAGTAATTCCTACAACTGAATTGTATGGCAGCCTAGTATGAGTCTCCTCTTACTGCCAACATGCCAGTCAGATGAGATCACAATTAGACTGGAACTACACTGACCTGTTTAATGTTATTTCCCCCTATTAGAACAATGTTAGATATGTCGTTCTAAAACGTTACAGGGCATACTTGTTAACTAAAACATTTTTTTACCTTGGTTCCCCACCGCTCCCATCAAATGCAAGTAATACCCGGCCACACCATTTCCCAAAATGCAGTTTATTTCCCTTCTGCTGGTCCCTGGTTGGTCTGCTCTACTTGTGCATCCTCAAAATCTGCTCCGAAGAGTCCATCTCTCTGGAGCAGATTCTGTGGTTGTATGAGGGACTTGCACAAGGAGAGGTCTGCTGTGCTAATGGACAGCAGCATTGGATAAAGACCTAATCATCATCTTCATCATCACCATCTATGAAATATGTTTTGGATTATGTGGATCTGGAACAGAAAATATCTGGCAGATAAAAAATATTTTTTATTTTTTTAAAAAAAAATCTACAAAAGCAGCACATTGTGGTTAAAAATAAAGTCGAGTGAGAGCTGGCAACAGTTGGGCTGGCAAATTGTACAGCTTTGTTATTGTTTTCTACTAGCAACATTTTAAAATGCATTATGACATTTAAAGCATCAAAATAAGCATACCATAATTTTCGCTCCATAAGACACATTTTTTCCTCCTAAAAAGGGAGGGGGAAATGTCTGTGGGAGAGGGGGCGGGGGAGGGACTAGAAGCCCCACTTTCAGGCAGCTCCCTCCACCGCCGCCACATTGCCTCGTTCCGCTTGCTTGACAGTGAGCTGGGAGAAGGGACCTGCCTACTTCTGTATCACATCCCACACCAATGACCCTTCTCTGCTCCGATGTAGTGTACACATTCTCCCAAGATGCAAGGAAGCAGAGCATCCGAGAAGACCCACTTGTTTGCTGAGGAAAATACCCACTTGGTTGTCGAGTGAAGAAGCATGTCCTTTTGCAAAACTAAAGGCACCCATCTTGAAAGCATATTCTTAAATCAAACAACTGCTTTGATGACTTGAACTCGTGGCCACGTCAAGTTTTATATTCAGCAAAGGGTTGCCTTATAGGGCAGCAATTATGCCATGTTTCTCTTAAAATATGTTAAAGCATCCCAGCTGAGAGAGTGATTTTTGTGCTTGCTCTTTTAAGAACCCATTCAAAGAGCTAATTAAAACCCATCATTTAAATAATCCCTGTATATGTTCATTAAGCTGAGCCCTCTGCAGAAGATATTTGAACTGCTGCCAAAGAGTAAATGGAAGGAACAGATGTTTAATGCAAAAGGTTATGACTCCGCTATGAGAGTTGAAACAAGCAGGAACTCTTCTCCTGTAATGTTTGTTGGAAGCATTTATTATATTAAGGTTGAAAGAAGGACTTCCTGGGTCATCTAGTCCATCAGTTCTCAAACTTGCTACCCTTAGGGAATTCATTCTTTCCACACAAGTTCATCTTCATAGATTCCTTCACAGAAGGCTGACCCTACCGTTAGGCAGAGTGAGACATCCACCTCCCGCAGCTGTTTTTGGGTCTCCTGAAGGAGCAGAAAATTGTTAGGTGTTTTAATTTATTTTAGTTGTATTCTTACAGTAAGTGGAAGACACTTGTGTGATTTTTGCAATAATAATAACTTGAGTAGCCTGGAGCTTGACTTGTGGGGGTGGGGCGGGCATTTACTCTTTGCAATGCCTTGTACTGGCTCTGCAAAGGATTCTGGGATGCATTCTAAGGGCATCCTGGAAAATGTCCAATGAATCCTGGAAAGTGACCAGTGCTTCTCTGGGGCTGCAGGAGAATATGCTAATGCTGCATAAGCGATCTTTTCAGGAAGCTTATTTGCCATTGCTGATATTCCCATCTGGGAACATTAGGTTTTCTAGGGAGAACGTTTGAAAACCACTTATATGACTTGGCCCCTGTTTTGCGGGAGAATATCTGTTACGGGTCCCTAACAAACACCTATGCAGAATTTTCCTGGAAAACTCTAAATGAAGTCACACTACATCCCTAGGCAGCTTGCTCTGTATACAAGAAGAAAATATGGTTTGACTTCAGCTGCAGTCAAAAAGCATGCCAAATTATCTGGTTTACGGTATCTAGAAGTTTTCTCTCTTCACATTTACTCAGTGAAATTCAGGGAGGTAGCTCAGTGGTAATACTCATGTATTAGAAGCAGAAGAATCTAGGTTCAATCCCCAGCACCTACAGGTAAAAGGTAAAGGACCCCATGACAGTTAAGTCCAGTCAAAGGTGACTGTGGGGTTGGGGCACTCATTTCGCTTTTAGGCCGAGGGAGCCAGCGTTCGTCTACAGACAGCTTTCTGGGTCATGTGGCCAGCATGACTAAGCCGCTTCTGGTGCAGCGGAACACCGTGACAGAAACCAGAGTGCACGGAAACACCATTTACCTTCCCGCCGGAGCCGTACCTATTTATCTACTTGCACTGGTGTGCTTTCGAACTGCTAGGTTAGCAGGAGCTGGGACAGAGCAACGGGACCTCACCCCGTCACGGGGATTCGAACCGCCGACCTTCCGATCAGCAAGCCCAAGAGGCACAGTGGTTTAGACCACAGTGCCACCAGCACCTATAGGTAGGGCTGTGAGAGACTCCAGTCTGAAACCCTGGAAAACCAGTCAACTGAGGCACCTTCTTCTCAAGAAGATTGAGGGGCCCTGCTGTGATGACCGGACATCACATGCACAATGCTGTGTGATGTCCTGACGTTGCGCATACAACATTGCAAGGAGCTGTGGGGCAGAGCCGAATGTCCTCTGAACATTGATGGGGGGGGGGCTGGCCAGGAAAAAACATACATTGGGGCCCCCAAAAAAGTGCCTCAGCCCCTAGGAGCTGGCACCTATGCCAGTCAGTGTATACAACACTGAGGTAAATGGGCCATTCAGTAGAAGGCAGCTTCCTATGAGATATACCTTCCTACACACAGACAAGTCCAACTTGCACAAGGCTTTAAAAGGTAAAGGTAATGGGACCCCTGACCATTAGGTCCAGTCATTACCGACTCTGGGGTTGCGGCGCTCATCTCACATTATTGGCCGAGGGAGCCGGCGTACAGCTTCCAGGTCATGTGGCGAACCAGAGCAGCGCACGGAAACGCCGTTTACCTTCCCGCTGTAGCGGTACCTATTTATCTACTTGCACTTTGAGGTGCTTTCGAGCTGCTAGGTTGGCAGGAGCTGGGACCGAGCAATGGGAGCTCATCCCGTCGCAGGGATTCGAACTACCGAACTTCTGATTGGCAAGGCCTAGGCTCTGTGGTTTAACCCACAGCGCCACCTGCGTCCCACAAGGCTTTAAGCATCTCACAAAAGGAGCATCATTCACAAAATGGCAGTGCTCAGCCAAGTGAGCATGTGAAATGCCTCTACCATATGTGAGACTTGTTTAAAATGCTGCTTACCTCCTCCCTAATCCCCATATTCTCAGCCCAGCACATCACTTCTGAATGGAGAACTACAAGCAGTCAGCCATTTGCATCAAACAGATCTATCACATTTTATTGGTCACACAACAAAGATCTATAAATATAACTCTCCCACTATCTTTGAATGCTACCCATGGACATATATTCTATTAACAACTCTCTTGCTTGCTTTCAAAAGCGAGGACATGTAATGAAGGGCTGGGGAACATGCTGCATAAAACTTTTTTTTTAAAGAAAACATGAAGGGAGAACTTAATAAACTTCCAGCTATATGTTCAATAAATTAAGTTTTACATTCTAGTCCCATAGCAAGAAATGGAGCAGAAAGAAGCTTTATATTATTATTATTTTAACTTGCAGTTTGAGGATGTTTACTTGGCAACTGATGGGATTTATGGGTATCAGTTGCTAAGCCATGCATATAAATCTTTATGGTCACATTTTTGAAAACTACTTATCCCTTTCAATAAATATAGAAGTAAACCCTGAAATAAAGCAGGCAAAAGTACAATTGTGTCATCCATGGTGATGCTGTTCCCCCCCCCTCCACTAATAAAAACTATGACAATGCAGCTTGGAAATGAGCTTTGCGGGTTCTCAAAAGGATTAGTTTTCTTTCTCATCTATGAAGGTTGACATGTTTAGTACTGTACTTGATTTAGAAGCTTGGCCTCCCAGGAGGAAAACACTGCTTAGGAACACACCGTTTTGGCAGGGAAACAGGTCATCCATGCAACCTGAGACCATGAACTGCAGTGGCCTGTCCCGGAATCCTAAACTCATATTCTTATTTAAGAACATGTTGTGTGAATGACACATTATCAGAGTGATTGCTGGTTTTGCTTTTAACACGAATATGTCCGCATATGGATGTAAAGTGAACCAGCCTTATATGGTTTGACTGTTATGTGGCCTAAAAGGCCAATTCACTGCCCAATTATGTAGAAATACTTAAATCAATATGGGAGATCAAATCAAATCCAAGTGGTTCAAGGAAACTTGGCAGATCTCTCTTTGACAATGTAGTAATTAATCATTAATACTAGGTACTTACTCATGCTCTAACTACATAATAAAATATTGTTTCACCTGGAAATGGTTAAGAGGGCTTCGAAACATTATTCCTTCCTCGCTGCCTTTAGGCTACGATTTTAATGTGGACTAGGAAAATGATATTGCTGCCTGGTTTTGCTTATAGCTTTCTTACCTTTATGAGGGGCTGGTGGTTGTCCTGGTGCTGGCTATTTTTTAAGATGGTGGATTGAAGTACCTAAACGGTAAAAGGTAAAGGTAAAGGGGCCCCTGACCATCAGGTCCAGTCGTGTCCGACTCGGGTTGCGGCGCTCATCTTGCTCTATAGGCCGAGGGAGCCAGCATTTGTCCGCAGACAGCTTCCGGGTCATGTGGCCAGCATGACAAAGCTGCTTCTGGCGAACCAGAGCAGCACACGGAAATGCCGTTTACCTTCCCGCCGGAGCAGTCCCTATTTATCTACTTGCACTTTGATGTGCTTTCGAACTGCTAGGTGGGCAGGAGCTGGGACCGAGCAACGGGAGCTCACCTCGTTGCAGGGATTCGAATCGCCAACCTAAATGGTATTTCATACTAATTGTTGTGTTTGTTTCGTTTTGTATTCTGGACACAGTTTGGTAGAGGAGTTTTCTCCTTAAAAGTCGGTTTTAAATTTATGAAAGGATAGTGAATATAAACCAGGGGTAGTATCCAACAAAAATAGTTCTGCTAACAGGAGGAGCTTTTAGCTGCACAATGGAACTTCCCTGCCCTTTCCTCTCATTTTGTGACCCCCACATGACCCCTAAATCTGTTCCAGAGGCTCCTGCAAACCCCCCCCCCCGCACCCCCAGAGCAAATTTATGGAATGTGCAGGGAGAGGAGAGGGTGGGAACGTTCCATTGCACAGCCAAAACTCCTTGCATATTGTTTTGTTGGCTACTACCCCATATACAATAAATCTTTAAAATTAAAATTAAGAAGCAAATGCCTTTTGAGGTGTATGTAAAAGGAGAAACCTAGCTTTGCTACCATTCTTTGAGCCCAATCAGTTGATTCGTTACATAGCAACAAGGTAGAAAGCTGCCTGACCCTGACTCTGGCAGAGTCAGGCCGTTGGTCTATTGAGGTCACTGTTGGTCGATTCATCACAGAAGCTTGCCAGTTCTTTATTTCTTGACAGCATTTTAAAATAGCAAGATCACGGAGAGACTCAAAGGCCATATACTAGTTCATCTCCCATTGAAACATCAGGACCATCTGCTCACCATACCCCCAGAGAACAACTTACGTGATGCAAACCACATTATGCCAGTAAGAAGAGGACAGGTGTTCCGCAGAATTCTACTTACAGGGCAAAAAAACAGCTCTGGGCTTCATTTTATTGGAGCTTTCTCCCCATGTAAAAGCCACTTCCAGAAATATAGTGGAATATAACAGCAGTTCATTCAGTTTCCCCAACATTTGGGCTGCATTCGGACAATACTTTATTCCATCTTCGCAATGTTTCCTTAGAATCTTAGAATTGTAGGGTTGGAAGTGACCCTGAGGATCATCTAGTCCAACCCCCTGCAATGCAGGAATATGCAGCTGCCCCATACTGGGATCGAACCTGCAACCTTGGCATCATCAGCACCACACTCTAAACAACTGAGCTATCCATGGAAAGGTGAAAACAATGAGCATTGTAAAATTTCACCTGTAAAAGAAAAGAACATTATGGCTGGCACAGGACTGAAATAATCACTAGTGGCCTTTTTCATAGCTACCATGCAGTAAGCAGAAGTAGATTTACTGTAGGAGGGTTTTTGTAAAACCGTAGTGTGTGCTGAAACAGTGCAGTATATTTGGAATAGTGATGCTTTAACCTTGGCAGCGCAAACGTTTATCAACTCGTAGGCATTAAAAATGATAAAGATGAAAAAAGATGTCGAGTCTCATTTGGCTGAAATGTCAGGCACATCATCCCCCCCTTTTATGGTCCCAAAAAGAAACCCTGGTATTCCTGATGATCTCATTTTGTTTTCAGTTCCCATTTCTTCCATTCAGGGTGTTAAGCTGGCATTTTACTCTGACTCTGCCCGAGGCTGTGATTTTGCAAACAGGATCTCCGGGATCATTCTTCACTGCTGCACACAGTGGCTTACGCAGCATTCCTGCCGATTCTGAAACACAGCCTGGAAAGTTCAAGTGCATGTATCTTGGCTACATTATTGCAATGAACAAAATGCTGCATGTGCTACAAAAGAAGGGTGGGCTTGGCTGCTGAGTTCCTATTTGCTTCATATTTTACTTATATTAAAGAGCGTGCAGCTTTGACTTCCCCCACCAGGGCACGATAAAGCTGCCTTATACCGAATCAGACCATTAGTCTATCAAACTCGGTACTGTCTGCACTGACTGGCAGCGGGTCTCCTGGACTTCAGAGAGTGTCAGGCAGGATGATGGGGAGGAGGAAGAGTGCTGAGAATGGTTAGGAGGGCCCTATTCCCCTTACAGTTATACAGTTCTCAAAATGGTTTAACAATCAGTTGTTCTCCACAGGAAACTCTGTGTCACGAACATGGTGGGCTCTGAGGCACAGGGAGCAGTGAGAGGGGTGCTCTAGGAGGCTGAGGCAGGCAAGGGCTCACAGCTCAGCTCCCTAGCTGGCCAGGTGGGGCCCACTAGCTCTGGGAGGAGGTATGTGATTCTTCAGCTGCAGTTGGCTTGGAACAGGTGAGGGTCACCTGCCTCGTCAAGCCCAGGTGCTGCAAATAGCATGCAAAGTATAAAAGGGAAGCAGAGCTGAGGTGTTGTGTCTGTTCAACTGCCCATGTTGATGGAAGTTGGCTTGGATGCTCCTGATTGTGCTTCAGGTTTGACACTGGACTGTATCCTGACAGACTGGACTATTTGGGTTGACCTGTGTTTCACCTTTGGGCTTGTGTGGCTTGACCCCCGGACTTTGGACGGCACATACTGACTTGATGCCAGGTAGGCCCAGGGATTCAGGGCAGAGAGGGATCTCTTCCAGTCTTACCTGCAGATGCAAGGGATTGAACTTGGGACCTTCTGCATACAAAGCAGATGTTCTGCCACTGAGCTGTGACTCTTCCCCATAACATTTATGTTGCTTATTCCCTGTTGACTATACCATGGGCAGAGCAACCTTAACACTCCAGTTTAGGGATGGAGGAGAAATTGATTCAGTTCGCATTTTAACAAAAATAACCTACAAAATATGCACTTTCCCAATCGATACCTGAATGGAAACACAGCTAAACAACAACATTCACACGCTTACGAATTTTGTGATCCAATCCTTAAACTCTAAAATGTGTACATTGGCTGAGACTGTGGTGCCTGTTCTCTCAGCCTGGGTGAAGTGTGCCTTGTCAGCCCGTTCCAAAGTGGGCTGTAAAGTTACAACCGTTAGCAGATGCAAATGCTTCTGGGAAGCTGTTCATTTGGCATGAAAGGAGAGGGGCTGTCAACAGAGGGGCTCTGCCTCTGTGGTGAATGGGCAGGGTTTACAGAAGGGGTTTTCAGCATATGGAGACTCTCAATATCCTGTACCATTGCTGCATCAATTCCTATGTCATGTTCTTCATTGAGTGTCTGGTAGATTTGCCCCCTTTAGTGGTAAGTCCCTATGGTTTGGTATATAGACTGCTGGAGTGTATGAAGGTAGGAGTGTGTGTGTGTATACAATTGATTTATTGTAAATGACATTTTTATTGGTGTTAGTTGAATTGCTTTTCTCTTCCGTATTGAACTGATCTATTTAGTGCAACATTTTTATTCTCAGATTTTTTTCATATTGTTTGTCTTGCTTATGCTGTTGCGTTTGGAAGGGAAATTTCCACATCCTCCCTTTGGAAGGAAAATGTAATTAAACTCTCTCATAAAATGGTCGTTCTGTAATTGTGTCTCCACAATCCTATGCAAGTCTATTCAGTAATAAGCGCCATCGGTTTCACTGGGGCTGCTTCCAGGTAGACAGGTATCTCATTGTAGCCTTTGTTATTCAGTTTATAATGGCATGCCAGGGACGAATCACATCTGCAGATTTTGCCAACTGATAGAGGTGAGTTTGAACTGGTGGTGGTGCTGACACGTAATTATGCAATAAAAGAAGGAATCCAAGGCACTAATTTCCAACCTGTCAATGGGTAAATTGCTGATCCTGGTGAAATCAATGGCAACGTTTTTGTTGCATCAATTAGGGCAAGGTTTAATAGATTCCATTGAGCCCAGGTGTTTGCCCTGGTGTCCTAATGACTTTCAACAATGCTGGGAGAAATAGTTCAAATCCTTAAGAGCCAGTTTCAACCCTTGGATGACAAAGTTGCCTGAGCAGCAAGATTCCACAGCACCCCACAATCAAGAGACTGACATTTCCCTTCACCCCCCCCTTCCAGTTTAAAAGTAAGATTTTGTTTGTAATCTTGAACCTACCAATGTGAAAGTTTAATCCACTTCACTTGCACAAGGGAGGAATCAGCTTGTTGCAGCGCTCCCTTGTGATGCGTTTCCAATCGTATCTTCATACGAAGATCAGACTTATCACTGATCATTGGGTGGATTACCACCACACGTCGACTGATAGAAACTTTCAGTACTTGTTGATGATGTTCATTAATGGATAAGGAAATTTTTACTGGCTATGAATCTACCACATGCAGTGCCTTTTTTAAGGTGAGTTTATTAAGGAGGACTATAGGCTTACATGAGTTTGACCAAACTGCGGGAGGCGGTGCAGGACAGGAGTGCCTGGCGTGCTATGGTCCATGGGGTCACAAAGAGTCGGACACGACTAAACAACAATAGGCTTACTTAAGAAGGGCCTGCACAATGTGTCACCCATCACAGATCCTCCAAGTGTCCCTATTTCCCAGGGACAGTCCCAGAATTACAGAAGCCAACCTGGTTTCTGAGTTGATCCTGGAATGTCCCACTTTTCCTTAAAGGTAAAGGGACCCCTGACCATTAGGTCCAGTCATGACCAACTCTGGGGTTGCGGCGCTCATCTTACATTATTGGCCGAGGGAGCTGGCATGCAGCTTCCAGGTCATGTGGTCAGCATGACTAAGCTGCTTCTGGCGAACCAGAGCAGCGCACGGAAATGCCATTTGCCTTCCCACTGTAGTGGTACCTATTTATCTACTTGCACTTTGACATGCTTTCGAACTGTTAGGTTGGCAGGAGCTGGGACCGAGCAACAGGAGCTGACCCCGTCGTGGGGATTCGAACCACTGACCTTCTGATTGGCAAGCCCTGGGCTCTGTGGTTTAACCCACAGCGCCATGTTCCTATTTTCATCAGAGAACCGTTGGAGGGTATAGTTATGCAATAAGTAACTATGCAACTTTTAGAAGACATCTGAAAGCAGCCCTGTATAGGGAAGTTTTTGTTTTATGATTTTCTATACATTGGAAGCTGCCCAGAGTGGCTGGGACAACCTAGTCAAATAGAGTATAAATATTTAAGTTGTTGTTGTTGGTGCGATGGAATAGGACATCCCTATTTTCATCAGAGAAATGTTGTAGGATATGGCATCAAGATGCAGCCTACTACTCATGTATAGTAGCCCACCAGAAACACTGAAAAAGCCCAATACAGCCCAATACGGTTGTTCCATTAGTGCAAGGATTTATTTTTGCCGAGGGGAACTTCCCCCTTGTCCTCTCCCCTGCATGCCCCCCACCCACCCAATTTGTTCCAGGGGACTGGGGGAAATCCAGAACAGATTTAGGTGGGCATGATGAGGAGAGGTGGAAAATTATGCTCAAGCTTAAATCCTTGTGCTGATGGAAGCAGTTCCTTAGCACTATGTTGGATACAACATTTGATCTATTCAGGCCAGTTAATTTGATTGTTTTGAGTGTTTCATTGTTATCTGTTCAGTTTTTAAAATTTATTTTGTTCCTAGTTATGTTGTTGTAGGGAGGAGCACATTGGAGGGATTGATTTTGGGGGGCTCTCATCATGGCTAGTGCTATGGAGTGGGTACAAAGCAGATAAAGTAACACTACAATTTCCAGTGGGTAATGTACACACACACACACACACACACACACACACACACTAGCATAAGCCCACGTGCCCTAACAGAAGAAGCCATAAGAGAACTCTTGGGAAAGAAACAAGCCTTTTCTAACCCAAAAAGTTCGTAAATGCTGAGCCAATTCCAAACGGAGAGGGCATGCTTTGCTGAACATCACTGGTCCTTAAGCACCTATTAGAAAGGCACTGCTTCCCGCTTCCTAATGAGGAATTTCAGTACATGGATATGAGTGTTTAAGGATTAATGTCTGGCCTTTAAAGCTTTCAATGGCCTGGGACCAGAATATCTCAATAATTGCTTTCCGTCTTGTCTTGCGTTGGGGGTTGAAGAGGCCAAAATGCCATGGGGGTGGGGAACGAACATGCCAGAGATATTTGGAGAGGGGAAAGAACCTGTATTGGCATTTATATTGCTAATGCTAGAAGCCCTCGAGCCAAAATGGTTCAGCTAGAATGCTTGGTTTCAAAGGAGAGCATAGATTGCTAGAAGGAGCATAATGGAAACTGGTGGAATGGAGCAAACCAGTGAGCATGTACACAAATTCTGTTGGAAGGGAAGGGGATACTGGGGACAATGTCATTTTGTACATCAAAGAGAGCATAAATTCCAACAAGCTAGAAATACCCAAAGAAGCAGATTCTTCCACAGAGTCACTGTGGCTGGCAATATCAGCCCCCATAAGTAATTCAGACGTACTATGATTCCCCTGACCCAAATACCTCTGGCAATTGTGAGTTGGAGAACGGAATGAAGGAGACAGACAAAGGAGGAAGTGTTGTAGTAATGGGTGACTTCAGATTGGGTAAATGTGTGTCCTTCTCACAACAAAGAGGCAAAGTTTCTATATATAGCTGGTCAGGGAACTGGCCAGAGAGGAGGCAACCCTTAAGTGGCACCCAGAACCTGGTGTGAGATGTAAATGTTAGATTGTTTAATCATTATTGATTTTCCAATAAAAACAGCCAATTAACATATCCATCAAATCATAATCATAATCCAATTAAAAACAATAAAATAAAATAAACAACCAAGTTACAATCCTAATTATTAATTTTTCTGGGCTTCCCATAGTCTGGACCTCTGAAGTATATCTCCAATATCTTCGTTCCTGCCTTCTTGTTGTTCTCATATTTTCCACATTCCGATCTTAACGCTTTAAAGTTCTCTGTCCCTGGCTATGCGATTCTCAATCATGTCAGAAATCATATATCCTTTCATCCATCGAGTACAGCTTTATTTGTGTGTGTGTGTGTGTGTGTGTGTGTGTGTGTGTGTATATATATATATATATATATATATATATATATATATATATATTCATATATTCAACTGTCTATTTGCCAGCGTAGCTTTTCCTGACTTCATTCCAATCTTCCAATCTGGGCTGTTGTCCAAGTCTATCATTTAAAGTTTAATGACGCAGCAACTCCCAAGTTGTTAAATTATTCCAATCCGGGCTGTTGTCCAACTCTGTCGTTTGAGCATACTGTTTGCAATATTGCAATGTAAATGAACTGTATTCCACAGATATAAGTCATTTGGTGATCGATCAGCTTTCCTGGAGACGACACAATCCCCCCCTCTGGGCCCTAGAAGGGGGGGTTGCTAGACATCCATTTAGCTTTCTCTCTCGCTCATAATGAAGAAATTTTGCAAACAGATGCACTGTATGTTATCCCAAATTGTTGTCTCAAGTCATTATAAAGTCAGCTAGCAAGTATTTCCCACTTCCCTTGAAAAAGGAAGGAATTCTCATTTTTCCGTGCTGCGTCATATTAACAAGCGTCATCTTGTTTCTTCTTGTTTCTTCTTTTATCTTTACCAAATCTTTCAAGTCTAAGTAAAGCTGCGCAATTGAATACTTAATTATAAATATCTGTACTTTTCAAAAAAAAGTACAGGCTTGGCATAGAAAAACAATTGTAGGTATTGAGAGAGAAAAAAGAACATACCAATCACCCCCGTAATCCAAATACCATGATGAGAATCTCTTTGAAGTCCGAGCTTAAACACCAAGGACTGTGCAGTTATGCAGGTTTTTTCTCAGTCTTCTTCAGTCCAAACTGTGTCTGTTTATTGTCCAAATCTAATTATTTTATCAAACAGATATTTCCAGCTATGAGAGTGGCTTTGGAGAGTGTCAGCCATGTCGTGCTCTGGGACCCAGCATCCTGCCGCTTGCACCTTGATGCAAGCTGACAATCTTGGATGGTCTGCGGGTCTATGAGATAGTCCTCCTCCACCCTGGGGAGTCTGCCAGGGCTAATTACCCCCATATCAACCTTGAATTACCAGCATGGCTGAGGTCCGATCATGTGGGAGTCTGCCATTTCTCACTGCCGAAAACAGGAAGACTCGAGATGTAAATGTTGTTGAGTGAGTTGTAAACAGTGAAGCACAGTGGTAGCAACTTCAACACAAATGTAAGTGGCAATTGCCAAGAAAGTCCAACATAGACATTACTGAGGGAAGTTGGTAGAAAAAAAAGTTGAAAGTCAAAAGGAACAAATTCCTTTGAAATGACCAGGGATTATCCAAAACCACAATAATGGGAACACAGCTAGATTGTATAGCACAGATCAAAAAAGGTACCATCAAGGCCTAGAGGATGCCTGTGTAGTTAGTGCATTGTTACATTATGGAGCTGTGTTGCTATTGGCTTAATGCAACCTTTGCCAACCTGGTGCTTTCCAGATGTTTTGGACCACAGCTCCCATTAGTCCCAGCCAGCATTGCTTTGCAGAACTTTAATGTGCAATTAGCAGCAGAATTTGGGCTCGAGTGCACCATTTCCCCTACAAAGCTAGCCCTTTATCATTCATCTTGCTTTAATGTGACTGCAGGCTAATTCAATGAGTAATTTTCAGAGGCCCCTCAGATCACTGCTTCCAGCACTCACCAGCTCTTCAGCGTCCTTAAATTGCCAATCTACATATTGACTCATTTACAATGACTGAAAGGGTAGGTATGCCTGGGAGCCAGAGATGGGAAAGATGGGGAACAAGTTTTAGAAAGCTACATTTTCTTCTTTTCCTTTTTGGGACATCAGAACACAGTAAAGTGGTGCATTGCAGAGAATTGGCTGAAAGTATGCTGGAGTTTCTCTGTCTTTCTCAAGACTTTGCTTTCCCCCTTTCCCCCCTTTTGATGCAGCAGGTGTTATTAGCACTCCCCTGTATCAGACAATTTGTGGAGCTTGTCTTCAATCTTAATAATGCCCTTAGCATTCCAGCAGATGCTCCACAGGATTCCCAGCTCAGTGCGAGTTCAATGGCAGCAGGATAAATTTCCATCATATTTTAATTAACAAATGTAAACCACATTGGGAGCAGATTTTTATCATGCCACTTTTTTAAGCGAAGGTCTATTATTATTATTATTATTCCTACAAAGCAACAGTGATGTACATTTGCATTCAGTTCTTGTTTTGTGGTACATAATTGTGGGAAGGCGAGTGGGGGAATGATCCATTTGTCCAGCGGTCATGTGAAGCTAGCATAATAATAATAATAATAATAATTAATAATAATAATATAATTTATTATTTATACCCTGCCCATCTGGTTGAGTCTCCCCAGCCACTCTGGACGGCTCCCAATTGAATATTAAAACAATACAGTATTAAATATTAAAAGCTTCCCTAAACAGGGCTGCCTTCAGATGTCTTTTAAAATCAGGATAACTGCTTATTTCCTTGACATCTGATGGAAGGGCATTCCACAGGGCGGGTGCTGCTACTGAGAAGGCCCTCTGCCTGGTTCCCTGTAACCTCACTTCTCGCCGTGGGGGAACCACCAGAAGGCCCTCGGTGCTGGATCTCAGTGTCCGGGCTGAATGGTGGGGGTGGAGACGCTCCTTCAGGTATACAGGACCAAGGCCGTTTAGGGCTTTAAAGGTCAACACCAACACTTTGAATTGTGCTCGGAAACGTACTGCGAGCCAGTGTAGCTCCCAGTGTTACTCTTAGCACCTCATCAGACTGCCGAGTTAGAGGAGGTGTTAAGAGTAGTGGCAGTCTGATAAGGTGTTGAAGTCAGCCTGACTAATGGCCGTGGAGCAAAATTCCCTCCCCTCTCTCTCGCACACAGAAGATGCAACAGGAACATATGAAGCTGCCTTCATTGGCTGGGGATTGAACCTGGGCCCATCTGCACGAGGATGCTTTCTTTCTGAGCTCTGACCTTTCCTCCTATGATCCACATATGTTTTGGTTTAGCAAAATATATGTGTGTGCCAGAAATCTGCCATTCTAGCTGTTTAAATTAATGTACATAACTTTAATAGAAGCAATTAAGCCGCATCCCCCACCAACATCGGGGTGGATGCTTACAAACTGGTCAATATTCTGTCACCTGCGCCTCTCCAAACTGTGCGTAAGAAAAAAGATAACTGTAATTTGATAAAGCATTTCCCTCTATTTTAAGCCCCATGTGTTCTGGCTTACCAGTCTCTAGATCAGCACAGGGTTAGATAACAAGAAGAAAGCCCACTATCTAAATGAAGTGGAACTATTGAGGAAGCAAGTGAAATGGGGAGACTTTATTTCTGACATATTCTGAATATAATGACTACATATTTCTGACATACGGCATTTGGATACTTCATTTAAAAAAAAAATTCCCCATGAGACATTGAATAGAATGGCAAAGTCATATCAAAAGATTAAAAGTAGCTTTTAAAAATAACATTAAATTATTTAGGTGATTGAGGGGTAGGGTGGGGAGAAACAGAACATCTGTATGTTTATTTTTAAAAAGCACCAGCAGCAGGCGTTTAACTTTTAAAATAGTGGAATATCTACCCAGCAAAGAGCCTCAGCTTAATAGGGACTTTTGACTGAATTTTTCTTAGATTAAATGACTGTCTCTATTTAAAGAAGGCAGATTTTCATAGGCACAGAACTACACAAGAGCTTAACATGAAATCCATTCAGAAGGAATACAGATAATCCCCACACTCCTTATTCAAAACTTCTTTACAGCAGAAAACAAGCACACGGAATGAAATACCAGTTTGGTGTCTAACATGAGAGGAGGCTGGCTGGATCAGGCCAGTGGCCCATTTAGTCCACCATCATGTTCTCATAACTGGTATTCAGAAGCATACTGCTTTCAGCTATGGAGGAAGAGCCATCATGGCTAATATTGTAATAATAATAATAATAATAATTAATAATAATAACAATAAATAAAATTTATTATTTATACCCCACCCATCTGCCTAGGTTTCCCCAGCAGAATATTCCAACAGAACATTAAAATACAAAAGTCTGTCAAACATTAAAAGCTTCCCTAAACAGGGCTGCCTTATTATTTAGGGTTGCCATATTTCATTTGGCAGAAGCCCCAGGCAAAAATTGGTTTTAAAAAAAGTTGAATGTCCAGACACATGGCAGCCCATCTCGGCAGTGCTCTTTTTGCCAATTTTCCATAAAAATTGCTAAAAATTAACATTTCTTAACTTTGGTCTCTATCCGCGCCCCACCCACCCCCAAAAGCTCAAAAACTCTTCTGCCTGGATTTACACTGTTTGAAATATGGCAACCCTAATTTATTAAATATGTATACTGCCCTATACCCACAGGTCTCAGAGCAGTTACAACATAAAATCACAAAACAAAATCACAAAATAAATAATAATAATAAAAAACAACCCAATAAACTTCTCCCTCCCCAACACATTTTTAAAGGGCGTGGGATGTTAATCAGGCGACGGCCTAGTCAAAGAGGAACATTTTTCTCCACTGGTGCCTAGAAGTGTATAATGAAGGCGCCAGGCGAACTTCCCTGGGGAGAGCATTCCACAGATGAGGAGCCACCACAGAAAAGGCCTGTTCTCATTTTGCCACCCTCCAGACCTCTCCCGGAGGAGGCACACAAAGAAGGCCCTCAGAGGATGACCTCAAGGTCTGGGTAGGTGTCACAGTCCTGGGCCGTTTAAGGCTTTATAAGTCAAAAACAGCAAGAGCCCCACCCTCCAGGAATTTGTCTCAAAATGTCCATTGCGAGAGGCAGTGAATTGGACCTACTGCTCTCTAGTTCATTCGGAAATGATGCTGCATTCTCTCTTAAACTAGCCAGTATCATTGCAGACAGTCGAGGCCAATCAAAGAAATTTTGCTGCTCGAAGCAAAGGCCACCTCTATTCCAGTACAAGCTGTCCAGACCTGGAGCTGACTCTGAATTCAGCACTGGCAACAAGTAAACCTCCTCCACCACACTTGAGGGCAACAGAGTAGTTTTGGGGACACAGGACAGGCCCTGTGGCAAACTGCAGCTTGGCCCAGAGAGGAATGGCAGGGAGGGTTCCAATCGTTGCCATCACCACCACCCAGCGCCTGCCACTGGAGGCAGCTGACTCACAATGCCTAATAGGAGTGCTTTTTCCTGGGGGGGACTCAGGGGTACACATACCCCTAAACATTTTGTGGATCTACGTTTGGCCTCATTGAGGGGCAGTATTTCAATATGCGTAGGAAAATGAAAGTATCCCTAAACACTGCCTAATATTATTGCTACGGGGATGTGGGTGGCGCTGTGGTGTGAACCACTGAGCCTTGGGCTTGCCGATCAGAAGGTCGGCGTTTCGAATCCCCGCGACGGGGTGAGCTCCCGTTGTTCGGTCCCAGCTCCTGCCAACCTAGCAGTTCGAAAGCACGTCCAAGTGCAAGTAGATAAATAGGTAGCGCTCTGGCAGGAAGGTAAACAGCGTTTCTGTGCACTGCTCTGGTTTTGCCAGAAGCGGCTTAGTCATGCTGGCCACATGACCCGGAAAAACTGTCTGCGGACAAATGTCTGCTCCCTCAGCCTGTAAAGTGAGATGGAGCGCTGCAATCTCAGAGTCGTTCGTGACTGGACTTAACTGTCAGGGGTCCTTTACCTTTACCTTTAACATTATTGCTGGCCCTGCAGGTAGTAACTTGCCTTAATTAAAACCTTGGGGGAGATTTCAATGCTTCCTTATTAAGGACACTCTGTTTAAAAGAAGGGTGGCAGGTTGCACATCATACTTTTTTTTTCTATCTAAATAAATTTCATTCAGAAATTATTAATAAAAGGGGCGGGGGAGATCAGATCAGTTTCTGCTAAAAACTTCCTTGGAATATGTTATCTCCAGGGATATAAAATCACTATACTGAAAGTGGTTTCCCCCCCCCCCTTTATTGATAATAAAAAGCATAATGATTCCTGACTAGCCCTGGCAATCTTACTTTCTCAGCAAACCTTGTGCATATACCAGCTGTAATTGCAGACACTGCCTTTTTTCAGCTCCTATGTACATAATATTCTGTTTGTGTACACACAATATGTAGAGGCAGTAGACTGAACACATAGATAAGGATTAAGCATGATCCAACTCTGTATTCCTCTCTATGAATGCTGAGTCCCCACACACTGTGTTATACCACAAATACTTAACAAGAGTTGATGGAGTTATTGGGCAATATGTTATTTGGGGGGAGATCTTTTTTTGTTTTTTGTTTTTTACAGTTGATCTTTGAAACTTATTTCTCTAGTATCACACATGCATAAATAATGTGAGGCTGCCTTGAAGTACAACACTGATACTGTGGCAAGGTTTTAATTTTTTATTGGTTTTCTGCAGGAGCACAGAAGTTAACCTGTCTAACATAGAAAATCTTTTAGGCCCCAAAACTCCTCACTATCTGTGATCATAGGCTACAACAAAGAACCTTCCAAAATCATTCCTTTGGCCAAAACACTTTTTTAAAAAAACAAACAAACAAACAAACAAATTATCCTGCAAGGCTAATGCAATGCAGAAATCTGATCTGCAGCAGCAACAAAAGTGTTTTTAAAATAACCACTTTTGCTTTTTAAAGTTGTGATAAACAGTGACCCAGATTACAATGTTGCAAGTTCCACTCCCATGAACATTTCTAGTAATGTGAAATTTCTACATCCCTGGGAAAAATTCAGCAAGGCAGGTGGATTTCTGCAAGCGTTCCTATGTAGAAAAGGCAAAAAGTTACTGTCAGATGTGAAGACTTCCTTCTCTCCATCAGACCTTAGCTCAGGAAGATGGTTGAGAATTTCAAAAGTCAGCTTTGGAATTTGAAAAAGTAAATACAGTACTAGAGTGGCTTTGTGGATATGAAGCGTATTGCTGAGTAATCCTAATCCAGAGGTGGGTTACTTCTGGGAGGCTGAGAGAGTTGGAGTAACAAAATCCAAGGCATTGCTTGTTACTTCCACACCCAGGTTTAAGCCCCAAAGTCCCTCACTGAATGTAACTGGGCTCATAAAGAGGCAAGACATATTTATGGGAGATAGGGGTGCTTAAGTTGGTTTTCCTCAGTATGCCACAAAACATCAGAAGGAAGCTGATAAGAGCAGAGGGGTGAGTGTGTTGCTGCCTGAGCGTCCTGTGTTGCTAAGCACTCGCTCTAAAGGATCCAGAAATTGCCACTTTCAGAGACATGATGGCCTTTTAATAACAGCCTTTGATCTGACCTTGTAAAGATGCACTTAACATTCATTCCAGCCTTCAAAAGTGACTCTTCATAGAAGGGTGAATAAATTGTCTCTCCCACTCACCACACAAAGACGGAACAAAACAATTTCAACAATACAAACTTGTTGAAGCAGTTTTGTGTGTACAAACTGATCCTGTCATAGAACCATAGAGTTGCAGAGTTGGAAGGGACCGCGAGGGTAATAAAGTCCAACCTCCTGCAATGCAGGAATCTTTTGCCCAACTTGAACACATGACCCTGAGATTAATAGTCTCATATTATACCGACTGAGCTATCCTGTATATATATATTAGATGTCTCTACAGACTCCCCCAATCCAATGTTTGTCCCTGCCCCAGATCTGAAACCGGACTGTGACCCGGAAATACAAATATATGGAAATCCTATTGGCTTGAATTGCAAAATCAAAATGGCCACGTGGTCCTTGTTTTTTTCACATAGGAGCATGACCTCTGGAGACAAAATAGCCCCTTCAGAGGGGATTAACCCTGCCAAGTTTCAGGTGGCTTCCTCCGGGGCTTTTTCATGCTACCGACCTTTTTAACATTTTCCTTTTCCAAACAAAGAGAATATATACTGCATTTTTAAAAATACGGTAAGTGCTGGATCTTGCTAGTTATCAGGTGAGAATGAGTTATCTCTTGGGAAAATGAGTACAGGGTTGCAACCTAAAGCTTTCAATATATTTATGGAACACTAGCAAAATCAAGGAATTTGAAAACCAAAGTACCTTTTGTTTCTGTTGCTTCAATCGGCATGTCTAGTGGTAGGGCAGAGACAGAAAGCTGTTTTTTCAACATTGACATCACTACACCATGCGGGGTCGGCACTGGGGTGGGGCAGTGTGGTGATGAAGTCAGGGCTGCACTAATGCACTCATAAAAGTGCCAGATTGGCTCCTTTAATGTTTGACGGACTATTGTATTTTAATATTTTGTTGGAAGCCGCCCAGAGTCGCTGGGGAAAGCCCAGCCAGATGGGTGGTGTATAAATAACAAATTATTATTATTATTATTATTATTATTATTATTATTATTATCCACACGGACTTGACCTCATTGCTGTCCTTCCTTTCCCCAGCACTGTCAGGCAGCCTACGATTGCAAGATCAGGAAGGTTGATCTATGGCTATGCCTTACCATACTGGTCACTTCTCAAATCATTTTTCTTATGCCACAGCAGTGCTGGCTGATGTCCATTGTGACCGGTGGGGCAGAAGGCAGGGAGGTGGACCCAGAGCAAATGACAGGCTTCCTCCCTGCTCAACTCTGCAAGGGCAACACTGAGAGGAAGGCAGAGGAAGCTGACAGGTGGTGTCCGAAACATCTAGGGGGGACCAGGTGGGTGAAGGCTGCTCCGAGATGCAGCCAATCCATATTACTCTGGAACTCTATTAATTCAACTGATGCCAGCCTTCATTCGTTTAGCTCACCTGCTCTCAAACATCTCAGACCAAACAAAACATTTTCCTGCTAGAGTAAAGAAAAGGGGACAAATGTGAGCCAAAGCATAAAGCATATTGCATTTCCTTTTTGCTGATTGTTACTAATTTCATGCCTCATTATCCAGATTATGCTTTTCTGCTTTTTTTGTTTCATTTCCCAAAGAGCGACCTTGAGTATGTTGAAGCATTCTGGACTCTGGGGGAATGGCTCTGTGTGCATTAGCTCACTATCTCTTCTGAGTTGGGGCAAGTTGACTTTAAAGCACACACTGCGTAACAGCCAGAGCATCTATGGTAATATATAAAACGTATGAGTAGCCTTCATCTCTGAGGGTCAGCCCAGAAGCCCACCAGAAATCACTACAGAATGGTTTATGGATAAATCAGAATGAAAAATACCTTTGCTGGTTCTTTGCATTTCACGACTCGACTGCTTCTCTCAATAGCAGAGTAGAGGAGTTCTTTTTCCTTTTGTTTAACACTTCACCATAAGGATGAAATTCCTGCAAGCCAAACTGGATGGGACAGCAGGAGACCCGTGATTTCCTCCTTTTTTATTTCATGGAAAAGTGCAGCCACTGACACCCCTCCCAATTTGGAATAAGCCTGTGCGGGTGGTAGATTAACTCATTTCTCATTCTCCTCCACTCCCAACCGTCATTTAAAACCATAATTAAACATTGCGCAAGGTCCCTGAATTTTTTTGAATTTGACAAAACATACCGGACAAGTATTTGAGAAAGAGCATTGAAACGGTCACGGTACTTTCAGGAACTTGGCTTTGGAAATACAAAATACAAAAATACGAATACAAAAATCCAAATTAACATAAAACATTTTAAAACAACCCCACGCCCAAATAAAACAATAAATATACTCTGAGTAGGACGATTGAATTCCAGTCTCTCCCCCCCCCATTTCGTCAATCTTTATTGAATTAAAATGAATATATCCATACAGTATTTGCCATTACAAGCTTACAACATAAGAAAAATGCAAGATAAGGACAAGTGTATAAAAATCAAGGGAAAAAGAAGAGAAAAAACATACGTAATTATGAAATTCCTCAACATTAAGTATTTTGTTAATACAACGATTATTAACACAATTAGAAATAAAAAGTGCTGCAAACATTTAAAAAGACTTCCAAGTATTCTCATTGTACTTTATCTGCTATGTACATTATACCGCACAGTTACCTGTTTCTTGTGATTTTTCATTATACCTCAGTTACCTTTTATGAATTTCAAGGGTCAGTCTAATTCTGCCAGGAGATTTCTGTTTACACCATAATTTTTAAAGTATTCTTCATATATTCTCCATTCCTTATAGACTCTCTGTTTTGTCTGACCTCTGACTCTTCTTGGTCAGCTTTGCTAGCTGCAGGTATTCTACCATTAGATTCTGCCAATCCACTATACTGGTATTGATTGACTCTTCCGGTTTCTTGCCACTAATATTCTGGCAGCTGTTATCCCATATATGATCAATGGTCTTTTTAATTTTCCAAGTTCTTTTGGCAGCATGTATAGGAGGATTTCTGGTCTTTTTAAAAAAGTATGTTTAAGTAGTTTTTTGAGTTCCTCGTATATAATATCCCAAAATTCATGGATTTCTATACAATTCCACCACATGTGTAGATAGGACCTTATCTCTTTTATACATCTGCGACACATGGGTGATCTGTTTTTATACATTTTTGCCGGGGTTTGATGAATACCAGTCTTTGGACACAATTGTTTTCATTGCAGACCTCAATGTTCATGTATGGAAGGATTGGTATAGAGGTCAATAAGGCTCTGTAAAATTCATGACATTTGCAGAATACCGAACACTTCAGAATACCACAGGAACATGACTGTGTGTATATGATAGATGATAACAGGGCATCTTCTGGCTTGTGGCCAACACCACTCTTTTCTCAATTTCCTCTAACCCTTGTAGTTGTGCTTTTATGAGAGCCAGTGTGGTGCAGTGGTTAGAATGCTGGTCTAGGACCTGGGAGACCAGGGTTCAAATCCCTGTGCAGCCATAAAACTCACTAGGTGACCTTGAGCAGGTTATTATCTCTGAGGCTAATCTACCTCCTTGGGATTTTTGTGAGGATAAAAAGGAGAGGGGGAGAAGTGTGTGTGTGTGTGTGTGTGTGTGTGTGTGTGTGTGTGTGTGTGTGACATTGAACTCCTTGGGGAAAATGTGGGATATAAACATAATGAATGAATGAATGAATATTTGTGTACATGGATATGTTCCATGATCACATGGAGTTCGTCATCTACATGATAAAAAATTCCTTTTTCTAAACTTGCCTTGTTTCTCTAGAGGCTATATATGCCTGCATATTTTTCTCTTCTTTATTGCAGCTCTGGCATGCCAAGATATCTTGATTTCAGGTAGATGCTCACTTTATTACATCAGTATTATTATTATTCAGTATTTACTGGATACTCATAACCGGTACAAGATAAGATTATTTAGAAAAAAGAAAATCAGCAGATTTGTTTGTGTGTGTTTCTTACCAGCATTCAGAGAATAAATACACTTTTGATTAACAACTTTGCCTTATGAAATAACTAATAGAAAAGTCACTGCAATAAATGTGCTTCCAAAGTTATGCTCCGTTACATTTCATTCTCAGGCAGCTTTGATTTCGGCATGTAAAACAGCAAAAGGTATCAAAAGCGACTTGCTTGTAGTTGCTTTTGGAGACGTCCACAATATCTTCAGTCTACAGGAATCTTTTACAAATTAGTCCTTTGCAACATCTCATCAACTTTGCAGCTGTAATCACCTTAGTATTCTTATTAAAATCAAGGATTTGTCTAAAGTGTTTATTCCCAAAGAGCCAAATATGCTTTCCTGCTGCATCCTAAACAGCAATCCAGGCAAGAGAACAGGCAGAGCTTCAGATTGCCCACCCTAGTGAAATTGTAATGTATTTATTTTATGGGTTACTTAACTGCGGACATTTGGTGCTACAATTCTGTGTGTGATCATGATTACTGAATGAGATGGGTGGAGGGAACATGCAGCAGCAGAGCAAGCCAATCGGGAGCCGGGGGGCACATGTGCCCTGCGCCCAGGGGTGGGGACAGCCGCTCTCAGGGTGGGGCGGGGCGAGCTGGGTCAGGATGCTCCACAGGGCCTCTGAGGAGTCTGCCTGCCTCCTCCCACTCAGCCGCCCTACATCTGGGGGTGGGGAGGCAGCCGGCGGCCGATTTGGGGCAGCGTGGAGCTTGCAGGCACCCGAGCCACAGCGTCACTCCCAGGAGAGGCGCGTGGCTCAGGCGCGCTGCAGGCCCCGCTGTGAGTGCCACCTGGCATTTTTCACCCCCCTCAGTGGTGGCCTGCCCCCACCCTTCCTCCACCCCTGGGAACATGGCTCCCTGTGGCTGTGATGATGAGTGAAATCTGTTTGGAAGATCCCAGGGGTAGCAGCCAATTAAAACTCAGCTGAAATGTGTCTAACTTCCAACATACCCTTTAAACGAGCAGGGACATGTTGCATCAAACCCATTGAAACACCCTTTTGGATTTGTAAAAATAAATGCACCCAGATCCGTTGTTGTTGTTGTTGTTGTTGTTGTTGTTGTTGTTGTTGTTGTTACATACAGTATTTCCTTCCAGAGATGTGGTGGTGTTGAAAAATGTGCAAAGAAACGCCAATTGTGAAGAACTGCGGTGGTTGCCTAGCTTCTCTATGCGTTGAAATGTAAACTGACAGCAAATGAACATTTGTAACCCTCTGCAATGTTAGAGATTTACCCTGAAGCATTTTGGAAAACATCAATCATGTAATGGAACCCCACTGCTCTTTCCCTCACCTTTTCACATCCTCCTCCCTCAGACAGCCACATCTGTTTCCTACTGATAGCTTTTAATACACATTCTCTTAATGTCTTCCAACAGGAAGTGGAAACCGAGAGAAGTTTGCGATCACCAGCATTTAAAATCCAGCCTGGGAGCCATTCTGTCATTCTAGGGAAAGATCCAGAAGCAAAAGGTGACAAACCACTTTTTGACAAGATGCCATCAGTAAATGCGCAGAACAACAACGCTGAAGGTTAGCATAACACTTTTTGATCTGATTTCTTGCTTTCATACTTTGTATAGAACAAGTTAGACAGCAAAACATCACGCGGGGGAGGGGGGAATTCTTCTTCTTCAGCAGCAACAACAACAACAGCCCCCCCCGCAAGATACAGATTCAAAGCAAAATTATAATGATAATATATGGGTAGGCTTCTGAAGTAAACAACATTCGATGCTGTAAAGCACAAATTTATTTGACATTCTTGTAATTTTGAAAGGCAGGTTTCAGTAGTATAATGTTTGGGGAAGGTGCTTTTGTGATGAAATAAGGGCAAGCAAGAAGAATAACTTTGATTGCTCTCTTTTTGTAAGATAGCTTCCCCAACTTCAAATAGAACACCATGTTAATTTCTTCAAGCACAGAGCATGTGTGTGTGTGTGTGTGTTCAAAATACCTCGCTAAAACCATGACTGTATAATGAAAGCTGCATTCAATAAAAGAAGGGAAAAGCGTTCCATCTTTTCTTGTTCAGATGATTACCTTAAAATATATTTAATGTTTTTATGATAGAACAGGGCAGAATGGTGTCACATTTTAGTAAGGCTTTCATTGGGTGCAATTTTGATTTATTAACATTTTGGAAGTGGTATTTAAATGCTCAAAACTGCATATTGCCACAAATTTCAATGTAATTTAAGAACAAAGTACAATACAAGTTTACTTGAGGTACTGAATAGATGCTGTTTAGAATTTCTGAAGACAAGAGCCAGTGCTGCAATTTTGCATTGTGTATTTTGAAACCTGCGATGTGTTTGTCAAAAATTATCATTGTGGAGAAGCATCCCAATGTTTCTTTAATATTAATGCTGCCTATCTATCCTGATACCATATTTCACATCCGAACTAAAGTTAATTTTGAAACCAGATGTTAAGAACAGAGAAGTTGGAAGTCATGGTCAGAGAGGAGTGGTGGAAGAGACCGGCTGGGGAACCACCAAGAGGAAAAGGCTCAGAGCCTGGGGTGGTGGGACAATGATGAGTGGTCAGAGGGAGAAGAGGGAGAAGACAGGGAAGATGTGGTGTCAGAAGCTGAACAGGGTTCAGAATTGGGAGAGTCTGTGGCAAAGGAAAGTCAAGGATCGGAGGCAGACACTGAAGCAGGAGAGTGGGCAGAAGGGAGATCAAGAGGCAGAGATGAGTCCGGCTAGTGAAGAGTCATGGGTGTCTCCCCATCCTGCTGGAACAAGCTTCCCTCCTCCCTGACTCCCAGATCAAGGAGAGAGATGAAATGGGAGGAGCAAAGACAAACTGCATGCAGGCGCAGCCTCCAATTGCTCGCAAGAAGCCCCGTAGAGGAGGAGACCTAGACGGCTGAGGGGAGGCAGGATCTTTTAGTCTCGGCAACTGATTTCATGAAGTTATAGGGTTGCCATACATCTGGGAAAACCCGGACATGTCCTCTTTTTGGGGGGCCAACATGCCCATCAGGGTGGACTTTTGCGTTTTAAAGGAAATGTCCAGGTTTTTTTGGGCTCAGGCGGGTTTGGGCAGTTCAGGCTGCTCTGAACATTGTGGCCGCTGCCAGCCTGAGCCGGGGAAAGAGGTGCCCGGGCATGGCAGCAGCCCCACACACCTCATTCCCTGGCTCAGAAAGGCAGCAGCTTGGGCTGTCCTCTTTTTTGCTCTTCAAGATATGGAGTAGGACCTACAGGGCATGAGTTGCTGTGCACATTAGGCCTGAAACTCAGCTAAGTCTGAAGTTCATGCTTCTCTAATCGAGTTAACTCAAGCTTTGAACTGTGATGATATACTGACCAGCTTGCTCTGGTCATCGCAAGATCAAGGGCCTCTTGATGAATAAGTTGGTTAATAATAATAATAATAGCTATGTAACTCCCATAGACTTAAATGGGATTATCTAATGTTTAACTTAACAGGTAAGCTCCGTAGAATTCAGTGGGTTGGAGGAGAGGTGAGAACCTACAGCCTGCAGGCATAATTAGTCCTCCCCATTTCCCCACAAGACCCTTTTATACATCCTCATTAGAAGGGTGTGTGTGTGTGTGTGTGTGTGTGTGTTAACCCCCACTTCACACCAGTGTCTTGATCAAAGTCAGGCCCTTGTATCTGCCATTTGCTTTAGAAAGCTAGGCAAGCAACTGCTATGCCATGCTGCCCACACTTAAGTATGGCCTCCAGTCAGAACTAGCTTTGTTGTTGTTGTTGTTGTTTAGTCGTTTAGTCGTGTCCGACTCTTCGTGACCCCATGGACCATAGCACGCCAGGCACTCCTGTCTTCCACTGCCTCCCGTAGTTTGGTCAAACTCATGTTCGTAGCTTCGAGAACACTGTCCAACCATCTTGTCCTCTGTCGTCCCCTTCTCCTAGTGCCCTCAATCTTTCCCAACATCAGGGTCTTTTCCAAGGATTCTTCTCTTCTCATGAGGTGGCCAAAGTATTGGAGCCTCAGCTTCACGATCTGTCCTTCCAGGGAGCACTCAGGGCTGATTTCCTTAAGAATGGATAGGTTTGATCTTCTAGCAGTCCATGGGACTCTCAAGAGTCTCCTCCAGCACCATAATTCAAAAGCATCAATTCTTCGGCGATCAGCCTTCTTTATGGTCCAGCTCTCACTTCCATACATCACTACTGGGAAAACCATAGCTTTAACTATACGGACCTTTGTCGGCAAGGTGATGTCTCTGCTTTTTAAGATGCTGTCTAGGTTTGTCATTGCTTTTCTCCCAAGAAGCAGGCGTCTTTTAATTTCGTGACTGCTGTCACCATCTGCAGTGATCAAGGAGCCCAAGAAAGTAAAATCTCTCACTGCCTCCATTTCTTCCCCTTCTATTTGCCAGGAGGTGATGGGACCAGTGGCCATGATCTTGGTTTTTTTGATGTTGAGCTTCAGACCATATTTTGCGCTCTCCTCTTTCACCCTCATTAAAAGGTTCTTTAATTCCTCCTCACTTTCTGCCATCAAGGTTGTGTCATCTGCATATCTGAGGTTGTTGATATTTCTTCCGGCAATCTTAATTCCTGCTTGGGATTCATCTAGTCCAGCCTTTCGCATGACAAATTCTGCATATAGGTTAAATAAGCAGGGAGACAATATACAACCTTGTCGTACTCCTTTCCCAATTTTGAACCAATCAGTTGTTCCATATCCAGTTCTAACTGTAGCTTCTTGTCCCACATAGAGATTTCTCAGGAGACACAGAACTAGCTTATGTCCCGTTAATTTTAAATGAGATTTAAGCGCTGCAGCCTTGTGGGATTTTTATTCAGGCATTTCAGTATCGATTGCGTGCTTTTAATTACTTCTATGTTGCCTTGAACATTTTATGAGGAGGTGGAGTGTAAATATACAGCCCAACTCTGTGAGCACCATCTCCGTCCGTCTACAGATGCTATCTTACCTTACTAGGGGAGGAATTCAACACTGTGCAAAGGTTTTTTTCCAGATAGAATGGTCTCCTCTCTCCTGCCCCACAGTTGCTGTTCTGGTGGGTCTCCCGACCCTGCCCCCAAGCTAATTTTCAGGGCCTCCTCCCACTGTGTGACATCACAAGCGTGACATCATGCACATGCACCGGGCACCCACAATGTTGGGCTGAACCTGGCGAGCCTGGTGTCAGGAGTCACTGTTTAATCAGTAGCTAAAGGAAGGATTCAAATTAAATAGACAAAAAACCAAGGTTATGGCAATGAATATGACGAAAGAAGAAAAACAGGAATTACAGTTAAAACATGGACTCGACGTGGCTAAAAAGGTAAAATATCTGGGAATATGGATGACAGCAAAGAATATTAATCTTTATAGTGATAATTACGAACAAGTATGGAAGGAAATAAAGAAAGACCTGGAAAGATGGACTAATATGAAAATGTCATTCTTAGGAAGAATCGCAACAATAAAGATGAATGTATTACCTAAGATGTTATTCCTATTTCAAACTATACCTCTGGTTAAAGGTACGAGGCAATTCCAAGAGTGGCAAAAGATTTTATCAAGATTTGTCTGGCAGGGGAAAAAACCTAGAATAAAACATAAAATTTTGGTAGATAAGAAAGAAAGAGGTGGATTCGCCCTGCCAGACTTGAGACTTTATTATGAAGCGTCTTGTATCTGTTGGATAAAAGAATGGATAACTCTAGAGAGTACGGACTTGTTAGATTTGGAAGGTTTTAACAATACCGTGTTTCTCACATTTTAAGACACCGTCTTATAACTTTTTTCCCTCAAAAAAACACTGGGTGGCTTATTTTCAGGGAATGTCTTGTTTTTATTACGTCAGGAGCAGTGCCCCTCTTGCTCCCTGGCTCCCTGCGGGGCAGGATTCTTGACTGAAAGAAAAGGACGGGCAACAGCCACCACCAAACTCCGTGAGAGGGAGTCTGAGGGAAGGGAAGTGTGTGCGTCCCTGGCCCAGCCCTCTCTCCCCGGCCCTGGGATGTTCGTGAGGGAGGGAGGGAGGGAGCTCCTCCGAAGGGCTGCTCTCTCTCTCTCTCTCCTCCCAGGTGGGGACTCACTTAATAGCAATCTGCTACACTGGAGCTTCTTAAATTTAAACCAGTACAGTATAATGGAATCTATCTGTGTGATGCAGTACGTATAGCAAATAAGGATCTCTACCAGCCAGCCCAAGACTTAAGAGCGAAAGTTCCAACAATGTAGCACTTTGTAGCACTGATAGCAAAGAGGCTACCGGCTGATAAGAGATACTGTAGAAAACAAGGCAGTTGAGCAGCAATTAAAATGGTAAATGGTAGCAATTGTAGCAATTGAGCCAGCAGGAAAGCGGGGTGAGATAATCTGCTGGTCCTAACTGCTTCTCTTACCCACAAAATGTTAACTTTTAGCAGCTCCTAAACAGCGAGAAGCCACCGGCAGCGATCCCGGTACCAGTAAAAATCCTTAAAGGGGCAGCTCTACAGACAAGCAATAGAAAGAAAAAGAATCCTCACTTTTTAAAAGGTTTTTAAAAGGGGGGAAGGTGGGGGGAAGCGAGAGGTGGGCTCTGTGTGTGTGTGTGTGTGTGTGTGTGTGTGTGTGAGAGAGAGAGAGAGAGAGAGACACGCAGGGGAGAGAGAGAGAGAGAGAGACGCGCACACAGAGTCTCTCCCTAAAGGGGAAGGCAGCGTCTTCAATCGCCCCTCTTTTCTTCCTCCTGTTTCATCTCCTCCCCACCGCAAATGCCACTTTTCTCCTCTTCACTCACACAGCCTAGCTAAAAAAAAAAAAAATCGAACGGGAGGGGAAATCACGAGTCTGCAGCAACCAGCAGCTATGGCTCTTCGGTGCATTTTTACAAGCTTTTAAAAGAAATACGTGTCTTTGGAGCGACAGCAAAATGGGGAGAGATTTTTAGGGGGGGAGTTTGCTGGCGGGAGGGGGGAAGGGTCTATCACTATGTCTTATTTTCGGGTTATGGCTTATATCGCACAATTGCTTAGAAATCCTGCTATGTCTTATATTATGCCTACGTCTTAAAAAAGGAGAAACACGGTAGATTTGGATGGCATGCATATTTATGTTATGACAAAAAGAAATCACATACCGGGTTTACGAATCATGTGATAAGAAGATCTCTATACGAGGTGTGGGAAAGAAATAAAAGGCTGTTAGAGACTAAAACACCCTGGTGGGTCTCACCAGCAGAGGTATTAACAGTTAAGAAAGTAAATATGGAGAAGAGGCGGGCCACGTATGAGGAAATCTTGACGAAAACTGAAAAAGGATGGAGTTTAAAACCTTTTGAGGACATTAAAGGAGTATTAACAGGATGGATAGAATACCATCAAATAAATGATGTGCTTAAAGAAGATAGAAAAATAGGTTTTGAGGATAAAAGATCCAAATTTCAAATAGAAGTGCTAGAAGGCAAAACAAAGCTTTTGGCAAAGATGTATGATTTGTTGTTGGAGTGGTATACAAAAGATGAGTTGACAAAAGAAGTGATGATTAAATGGGCAAAAGATTTGGGGCATAATATTGAATATGATGCGTGGTTGAAATTATGGAATCAAACTTTAAGATTTACAGCATGTACTGCCTTGAAAGAAAATGTATATAAGATGATGTATAGATGGTATTTAACTCCAGTTAAATTAGCTAAAATGTATAGAATGAGTGACAAAAGTTGCTGGAAATGTAAAGAGAAAGATGGTGAATTTTATCATATGTGGTGGACATGCGAAAAAGTTAAAAGATTTTGGGAAAGTTTATATAACGAATTGAAAAAGATGTTTAGATATACTTTTCCAAAAAAACCAGAAGCATTTTTGTTAGGAATAATGGGAGGAGAGATTAGAAAAGAAGATCAAACACTGTTTATGTATGCAACAACCGCGGCTAGGACTTTGTTAGCCCAAAAATGGAAATTACAGGAATTACCTACAATTGTGGAGTGGCAGACAAAAATGATGGACTATGCTGAACTTGCTAGATTGACATGCAAGATTCGTGACCAGGGGGAGACAAGGTTTCAAAAGGACTGGAGTAAATATGTGGACTATATGGAGAAAAACTGTAGATCATTAAAAACTCTCGCAGGATTAAAATAAACCTTACGAATTGACCAATATGTCAAAAAAGGAACTGCAAAAAAGGGAATTAACAAGAAACCCGCATGAAGGGAGGGGGGGAAGTCATAGCTCGGCGGAGCAAGGTAAAAGATGTGAATATAAGATTTTGTATAAAAGATTGGTTTTGTTAATTTGTTGAATCTGGAAAACTGGAATAAAATGTATTTAAAAAAATAATAATAATCAGTAGCTAAAGGAAAGTGTTTTCCTGAGCAAGTGCAGTGTGTCATACCCTACAGCCAGGTAATGTAACTGTGGAAGCAGCCCACTCTTAGAGGCCTCAGGTTAGGGGATGTGGGCCTCTTCTGCAAGCATGAGCTTTCAGTGCCTCTTATTTAAGATGTAAAGTGCTGTAAATAAGAATGACAAGAAAATACGATGATGTCTGTTTGATTTGCCCTTATTTATGCACGCCAGTGAAATCTCCACATCAACCTTGATCTCTCATCCTTGAGAGAAGCGCTATCTTTTGGCCTCTGCCAAGCAAACCTTTTGGAAGCAAGGTGACATGAATAAGGAATGAGCAAGATCCTGTCAGAGACGTGCGTGAACTTTACTTTGTTTGCGCATTAACCAGAGCAGCAGGATCCATGCATATAGGATCAGAACTTCCATCTAGGGAAAACATACTTTTCTCAGAAATGTGCTCCTTAAAAAGAGATTTTTTGTCATGCTTTCCACAAGCCAGACTCATAAATCAGTGGGCTGAATGGCTCTAACGTAGCCTCTCTCATATTTATAACACTTAGGCTGTCAACGGCTAAGGGGTAATAAGCAGGCACATTTTTAGCCAAATGATTTCATATGATGTAGCATGAACGATGAAATGCAACCTGATAACAATCCATTTGTCATTCAGTGACATACCAAACTGGACACTTAAATCACATGATTAAGGATATTTTGACATTTGTATTACTCATCCGTGTTTCTGAAAGAGTTATTAGATGGCCATTGTGCCATGGGGCTGATTCTGCCTCCCCCTTCAAAATTGTCTTCCTTAGTTGCAGGAAATCAAACACCCATTAATTTGGTTCCATATAAATTCTGTTTTGACCTGTCAAAGCGAAGAAGAAACAGTCAGGGTTTGTTTTTTGTTTGTGTCTGTAATTTAATTCTTACTTCAGAGTATAGACTTTTCTTTCCATCTTTCCGCCTTCCTAATCCAGAATTTTGAAATGTGAGGCACTTGGGAAACGGGGTCAATGGAACCCCCAAAGAGAACAAAAAGCCAGTGTTTGTTCTCTGGCAGATGGCGTAGCTCTGAGGTTAAAACCCCACTTGAAATTATACAGGAGGGGCAGGCAGAGAAAAACATTGTTTTTTGACCACTAAGAATTCAGTGAAGGGCACATTGGTGTGATTCCCTCCACATCACCGGTACGAAAGGAAACATATAATTAAAATGAAGCTCTGAAGGTGAGCCTTGCAATAAAAGCAATTGAGAGCCTCTCTGTTCCCCATTATGTCAATAGGAAAAGCAGAATCGCCCAGATCGAATTCCCGCTAGGTAATGATATTCCTAATGCAGCAGGCTGCCAAATGATTATATTAACAAGGCTTGTTGGAACAAATTCTAGCTAATAATGTAAGAACAATACTTAATAATGATACTACACTTTCCCTGCATGCTCGCTTCATATAAGGAGGACACTTCATATACATGGCACTTCATATGCACTTGGCAGAGACAGATCTGTCTACTTCCGGTCTGTATCACTTTTGCATATCTCAACCCGTAATTCTATTCTGTTGCTTTTCTGCATTAGTTGGCCTTTTATAAAAGAAAGAAAAATGTTCAAAATTCATATTTTAATGTATATTTGAAATGGCATTCAAATGCATATATTCTCTCATGTTTAAATATTTTGACATGTTAAAAAAACTGCTGAGAGCTGCATTGCAGCCATCGGAGAATTGCAGAATGTTTGATACTGAAGTACAGATCCTTGCATCAAGCGGAGCAGATCATGTTGTTTTGCACAAGAATTCATGAAGAACCAACTCCCCAAGCATACCTGAATACATTGGGTTACTGTATATGCAATAATCATTCTCTTTTTTTAAAAAAATATATTTTTATTAATTTTCCAATTAAAACCAATTATATCACATTCATTATTTCAAATTATACACATATATATATCAATCAAACCGAATGTTATGCCAAATCGTCTAGAGAATTTTTTATTTGGGTTCCCATGCTTCAAGAAATTGGGGATTCCTCGCAACCGTCCACTGCCGTCTTTTTTCTAAAGTTCAAATCGTCCTCCAAGTTCATAATAATCCAGATCTTCCCCTTACAGTCACATAGATGTTTTCCACTTTCAACCGATTGTTTCCCAGCTGCTGAGATAAATATCAAACAAGGTTTCACAAATGTTCTTTCTCCTGTGTGGGTTAATCAGTCCAGCCTCCCCATAAATCTTCTTAGTCTGGAGCTCCCTGTTGCGTCGAAGCAGCGCCATCTTAAAAAGCTCAAATCACTTTCGTTTTCTCTCATAGCCATGAAGATTAACGATCTTTATAAAATTTACAGCTTTTCCAGGCAGAAGACCCAAACATCAAACCATAAACTCTTGGTAAATTAATGGATCTCCTTGCCCTATAGCTGAACTTAGCTTCAGGTCGCTGCTCCAATTCAAAGTGCGTCACAGCTCATAAATCCTCCGAACGCGTCCAGGACTCCTTCCGTCCGACTAGGGGGGGGGGCTTTTCTCATCGGCAACTCCACATCTTTAAAAAATATGCTCAGTAACAACAGTTTATAAAGTTCAACTCACACAGTCTTTTGCTTCTCTTTCACTCCAAACAAGCCAGGACATCGCGTCTGGGAAGGTACGAAGTAACTCATATGAAGAAGAAAAAAAAAACTCAATTCCCTTATCGCTCTGTCCCCATCAATCCTTCTTCCAGATGATATACAGCCTTTGACTCCTCTCCCTCAGCAGCATAAATTTCTCAGCAGTAAACAGCGCTTCTTCCCCTCCTTCTGAAGTATGTCCATAGATTTAAGCCTAATTATCTTCTTTAACCATGGAAATCCCCGCCATGCAGATTAGCGTCCGGGAGTCCTGGCCCTCGTAAGTGCTTTTCAGCCCAAGCTCCCCCCACTCCATAAACAGTCGGAGTGGGTCTGGGGGCATCGCGGGCCAGCGGCCCCTCTCCGTAACCCCCGGAGAGGGTAGGGGGTTGCCATTTACTCCCCTAGCAACCGCCAAATTCCTTACGAAGGTCAGAGGGATGGAAAACAGGTCCGCCATTCCTGCCGGCGGAAACCGGAACCTGCAATAATCATTCTCAGAGCAAACACATTGAAACTGATAGGTAAAAACTAACTTAGGGATATTTCTTCTCTGAACAGAAGGGTACAACCCATTATTTTGGGGGGCATTGTTGGGCCGCAGACTCCCCATCCCTGAGACTGATAACTTTACAACAATAAAATAGGCTAGCATTATTGGGTTCCTATACAAGCAAGGAAGTGTGGGTGGAGACTGTGTTTAAAGCAAGGATATGGTGGTTTTTGAAATGCCACCACGTGGGCTTATAAGCAGAATTGAGATACGTATTGGAGACTCCCCAGTTCATAAAACGTATGCTCTTGGCACCAAACAAGAAGTGCTCTCAGTAGCTGCAATGGATTGTCTTCTTCCTGGTTTTCAGTTTCTTGTCTCTTTCTTGTCTCTTGTGAATAGTTAGTCAGGTGCTTCAGGTCTTAAAGGTAAAGGTAAAAGGACCCCTGACCATTAGGTCCAGTCGTGACTGACTCTGCGGTTGTGGCGCTCATCTCACATTATTGGCCGAGGGAGCCAGCGTACAGCTTCCGGGTCATGTGGCCAGCATGACTAAGCCACTTCTGGTGAACCAGAACAGCACACGTAAACGCTGTTTACCTTCCCACTGTAGCGGTACCTATTTATCTACTTGCACCTTGATGTGCTTTCGAACTGCTAGGTTGGCACGAGCTGGGACCGAGCAACGGGAGCTCACCCCGTCATGGGGATTCGAACCGCTGACCTTCTGATCGGCAAGCCCTAGGCTCTGTGGTTTAACCCACAGCGCCCTCTAATAAAAGTACAAGGTGAAGAGTAAGTGCATTTCCCCCTTTCCTACACAAAATTATACATGCCTTTAGCCTCTTCCCTTTGGTTTGCAGCCTGTTGTCAATGATGCTGATGTTGGATATTATAGAGCTGGAATAGTGCAGAGAAAGGGCAGCAAACATTACACACACACACACACACACACACACACACACACACTGCCCTTATGTCCTGCTTGTGGGATTCCCAGAGGAATCTGGTGGGCCACTGTGAGAACAGGATGCTGGGCAAGATCAGGCCTTTGGTCTCCTCCAGCAAGACTTTTCATATGTTCTTAAGCTACATGGTGCGGTGAAAGAAGATTGAAATACTTTTTCCCTCTCCTTTCCCCATGTACCCCTGCACCTCCTCCAAATCACTCTGAAACATCAGAGGAAACCCCTGAACATTGTGGAGGAGAGGGGAATTGTTCTGCTTCGCCAGCAGAAACGCTCGGATGGAATGATCAGAAGAATTCCTTCCAACGTTTCCAAGTGTGTTTCTAGTCTGAAATGTCACTGAGTAAAAATGAAGTTTCGTGTTTATTATCTTACAGCACTTTCTGAATCAAGCTTGATCAGATGTTTCCACTTGTTTCAAGGTCAGCCTGGTAAATGCAGCTTGCATTCCAAGTTAAGCCTCCTCCCACCACCACCACCCAAACCCTTCTCCTTGTTCCTTGTAACAAAAGTTCTCCAGAATGTACTTTTCTGCATTCAGAACTCTCTCTGTGATCCTACTACGTTTAGTGGGCTTTGCACACGACAGAGGTGGATTCAGATTCTGTTAGGAATTCTGTCAAGGATGCGCACTGAAAGAAATAAAGCTCAGCTTTGGGGGTAATTACAGATGAAGATGAAGCTTACGTGGGATACCAGGGCCTCTAGGCCAAAGTCTCAAGTTGGGAATGGGTCAGAGGGAACACTTGCATTTCCCTCGCACAACTCATGAGAAGTATATTTAAGCGATCTGAGGTTCCGATTCTTCACTTTGTAAACAATCTGTTGCCTGCAGCTGCACTTTTTAATTCCATATATGGTCCCTTTGATTATTTAGTTGTTAATGCTTGTAATGGAAAAGTATCCTCTATTTAGACGTTTGTAGGTAGTGCGAACAGAATCTCCAGGTCTTTGAAATGGTGAGGATTCATGCAAGCGCTCTATGATACATGAACTGGTAGAAGAATGGCCAAATAGAAACTACAGGCAACGTCAGTGTGACTTCCCTTCAGAGGATGAGCGAGTGCTCTTGTGATGATTATACTGTCTTCCCAACAGGAGGATGACATCAGAGGGACTGCCAATGGCTGAGAGGCTGAAGCAACAGAGTGGAAGGTTATAGCTCTCCTTCTCACTACTTCTCACTCACCAATCCCTAAAGAGTGCCTAGTCACTAAACCCAGCTGTTGTGACTGAAACTCATTACTCATCCATGCCCCTATGTTTCCCTTGCCTTCCCAAAGACAACTGAGCACAGAGGTTGAGTATTCCCCTTCGAGCCCAGTGCCAGGCAGACCACTTGAAAGGCCTCCGGAATAAACAGCTCTGGAAATCCAGCTACTCATCCATGGGGATCCCATCTCTTATGTTCTTAAGCCAAGGGTACTGTGACTTTTTCAGGGTTTATGACAGACAGCAGTGAGGCAGCCAGGCAGGTGCAATTCTACCCAGTAAGGAGATGCAACTGTGAGGAAAGGTGTGCCAGTTGCTCCTCTGTCTCCCAGGCAACTTTCAAAGAAGATACTGTGAGTACACAAAGACTGCCATCCCCATTCCTCTGTGATGCCGTCAGAATTCACTCTGCTGTCACACAATAAAACTGGTAACTATTTCAGCAGTGTCTTTGCATCCCCAGCGCTTCACAGGCAGTCCCCTTCCTAATGCCTTCATGATGGGGCGCATACAAGAAGGAGGGTAGTTGAGTCTGCACTGCCGACTGTTCCATGTGTCTCTAGGAGCTTGCATATGCATGCGATTCACCTATAACCGTTAAAAAGCTTGTGTGTGAGAGGGATCTTTTATGTGTGTACCACCCTGAGAATGAATCAAAGAAAGTCCAAATGTCCAGGAATTCTCATCCAGACCAAAAGCTTAGGTTGAACATGAATACATCTTTTTAGTCAGTGGAGTGGGAGCATATTAATACAAACTCACTTCCGTATCCTACTGCATTCACAACCCTAAAAAATAGAATATATTCTTAGCGGAGAGGAAGAAAGGTGGGGTTGGAGGAGAGAGATAATCTTTTAAAAAAAAGTGAGGTAAAAGGATGGGAGCACACCCATTTGACATAAAACTCCAGAAGACAGAACGGAGTTTAAAAGTTATTTATTCAGTGGTCAGATGAGCTCTTGAAACTGTTAACTGAAGGAATTCTATGCCTTAGTTTTTTGGATGGTTTTCAGCTCTTAGACTCACAAGTTTTGCCTTGCAGTTACTCTGAGTAGGATATAATAGTCCCAGAAGGACTCCAAGAAGGTAGGTTGTGCCTTGTGAAAGCCACATTCTCATCTCCCTGGGGTGGGATTAGGCATGGGCAGAGCTGTCCATTTCGGCTCCTTTCAGTTTCTGTTTTTACTATTTTAAAGTTCAGCTCTCCACATTTCCCCATCAGTTTGCTTTAAAAAAAAGGTCCTCATGAAATTTCTCTTAATATACACATAAATTTATATGCCCATCTTTTGTAAACACATATTTGCAAAGCAATTTGCTCTTACATAACACATTTCTCTATGCTATTTTTCACTAATATCTGCATTTCCATACACACGTTACCCTAGTACAGTGGTACCTCGGGTTAAGTACTTAATTGGTTCCGGGGGTGCCATTCACACCCCGAAAAGTACTTAATCCGAGCGACAATAGCGTGCGTGTGCGAAGCACCGATAGAGCGCTTCTGCACATGCACGAACCGTGCAGATCGCTTACGCGCATGCGCGCACGGCAGAACCCGGAAGTAAAAACTGGGGCCGCAGAGTACTTAAACTGAAAGTACTCAAACTGAAGCTTGCTTAACCTGAGGTACAGTTGTATATGCATTTTTGTACAAATCACTGAGCTGGAGTTGCAAAATTCAGACAGTTTTTTTATTTCAAAGTATAGATGTATTTTGGTGCATGCGTGCATTTGGGAAGGTGTACATTAGGTAAGTTCACCTAAAGATGTGAACTGAATCAAATTTCTCCCTCAACTCTAGGTGGGAGTTAAAATGATGGCTCTTGTTTTCCCATTGCATTTTCCTTTCCCACTGAGCAGCTGCCGGTGCTGCCTGCTTCGGACTTGCTGCTGCAGTTCCCATCCTTCCTTGCATATGCAGCTCTCACCTCTTTCTTGCATGATGCTGACTTCCATGCACAGAGGCTACAGTACAGATGTGCTTTATGCAGTGTTGGAGACACTGCTTGTGCGGAAGCATGTTTGTCACAGCAGGGCTCAAACCTTTGTACTCTGACACGCTCCATGCAGGCCTCATTCCTGGAACATCAAGACTGTTTGTGCAGCGGGAGGGCGCTGCTGTCCTCTCGTTCCTGGTGGCTGCTTGTGCATTGTGCAGAGGCCATGTGTGCATAATGAGAATGTCCAGCTGCCGTGCACCGACCAGTACTTTCTATGCACAATTAGGGAGCATCATTGTGCTTGACTTCTAGCTGGCAGCAGAGCTTCCAGGAACGCTTGAGGGAGTGTTGCCATCGGCACATTAGCTTTTGTTTCTGCAGCTATTTTGCTGTTGACCTTGCTATTGGTTTGCTATCGGGTTGTGACATTATGTCTGTGGTAGCCCTGGCATAGCGACTTCCCAGCAAAGCAAGGATCATACGGTTGCCCTGTAATTTAGACAATTTAAATATTGTCAGCAAACTGTCAATTGCACACCTCCCCAGCTAATCTCATTTGCTGCTAACCGGAATCACGGCAGAGGAAGATAATGGATTGGAGTCCGGGAAACGAAGTTGAAATAGAACCTGAATGTTTTCATCTAGTAAAGATGGATGTTGTTAGATTGTTGAGAGGAAGTGAAGGTTAAGCCTTTTCCTTTTTGGGGGGGACACACCCTCAGTTATGTGGGAGTGTGGCTTCCATCAACCTTGAAATTATACTTGTTTAGAGCATGGAAACTGTAATTGATAAACCGCAGCTGTAAGTACCAGTAGCTAGCTACTGTTGGATTAACATAATTTGAAAAATGTGAATAGTCATTGACGGAGTTCACCTTGCCCTTTTGTTGGCTTTCTAACAATGTCACGCCCAGAGTGATTGCTCATTTATCCCAGATTGTGTGTGCTAGAGGACTTGGATTCTATGCCCTTGTTCCAGGGAATTTATTTCAGCGACAGATAGAAACACGTATTTCCTTAAATCTGACAAGCATTTGGAGAGCTGGTGTCAGTACACACATCAGTCCTTGTCGCATGGGTAAACAAGATTAGAATTTTTATTTATTATTATTTTAAACCCTCCTGCCAGACATTTTAGTTGTATGAGAGAGAGAGTGTGTGTTTGTGTGTTGTGTATTTTCTGTCTTATTTTATCTCTCTGGGATATAAGTCCCACCTTTGACAGATTTATCATCTTTCCCCCTTCTTTTCTTTTTCACCATTTGGGCCTGTTCGTACCATCCTGGATTGCATCTATCAACATACAAATCCTTGAGTAAAAAAGAGAAAAAGACAGTGAAAACAAGGCTACTTTCCCCCCCACTTTCGGGTCACAGGGTCTGTGTTCCTCGCATGATAATTGCAGCCTCCTTCCATAAATGTGTGAAAACGCTGCCATCCGGCGCCATGTGATCAATCAGCATGGATCGCTGTCCTTAATTACTTCAGGCTTTAATTGCTTTAATTGACTCAACCAAATATCTAGTGGAGGCAAAGCTGAGAAGCAAATCTGCATGCTTGATGGCAGCTGGATCACACCTCTAACTTACTTGATGAATCTTGCCTACCGTTCATACGGTTTAAATGCATGCTTCCTAATCAGGGAACGAAACTGAAGTTTGTTAAGCTTCCTACCAAAAAAGTGGGGTGGAGGGAGAGACAAACAGCTGAGGCTTCCCAAAATGTGACATCAGGGATCCTCAGATCTGGAGGCCAAACAGGGAACCAGGATTCCCTGACTGGTCCTTAGGCCACACACACCCCTGAGCCACACTGCGCATCCAGATGGGCTTTGCAACCTTCCTGAGTGTTTTCGCCTGGCCTTGAGCTCTGATCATGCTTCTTGCTTGCATGGAGGGAGGACAGAGTGGGGTGTGGAGAAGCTATCCTACTGTACAAATGTAAAATCCGCATCTCATTTTCCGCCCTCTTCTGCCTCTGTTCCCACCCACTATTAGTATGTTGCTCTCAGAAGGGAATCAGAGAATTATTGAATTGGAGAGTTGGAAGTGACTCTGAGGATCATCTAGTCCAAACACCTGCAGTACAGAAATATGTAGGGGCGTAGGAAGATAGGGGTGGTGGGGGCGGGCCTCCCCAAGCGGCGCGATCCCAGGGGTGCCATTGCGGCTGCCCACCCCACCCCCAAAACGTGCGCCCCACCCCTGCACACGGCACGCCCCGTCCCCAAAACGCACGACATGCCCCCAAAACACACGGCACGGCACGCCCCTAAAATGTGCGCCCCGCACCTGCACACGGCGCACTCCGCCCCCAAAACGTGCCCCGCCCCTGCCCCCAGAATGCATGCCACGTCCCTGGGGGCAGCGCGCCTGCTCTCCGCCCCCGGTGGTGGAGCATGAAGCTCCACCGCTGGGAATATGCAGCAGTCCTATACAGGGATCGAACCTGCAACCTTGGCGTTACCAGCACCGCACTAACCAGCTGAGCTATCGAGGCTGCAATGTGGCCCTTGAGCTGAGAAAGGGTCCCCACCTCTGTGTTTATGAATTGGTTAGCAGAGATGCAGTGCTGATAGGAAGCAACTCCAATGAAAAGTAAGATGGGTATGAAGGCATTCACTTCAAAATAAGCCAAGGATGTACAAAAGCTCCCCAAGAGAGGTGAGCGTCCATGAGAGGTGGTAGAGCACAAAGATGACCTATAAGACAATGGCTGAGAAGGAGAGCACTACCCCTTTGTATGTGTGCTGGTCCAAGGGTCAGTCCGAAGTCTCGAGAGTCCATGAGAGGTCAGTCCAATGAAGCTGAGGCAGGGAGCAGGGCAGGAAACTAGGCGAGGTCAGGAGCAGGAACACAGGCAGGAATCCAAGGCAGGGCAGAAGCAGGGAGACAAGCAGGAACCTTGGGCAGGTCAGGAACTGGAGCACAGGCAGGATCTGGCAATCAGCAATGTTGCTCCCGCAACCTGGGGCGGGGTCTGACCGCCTTCTATCTCTGCCGAGGTAATGGCCAGTCCTGATCCCCCGATGACTCACCATCCTGCCTTGCCTGAATGCGAGCACTCCTCCTGCGCGTAGTTAGGTCTCTCCTCCTCAGCCCTGAGCCTCTGTAGCTCAGGAGACCCCGGAGGGTTACTGGACCCAGGAGCCGCCTCAGCTCCAGCCAGCAGTGGGCCAGCTGCTGGTGACAAGGTCTCTCCTGCACCTGGAACCAAGGCAGGCTCAGGCCCCAGATTTGGCTCAGCTGATGTTGGTTGCAGGAGACTGAGGCTCCTCAGGAGCAGATCCCGATCTCAGTTCAGCCGACATCCCAGGCTCCGAGTCTGACCCTGAGTCCCAGTATGATTGTATGTATCAATTTGTATTTCTTTCTTCTTCTTTTAAGTATTGTAAGCTGCTCAGGGAACTCTAAGTTATGGGGCAGCAGACAGATGTCATACATAAATAAACAGATGGTGTCTTGGCTCCATGACATCCATGTCACTCCTAGTGGTGCAGCAGTAAAACTGCCAGCACATTTGCAGAGATAATCAGGGTACAGTATGGTTTCAAATTGGATGGGGGGCTGAGTGTTGAGGTTCTTGCATTGCAGGGGGTTGGACTAGATGACCCTTAAGGTTCCTTCCAACTTTACAATTTTATGATTCTATTGATCCAGAGTTTATGAAATAAGATGTCAGGAAAACTAAAGGTGGGTAGTGAGAGGTGTGCTAAGAGGCCTCTTGTTCCTATTAGCTGTTCATCTCCTTAAGGAACCTTCCTTCACTTATTCAGGGATGTGACTCACAAGTGGAGTGCAGAACTATTGAAAACCTGACTTTAAATATAGAATGATTATGTATGATCCTGGAAATATACCAGGGTATGTAACTGTTTTTTGGGGGAAATAAAATAAATTACTATCAAGGGTGGAATTGTTGTGTGCTCAGAACAATATCAATCTGTGCAACAGGTCTATTTAGGCAGAGTTAGGTAGTCAAGAATTCTAAATTTTATAAAGGATCCCCCTATTTATTGGGGGATGCTAAGTTGAGAACTGATCATCATCACCCTATACTTGTTTAGTCCTGTCCTGTATTATGTTCCTTGATCATGCTAATACATGGCACACAAAAAAGTGATAATTTAGGGATCCAAATAAAGGCATACTTTGTCACCATCCTGTGTGAAAATGGTGAAAGCATTTACTGGCCTGGGATCCATGCCATTGTTTTATTTTAATACTTGGTACTCATTCTTCCTTGTGTATAAAATTAGCTTCACAATAGAATTGGAAAGTCTGGCTGCCCTCTTTGTGGTTAGGGGTAATTATACAGTCAACTCTCACTAGATGGAACTTGACTTAGTTGTATTTGCTGGAGTCAGGCATTCCCTGTGTCAGCTCTATTCTTGCTGGAGAGAGACAATAAAGTTTTTGTCTGCTTTCTGACTAGTTTGCCTCTAAGCTTTCCATGATATCCTCAATGCTTAAAAGAAATGTACTAATGTACGCTCCTGCCTAGAAGCTGCATTTTCTAACTTGGAAGATACACTTGTACGTATGCACAAAATCGCCACCACCACCATGATCCAGACATTTAGCTAGACTTACACAAATTGTCTTTTCTCCAAATTCCACAAATGTCTCACCTGATCACGGTGCTCCCAATAATACGGGCAAAACTTGGGATGGCAGCTTTGGGATGTGTGGAATTCCTGTGAGGAGCTTCACTCCTTTTCTCAAAACCTTATCAACATTCCTCCAATGTTTTGACGGATGACCCTTCCTCCAAATTCAATTCATATTTCACAGCAAGCAGAATTTCATTGGTGAATCTATTATCAACCTCACACACTTGGGAATAGAGAGTCATGATGCAGAGGTGACCAGAAGAAGAAAAAATACACTCATGGCTACTTCACTTTGTACTTGACACTTCAAGCAAGTTCTGGCACTGAGCTTTGGCTCGGGTTAAAAATGAAAAAACCCTGTTCCATTCAGGGCCAATTTATTTTTAAAATAAGTTTATTGAAAGTTCTTTTAACATATTAAACACGAAAATTCGAACTCATAAAAAAAAATACAAAACAGAAAACAGACAGGGATAAAGAGAATAGATAAGGAATAACTAAAAAGACTTTTTATCACATTTATGTCATGCATATCATATCATTTATCCACACATAGAAAGGCAGACTCCCGCAGCTCTCACCTGGCCGCCTACCTCTTCTCCCAGTGCTTTTTTCATGCATGTCCCCATAGTTTATAATAATTATATATATATATATATATATATATATATATATATATATATATATATATATAAAATTATTATTATTTATACCCCACCCATCTGGCTGGGTTTCCCCAGCCACTCTGGGCGGTTTACAACAGAAAAATAGAATAAAATAATCGATTAAACATTAAAAGACTCCCTGAACAGGGCTGCCTTCAGATGTTTAACGTGCTACTTCCTAAAAAATATGGACTTGGTTTAAAAGAAACATTTCCCTCACAAAATAACCTGCTGTATAACCTACATTAAATAAATGGAGTAGAAATGCTAATCCAAAGCATATATATATGTATGTATTTGGTAGAATAATAGTTTAAAATAATAATAAAAATTCCCTCACAAAATAACCTGGTATGTATAAATTAAGGGAAATGGGTAGAAATGTTAATCCACACTCCTATTGTGGGGTTGTTCCTATTTTGGTGGATAATTGGAGTTCTTGTTTTATATAGAGGGGAAAAAACTTAAGGAGGAATGACTAGAGGGTTAGGTAAGTGAAACTTTGATTGACTGAACAAGTGCTTATGCCATGCATAGAGATATGACAAAAGGACACTCTAAGATGGCCTTTACCAACAGGTTCCTAGAGCTAGTAGTCGACTCAGGGACTGGCTCATCAGGCCTCAGCCCCTAAAAATAGGTGCCAAGTGCCATGTTCTGCATGCAGGGCTAAAATAAAAGCAGCTGTCTCAATCCACTCGCTTGAGAGAAGGGAGAGGTGCGTGTTTCAGTGGAGCTGGTCTCCACTAGACTCTGTATTCAGGGGACTGGGAACTTTGTCTCGCAAAGAAAACCAAGCAAAAACAAGCCTGTGTGGAGAGGACTATAAAGATTTTTTCCAGTGACAAAGAGGCTGCGGTTCTCTCACAGAGTTCTGAACATTAGGAAAGGTAAGTGGGTTGGGTATTATTCTCTCTGAGTGGGGAGCAAGACATTCCTGTGTGAGCGGTGAACAGAAACGGCTTCCCTCTCAAGGCATGGATTTTACGCGGAGATTTTAGGCTGCTGTAGATACAGCATGGCATTCATTGATACAGGGCTGAGAGGGAGTGGCATTTAAATGTTATTTTAGAATCAACAACAACAACAAAATGGCCAGTGTACTCACACCGCTGTGTCAACCCGTGGCAGTTACTGGCCTTGCTTTGTTAGTTTGTGCTTGACTTCTAGCTGAGCTGTTGTGGCCTGAGCAGGTTTGTGCACGCAAACGCCACACACACACACACACACACACACACTGAACCACATGGATATATTTTCAGCACCTAATCATAATGATTGCAGCTGGAGATCAATCCTCAAACTGCAGCACAGAGTGCGTTCAAGATTGCACTCCCAATTCCACTTCGTTGGAAGTAAACCTTGGTTTCACCTGAACAAACCCCATTGAAGTTAATAGCACCCGCTGCATGAAAATCTCTCTCTCTCTCTCTCTCATTCCTGAGTGCATCAGCATTTTTTAATTAAAACAGCAATCGTCATTTTCATAGCAGCTCAAGTACACCAGAACGTAATATTTAGCACAGCCTTCCCAAACCTGATGCAGTCCACGTGTTTTGAAGCACAATTCTCTGACCTTTGCTGTCTGGGGCTGACAGGAGGGGACGTCCAAAGCATCTGGAGGGCACAAAGGTTTTGTTGTAAAGAGATAGCACACCAGCTAAAGGTAGCATTTATGACACTGTGCAAATGTAGGATAAGTGAGAACTGAAATTGCCATGGATGTTTAAAATCACCGGGTGGAATTCAATGCAAGAGGAATTCAGTGTGGTGGGAAACGGGGTCCTCCCCTTGTGCTCCCCTGAGCCTGTTCTTGGGGTCTCCCTAATGCCCGGAGCAGATTTAAGGGTTGTGGGGGTATGCAGGAGGGTGAGGGGGAGTTTCTTGTTGTGTGAGCGGACCTCACTTCATGCATTCAACAACTTAAGGCAAGAACACAGAAGGGGGCCTAGAGGCAAAACTGGTAATAAAAAATAAGAAACACAGATCATTTAAACAGCTTATCAGGGCTGGCTCTAGGTAAGGTTCTGGTGGCGCAGGACGCTGCGCGGCAAAGCTGCGCGAAAACCGGGCAGGACGCTGCGAGGGCGGGGGCGCCGGAGCGATCTCCGCGCCTCAGTGCCAGGGCGTCCGACCTGCTCCAGACTGTCCTGCAGTTTATCTTTTTTGCTTGCTTTTGAATAGTGTGTATGATGTGTGAAAAGTTTTGAACAGATCTTAGAAACTAGCACTGAAACTAGCAGAAGTTTTATACAGCACTGAGTACAATAACTTTTCAAATGGCATGTGGTTTGTGTTAATTTGTTTCTGGTTACATTGTCACGACAGTAATTATTGCACTGGTATATTCTCTTGTTGTTTATTTCTTTGGAAAGATGGGATAGTAATATTCCCAAGTATTTCATGCTAGGTAGGTGCTTTGTTTTTGGTTCTTTTGCCTCCTAATTATTCAATGGTAACCTAATATGATAAGGTATTAGATTACACATGACTTGTTCCTTCAATGAGATCACCGCCCCTAATTGTGCCATGTTCACTAATAAGTTCACAAGGTATTCAGCAATCATCGAACAGCCTACCCCATTACTCCAGCATGTATTTAAGGACCATTACCAAGCTGCAATCTTTATAAAAATAGACATGCTGAAAATAAAGAGGCATGTCCCTCTATCGCTAATATAAACCAACAGCTTAGTGCTTTACAATTAGCACTGTGGTGAAGATCTAGGGATTCTGACTGAAATGTTTGTGGTATTAATAGGCATTGGGTTGCTTTTCTCTACCTCCCTTACCCCCAAGAGCATTCCACTTGGACTTCAAAGTTTAATTAAACCTGAAGTTATTGCTTGTTGAACCTAGCACTCAACACAACTTCCCAACAGAATTATCCGTTTTGCATTCCAAAATCATATCTACGCTGACTTCAGCATATGGCGTTAGTATGCTCACACACACACAGCCAGCTCAGCCCAAAATGGCACAGTCAACATGCAATGACTGCGGAAAAATGGTTGCACAGCTGTGCAATTAGACCTTTTTTTCATCATAAGCATAGCTCGAGACAACTGATCTAACCATTTTTCTACTTATTGATACTTTGCACTGATATTCTGGCGTGAAACTGAATTTTTCAAACCAGGATCATGTAAATAAACAGGAAGGCAAAGTATTGGTTGTGGTAGGATAACCTTCAGCAGGGGAGAGAATTCCTTGCACCAGCACTTTCAAAGTGCTTTCTCTCCCTGCTGGAGTGGGGAGTGGCCTAGCCTTCTCTATTTCAGCAGGGAGGGATTCTGAGAGCAGACCCTCAAGGTGTCCCTATTTTCCAGGGACAATCCTGGATTTACAGAAGCCATCCTGGTTTCTGATTTGATCCTGGAATGTCCTGCTTTTCCTTAGAACGTCCTTATTTTCATCGGAGAAATGTTGGAGGGTATGGAGCTATGTGACACCCCCCCCCAAGCCAAGGAGCTAAGTAAGCAGCCCTGTAACAGGAAAGTTTTTTAATGCTTACTTTTAAAAAATGTTTTTATATATGCTGGAAGCTGCCCAGAGTCACTGGGGCAACCCAGTCAGATGGGTGGGGTATAAATACTCTTGTTGTTGTTGTTGTTGTTGTTGAATAATAATAATAATTATAGATGTCCCTATTTTCATTGGAGAAATGTTGGAGGGTATGTGAGAGTAAGGATTGCACTCTCCTCATTATTTAAGTGTGTGTGAGGGAGAATCTCTCTGTGTGTGTGTGTGTGTGAGAGAGAGAGGGGGGGAGAGAGAGAGAGACTATGTGCACATGAATGAATATGTGCAGGGCACACCTACCACAAGCTTCTAACATTAAGTTGCACACTTCTGCTCTGATAGTTGTTTCACATGCCTCAATATCTTTCAAGTTATGTCCCCACATTGTCTAGTAGGCGCTTATCTCATTGCCAACACCATCCCCATCTCCAGCCCCCCAAAATTTAGCATTGTTGACCATCCACGTTATATCTGAGGTTCATCTTTACTTCTGAACGTCTAAGCCCAGCTGAGGTCCTAACCAGCTTCAAGACTGCTGCCTCCAGATTGCACTGAAGATACAGATTCAAGTTCATCCCGGGTCAGATTATTTTGGGCTGCGAGTCTATCTGCAGCTTTCAGTTTAATCAAGCAGTGCTTGGCATCATTCAATGTCTGACATTCAAACAAGTTATGTTGTTTTCTTCGCTCCTTATCACTTAAACACTTAATGTCATATTAGACAGGGATGAAAAGGTATGTGTACTTTGGAGGATGCTAAAATTAGACGAACAAGTAGTTTCTGAGTATTTTGAATAGATCCAGGAAAGGGACAAACAGGAAAACAGTTTCCAATGTAGTGCTGAGAAACTGCAAGGATTTCACTTTTGAAGCAGGACTTTCCTCTTCCTTCCTCTGTGCACTACCTAAATCTGTTCTAGGTCTTCCCGTAAACTTCCAGAGCAGATGGGGCATGTGCAAGCGGAGGACAGCAGGCGTCCTGTTGCACAAACACAAATCCTTACACTGGCAGGATGGTTACTCGGTGCTACATTACATACAAACCTTGCTTTAGTACTTAATAGTGGGGGGGGGAGAGAGAGAGAGACCTGTGAATTGGGAAAGCTCCCATTGCTTTTCTGCAGTGAGCTGTGAGAATGCACAATAACTACAGGGTCAAAGGGTCGCAGCTATGATAATCTCAACCCATACATCAGGGGTGGGCAATGTGTGGCTCTGGGCCTGTATGCATAAGCCCTCTGCGAACTATCAGTTTGTGATGAAAGGCTCTGTTGCAAAAAAAATAAATCAGTACACTGTCCCAACATAGGCTTGGCTGCAGGGTACACATTCCTAAGGCATGGCAGAGCTTTACAATATATGGCCAGGGCTGATTTCCTGAGTGCTCACTGGAAGGACAGATTGTGAAGCTGAGGCTCCAATACTTTGGCCACCTCATGAGAAGAGAAGACTCCCTGGAAAAGACCCTGATGTTGGGAAAGATTGAGGGCACTAGGAGAAGGGGACGACAGAGGACGAGATGGTTGGACAGTGTTCTCGAAGCTAAGAACATGAGTTTGACCAAACTGCGGGAGGCAGTGCAAGACAGGAGTGCCTGGTGTGCTCTGGTCCATGGGGTCACGAAGAGTCGGACACGACTAAACGACTAAACAACAACAACAACAACAACAACAACAACAACAACAACAAACTTATATGTTGTTGCAACATTTGACATGCCCCATAGTCTTGGAACTAGGCAAGCAAATGGGAATTCCTATGAGTACAAAAAGTTTGCATGGTCTATTCCTGCTGGTGCAGCCATCTCTGCATCCTTGGAGATAGAGATGGAGGCAACAGGGGACAGCTTGAATCCAGATCTGTCCTTAGATGCCTCCTCCCTGAAACACAGGGAGACACCAAGGCCACCACACTTACGTTATGCTAGTGGTATCTGATGGCCCAGAGGTGGGTCACTCATCTGCTTAGCCCTGTCCCCAAATCCAATTCTCTGCTTCCCAAGCCATAAGGGCCCTCCCAGCATTCCTCTAGGGCTTTCCTCTGCACCAGGCTCCTCCAGCTCCCCAATCTCCTCCCACACCTGCTGCTCATCTGACCACTCTCTCCATGGTGTCTCCATGTCTCTTGACATGGACCAATTCATGTGACAAGAAGCCAGTGCTTTAGATACTCAAATGCCAATCTGCAGAGAGCTCTAATTGTTGTTATTTGAATTGTGCTATAAAGCAGCCCAAAAGACAGTTGGTTGGTTTTAGAACAACAATCTGTTTTCTTTCCAGACCGTTGAGGTCAACTTGTCTAGTGACTGCATTTGTATTTAGGGTTTCCAGACTCAATAGAGGACAGGACTTCTGTGCCTTTAATTGCCCTGCTCTCTTTTGAGTCTGGAAACCTTAAAGAGAAACCAGCAGACCCTTTGCTTGGAAATTAAACAAAGGGTCTCCTGGTTTCTCTTTAAGGTTTCCAGACTCAAAAGAGAGCAGGGCACTTTAAGGCACAGAAGCCCTGTCCTCTATTGAGTCTGGCAACCCTATTTGTATTTTGTATTCTTTCTTTTTTTTAAAAAAAAAGTAAATACCACAAACAAACATAAAAACCATATTCAAGACATATATAAATGTCACAAACAAAAGTTTTCAAAATCTAAGTAGAGAAATCGCACCAACCTTACATATATTATATTATTACCCCCCCCCCCCAAAATGGCTGTATTTTGAGCTAATTGATGTTTCCAGATTTGTCAAAGGCAGCCTTGCATACAACACTTTGCAGTACTCTAACAGGGATGTTAGTTTAAGGGTGCAAGTACTCATTCCCAATTTTACTATGCCATTTGGTGGTCGTGAATTGCGAAGACATGTCTTCAGTAGGGGTGGTGGTGTGGGGGATATTTAAAGGCCAACAAATTTTTATTTTTATTTTAAAAGGCAGTGTATGATAAACTCATTAAAGCACCATAAAGCTATAAAACACAGAACAAACGACTAGCATTGAATCAAATTAATTCCCTAAAAATGCTTGGAGAAACAAAAATGTTTCTCAGTAGCTGATGAAATATCAGAATTAACAGTGCCTGCTGGAATTTAATAGGAAGAGTGTTCCAAATTGCTGGTGCCAGTTTGCTGAAAGCCTTGGCTTGCATGGAAAACAAAAGATCATAAAATAAGTGTGAGACAGAGGACTTCTCCAGGTGATCACAGCAATCTGGCCTATGTATAAGAGACAAGGTTGTCCTTCAGGTAACCGGGTCCTGGGGTGTTTTAAGGGCTTTTATGCACTTTCGGTAATACCTTGAATACTTTAGGTACATACTTTGTGATAAAAGCAAAGATGGCAGCTATCTCCTTTTCCTCATTAAAAAAAACAACAACGGTTGAAAAATGTACTTTGGATGCCACCTGTAGTGACATTATTCCAGGTGTTTTACTATAATATGTTTATTAATTTTCAAAAACACATCTGCAAAAAGTCAACAAGGTGCACAAATCAATCAAAGGAAGAAAAACAACAACCATAGTTGTAACCATAACTGTAACTGGTTTAGATATTCATCTTCACTGAGAGCCAGTGTGGTGTAGTGGTTAAGAGCGGTAGACTCGTAATCTGGGGAACTGGGTTCGTTTCTCCGCTCCTCCACATGCAGCTGCTGGGTGACCTTGGGCTAGTCACACTTCTCTGAAGCCTCTCAGCCCCACTCACCTCACAGAGTGTTTGTTGTGGGGGAGGAGGGGAAAGGAGATTGTTAGCCGCTTTGAGACTCCTTCGGGTAGTGATAAAGCAGGATATCAAATCCAAACTCCTCCTCCTCCTCTTCTTCTTCTTCTTCATCTTCATCTTCACAGTTGTTGTGTTGTTTGCTCGCGGCTGTAGTCAGCATACACATCCACCCAGATGAAGCTATCTGAAAAATTTACTCCCCACCCTTGAAATTGCCTCCGAATTCAGAGGTTCGAAATCTTTTGCACACACATACAGTCATGCTCACACACATTGGAAAAGTTTATTTTTTGCAAACCTTTGGCCCACTTTTGATTGATTGATTGAGCAAAATATCATTTCACTGAAAAGTCTCTAAGTAGTTTGCATAAAATGGTATAAAATATCCATGAAAGATTTCAATAAAAACAATATATATATATATAAATGAAACCAATGGTTTTAAAAATGTACAAAATAAATTTTAAAAGACATTTCTAGGTAGGCTAGTTGTTACCAGAGTGTGACAGGCTATCTCTGTCCAAAGAGCTAAAGTTGCTACAGATTACAAAATACTGTGGCTTTAGGGTCATCTGGGGTCACGACAACCTGATATATAATTGGGGGAAGTTAGAAATGTTAGCTTTGAATATGGTATGGAAACACAAAGTGCCCTATGGCATTCATTTACTTCCCTGCTGATCCAGGCAGATGGAACAGATCACTCTGTATCCATTCTTTGTTTTGTTCTGCACAAGTTTTAAAAATAGTTGTGTTAAGGGGGGAAATATGACCTTATGAATAATGAAAGCTGAAAATAAGTGATGTGGTTTTTTTCACCCTGGGTATGTGCTATAAGCTGTTCAGCATCCATGTTATATGAGTCCTTCCCTCTCTCACACACACCCCAACTTTAGAAGCATATCATTTCCCACAGAGCATGTTTGAAATATCTCCCTCGACTCACTGGATTTGTCCAAGAAAGTCGTAATTGCCTTGTCTGTCCCAAATTGAGATGTGTCAATTTACTTAAAATGATTTTTAAAAAGACAAACATTTGGTTTGAGCTGATAATCTGACCTGTCATAAAACTGATCCTAAAATGGTTTATTCTGGGAGATTGCTGTGCTAGTTGTGGATCAAATGCCACCAGACTGAGAGCCTTCCTCACATTCTGTCTGCCTGTGAGTTGTGCTGCTCTAAAATTGTTGGTTGCACATTTAAATGCGTGGGACCTCACGGGGATCCTAGTTTTAAATAGAAAGGTTGTGCTTGAAGAGAAGCTTAACTGATGACGAAGAAGGCGCCTGAATTTAATCATCGGGGAATTTTGTCTTTTTGTTTGCCCGCTACGTGAAACTTTTGCCCCATGATACTTTTTGAGGATACACAAGCAAACCTGTGCGTGTACAAGAGAGAACAAAATCAGAAAGACTAAGGCCTGGTCCTGGATAGGGGCTACAGGTACACACAGGTCCCTCTCACATGAATAAACTGATTGAAACAGTCCCTCACACAAGAACAGGGCCGGCCCTAAGGCAAGGCTGCAGCGTCCGTGGAAGCCGCGCTGCGCCCACCAGACTGCCGCACGTTCGGAAACGGGGGCGCGCGGGCGGGAGGGATAGTTCGCACCATGGCGCCAGGGCACCAGCTACGCTTAAGACGGCCCTGCATAAGAACTTAACAAAAACTTACACAAAGGCCACCTGTCCTACACCATTCCTTAAGTTTGCTCACATGCAGAGTGTTTTTTACCTTTCCCTCTACTACATGGTCTCTCCTCTCTCTAGTTCCTGTCATGTGTTTATTATGTGAAGGAGGGTCTGTCACTGGAAAGGTCAGCACTGGACTATGGCACCAACCAGTCCCCAGCATTGTGCAACTCCCCATCTCCCAATGCCCACATATTGAGCATGGCTTTCTGAGCTGAGGAGGCCAGCCTGCAGAGACTTCTAGTGGACCTGGAAGCAAGCACAATCAGGCCTCCAGATCCCATGGAAGGCCTACTCTCAGTGCTATTTTCTAGAAAAAGTGGTGCCAGAACTAACCATGAGCACCACCCTCATTCTCTTAGAATGGCAATGGCGCCACCTGTGAGGTGCCGGAACTGAGTTCTGGCTGGAAAAAAAAGCCCTGCCTACACTGCCCCTTTCAATCCTTGTGTGATTAGGACATGAAGCAGGCTTTTCTGTTGGCTTCCCTTGCCGCCTGCTCCTCCCTGGTTGTACGTACATATGTATGTATATATGCAGGTTTGATGCGACAGCTGCATATTCCTGCATTGCAGGGGGTTGGACAAGATCAGGCATATGCAAACTTGGCCCTCCAGATGTTTTTGAGACTACAATTCCCATCATCCCTGACCACTGGTCCTGCTGTGGTCCCAAAACATCTGGAGGGTCGAGTTTGCCTATGCCTGGACTAGAGGATCCTCAGGGTCTCTTCCAACTCTAAGATTCTATGTATAAATGCATAAACATATCCTTTGTATTACCAGGGATGGGCATATCTGTCAATTTCTGCTTCTTTCAGTCCCCCACTTTCCCACTCTGTAAAAACTGACGTTTCTGCATCAGTTTCCTCTTTTTATTTTAAGTACTCATGAAAATTAATTGTGAAACTCAGCTACATTAGTAAAGAAAAAGCGTTTTATATTCGTTACAACACTGTGACACCAGGTGGCACTGTGGAGGTCCGTCTTCCACCAACATGATTTCCCACTTTGAGGTTTACAATGCTTTTTTGCAAAATAAAAAAATTCCTTCAGTAGCACCTTAAAGACCAACTAAGTTTTTATTTTGGTATGAGCTTTTGTGTGCATGCACACGAAAGCTCATACCAAAATAAAAACTTAGTTGGTCTTTAAGGTGCTACTGAAGGAATTTTTTTATTTTGCTTCGACTCAGACCAACACGGCTACCTACCTGTAACTAATGCTTTTTTGGTGTGTCTAGATCCAGCCAGGATTTTGGAGTGAATGTACCCGTGCTTGTACGCATTTTTGCCTATTATATACATTTTTGCAAAGCAATTTCCTTAATATAACATATTTTTTGTTATGCTATGGTTGCTAACATATGCATTTTTATGCACACTTTGCCTCAGCATGTGCATTTGTGTAACATTACTCGACTGGAGAAGTGCCTTGCAAAATTCATGAGTTTCAAAGGACAGTAGTGTTTTGGTTTATGTATTATTATTATTATTATTTTGAAGGTGCAAAGTAGAGAGGTTCACCTTTAACCGCGAACTCATTTCTTCCCTTATCTCTATGCATCATGTACATAATTAAATTATGGAGGTGAAGGTGAAAACTCGGTGAGAGAATATGCACTCCCTGCCCAAGGTTCATTTGCTCAGTGTTATTTTCCACTGACTTCCATGGGCAGATGGCAGACTAAGGCCACTGTGTCCAAGGCTGAGTTTTCTAATCTCACAACCACATGAGCAAATGTAAAGTCTGTTGCGATTTGGCCACCGTCAAGAAGAAATCTTTATGTTTAGTGGGGTGGGGTAAAGTTCTCAGACACAAATAAATATTGCCTTTCACTGTGCTGCAATAATGGAAACATTCAACTTCTGGCAGGGAACGGAATTGGCACAAAGCCCAATAGGTACGTGTTTTGCTTGCCATACAAACAGTTTTGTAGTTTTAATCTTCACTTGCTCATGTGGCACCTTTCGGAGGATTTTTGGCAGTAAGTTTGATTGTGTTATAGGAGGTTCAGAGGTTCAAAGCAGCCTTCTATTTTTAATCCACCAGGGGAGTTTGATTCCCATTCTTTCATGCCTTATAAGTGCTGCAAAGATAATTACTTAAGTGATATTCCCGGCACATGTTTTCTGCTCTGGCTTTAAAGAGGTGAAGCAGAGCACACCTTATATGATACAAACTGCTATCAAAGCACAGCAACATACCCTCCAAGTGTCCCTATTTTCCAGGGACAGTCCTGGAATTACCAAAAGCCATCCTGGCTCCTGATTTGATCCTGGAATTTCCCTAATCTCTACTGCCACTGCTGCCACCGAACTCAGGCAGAAGGATGAGCAACTGCTTGTCTCAAGCAGGGGCAGCAGGGGCAAAGGCAACTGCAATGGGACATCCCATGGCCTTTCCATGGCTGCCACTGTTGGCCTCCACCTTTGGGCTGCTTGTAGCAGAGAACAGGTGAAGAGGAGAGGCTGCTACCACCAGGACCCAACCCAATGGCTCTGAGGAATGGGCAGAGGCCACCTTGGGTGGGAAGGAAGGGGGAGTGAAGTGCAAGGAGTCTTGATTTCTTTAAGAAGTGCTTTGTGTATCCACATCTAATCTGGCCCCTTTCTGAAACTTACTTATTGCTTTTTGTTCAGTAAATCTACCAAAGAATGAAGTAGATTGAGGGGCTTTTCCCTGGACAGTGGAGGGTGTGTGTGCTGTGTCGGATCTGTGTCGCAGTGGTGGAAATGCTCTGTGGCAGCTGAAGGGCCAAAAATGGGGGGTCAAGGAGGGTCAGTTGTGGGGGGTGAGAAATGTCCCTCTTTTCATCTGAGGAATGTTGGGAGGTATGCAACACACATGTGCATGTGATTACTCTCAATAGTTTAGGTCAGGCATAGGCAAACTTGGCTCTGCATATGTTTTGGGACTACAACTCCCATCATCCCTAGCTAACAGGACCAGCGGTCAGGGATGATGGGAATTGTAGTCTGAAAACATCTGGAGGGTCAAGTTTGCATATGCCTGGTTTAGGTTAACCCAGGCATAGGCAACCTTGGCTCTCCAGATGTTTTGGAACTACAACTCCCATGATCCCTAGCTAACAGGGCCAGTGGCCAGAGATCATGGGAGTTCCAAAACATCTGGAGAGCCAAGGTTGCCTATGGCTGGGTTAACCTAAGGTTACCGGATTTTTTTTCCCAAGGAATCCGGGGACACTTTTCAACTTCAATGGATTTTGTATGGGGGCTGATTTGTACATCTGGGGACTGTCCCCAGGAAATGGGGACATCTGGTAACCTTAGGTTAACCGTAGTTCATTGTTGTAGCATATATCATCCATGAGCCCCCTCCCTTAAATGAAACCTGTTTAGGATGGAGGTAATGGAGAATTTAGTTGCAGCAGTATATATGGAGCACAAGATCTTTGCTCTTGAAGTTGGCTCCCAAAGTTATTTTAAGTGCAGCTCAGCTGTACCTCTTCCAGACAGAATAAGCCGCATGCATTTGTTCACTTGTGCATTTATCACACTTAGAAAGATTGCACATTTAAAACTGCTCATTGACTAGGGCAAAGACTATATAATTAAAAGAAAAGGGAAACTGGAAAGAATACAGGAGGGCAGGGGTAAGAGGTAACCTTAGCTGCTCTCAGGTTTATCTGCCATCATGAAGAGGGAGAATATAGATTTCCCTGCACAGGAAAGGTAATTTTTGTGAGGGCAAAAACCAATCAACTCCTTCCTAATCCTTATCTTTCCTTGAACATGCTTGTCAAGGGCAGCCTGTTCAGAATGGAAAAGCTGCCATAAAGCCCTGCCATTTGAAACAACTGTTGCATTGCCATGCAAAGGCCATTGCAAATGGGACTCATCTGCAGATATAATGATGGAGTTTGGTTGGTTCTCATGGGATGGATGTTGGCAGTGAAGCTCTCATGAACCTCAAAGATGTGGCCACAGTCGAACATGGTTTCTGTCTCTTTAAGTTATCTGAAACAGGCATAGGCGATTTCCGGTCCTCCAGATGTTTTGAGACTACAATTTCCATAATCCCTGACCACTGGTCTTGTTAGCTAGGGATGGTGGGAATTGTAGTTCCAAAACATCTGGAGGGCCGGAGTTTGCCTATGCCTGGGTTAAGCGTTTAGCAAGAGCAAGGGCCTTCCCACCTCCACCACCCGCCATCACCATGTGATGTCAGAAACTGCACTTTGCATCTTCCAACTTCCTTGGGGTTCTTAAAAGGACAAAAGCTGTTCCTCTGTCAGAAAGCAAAAATTGGCTTCCCTCTAAGATGTCAGTTATCAGCTCTGCCCCAAGAATTGACAAGCTTCTCACAAACGTGCCCCCCACCCTCCTCAAACGGTTTGGTCTCAGCTGACAAACATGATAGCTTTGCAAGTAGTCTCAGGTGTCCTTGCAGGGACATTTGTACAGAATGTCAGGTTTGCATTCATTAACTTAAAAAAAAAATGTGATTCCGGTGCTTTAAAAAAATGTTGTGGCACTGGGAAATAATTTCAGAGTGAGTCAGGCAGATTTTGAGAACCGCAAGGCTGTCAGAAATGGAGCGGTGACATTTCAATAGCAAGGAATAAGACACACGCTCTCTGCTTTTTACTCCTCTGTCTCGCTCTCTTGCTCCCCCTCTCCTTCCATTTGAATTAAACTGTACACTTCTAGGCTGTCGCATACCTTATAGGTTGGGTTACCCATGAGGTTGAATATTTCAGTATGTCCCACTTTATGTGCAATTTGAGTGCACCCACCTCTATAAACCCTTTCCCAGCAGTTCTTCTGTCAGATTCTGTTACTTCTCTAGGCTTAATTTATGAAGGGGGGAAAGAAAAGGAAGCTGCTATGAGAGCACTTAAGGCAGGAAATTATTAAGGCAGGCGAGTACCCCTGTTGCACTAGCAAAGCCCTCGTTATGGATCGGTCTATATTGATTATGACATCATATCTTTCTGGAAGTTACAGCTGAGTAATTCAGATGTAGTTATTATAAGGCTGAGAGACTGACTTGATGGGAGGCAAAATCCATTCTAATCCTTGCTTCACATCCAACACATCCAATTTTCCTTGGTTCCATTTATAATAATAAATACCCCTCATTAAGCTGAGAACGGTATGGCAACATTATTTAATATGTGTGCAATTATGAGGCATAGAAAACAAATGCCGGGAAAAACATAATCACAATTTACATATTAAAGATGAATCATAGCACTCTTCAAACGCCTTTATTAGTTGGAGTTCGTGGGGTTTTTTCTTTGTTGCACGCTGATATATTCTTCCAAAGGGTTCCCCCTATTATTTCACTTATATGTATTCTGCAATGGCATGTAAAATGAGTCCAGGTTCTTTTATTTTTATTATTTCTAGGTAATTGCAATATGTGAAAAGAAATGTATTAATGCATAGCTAAAATAAGCATCTAAGTCCTTTTTCCAAATCCAATAGCCCATTGATTTAGGCAGCATAATTTGGGCGGGAAGGCCCATGTCCAAAAAACGTCTCGAGTTTCCTTCTCCCTTTGTATGCCTTTATTCCATTCATAAATGAAATTGCTAATTGTGCATACTGCATATTGATTGGAGAGGAAGCAGACTTCAAGTGTTCTTAAATAGTCCTTTTAGCAACTACAATGCCCTTAACAGTAAATGCCTGTTGAGCTACTGGGAAATGACCAGATGCTGGTATATATCTCAGGAGGAGTTCTTTAAAATTAAATTACATGATGTCAGAAGCATCAGATTAAATGCATTTTGAAATTTAGAACAAAAGCGACAGACCGTTGTGACATCCACAACATAGGAATTAAATTAACCTCCTGATAGATTGTTATAAGAACCTTCCCACCCACCCTATTCCTAAACTAATGGAATAATCTAGGCTTGTTCCAACAACTTTCGCGTGGGCTAAGGTGCTCTGCTGATTAGCAGTTTCCTTTTCTTCTAACCTCTCCAAAATACTACACAACATTTTTTGGGGGGGTGGTTTTAAAGTGTCATAATTATTGAAGTCTGAGGATGTGGACAAGTTGTTTGAAGAGGTTTGGACAGCCACCTTTGCCCATCTTGGCTTCTTAGAACTAGCTATAGGAGGTTGACAGGGTGGGTCCAGGGTGTGATGAATGCTTTCCTAGAGAAGGAGACTGTGGTGTGCCCCCTCCCTTAAGGTCTCCCTGGACCCAGAAGTGTTAAACAACTAATGCCAATTGTCAAATATCCCCTTTGGGGGCAAAATGCTTGAGAAGGTGGTAGTGGACCAGCTTCAGACATGCTTGGAGGAAGCTGATTACTTGGGTCCCTTCCAGTCAGGGCTCAGACCTGGTCATAACACTGAAACTGCCTTTGTCACCCTTGTTGGTGACATTTATCAGGAGACCCTACTTGTTTCCCTCAATCTTTCAGTAGCTTTTGATCCTTGGTATCTTTCCAGAGAAGCTCAGGAATGTGGGGATTGAGGGCACTGTACTTCAGTGGTTCCACTCCTATTTCCTGGCCATTTTCAGAAAGTGGTTGGAATGCTGACTGTGCAGCTTCTGTGAAGGAAGTGAAAGATCCCTTTGCTTGGGAGAAAGAATTCAGACAACACCTGCAGATGGAACAGGAAGGACTGTATGTTGTTGGCAAGAGAAATTATCCTGGTCTAATCACTTTTAGGCACTTAATAAATTTGTTGAAATGTACAAAATCCTCTTGTTACTTCACACTTTTCAACATTTCTCTGATAAAAATAGGAACCTCCTATTCCATAATAATAATAATTTTATTTATACCCTGTCCATCTAAAAGGCCACTCTGGGCAGCTTCCAACATATACATAAACCTAATAAAACATTAATTATTATTTAAAAAAATTTAAAAAAACCTTCCCTATACAGGACTGCAAATGTCTTCTAAAGATTATATAGTTACTTATCTCCTTGGCTCAGGGGTTGCATAATCATACCTGCCAGCATTTATCCGATGAAGATATGGACGTCCTAAATAAATGTGGGATGTTCCAGGATCAAGTCAGAAACCAGGACGGATTCTGTAAATCTGGGACTCTGGTCCCATATGTTAAATGTCATAATATAGTCCCAGAAAGTCATGAGAAGATAAGTAGATCTGGTGGGAATCATAATCAAAGCAAAAAAATACAGATAGCTGTGTTAGTCCATTGTGTGTGTATGGAACGGGGAGGGGGGAATCAAAAAAGTAACAGTGGTGTAATACTGTCCTTAGGACCAACGACAAAGACGGAGTGTAGTGAACAAACTTTTGCGCCCACAATTCTTCATCCAGCTGGACATTAAGCAAATATAAAATAAAACTTTTTTTAAAAAAATGGTGGAGGAAAGTATGAGAAAACTGGGTGAGAAGGAAAAGGCCCAGACTACTGTCCATTCTTGCAGTCTTAAGGTGGTGCACATGCACAAATATTTTGCCTCTGAATATTGCAGCAATTCCATATTTGCAATTCCATATTTGCTAATTGCTGAACCTTTCAAACACTCTGGGTGCTACCAAACAAAATTGTTCCATTAGCTCAAGGATACTTGGTTGTGCAATGAAACTTCTCCCTCTCTTCTTTCTGAGCTCCTCCTGTCTGTTCTGTGGTTCCCTCAACTGTCTGGACCAGATTTTTTGGGGGGGGAGGTGTGGCACATGGGAAGAGGAGGGGAGGGGGAGTTCTGCTGTGCAGGTGGAAATCTTTGCAGAAATGGAACTATTTTGTTGGGTGCCTCTGTCTGCCCACACATCAATGAAAGTAGAAGAATCCCAAGATTGTAACAAGAGGCTGCATTGAGGACACAGTTTGTTCAGCCTGAGAGCTGTGCCTTATTGCCTGTACTAACCCTCCGCCCCACCAAGATGCTCAAAGGTTAGCACCAGGGCTGGCTCTAGGGGTAGGCTGGGTGGTGCGGGGTGCCAGGGTGCCGGGTCGGCAGCGGGGCGCTGCACGGCGAAGCCGCGCGGAAACCACGCTGCGGCCGCCCACCAGCCGCGGGAAGAAATGGGGCGGGGCGGGGGCACCGGAGCGATCCGTGCACCACGGCGCCAGGGCGCCCGACCCACTTAAGACGGCCCTGGTTAGCACAGTATGTCCATGTGGGAATTGATAGCAAGGCAGCATTTCAATCAATACAGAATTGCTGGCTGAACACTTCCCATTTTCTAGAGGAAAACACCCTGTTCGCAGAAGTTTGTGTGTTGCCGAATCAAAGTTTCCAAGCAGAGTAAAGCTTGTCCGCACAGGAACGGTGCAATTTTTATGAGGTAAACTTGGGGGAGATGGGTGGTTGATTCTCTACAGAGAGATTATTAATAAGCCAGAGGATGTTCACAACTTATTTTCTTCATCCCTGCATACACCAAGAGTGAAGATATTCACGGTGATGCTTTTAAGGCATCCTTTCAATTATAAATGATTCTCTTAGCCTGGCAAGGGAATAGGGAAAATGCCAACAGAAGAGACTGCTGGGTACTTGTTTGTGAATGGAGACATTTCTGAGGTGCTAGAGATTGGCTGTGTATACATTTCTCTGTACTCCTGGATCAAGCAGCATATATTAGTTTCACAGAGTAAGTCAAAGGAAGCCAGAGTTTGGACAGAGTTCTGCTCTACCTGTTTTGCATTTCTCTCCCCCCCCCACTTGCGCTCTCTCTCTCTCTCTCTCTCTCTCTCTCTCTCTCTCACTCACACACACACACACACACACACACACAGCCATACTTTGCATGAATATGCAGTTTTAAAACTAAACCATGACCCAGTGCTCAAGTTAGAGCAGATAACACCGGTCTTGAAAGATCTACATTGGCTCCCAGTACGTTTCCGAGCACAGTTCAAAGTGTTGGTGCTGACCTTTAAAGCCCTAAACGGCCTCGGTCCAGTATACCTAAAGGAGCGTCTCCACCCCCATCGTTCTGCCAGGTCCAGCTCCGAGGGCCTTCTGGCGGTTCCTTCATTGTGAGAAGCCAAGTTGCAGGGAACCAGGCAGAGGGCCTTCTCGGTGGTGGCGCCTGCCCTGTGGAACGCCCTCCCATCAAATGTCAAAAAGGAAAACAGCTACCAGATTTTTAGAAGACATCTGAAGGCAGCCCTGTTTAGGGAGGCTTTTAATCTTTAAGAAATTAGTGTATTTTAATGTTTCTGTTGGAAGCCGCCCAGAGTGGCTGGGAAACCCAGCCAGATGGGCGGGGTATAAATAATAAATTACTATTATTATAATGTAGAGGGGCTCTTAATCAAAATCACATTCCAACACCGCTTAAAAGTTCCTGATTTTTTTTTTATCAAATCATGCTCCTTTCATCTGTTACCTTCTAAAAACAGTACCTAAGAAGGCCTTCAGAAAAGGGTAAGGGGGACAGGCTGGGGTTGGGTGGTGGGGCTATAATTTGAACACTGTGGATAGCCACAGCTAGCAGCCTGGAAGACAGGAGCAAGGATTAAAAATGGACATTATTTTTGTTTAATATGCAGCAGTGGATTCCTCTCCAGTCAACTGGAGCAAATGCTCTTCCAGTAATTTTCAAAGGAAGTGTTTTTTGGTGGGCTTACAACTATTATCTTTTTAGTACATTCACTTTTCCTTAGACCTAATACAGAAGAAAGGGGAAGAGCTATGCAGATGACTGCTGTTTATTAACAATCAGCATGACTTTGCCAAAAGGAAATTGCTACATCCATAATGTTTTACGGGCCATCAGAACAGCATATTCCTCCAGTAACTATAGGGGAAGACTCCACCTGCTGGTGTGTTTCTGAGTACTACTGCACTCCGATGTGGCTAACACAAAATGCCTTTAATGCACATTCAAAGCATATTCTTTCCCTCACAGAATTCTGGGCACTGTAAGTTTACCCCTCACAGAGCTACAATTCCCAGCATCCCGCAACAAACTACATTTCCTATAATTATTGGACGGGAGGGAATGTGCTCTGAATGTGCTTTTAAGAGCATAGCGTGTACACCCACAGCATGAGAAACAGCTATTTCATAGTATTAACCAACCGAGGGGAAATTGACCTTGCTGCTCTGCTTTCTAAGCACAGACCTCCAACAGTCTCTGTTTTCCAGGGACAATCCTGGAATAACAGACGCCGTACCAGTTTCTCATTTGATCTGAGAATGTCCTGCTTTTCCTTAGGACATTCCTATTTTCATTGGAGAAATGTTGGAGGGTATGTAGTTATGAGACCTCCCCACCCCCCACCCCCAGCCAAGAAGATACAACCTTTAGAAGACATCTGAAGGCAGCCCTGTATAGGGAAGTTTTAAAATCTTTAATGTTTTATTATATGTTGGAAGCTGCCCAGAATGGCTGGGGCACCCCAGTCAGATGGGTAGGGTATGAATAATAAAATTATTATTATTATTATTATTAATTATTATTATTATTAAACAGGACATCCCTGTTTTCATTGGAGAAATGATAGCCCTTCATCACAAGGAAGGTTTACTGCTCTACACCAGCTATGTTTCAACCGTAACAGAATGAAGGACTTTGGGATACTTAGAAAATCTGATTTTCTAAGTGAAGGGGAATTTGACCTTGCAATTCTGCTCTCTAAGCCTTCAGCATATAAAGTCTCTGCTCTCCTTTCTTTCTGGGTTCTACCACACAGCAGAACGACAAATATATTTTAGGGTACACTTCAGGGACTACTTAGCACTGCTGTAGTCCATCACGTAATCCCCACTACATAAAAGCAGGCTTGAGGAACATTGATTCTGTCGATATTGCTGCATTTCCTTGGGGGGTTTTCTGCTGGCATGCTAGCGGTGGGCAGGGCCTGAACCCAAGATGGGTGAGCCACCCATTGCCCTGCTCTTTGACACTCCATTCTGCTGTTGCACTCGTGAGTCTCTTGTGGACTTCCTACTGACATTGTTGTTGTTGTTTAGTCGTTTAGTCGTGTCCGACTCTTCGTGACCCCATGGACCATAGCACGCCAGGCACTCCTGTCTTGCACTGCCTCCCGCAGTTTGGTCAAACTCATGTTCGTAGCTTCGAGAACACTGTCCAACCATCTTGTCCTCTGTCGTCCCCTTCTCCTAGTGCCCTCAATCTTTCCCAACATCAGGGTCTTTTCCAAGGATTCTTCTCTTCTCATGAGGTGGCCAAAGTATTGGAGCCTCAGCTTCACGATCTGTCCTTCCAGGGTGCACTCAGGGCTGATTTCCTTAAGAATGGATAGGTTTGATCTTCTTGCAGTCCATGGGACTCTCAAGAGTCTCCTCCAGCACCATAATTCAAAAGCATCAATTCTTCAACGATCAGCCTTCTTTATGGTCCAGCTCTCACTTCCATACATCACTACTGGGAAAACCATAGCTTTAACTATACGGACCTTTGTCGGCAAGGTGATGTCTCTGCTTTTTAAGATGCTGTCTAGGTTTGTCATTGCTTTTCTCCCAAGAAGCAGGCGTCTTTTAATTTCGTGACTGCTGTCACCATCTGCAGTGATCAAGGAGCCCAAGAAAGTAAAATCTCTCACTGCCTCCATTTCTTCCCCTTCCTACTGACATATGTTTAACTATTTTGAGTGTTGGATTCAAGGGGCCTTTGGCCTGATCCAGCAGGGAGCTTCTTGCATTATGAGAAAAAGTGTAACTGAGTCCACTGGATTTCAATTCAGACATAGGGCTAATTATATTCCTCTTATGATAGCAGCCATATCAAAGACGTGGTGTATAATCAAAACTTCATGTTAACAGCCTCATGCAACTTTCCCATTGAGTCATCACAAGCATTAATCTGCTGCTCTTTAAACCGGTGTCTGTAGATAGGTGCGTTTAAAACAGCAACAGCACAGAGGTGTATTTTTCTCCAGCTGTAGGTTTGTCTACAGCTTCTGCCACCACAGTTGGCAGCTGGATAAAAAGAAACGAATTCATAGGAAACCACAGGGAGCAATGCTAACTGTATCACCTTCAACTCTCTAAGAAAGAAACTATTGTCTGGCTTTAGCCCCTATTGCTTTGTTTTGTCCCTTGTTCATTTTAAAAAAAAATGAATCAACTCAGAAATATCAGTAAGCTATTTTAAGAACCAATGAAAAATCTTGCAAATTCTTACTACTAAACTAAGTTAGTATTCTTGTAATAGTAACAAAGGGGACGTGCGACACACAGCCCAAGAGTTCGAAAAGGAATTCACTGCTCATGGTATATGGACACACCTTTCACGTAAACTTACAAGATTTTGTCTTACGACACTTTTGACCAGAAGGGGTGAGGGTGGGGCAGGGAATCTATTTGTATCTTAAGAACATAAAGAAAAGCCTGGATCAGGGTCATCTAAGTCTAGTCGAGTCTTTGTTTCTGTTTTTATTATGTATTTTGTGTGTTTTATATTGTTGTTATTGGATGCGGGTGGCGCTGTGCTGATAGGAAGGTCAGTGGTTCGAATCCCCGTGACAAAGTGAGCTTCCGTTGCCCTGTCCCAGCTCCTGCCAACCTAGCAGTTTGAAAGCACGCCAATGCAAGTAGATAAGTAGATACCACTGTGGCAGGAAGGTAAATGGCATTTCCGTGCGCTCTGGTTTCTGTCACGGTGTTCCATTGCGCCCGAAGTGGCTTAATCATGTTGGCCATATGATACAGAAAGCTCTCTGCGGACAAACGCCAGTTCCCTTGGCCTGAAAGCAAGATGAGCGCCACAACCTCATAGTCGTCTTGGCTGGACTTAACCATCCAGGGGTCCTTTACCTTTACCTTATTGACCTTTATTGGCATAATAGATTTCATATTGTAATTTTATGTTGTGAAGTGCCAAGATCTATGGGTATAGGGCAGCATACAAAAATAATGCAATAATAATAATAATAATAATAATAATAATAATAATAATAATAATATCTTGTTTCCGACTCTTATTCGCCGGAGGTGATGCGTAGTGCTCAGGACTAGTAGTCCTTGGAAGAGCTGCTTCTCTGAAATCCTTTCCCAATTCCAACCATTGTTTGCTATTTGAATATAACAAGTGGAAGTGAGAATAAGAAAGAACGAAATAGCGCTACTTGTTCTTGAATGCAATTGCCTATTCTCTGTGAGTGAGCAGGCTGAAAGGTTTTCAGGATACTCTTTCCAGACAGAAATAGAACAGCTCATATGAAACCAAGTTTAGATTCTACAATGGGCATAACTAAATGACAAGAAAACAAGAAATGTTTTGAGTACTATAGTACTAATACTAGTCCTATAGGCTGTCACTGCCAGTGGGAGAGGGAGTAAATGTCATTCTTACTGTGGGAACCTGTATGTACCCAAAGTCAAGATTTGCAGATCTTGTTGGTTTAATGCCTTATTGCAACCTTAAAAATAAAAAAGCTTGACCCTTCTGCATACTCTAATATAGTGTCTCTCAAACTTTAGCTGCTGTTAGACTACAACTCCAATCATCCCTAACCACTGGTCCTGCTAGCTAGGGGTGATGGGAGTTGTAGTCCAACAACAGCTGGAGACCCAAGTTTGAGAAACGCTGCTCTAACGTTTGTGTGACTGGCTTCTCAAGTATATGTGGATTTTCAGCATTTGTTTTACTAGTGAGACCAAGATTTCCTTCTAGGGTTGCCAGACTCAATAGTGGACAGGACTTCTGTGCCTTTAATTGCCCCGCTCTCTTTTGAGTCTGGAAACCTTAAAGAGAAACCAGCAGACCCTTTGTTTAATTTCCAAGCAAAGGGTCTGCTGGTTTCTCTTTAAGGTTTCCAGACTCAAAAGAGAGCAGGGCAATTAAAGGCACAGAAGCCCTGTCCACTATTGAGTCTGGCAACCCTATTTCCTTCCTCCTTGCTCACTGGTGTCTCAACTCATGCCATCCTGTATGAAGCGCCACCATGTCTCTGGAGTGATTGTTGTAAAGTTGTGCTCTAAGAAATAAAACTTTCAAAAGGACAGGGTTATAAAGTGAGGCTGAAAATGACTGAGAGGCTGAAAATCCTAGCAAACTCATGAATCTCATCAGCTGTGCATGGAGAGCCAGTAACAATTTCCCAGCCTCACATCCCCTACTGTGATCGAAGCGGAAGGAACAAACACCAATAAAAATGTAAGGACTTTTAAAGCAAAGTACTAGTGTTGGTAACAATTCACGATGACATCACCTGCAAGCCTTATAGGCTGCAATCTGATGCTCTGCGAGCAAGTTCCATTGAATTCAGTGGGGTTTATCTCTGAGTAAACACATGCTGGATTGTGCTTACAGAGTCAAATGGAAGGTGCATGAGAATGGGGCTGTCCTTTCTGGAACATTAAGTGCATAAATTGATCCTGAATGGTGTTTGGCTCCATAGTCTTTTGTGATTTTGCTCATTTCAGCCGCACGCTTGGAAAAGTGTGATTGTATAGTTGAAATCAACAAGCATAGGTGTAATACATAGGAATATTTTTTTGGTCAAATTTACAAACGCTGGGTTTCCTGTTCCCCTCTGCTGAAAAGGTTATATTGTAGCCCAGCTAAGAGCTCAATAAAATGGTTGTTAAGCTCATTAAGCTGCAAATAAAAAAAAGCATATTATGACAAGAAAATGCACATATTTGACAGGAATAATTTCATTAATTGCCGGTTGGAAGGAAAATTACTGACCTGGTTGTGAGGCTAATAGAGGAAGTAATTTATGTTTTGCGTTTTCACAAGAAGTTTTGCAGAGCCAAGGGGACAACCTGTGGGCTTGGAAGTAGTCAGCCCCTGCACAGTGACTTCATCTTGCAGTACTTCAAGGGAGGTCAAAATAATTAATTATTGCGAAGGATTTATCACAGCCATGCAGGCAAAATAATTAATAGTTTACACATATATACAACCTGAGCCTACGATGGAGGGGTTGACAGCGTTACAACTCCAAGAAGGTCTAGTTTCTCCCTTTGCTGCAACCTCTGATTATCTAGATTTTCCCTCTTTTCTAGCAAGAAGGCTTCTAACCTTAATCAGTTTCTGGAACTGGTGTTACCCCTATCCTGCTTTCCCATTCAGTAGGTGTTGAACACCCTTGAGAATCCAAGGGAAGGTTCCCGGCGCAAGGAAAACCAATAGGTGCTTCCTGTTCATTCATAGCTGCCACATGCAGCATTAAAAACATGTATTTAAAACATTTATAACCCATATTCCCATTGTAAGGCTGGCTTACATCATAGGAAAGCAGCCCGGTAAGCATATCGTAAATAAACAAACAACAAAGCCAGTGACAGGTCACAACAGGTAAAACAATCTGAAAATAGGGAATCCGCTCGTTGTACTATATATAATAAACAGCTGCATCTATGCACTATAGAAATATTGCATAGATGCAGCACAGTGGCCGTTTATATGATTCTCTAAGGAAAAAATTGAAAGTACGGTAGCAGTTTTGCCTATCTCTGGTACAAGCAACATGGTTTTAAACTGTCTCATTAATTGTGTTTTAGGGGCTTTTAAACATTTGTTACAGATGTTACTCTTTTATACCGCAAACCAAACTAGCTCCTGTGTGACTTTTGTTTATGGAAAGGGTATATAAATGCAGGCTTTAATAAATAAACAAATGTAAACCATCCCACTTCCTCCTTACTTCACGCAGAAACAATCCTTTTCTTCATACCCTTGTGTTGTTGTCTCGTTTTGTTCTGTTTTAGGTTCGGTAGGTGGTAAGAAATCAGCCAGTGGACAGCCAGGAGGGACTAGCCAGGGCAACAAGGCGCCCCAGGAGCCCCAGGAGGTGGTCTCACTGAAGGAGAGGATGGCTTTGTATCAAGCAGCTGTGTCCAAAGTAGAGATCAGCAATTCCTCTGCAAATGTAAGTGAGCCACCTTTCCCTCCTAAGCCTTTAGTTCGGTAGTGTGCCAGTGTTCTTTGCCTTCATACCATCCCTTCAAAGCAAACAGTTGTCAGGTGATAATGTTCCACCCTGGTCTTTCTTATCATGAGTCACATGACAAGAAGGCACAATTTGCCCTGTCTGGTCCACGATAGGCTGTTCAGACAACCAGTGGGCGAACACGTAAGCAGAGCAGCGTGATGCTTTGATCCCCCATTTGCCACACCTTGTTTCAGTAGCAGCACATGTGGAGGCATTGCCCATGCTTACTCACCCCACCCCTTAAGGTTTTATTAAAGCTTTTTCATAATAAAGTTAGATGAAAGAAACTAATCTAAATAAAAACAGGAAGGAAGGAAGGAAACACAGAGTCCTCTCTCAAAGGTGGATCTCAACCCTTGTCTCACACAGAAAGTGGTGGACCCTCTCCAAACACTCAGCTGGGAGCTTTCCTTTCTCTCACTTTGGCAGGTCTTCCCTTCCCTGCCCCTCACTCAGTCAATGTCCTTCACCAACCAACCATCACCTTCATGTGTCTGTAATCCTTGGACCCCAATAATGGCCCGGAGCAGAGGACATCAAAGGAAAACAAAAGAAAGAGAGAAAGAAAAGATGGCAAAGAAGGAAAGGAAAGAAGGAAAGGGGGAGGGGGAGGAAGAAGAAAGAGAAATGAAAAGGGCTTTTGGTTTTCTACCTGTCAGTTACATACAAGAAATTATTCGAAACATTCACTCTAGGATGACATCTAACTTGTTCTACTTTCTCTTCAGCAATATTTCCCCAATCTTCAGACCCAAATGTCTCAAATTAATTCATTTTCCTTCTCTCTCTCTCTCTCTCTCTCTCTCTCACACACACACACACACACACAATAAATAAATCCAAAAGGGGTTCTATAATTAGCTGCTGCTTACCTTGGTGGGGTTGCACTGGGACAGGTTGGTGGTGAGCAGTGGTGGTCCTGTCTATGTACTTGCATGGTCCCAACCTCAACATCACCATCACTTTGCCCTGACCCACTTCTATCCCGGTAAACATCAGTGATGCTGGTGTTGGGGAGTTGGCTCTGTAGCTCCTCCCTAGCACACACACCATTACAGACTGTGCTTGTTATACAGTCGTACCTTGGAAGTCGAACGGAATCTGTTTCAGAAGTCCGTTTAACTTCCAAAATGTTCGGAAACCAAAGCGCAGCTTCCTGTAGCCAATTGGAAGCTGCGGAAGCCCCATCAGACGTCCGGCTTCCAAAAATAGTTCACAAACCGGAACAATCACTTCCGGGTTTGTGACGTTCGGGAGCCAAAACGTTCGACTGGCAAGTCGCTCGACTTCCAAGGTACGACAGTCCTGCAAAATATCCTGGGATTAAGAGGCCCATTACTTAGCTCCGCAGTTCTTCCAAATAATGTATAGTGGATGCACCTCTTTTGGAGTTAGGGACCTGGTAGTCATATTTGAAAGGTGGTAAGAACTGACCCTGTCCTCAACTGGAAGTCCAAGAAAAGTGTCTGATTGTGGGCACTACTGATTAGAAGCTAAACTCTTGGGGTTTGCTCTGAAGGTGTAACTAATTCCTGGAGAGCTCAGGAAAATAAATTGCTCACTGCGAAGATAATAATGTGGGTCAGAGGGATCGCTGCTGTGCTCCCACTTGGGTGCCTGCTTTCTGCTCAGAAGTGGTGACGTCAGCTCTCCCAATGGAAGCTTCTGCTCACGGATTAATCTTTGCTTAGCTGCATATGAGAATTCACGTCCAAGGCATATAAAATGAGCCTGGACTCCTGTTTGCTCTTGCGATGTTTGCCGAATCCTAAAGTCAAGGAAACAAAAGTCAATCAGATGTCATATCAGAATAATCTCATTTCATGACGCAAAGGGAGCCATCCCAAATTAAGGATATCTTTTAAAAGTGTGTGTGTGAAGTAAATCCATAGCAGTGTATATGATGGGTTTTTAACCTTCAGAAAGGTGTCCAACTTTTTTTTATGGAACGCCAAACGGAACATAAAAAGCCCTTTACTCTCCCCATGTAAGCAAATGTCTGCTATTCACTCGTGTGAAGAAAAATGAAGCTCTGCGCTTGTAGACGTCTTTCAGATGGAGCTGAAAATTGCCTCCCAACCCTAACCATGGAGGCTTCAGCCTCCAATAACAGTTTGGATGGAGGGGGCATATTGTAGCCCCTTTTTTGTGGGATCCATAAATTTGCAGCCACTCTCATCGTATGTACCCACACACCACTTCTCTCACTATAACATTAAGACTTAGGATGGGTGACAGTTAACAATGAAAAATAATTGCTTTGTATGGATACATGTACATGGGTAAGTGTATGTATATATTTTGTTGTTGTTGTTGTTGTTGTTTAGTCGTTTAGTCATGTCTGACTCTTCGTGACCCCATGGACCAGAGCATGCCAGGCACTCCTGTCTTATACTGCCTCCCGCAGTTTGGTCAGACTCATGTTCGTAGCTTCAAGAACACTGTCCAACCATCTCATCCTTTGTCGTCTCCTTCTCCTTGTGCCCTCCATCTTTCCCAACATCAGGGTCTTTTCCAGGGAGTCTTCTCTTCTCATGAGGCGGCCAAATTATTGGAGCCTCAGCTTCACAACCTGTCCTTCCAGTGAGCACTCAGGGCTGATTTCCTTCAGAATAGATAGGTTTGATCTTCTTGCAGTCAAGAGTCTCCTCCAGCACCATAATTCAAAAGCATCAATTCTTCGGCGATCAGCCTTCTTTATGGTCCAGCTCTCACTTTCATACATCACGACTGGGAAAACCATAGCTTTAACTATACGGTCCTTTGTCGGCAAGGTGATGTCTCTGCTTTTTAAGATGCTGTCTAGGTTTGTCATTGCTTTTCTCCCAAGAAGCAGGCGTCTTTTAATTTCGTGACTGCTGTCACCATCTGTAGTGATCATGGAACCCAAAAAAGTAAAATCTCTCATTGCCTCCATTTCTTCCCCTTGAACTCATACCACCTTGAACTCATTGGAGAAAAAAGTGGAATATAAATGCAGTAAATAAAATACATACATACCTGTATACATACATAGCCCATGCTAATATACAGGGTGAGTCCTTTAAAAGAGGCCCCATAGATACAGAGCACACATGTTCCACGGGGCCTCTTTTCAAAAGACTCACCCTGTACAATAGGTAGGATTTAATGTCACACTGCCACAAATGTTGTCACCACATGCATTCCTGCTTGCTCAGTGGAACAATCTCTCCTCTCCTCAATATGTGAGCAGTTCTACTTACTTACTTACTTACTTACTTACACAATATGTGAGCAGTTCTACTTAGTTACACACACACACACACACACACACACAGAGAGAGAGAGAGAGAGAGAGAGAGAGAGAGAGAGAGAGAGAGAGAGAGAGAGAGAATTCAGTGGGGAGGGAAGAGGGGGGAAGTCATTGTGTGGGCTTGCCGTAATGGGACCAGTTTGTTGAATTTGGCCCAATGGGTTATATTCAACCAAGTCCTGCTCAAAGCAGACCCACTGAAATTAATGAACCTAAGTTAGTAATGTATAATAAATTCGGTGGGTCTGCTCTGAGTAGGACTACCATTGCTTACCACCCAATGAGTTGTATGGTGCTGCTCATACAGTATTTGGAGCAGACTAATCGAAATCAACGGAAGGCACTGATTTTGGTTATTGGTTTCAGTGGGTTTACTCTGATTAGAATTTATTTAGCTACATTCCAGCATTAATGGTACTTTACGACTGCTGCCAAATCAGATTGTGTTGCATCTTTAAAATTACCTAGGATTGAATATAAGGTAGGACGGATAAAAATTCGTACTGTGTACATCATACTGCTGGCCAATTTCTTTTCTTCCTGCTGCTGAAGGCATAAAATCTGTTCGAATTGGCTTAGTCAACAGAGAAATGAGATCTGTTTACACTCTTGTCACTTGATAAACCAGTTAAAGGAGTAGGGATAGCTGCAGATTCCCATGGCGGCGGCAGCTTCGTATTGTTGTTGTAGTAGTAGTTGCTTGAAATGACTGCAGTGCAGCCACAGCTGCCTCCCGTTGCAAGAAAAGCAACAGGAATGTTAAAAGATCATTGAAATGATTAGTGAATTGTAATGAAGATGGATTTCCTAATCCCGGGAAATATGGAACCAGCAGAAGGCTTGATGCCTGCAGTCATATCCATGGTTCTATAAAATTGGCTGCTTTACATAGGGTAATATGCCATTACCAGAGTGTTAGAGATGCCCTGGTTTTGTCCATATCCCCCATGTTGCACAATACACATAAAAACATAATAAATAGTAAGATTAGCAGTTTTCAGCTAAAGATTTGGAAGTAAAAGGAGGTTGTAGAAGAGTGCTAGTTAAGTTTATTATGTATTAAGATTTAGTGAAGTGTTATTTATTGTATTGAATTTTAAGATTTAACTAGAATAGAATTGCATATTGAAAGAAGTATAAGAGATTTATAGTACTGATAAGTTATTAAGAGTATTAATAAGTTTAGATAATTATTAAAAAGATTTGAATCAAGATTGGGAAAGTACTAAGGAAGTATTATAAAGAAACGTAGTTGGGAGGGAAAGGAGGAAGTCGATAAAGATTGTGATATAAGATTGAATTGATATTCTTTTTATTGTAATGTTGCTATTGCGCTATGTTGTGTTCATTTTGTGTCTTCTTTTTTCTGTTTTTTGTGTGTATATATATATATATATATATATATATATATATACACACACACACACACACACACACACACACACACACACACACACATACATAAAATTACACATAAAAAAGCTCTGTACAGGGGTACAGAGCTGCCTTCGGATGCCTTCTAAAGGTTACTCAACTCCTTGTCATCTGATGGGAGGGTGTTCCACAGGATAGATGCCACTACCGAGAAGGCCCTCTGCCTGGTTCCCTGTAGCTTCACTTCTCACATTGAGGGGGCCACCAGAAGGCCCTCGGCGCTGGATCTCAGTGTCCGAGCAGAAGGATGGGGGTGGAATTGCTCCTTCTGGTACACAGGGCTGAGGCCGTTTAGGGTATACCCACTCCAGCTGACCCTGCATGTGAAAACTTGTGTCAATGCACAAGATGCAGCTATGCTCACATGCTTAGCTTTGTGGGAGGGGCCACACCTGACAGTGGCAGCTACAGCTGGCAGCCCTGCTGCCTGACTGGCTCTGCCACTGCCTATCCACCCAGAGAGGCTTTCCAACTTCTCTCTTCCTAGAACAAATCAGGGAGAGATGAGGTGGAGGGTCTCAATGCTGCCACTAAAGGAACAGCGAGAAGAAAAATGCACGCACATAACCATGCAGGATTGAACTTCTGATGCACAGAGACCTCGTTCCTGCTTTCTACAGATCTTGGCCACAACAGTTGCCAATTCAGCTGCATCTGTTCCTGTTCCACACCTGATGTCACATATGACATCAGATTTGGGGCAGATGGACATGGTTTCTGGGCCAAATGAGGAGGCCTGGTGAGAAGCTCTCCATCCCTGCTACAGAAACTTAGCAGGGAACAAGTCCCATTGAACTCAGAAGTAGTTCAGAGCACTGGGATGCACTGTTAAAGTTGCTTTATACATAGAGGGTAACTTGAAACAGAGATGGGGCAAATTTTAATTCATGAGGCTGTAAGTTCATGGCACAATACTTATTTTTGAGGCTGTGTTTTGCTTTCGACAGTGAGTGATCACTTAAATTTTCGCAAACAGAATCTGTCTTCTTTGATACATTAAAAACACGCCCATACGGTGGTTTTGGTAATATGCAAATTTAATATGAAAATCGGTTGGTTGTTTAAAAGTCAAGCAATTAAGGAACTACAAATCTTCTTTTGACAGCCCCATTTAATAGTGCCAGAATACAAGTATCAGAATAAAAGTTCCACGCATAATACATAGAGCTTTGCATCACTAAGTGTCTCAAAGGAAGTACCCAGGTAATGTGCAGACTTTAAAGGTATTGCCTAATCTACTTCTTGCTGTTTAGCAGGTGGGATGGTTATTATTGGTCCCCAAACTCTACAGCAGGGGAACATGTGGACCTCCAGATTTTGCTGGAGCCCAAGTCCTAGCATCCATGAGCATGGGCCATGCTGGCTGTCAGAAGCACCAACCTGCACATTATTACATTATTATTATTATTATTATTATTATTATTATTATTATTATTATTATTACCTATTCTACCTATCACATGACAAATGTTGCGTTAGAGGTGCTTGGTTGATTGGCATTTCATTTTTGCTTAGAAAAAAAAGATTTTACTTGTTTGTTTTTGTGCTGGAGAAAGAAAGAGATACACTGCTTCCATAATTAAAATAGAGAATTTAATGGAAACCTGTAATCTCTCTCCAAATCCAATAATTGTATTAAGAACTCTACACACCTTTGTATTGTAAATTTACTGAATATTTAATCTTTTGTGCAATTTAAGGACTCAGTACGTAGCTAAACCTAACACTGAAATCAGAGCCACTTTCTCCCAAACAGGATGTCTGAACAGACAGTAGATATTTGCTAGTGGCCTTTTATATAAGTAACATTCATCGGAGAGCTTAAAGAGTGTCAGACTAAAATTGCCCACCACAAATCACTGAAAATTCACTGGCTTGCGCTAGGCATGCATGAAATGGCCGCTTGCTAATATAACTGGCTGTTCACATTTGCTCTGCCAAAACATAGATCTTCAAACGTAACTTCATGTCTTTTGCATCCTTTGGAAACCGGTGCTGTTTTGTTAGGACATGCCTAGTTGCTCACCAGATATATGTACTAGCTACCCAAAATGACTTGGACATTTCAAGAAAATTACATTCCCCACTGACTTGCTAGTTGCTATAGTGTTTTGGGGTTGTTGTTTTTAAGAAATATGTCAGATCCTGGCAGCTTTGGCTATTTAGTGCCCTGGTGTGAAATTGCCATTTCAAAACAGAGGACCCCAAATCTAAATGTAGGGTGTGACATCTCAACTTCCCCTTGATATAGTCCAAAATGATTGTCATACGGCAGGAACCAGGAGGGAGCCGTCTTTGTTGGGCAAATAAAGTTCCTGTGTGTTTTGCGAAAGGCAACAGAGGTGTGTGTGGAAGAAGGGAGCAGCACAGCCCCCTTTGTCTGGGGCTGACAAACAAGGTCATAAACAGGGTTTGATTTTTAACAAAATCACACAAACAGTGCAGGAGAAGAATTTTCGTACCTCTTGTTCATGTGGAAAATCTTGACGGAAAACTCTGCGCACTAAACTGAGAATGGGGAATGAAGTTGCCGGTTCCTTATCATGAGAGTGTTTTTATAGACTTTTTGGTGGTTTAGAAAGACATTTTAAAAATACCATACCTGTTTATTATAGTTCACTTCTCTTTCAATAGACAAGACGTGACTCTTCTTTGCCAGAGGTAACCTTTCCCAAGGTCACTGCTTCCGCCATCTCCTAGTTTGCAGCAAAGTGTTCAGTTAAACAGGCAGAGTGCTATATTCTAATGAAGTCCTATCAGCAAAGTAATTTGTCACAAAGCAGTGGTGTCCAATCCCCCTGCCACGATGTTTGCTGCTTTCCATCCGTCTTTGGATGGCCCCAAAGCCCTGCAAAACACAATAAAGAAAGTTACTAGTACCACTAGAGTACTGCAGGAGGTTAGATAGAACATGAGACAAAATTTTTGCTTGCTTTGTTTTGGACACCTTGCTGGGATTTTTAAAAAGTTCTTTAATTTTTGACATTATACCCTTCTTCATATCTCTTTGCCATGGTCTCCTTGCCACTCCCTTCCCTTGAAGGTGATGTTCTTGGCCCTTCGGTGGGTTTCTTATTCTTCCCATGCAGTTTCCAGCCCTGATACAGAGAAAAGTGTGTCTTTTTGCCCTTCCATAGTAATTCGCAAAAGGTGAGATCCAGATGGGAGAGAGCCAACTCCCACCTTTTGCTGTAGGGGAGATAAGTGAGATTCTTTTTTGTAACAAGGAAGTCAACTCCTTGTAACATGTAAATCATTTTGAATGAAAGTGAAGATAAAGATGGTGCCCCTCTCCATTCCACATACCGAAACCAACTGGGCTGCTAGTTTAATTTTCCCTTCACCACACCAGAGGATGACAGGCTGGCTTGAAGTTTCAAGGCACATTGTGTAGCATATTCAACTGTTTCTTCCAACACTTCACTGCTGCTGCCTGCCCCCACCCAAGTTTCTGCTGCCTAAGGCAACTTCTTCCCTCTGCCTAATGGTAGAGATGGTCCTGATATCAGTGGGGAAATATACCATTTAAAAAGTATCCCATTGCCACCACTACTTCCTCCTCTTCCTCCTCCTCCTCCTCCTCCTCCTCCTCCTCCTCCTCTTCTTCTTCTTCTTCTTCTTCTTCTTCTTCTTCTTCTTCTTCTTCTTCTTCTTCTAGGATGTTTTTTTCGTTTTTTAAAAAAATCAATATGTTTTTGAAGCTATTTTGGGAGGCAATTTCTTAACCTTGGAGTTATGAAGTCTCTGAGTGAATTCATACCTGTCCAAATCATGTTTGTATGGGTGTTGTTGTTGTTGTTTTATCCCACAAACTTGCACAATGCACTCTGGCAATATACCCCCTTGCATTCCTGGAAAACAAAGTGCGCAATGGAGATTTGCAAAGTGTGTGCTCATCTGTTTTTCACAGCTTTAATATATAAGAATGCTGGAAGCAAATGTGCAGATTTGTCAAGCTGGCACCCAAAGAATGAAATATATGCTTCACCCACTCACACTTGGATATTAGAGAACAACGCAGTAATGTATCAGAAACAAATAGGATCTCTATACTTAGGGGCAAACAACATGATATACAGAAATGCATGCAATGCAGCTGCAGCAACTTATTCTCCTGAAGGGATTAAATAAATAAATAAAAACAGCTGGGGAGGGGACAAATTTTATCAGAGAAGCCGTGAATGGGGGGGGGGAGGGTCCTTTACCATTTCCGATGGGCCATCTTCATACTCAAGATCCTCCTTCCCACTTCACATCTGATATCCACATGTGGATCTTGAGGATAGTTTGGAGGAAAGGGGACATGGCCAGTAGAAAAATGGAGAAAGGATGAGGTAAACTCCTGGTCACCTGAGGCTTCTAGATCAGTGTTTCCAGCTCTTGTTGGACTACAGCTCCCATCGTCCCTAGCTAGCAGGACCAGTGGTCAGGGCAGGGCCATCTCAAGCATGTCGGGCGCCCTGGCACCGTGGTGCGGAGATTGCTCTGGGGCCCCCACCCTGGTGGGTGGGCGCAGCGTGCAGCACGGCTTCTGTGCGGTTTTGCTGCGCGGCACCCCCCTGCCGCCCTGGCGCCCTGGCGCCCCGCGCCACCCAGCCTACCCCTAGAGCTGGCCCTGGGTCAGGGATCATGGGAATTGTAGTCCCCCAAAATAGCTGGCTGCGCAAGTTTGGGAAACACTGTTCTAGATTCAAACAGGCTGCTTTTCTTTAGAAAAAGCAGTCATTGTTGGTGTGTCATGTGCATTTGTGCACAATGTATATAGCTTGCCCCAGGCCAAACATGCACATGCATGACCCAAACTCCAGACAGAGCTTTGGATCCGGGTTATTACCCTAAAGCAGAGATGGGGAACCATATGGTTTTGAACCACAGTTCTTGTTTTTCCTGACCATTGGCCATGGTGACTGTGGTTGGTGGGAGTTGGGGTTCACAGTTTCCCACCCCTGTCCTAAAATTACCTGCTGGTTCACACTCCCTTCCTGCTTCCTGCTTCCTCCTCTTACATGGTGTTCAAAATAAAAGGATCCTATTAACACAAAGGAAAACAAAGGAAGATAGATAGATCCTAAGTGGTGGTGATTAGTCATCATTGTGGTTGTCAGGAGCCAGTGGCTTCCAGATGCATTGTGGACACGCCACTGTTCTAAAAGTCTCGCTGGAATCCCAGTTTCCAACTTGTCATTGAGCCTCGGCTTTTCTAGCTTACTTTGTGGCTTTCTCTGGGTCAGTGTCTGAAATGCAGTTCTTTCCAAACACAGAGTGCAGCGTGCATTAGTGTGCTAATCCATCTGCATTATGGAAGGGGCCTCTGAGACTTTGCATGTTGGTTTTGAAAAGAGATTAATTCGTAGCTGTGTAAAGGCAGAATCTCTTCGTTGTCTCTGAACACCTGACAGTGTAAAGTAGTTAATGGTATTGAAGAAGCTCTGGATTAGGGGATTCTGAAATCTGCTTATTGTTAGTATGGCTTTAATCTTTTAAATCAATGAGGTAATATAATACCACAGCAAGCTTCTCTAAGTAGGAATCTTCATAATGTACAGCCCATTCATATTGTAAGGATTTTGATGACAGCCTCCTAATAGGTTTGCTTTCTAACTTTGGCATGGCTTATTAAGAAATGTATGCAAATGAGCTGCTGTTCGGGACACAAGGAACAAGTGTCAAAAGGCATTTTCTGCATAAACAAAACAAACAACATCATCATTGCATAGTAATTCGCATCTTATACTGTGTGCACTTCTAATATTTTAAAACTCCTTTGACTTATTTTTCTTTAAAAAAAGCAATCCGACAAAATTATTATTATTATTATTATTATTATTATTATTATTATTATTATTATTATTATTTGTAGCCTCCCCAATCTGGCTGAGTCTCCCCAGCCACTCTGGGTGGCTCCCAATCAAGTATTATAACAATATAGCATTAAATATGAATAATGCAGAAGCGTCATTCGGAAGAATAGGCAGAATAGCAACTATAGTTACCTGTAAGTAAGATGATGGTTGAGAGACAGCGACTGGCTCAGTTCACCCAGCAAGCTTCATGGCTGGGTGAGGATATGAACCCTCCTCTCATGCATCCTAATCCGACGCTCTAACCACTACACCACCCTTGTTTGTCCCACCAGGCTCTTGAAGAAACAGAGGCTTGTAGGATACCTGGAGGTTTGGCAAGCGTGAAGAACCAATTTGAAAAAGGAGAAACTGCCTCATCGCAGAGTTCTCAGTACCAATACCAGCAGAAATCTGTACAGGTAAGAAGTAGTAGAATTAGTAATGGTGGCTGTGTGGAGGGTAGTCCTAGTTTTAAGCAACAATAATAAGTATTGACCTTGTAAGTCACCTTCATATAAATCAGGGTGTATGGGGTTTTTTGTGTTTTTTTAAAAAATGTGTGATAGCCCATTCATATTCACAAGACTCAGCTATACAGCTGCAAATTAAACATTTTAAGTGTGTTTAAAGTGCAATACACAATGTGACGCTAGATGGCAATGGTGAGCCTTAGGGAAAATTCAATGTATTTTTTTTTATTAAAAAAAAACACTTTTTGGAAAAAGCATTCTTGGAACTTTTTAAATATGTGTGTAGATTGCACCTACCAGTAAGTCTTTTAAAGACTGTCATCACTAAGAACATGGCTCACGGCATCTTTTCATCATGTTATCATAACCCAAACTTGGTCTGTTGCAGTACATATTTTGTTAAACTTATATGATCTCGGCCAAATCTGGTGGTTTGCAAAAAACAACGTAAGCGTTTTCGATCTTCTTGACAGTGTTGCTGGCGTTGCTTGTGTAACGGATATTGTTATTGACAGCACGGCTACTGTTATTTATTGCCCATCATCAAGTATCCCATCGTATACCCACCCCACCCCCTGCCAGCCACATTGTAATTCATCTGTCTTGTGGTGGCATCACATTAATTTTGACATGTCCCTTTCTTCTTTCCACACGAGACCTGTGCGTGCAGCTAAACACTGTTATTTGCTTCACTGTTTTCTGTTTTAAACGTTTACTCAATCCTCAATCCTCAATTGTGTTGTTGGTCCTAACTGGGTTTTTTTCTTGGGGGCTGGGGGTTGATACGGAGAAGTGTCACATGTCTGTATGGCTTTATTTTAAGCCTTCAAGCACTGTGATCGTGTCTCTTGACTTTACAGTTACTTGGTGGAACTGTGAAGTGTGACTCAAACCAAAATTGATCATGCAGCATCCACCACCCAGTATTGTAATGTTTCTGCTTCCATCCACAATGCCCCGCCCTCTAGTCCTCCTCCTCTCAGCTTGTCAATGATACTTTTTGCCTCAGGATACAGATTTCTAGCCAACATCGTTTGTGCAGATTACTGAGCCATTCATTGATAGGATTTACTCAAGTACCTCTGAGGGAAGCTGAGATAATCATTCTTACTTTTAAAAATAATCTGCCTACATATTTATTGCTTACTACTACTACTACTACTACTATGGGATGCGGGTGGCGCTGTGGGTTGAACCACTGAGCCTGGGGCTTGCCGATCAGAAGGTCGGCTGTTCGAATCCCTGCAACGGGGTGAGCTCCTGTTGCTCGGTCCCAGCTCCTGCCCACCTAGCAGCTTGAAAGCACATCCAAGTGCAAGTAGATAAATAGGTACCACCACAGCGGGAAGGAAAACGGCGTTTCCGTGCGCTGCTCTGGTTCACCAGAAGTGGCTTTGTCATGCTGGCCACATGACCTGGAAGCTGTACGCCGGCTCCCTCGGCCAATAACGCGAGATGAGCACAGCAACCCCATAGTCGGCCATGACTGGACCTAATGGTCAGGGGTCCCTTTACCTTTACCTTACTACTGCTATTATTTAGTATTCAATAAATTTGTAGTCCACCCTTCATTTGTAGATCTCAGAGCAGTTCACAGCATAAAAATGCAAGATAAAAGCACGAAATATTTTATTTTATTTTTATTTTGTTTTGTATGCTGTCCTATACCCTTAGGTCTCAGGACAGTTCACAACATAAACTAATATAACAGAGAGTTATATAGGTAGAGAGACAGGATAAGAAATATAACAATTATTGTTAATGGCTACCATCATCACTTCAAGGAAATATACATTTCAGCATATCAGATTGGATGTAACTCCAAAACAATGTCAGTAAACAGAGTACCATTAGTAAAGATTGATTGATTGATTTACAATGTATCCTTAAATATCGCTAGTGCTCACATAAAACTCTGCATACTCATATGGTTGGCGAATAAAAAACAACAACGCTACAGAGCTTGCATTATAAAGTTTTATGACTGTGAAATTCTCCAACTTGCAAGAGGGCTGGCCCTTGGCATTTTGTTGACTGAACAACAGAACAGCAAAGGATGCGTCCCCAAACCTATCCCTATGCACGCTCAGGGTGCATAGGGAACCCAAGCTGGCCAAGTTGTTTTCAAAGAAAATACCACAAGTCCCTTTCTCTGGGAGCAAAAATGCAATAATCGTACATTAAATAATTAACAGTTTGCTACTTTCTCGTGACACTCAAAATCAACTGCCTGAGGCAGCCCCTTCACTCTGCCTAATGATAGCGCCGGCCCTGCATTGCCATCTGAAAGAGGATGAGCCATGGGAACATTCACTTGGCTTTAAACAAAAAAAAGTAATATGAGCTGCTTGGCCATTTTCCTGGATGCACATGAATACAGTAGTGGTATTTTTCAATGTTCTGTTTTACAAGGTTACTGTAAGATAAAGGTGAAGGACCCCTGGACAGTTAAGTCCAGTCAAAGGTGACTATAGGGTTGCGGCACTCATCTAACTTTCAGGCCAAGTGAGCCAGAGTTTGTCCACAGACAGCTTTCCGAGTCATGTGACCAGCATGACTAAACCGCTTCTGGTACAACAGAAGCGAGAGCGCACGGACATGCCATTTACCTTCCTGCCACAGCAGTACCTATTTACCTACTTGCACTGGTATGCTTTTGAACTGCTAGGTTGGCAGAAGCTGGGACAGAGTAATGTGAGCTCACCCCACTGCAGGGACTCGAACTGCCAACCTTCTGAATTGGCAAGCCCAAGAGGCTCAGTGGTTTAGACCACAGCGCCACCCGCGTCCCTGTGGCGGTTACTGTATCTGAAGGGAAAACAAACAAATGAATGAAGTGCCAGTCAAAACTCTTATTGTAGAACAGTGATCCAAACATACCTCTGTTCTATGGCCCCCAAACATATGAAAATGTAAAACATGTCTTTGGGGTTATAATTCATTATAAACTATCTGTGAGTGTTTTGCATATATTTTTCTTGGAGCTGTACTAAGCTGTTCTCTTTGGGAAAGAGTTTGCTGTTTTCTTTGTGTTAAATTTAATCAGCTTCTCTAAATAGATCAAAAATGGCACAGAGGAATCCAGATGCTACACAAAGCCATATAAATGCAGCTTCCAAATGTTGGTTTAGATAAGAGGTTTATGTATTTTATTACTTCATTATCATATATCATGGAAAAAACTGTTGCAGCCAAGTTAATGATTTTCGGAATATGTAAGGGATGGTATAATGAAACTCATTGCACTATCTATGTGCTGTTCATTTTGAGAAATAGTAACGGCTTGATAAACAGCCACATTTACTCTAATGCTCAGCACTCATCTATGAAACAGGAAAATGATGTTAGTCTAAAACTCTGCTGAACCAATAAATAAAATTCCATCCTCTTGAGGTGCTTTAAATCAAGGTCATTCATACACAAGGTCACTGTCAATTATGTCATCCAGCTTTTACAGTCCACAGCGAGACAGCTAGCTGCCTTTGGGTGTCAACGTGAGCAGGTTTTATTTACATAAAATGAGAACTCTGTATCCAAAGGCAGGGTTTTTCTCCAGTTATGAATATGTTAAGAATTAAAAGCATCACCAGAAAATGTTTTGAGTCTAATGCTGGAGGTACATGTCAATGAAATCATGGGTTTTCACATGGAGAATTGTGATTAAACCCTTTCACACAATCTGTAGTAGGAAATGTTTCATCCCTAGAAAAATGTCATATCGTGTTTGTCCATGCCTGGGTTTGTGTGCCTGGTTTCAAATAAAGGTTAAGGTTCTTGGTTCTTCTTCCTGGAGAAGTCCATTAGGATGAAGCAGCTTGAAATTACTCAGAGTAGCCTGAAATCTTGACTAGGACTGGGCAGAGGCACCAGCTTCTCAAGTTGATTGAGGGGCCCAATGTGATGTCCTGATGTTGTCACAAGGAGCCATGGGACAGAGCCAAATGTCCTCTGAACATTGACAGGGTCCGGCCCTCTAAAAAAAATTAGGGGGGGCTGAAACTGCCTCAGCCCCTAGGAGCTAGCATGTATAGACCAGGGACTGAGTACTGTATAGTAAATGTATGTGAGAGAGTTTCTCTGTGTGTATGTGGTTGTACTGTAAACAAATCCATTTTGCATCAAGGCTGCTTGGCTTTTAAACTGTGGGTGAAACCCAATGGGGGGGACGACGGACTACTGCTTGTACAACAGGGCTTCCCCTTCCTCCTGGAGGCTTCCTTGGTTACAGCTCCAAAGGGGTGAGGGGAAGGTGAAGTCCATTCCACTCATGCACTGACAACTGGCTATCACCCTGTGAATTTTAACATTAGCCATTGACAATACTTCACTATGCTTCCTTAAATTAACCCACTGATACCTAATATGGGAATATAGGTTGTGCATGAGGCAGGGCTAGTATTGAAAACTCTTCTGGAAGAGGCCATGTTATGACATCAATACATTCTGCATTCTCTCTCTCTCTCTCTCTCTCTCTGCCAGCAGGCAGCCATTGTTGCAGTACAGGTGCAGGGAAACACATGTCTTGATAATGTGACAACCTGGATATGTCATTACTGTAGCTTCCAGATGACCCTTCGTCATGATTTGCTTGCAGGAGTATTAGACAAAGTTGGCTATTTAATGAGCATTCACTCTCAAGGCTTCATCATCGCAATGTGCTCCATACGGGGCTACCCTTCTGCTTTGTCTGGAAGCTCCAGCTGGTGCCCATTGCTGCGTCTAGATTGTTGATGGGAACATGTCAGCACATAACACTGGTACTTAAAAGCTTCCACTGGCTGCCCATATTATACTGGACCAGGTTCAGGGTTCTTGTCTTAATGTTCAATGCCCTTAGGTGCAAGATATCTTCAGCACCTCCTGATGCTTTATATCTCTGGCCAACCACTGTGATCTTTGAAGATAGACTCAGTTAGCACCCCCCACCCCCAGTTAAGATAAATGGTTTCTAACTACCGGAAGCTATGCATTCAGTATTTTGGGCAAAATCCTATGCAGCGGCGGAGCTTCATGCTCCGCCACCGGGGGCGGAGAGCAGGCGCGCTGCCCCCAGGGACGTGGCACGCATTCTGGGGGTGGGGCGAGGTGCGCGTTTTGGGGACAGGGTGTGCCGTGTGCAGGGACGGAGCACAGATTTTGGGGGCGGGCGCACCGTGCACAGGGGTGGGGCGTGCATTTTGGGGCGGGGTGCACGTTTGGGGGTGGGGCGGGCAGCTGCGATGGCGTCCCTGGGATTGCGCCACCCGGGGCGCCCCACCCCCACCGCCCCTATCTTCCTATGCCCTGATCTTATGGAACCCCCTTCCAATTGAGATTAAGCAGGCACCTTCTCTCTTGTAAACTTCAGGTGCTTGAAAAAGATGTTCCTATTTTGGCAGGTGTTAATGGCAGTTTTCTGTTTCTAGGATAGATTTTAAGTGTCCGGATTGTAGAGGGTTATTTTGTTTAAACATTTTATGTGCACCACATAGACATTCTGTGTTTTAAGTGGGCGATGTGGTGCTCCCCAGATATTGCTGGACTTCAGCTACCATCATTTTTGGCTATTAACCAAGCTGGGTGTTGCTACAGGGAGCAGGAGTACAACAGCAGTTGGAGGGCACTATGTTAGCTAACCCTCCATTACAGGAAAGCAAATTTAGGTGAAACTTGAGGGAGAAAAAAGCCAAAATAATTAAAGGTGTGAAACACAAAAGGCCTATATTTAATAGGTTTTATGCAATTTCCTCAGACCGTCTCATATTTACAGTCAGAAATTCTGTCAGCTATGGTGATACAATGAACCGTTCTGAAAGCTCTCTGTGGCACGGTACATTTCATTGGTGCAAGTTTAACATGGCTCAGCAGAAAAACCAGGAGTGAGTTATAGAGGTCAACCAAAACAAGCGTAAATAAAGCCTTTTACAGTGTGCTAAAAGTGTTTTTTATTGATACTGGGCTTTATCTTCAGGTACTTTGTGCCATGTTAGCAGTTCCCTGGTCTCTCCAGGCTGGTCAGAAGTATCTGTTTCCTTCCATGTAGTTAATAATTATTTTCCATGTTACTTTTTAACTGGGAATTGGGGGGGGGGGAGAGATTTGATTCAGTTTTCATTTAAAGGCAAATTTACTTAATTCACACTTAACAATATGCAAATCAAAACACAGCCAACTCTCAAAATTTGCACTTCTCCAAAGGTAACTTCTCCAGCCAAGTAATGTGTATGAGAAATACCTATATTGTACATGCCATGATGTAGCATTATTCCCAAAGAGCAGTCTGTCCCGAGAATGGAACCTGAGCAGCCACACTGTGGAAAGTCATTTCTGTTGTTTTTAAAAAAGAAATGAAGAAACTGAGAGCACCTTGAATCAACGATGAACTTTTTAAACAATAGCCCCAAAGACTAATCCAATCAGAGGACATTCCCGAACCTCCTCAAAATGCATGAAAATCACTGGGATAAATACTTCAGCCAAGGACTAGATTTGAATGGATATGGGAAGGGAGAGGGAACCTGGCAGGTTCCCCACAAAAAAACCGAAAAGACCATCTTCTTTGTGTAGCATTTACAGCAGTGTTTCCCAAACTTGTGTCTCCAGCTGTTTTTGGACTACAGCTCCCATCATTCCTAGCCAGCAGGGTCAGTGGTGGTCAGGGATGATGGGTATTGTAGTTCAAAAACAGCTGGGGACCCAAGTTTGGGGGACGACAACTGGTTTAAAGCAGGAGATAGAATGTGTATGCAATAGAAGTTTAGTATAATACTAAACTTTCAACTTCTTGAGACTGAAAAGAAGTTTTTGCCCAATTAGTAATGTCCTGTGAATTATGCCACTCTTAATTGAATTTTCAAATGCATCATGAAGAAGAAATCAGCTTTTTTAACAGGTTTGTTAAAACAACAACAACCAAAAAACCCAAAGCAAGCGCAGACCTCTAGGCGTCTTCTTTGTCTTCTCTGTATGCAGGCTTTATACAAATAAATCCTATTAGCAGCAATATGTGCTGGAAGGCTAAAAAACAAAACAAAACCCCCACCATAGTCCTTTGGGCTGAAAAGGAATTCCAGGCACAGAAGACACTCACAGAGAGCACAAAAATTATCTTTTTGGTCTTAATAGAATAGGGCAGAGCAGAAAGAGGGACTGTCTGGATAAAAATGAGAGCTTGGTCTCATTTACTCAGAGTTTCCTGGCCTGTGGATGGGTCTGTCATAGTGAGAGGGCATTCATCACTTACCACTAGTCCATACCATCACCTTGGATATATTATATAGAGGGTTGCTAATCCTTTAGGAGCTCAACTCTATTTCTTCCTTTGCTTTCACTGATGGCGCTGTATTTATATCCAATGGAGCTTTCTCTTCCATAGAATCATAAATAATACACACCCCTAGTAAAATAAAAAAATAAAAAAGGTGCTCGCCATTTGATTTAACATGATTTGTCAGTAATGTACCACACTCTCACGGTGCAATCTCAACTGGTACTTACCTATGCTTAGTGTATTTCACTTACTTAAAGTAAACCTAATGCTAAAAATAAGTGTAGATCGAAATGCATATGGTAGTCATATCCCTTGAGGTATATGGGAGACAGGCAGGGAGAGTAGCCTCCAGCAAAAAATCTCATCTAATCAAATTACGCATTCACTTTCCCTTCTGAAACTGCATGGGTTTTCTGTCCACAGATTTCTGACAACTCTTAAGGGAATCCATAGCCTGTCACAGGAAATTATTCAATTCCTTTTAATCAATGTGATGCATTCCCAGTTTGAAAGCTGTTTTAAGCCACCCGAGCAAATGTAAAGATCAGGTCTGCTGTGTTGCCCTATTGCAAGCCAGGATTCACGTAGCTAATGATAACAAGGAAATCCAGGCTGGCATACTGTCCTTATTTAACTTTGGTATCTTGGGTCAATATTCAATGCAGTGTAACAAAAAGAGCAATAGAAGCTTGATCAAGATGCATTTTAAACATTGGGCTTGAAGTATGCATCACCTCAGTTAGAAATAATAATGATTTTTCCCCCTAAGGAACATGGGCTCAACAATCTCCTAATGTTATTGTTGTGCATTAGAGTCAAATAGGCAAAAATTACCTGATTTTACAGTGAATTTTCTTTCATACTGCAGCTTTCAGGTCAATAGCTGTTTGCCTCTCTTTTCAGACTGCTATTTTGTTTTGTGTGTGTGTAGGAGCACACAGCAGAGTCTTACTATAAAAGATCTTTGTTCTAGAAGGAACAATTGGCAATAAACAGTGGAAAGCAAGTTAAAGCTTCATTTTTGAAAGCTAGCAACGAACCAGGAAAGCATATCAGTTCCATGACATTGTAAGATCTGGGAGGCAGATGGAAGTAGGCTTGCTCTTTTCTAATCACCGACAGGATCCTCCTCGAATGATTTCCTCTGTGAGCATTCATTCAAATTATTTGCTGTGGATCTTAAAAATATTCTACTAGGAGGAACATTTTGGATCCAAGACACTGACTTGGCTTTAACTCACCCTACCCTTAGTATAGGAGTGGAAGGTGGTTCTGACCATACACCTTAGGTACCCATGAGGCCAAGGCAACAAGGCAGGTCTGTGGTTTCAGCACCACGGAGAGCTCCAAGTGAACCACTTGCTCTGAGGAAGTCTGGAGATGACCTGAGACCTAATGCATCTCTTTATTCAGCCTACCTTCCCCAGTCTCCACCACCTTGGCCTGACACCTGTGGTTCTGGCCAGCACTCTATCCTGAATACAAGTACTTACTCTTTCTGTGACCTTCCTTCTGATGTTCTCCTTGCATTGCTGAGCAGGTCTGATTTCTCTATCTGTCTTGGGGCTAATAACGTCTCTTAAGGACCTAAGCTCTGCAGGCTTCAGACCACAGCCTCGGGTTCCATGGCTTCCAAGTCATCAGCCCAAGCCTCTGTAGGAGCACACAGTGAACCTGGTCCAATTCCCCAATGAGTGGCTGACTCCTCTTTATTCAACTCTGATTCTCTGATTCTCTTCTGCTGTCTGTAATTTGGGCACTGATACCATTTTATTACAAAGGTATTATATATTAGTTGTACAAGCTTTTGAGGTATGTGCAGTTCTTCACATAAAATGAGTGGCTGAATAATGGTTAGTACTTGCTTCTAGCTGAACTGAAAGCAAAGTCCAACTAAAGGGAAAACATCACTCGTCTCTGGATAGCAAAAAAATATATGTATTAGTAACCCTTATATTCTGGCTTCTGAAGAACTCAGGGTGGCATGCTTGCAATGATCTCCTTTCATCCTCTTGGCATCCTGGTGGGATAGGTAATGCTGACTTGCTAAAGGCCACAAAATGCACATCATGGCTGCGTTGGAAGCAAACTGAAGATGCCATGTGAAAGCCTCCATCTGTCAGATTATATCAGCTTCCGCATTTACAAAAATACAGCCCAGTTTAAATGTGCTGAGCAAAAAAGAAAGAAAAGGAAATGCGCACACAGTGTCACCAGTTATGTGTGCATAATGAACATGCTAGCACAAAATACTCCTGAGGCACAGATCACTTGTGTACTAATGCTGCACATGTAGACGCCAACAGGCATGACACCAGGTGCATGGAACCTGTTTCACATTTAACCCAAGTCTCAGTCCCATTGTATCCCAGTGACATACATCCCAGTGAATTTGCAATACAAGCTCCGTATAGTTAAAGCTGTGGTTTTCCCAGGAGCGATGTATGGAAGTGAGAGCTGGACCATAAAGAAGGCTGATCGCCGAAGAATTGATGCTTTTGAATTATGGTGCTGGAGGAGACTCTTGAGAGTCCCATGGACTGCAAGAATATCAAACCTATCCATTCTTAAGGAAATCAGCCCTGAGTGCTCACTGGAAGGACAGATCCTGAAGCTGAGGCTCCAATACTTTGGCCACCTCATGAGAAGGGAAGACTCCCTGGAAAAGACCCTGATGTTGGGAAAGATGGAGGGCACAAGGAGAAGGGGACGACAGAGGATGAGATGGTTGGACAGTGTTCTCGAAGCTACTAACATGAGTTTGACCAAACTGCGGGAGGCAGTGGAAGACAGGAGTGCCTGGCGTGCTCTGATCCATGGGGTCACAAAGAGTCGGACATAACTAAATGACTAAACAACAACAATCTATTTTGGGGGGGGGTGACAAAAAGGCACACCACAGGGGTCTCGCCCCGCCGCTGCCACGGGTACCACCTGACCTTGCTATGCCTCTGATTATGGCTACCTCTTTTCCACTTGACCCAAAGACAGGTCTTACCTAGTGGTCTTACTATCTATGTAAGACAACAATCTGCTTATACTGAAATAATATACTAAAAATGAAGCTAAACGCTGGAGAAGACAGTAAGAAACTAGTTGAAATAGAAAAGACAGTGCAGTTATATATATCTCTACTCAGAAGCAAGCACCACTTCAAATGGACTTATAACACCATCCAAACCATGTATGCTCAGAAATAAGACCTATTGAATAAAATTGGGATTACTCATAGTTAAAGAGGATTAGGATTTCAGCATAAATTTCAGATTTGATTAGAGAATTGTATTTTAAAGGCATTTTTAAATCAAAAGTATGAGAATTAATTTAACAAATATTGTTTACTAAAGAGTTGCATAGTGAAGGCGAACAAGGGGGGAAAGCATGAAGCATGAGAGGAAGAAATCCAGCATGTGACAAATAATAAGAAGCAGAAAAATGGAAAGGAAGGAAAGTAGAATATAGAGAAACCAGAGATGAAGGCGAGCAGGATCTAGAGAATGAATACATTTTTTGCCAATTATTTTTATTGATTTTTCCATAATTTTTAACAACTTGTCACCAAATAAATACAAATGCAATACAAATTTAAAAGTGGATTTCCGACCCACCCCAGATGTCCCCTCTATTTTCCTTCCTCCTTTGCTGCTCCCAGTAAAATAACTTTTCCAACTATAATTCAAAATACATTCATCCCTTCACCTCTACACATCACCTGTTCAATTACCAATTTCCACTATGGCTTTTATACATTCTTATAACGTATCCTCAAAATAGTTGAGTGGAGTAAATCCTCTTCTAGCTATCTATAATAGTCGTTCATCAATTTTCAAACATTTCCTTCTGATTCCTTTTGAGTAACACTTTGCCTGAGAAAAACAGATCTTGCTTCCTCCCAGACAACATGTACACATTCCTCCTTAACATGGCCTTGAGCATTGCTGTCTGTCTGACATGTGGCCCCAGTAATCAACAACTCAGCCTCACTGGTGCGGTGTGCAGAAGGTGAAAGTGAAACCCCTAGAATTTTTTCTGTATAAATATATAATATATATTTCCCCCCCTCCCAACCCTGCCAATCTCCCTGCGTCACTCACCCTTCAGATTTTGCCAAATTTAATCCTCAATTTTATATACAACCATCTTATTAATAAATAAACACAATCCATATCTCTTCTTTTCTATCCGAAAGTCTCAGGAGCTGTCAAGTTGGAATACACTGTGGTCCATCCTGTCCATTCCATTATTCTTATTTCCAACTTCAAGCTTCAAGCTTCAAGGGGGTGGCTGATGTAATCTCAACAAAATCCATATCTCCTCTCCATCCTCCTCCCGAAACTAATTAATCTTCCTACAGTCCATCCTGCTGACTCTCAGTTCCATTACACCCAACTCAACCGTTTATTCTCTTCTGAGTGCTTAACGGGCAGTCAATCCAGTTGTTACCAAAAAGGCATTAATGGAGGACTGTGGGTCGTGCCCTTTTGATACCCTCAAAAGGTTAGGGGAGACATGCCCCTTACCCCCCATTAATCTCCGTCTGGGACCCCTCCCAGGCATCAGAGCACCTGAGAGGGCGACTTGCTGGGTTTGCTGCAGAACAGGAAGTCCAAGAATGAATACATTTTGTGGCAAGTTGCAGAATCATAAATTGAATGTGAAAAGAAAAAGGTAACCACTGAGGAGGAATCAAAGGCAGAGAAACACGATCATATTTGTGTGAGGAAAAATAAGGCAGGTGACAAAATGAAAGAAACAAGAGGGTAATTCAGAAGACCAACCAAAAGAGCACTGCTATAATCCAAGTGTCAGAAAATAAGAGAATGATTCAGCGGATGGACAGAATAAACAAAAAGAAATGAATGAATTTTAGCTGGCTTTGACAACTGAAAATGACAGAGCTTAGCTGGAAATAAAGTCTGTGAAGGAAAAGGGAAAAGGTTCCGAGATCTCTGGTTCGAAGAGAAGGACAACTGATTACATCAGCCATAAATCAAAGAAGCAGAAAGAACAGGAAGAGAAGAGACAGGAAAAATAAGATATTCTGTTTTCTGTTTGAAGATTTAACTTCAAAGAATGAGCAGGCTGCCATGTGGAAGCAGCAAGAAGACATGACGAAAGATCAGCAAAAGAAGACAGATCAGAAATAGAAAAGAGTAGCTGGATATCGTCCTGAACATGCTGATCAATATGAAAATTCTAAATGAGAGAACCAAAACTCTAATGAGGGACTCGGGTGGCGCTGTGGGTTAAACCACAGAGCCTAGGGCTTGCCGATCAAAAGGTTGGCAGTTCGAATCCCCACAACGGGGTGAGCTCCCATTGCTTGGTCCCTCCTCCTGCCAACCTAGCAGTTCAAAAGCACCTCAAAGTGCAAGTACTGTAAATAAATAGGTACCGCTCTGGCAGGAAGGTAAACGGCGTTTCCATTTGTTGGTCTGGTTCGCCAGAAGCGGTTTAGTCATGCTGGCCACATGATCTGGAAGCTGTACGCTGGTTCCCTCGGCCAATAACGTGAGATGAGAGCCGCAACCCCAAAGTTGGTCACGACTGGACCTAATGGTCAGGGGTCTCTTTACCTTTAAACTCTAATGAAGGTAAACAAAAAGAATCAAACGGACTGAATCAGAATCTTTAGGAATTTAAAATAATAGAAACAAAAGCACAGTTAAAAATAAATAAATGAGGAAAGCCAAGATGAAACAGAGCCATGAAACTAGACTCATGCAAGGAAGAAAGAAGAGTATGAATAACAATATTGAAAACAGAAGGAAGAAGAGAATTACTAATAATATTTAATGCACAGGAGAGATCAGGAAGAGATCATACAAGGGGCATTCAGATAAATTAGCTAAAGAAAAGAACACTGTTTCTGTTCTGTTAGCATGAAGATCTGATTGATAAGACTCAAGAAGAGTATTTATTAAAAATTCAAATAAGATTTGTACAAGTAATTAAGAAACAAAGGGAGATATCCAATGTTAGTGATTCTCAGAGTAGGCCCACTGAATTCAACAGAAGGCCACTGATTTAAATGGGTCTGCTCTAAGTTCGACTAACACTGGATGCCACCGAAAAGCAAGGTGAGAAACTAGCCAATAGCAAGTGAAGACGAATCAACCATTGTTGACTCTTCTGTGTTCTTTTTTTAAAATGATAAATTTAAATTAGATTTAAAGGTCAAAGAAAACTAACCAGAAACCAAGGAGGGATTAGTTAGAGAAAGAAAGCAAAATGAGCAAAAGCAATATGTGTAATGAAAAGAAGAAGAAATGGGATCAAAAGGGACTGGGTGTAGGTTTGGGTGAGGACAAAACCAGAAAGATCTTCTGAAGAAATAGTAGAGGAAGAAGAAAATCAAGAGGCATAGTGGGATGCATAGGAATCTGCCTTGTAGCAAAGCAGCTTCCTTTATTTCTTCTGCTCGTTGCTTTCCTTCTTCCACTGCTATTTCTTTAGATGATCTGTCCAGCTCAGTATTGTCTATACTGACTAGGTGTCTTTTTTAGCCCTGGAGATGCCCAGGATTGAATGTGGGACATTCTCCATGCACTGCAGGTCCTCTGCCAATCAGCTACGGCCCATTTGGTTGAGAAGGTTTAGAGATAAGAGTTCTATAAAGGACCAGGAGATGTAAGTTACGGAAATAGAAGAGTCAGGAGCTGCTGATTTATTATGGTGTGCAGGGGAACTAAGCAAAAAAATCTGAGATGTGAGACGTGGGGTGTGTGTGTGAAAAAAGGTAGAGCACAAAATTAACAGTTAAAAAGCAAGGGAAAGAAGGAAAAGAAGCAATTCATTTTTGCAAATAGTAAGGTTGAGCAGAAGAAGGAAGAAAAGAGATGAACATTACTTTATGCCGGAGAGAAGAAATGTCTTTAGTCTTGCCCCATAACTTATAAAGCAGCCCAAGTTCATTACCAAAGTTACTACAATGAGGAACTAAAGGCAAAGTAGGAGAAGGATGACAAGAGCAATTACATAGGGAAAGAGGCTCACTGGAAGAAGATGCGGGGAATAAATAAACAGGAGATATCAACGGAAGGACCTAACAGAGGCAAAGGCATCAAAATCCAGATCCTGAAGGTAATTCAGTGATCTAGTAAGACGTTTGCACAAAGATGAAGGAGAGAAAAAGAAAGAAGGTGACAATCAGAAAATGGAAATACTGGTATAGAAAAAAAAACTGTTATCAAATACAAAACATGATCTGTGAGTGAGCCAAAGAGGTAGAAAAATGAGGGGTGGGGTCGTGGGATACAAACCAGAAAGCGCAAGATGAGATCAAGCATCTGATTCATCAGAGTTATTGGGGTGGATACTGAAAACTTATACAAGAACAGGGAAGCAACAGAACCCAAAGTTCAAAGTCAGATAATAAGTTAGGTAAAGGACCAGGGGTAAAAGGGAGTTACAGAAAGGACAGTTTTGTTCTGCAAAACTTAGGTTCTGAATCACATGGGGAGCTTAGAGCAGTCTACACATTTCACATTTCATCCTCCAACTCATAGAGAATACTAATGGGCATCACAACACAGAGCTTAGTAATTCCATTCTGCTTTCGTGTAGCTTTCCCACACAACCAGCACACTCAAATAGGTCTAAAAAGCCATGCATTAGTAGGAGCCAGATAGATGGAGCTCTTTCATTTGACTTTCCCACCAGGGTGGTGTTCAATTCTAAGTAAAAGTAAAAGTTTTTTTTTTAAAAAAAAAGCAGCATGTGGTGAAGTGCTTTCAAACTCTGGTTGTAAATACTGCTAGGAAGCCCCATCCTGTCTCCTTCACACAATGCTATTGAACAAAATGAAATCATTTTGAATGACATTTAAGCAACAGCCATTGATAGGAGCAGCAGTCAGTGTTCTGAAAACCAAAGCAAGCATAATCTGCTCTCCAATAATCATCTGCCTGGTATATGCCTCTTGCTCTTCAGAAACAAATATACTGTACTGTAATACATTCACAACTGGACATTGCAAAGAGAATTGCATAGAATTGTAGCATCAAATATTAAACTCTTTGGCATGAAATGCTACTACCCAATCCAGCACCATGCATCGTCGGTGAACCTCAGTCCTGTGCATATGTATGCTAAAATGTAAGTCCCCCTGTGTTAAATGGAGAATACTCCTAGTTTGTTTGTGTAGGACTGAAGCCCTAATGGATAAGGATCCACATGTGCAAATGAGGGTCACGCCTGCAGTTCCTTTTCCAAAATTCTTACCAGGCCTTGGGATGACCTAGTTTGGTTTAATGAAATTCACTGAATTAATTCAAAAATTTCTGAACCGTATCTGAAAATAGTTCCCATAATTGCCAATGAATTAAGTTCATTTTGGAGCAGAACTTTGAATGATTTCTAGTTCATCTTCAAGTTCATTCACACTTTGGGCCTTTTAGTTTAAAGATCCTAATTGCTGGGATTTTGTTTTGTGAAACAAAATTCACACACATATGTGTAGTTACAGGTAGGTAGCCGTGTTGGTCTGACGTAGTCGAAACAAAATAAAAAAATTCCTTCCAGCAGCACCTTAGAGACCAACTAAGTTTGTCTTAGGTATGAGCTTTCGTGTGCATGCACACTTCTTCAGATACACATATGTGTGTGTGTTTAGATGTTTTCTTAGACTTCTTAAGTATGTTTTATACTTCAGCACAGCAGCTTTGTTTTGCAAAGGGACAGCTGCGAGCTAGAATTACCTCCTTTGCAGACATGTTGAACTTGAACTTGTTCCTTTTTAATATGAACTTTTCCTTACATCTGCTACCAAGGACTGAAGTAGAGTTCCTGCAGTGTGCATTGGGTGTTATAGTACCAAATGCATGGCCAGCGCTGTCTGTTTTGACAGTGCTGATCATATCGTTTGGAGAAGGTTGGGGACTGTTCTCTCGCTATATTCACAGGCATGCATACCACAACTAAACACCAAGATCTTTGTATCAGAGCCTGGCATCTTTGTGTGCGTGTGGCAGGGTGTAGCATGCAATTTAGCTACAGAGGTTCACCACTGCACTGTGTAAAATTGGAAAGAACCTCTTCTGTTCTTGAAGGGGCCAAAAATCATCTCAGTCGCAGCTACTAAATTGATTTTGAAGGATAAGGAGGCCAGTCCGTCAATACAGCGTAAACCTGGCTGTCAGATACAAACACTCTCAGACAAAGAGCAGGCAGCCTTCTCCACGGAAAGGGATAAAGCTGAATTCTTATAGACCAGAGGACATTGTGCCATAACAAAGAGCATCAACTGATATGAAGTTTGGCTCATCATAAAAAGCACAGAAAGCTCAGGGAAATGGATTACTGCTAGTAAAACTAGGGTAGTGCACCTGAGTCACTGCTGAAGAATATGGTCATCATTCCCTTTAGAGACCTCTGGCTTCACATCTCTCCGAAGAATGTGATTACAAATAATATTGGTCAGTAACGTGTAGGGCTCATCCACTCTATTTTGGGATTCACTTGAAGGGGATTGACAGCTCTTTGCCAGGGCTGCACAAAAGCAGACCAAGACTGGTAGATGAAAGGATGAGCATAGTAGGTGGGGCTTGCAATCCTGCACCCATTTTCCCTGAGGGTGGGTCCAGCTCCTGAGTAGACATGAATAGGATGCCACTGCAAGTGATGGATACACAAACAACGCTGATTACTAATATGGTTCATTACCAAATGGGTGAAAACCTGTTATTCTCCCATGCTGTGTAGTCTCCATCAGCATCTGTGTCATGAGAAGACTCTAAAATGTTGTACACATAACTTCCATTTAATGGGCAGGGACATGGTTGGCAGACCTGAAATTGGACCTTCTTATATCCGGATGAAGAATCTCTCTCTCTCTCTCTCTCTCTCTCTCTCTCTCTCTCTCTCTCTCTCTCTCTCTCTCTCTCTCTCCTGTGTGTGTTAACAGATTCAATTTCAAGTCCATAATGTATTAAATTTGTAATATATTAAAAGACCATTCAGTGGTCTTTTGTAGATGATGAACAGAAAAGTGGATAAGATAGAACCCTGAAGCAGAAAATCCTCCAGTGCTACATTTTGGATGAGTGGAACCACCACAATGAAATACCACCCTCACCCAGCTTGGACAGCCTTTCCAAATTAATAGCATGGTTCACAGTAACAGTAATTGCTGCAAGGACAAGGGGAATCAACAGAGTCACACTCCCCCCCTGTCTTAGAATAATAGAATAAAAAATTGTAGAGTTGGAAGGAACCACAAAGGCCCCTGCAATGCAGAAATCTTTCACCCAATGTGGGGCTCAAACCCACTACCCTGGATTAAGAGTCTCATGCTGTATCCTTGATCCCCACAGAGGTTATCCTGCAAGGTGACCAAGTACCAAAACCAGGCATGGACCCAGATTTCATGGATCAAAGAAACCCCATCCCCTTCAAGAGTGCCTATGAAGTTATAACTTAAGAGAGGAGCCTTTATTTTTGGCACTGGACATAAAAAGCACACAGACTGTGATAACAACAGCTGTAGGTGAACCACGTAGAATAGAACCAGTTGTGTTCCCTGCAAATTGTGTGCTGTGCCCATCACTCAGTCTCGGCAAGGAAGAAAGATGAGGCAAATTGTAAATGGAATGCCTGTAGCTCTCAAGCCACTTAGCTACATAACAATCCCATTGGCGCTGTAGGAAAGATTCAACTATAAATACAAAGCAAGCCCTCATACACTTGCTAACCACTGTTAGCTGTCTTTGAACTGTCGGTTATATACCTAATGGAACCATAATCAGGAAAATGCTTAATATAATGTAGTTTTAAGGTTGATCTCAAAATGAGAGAGATACCAGTTGATGATGCCACCTAGACTCCTTGACTTCTGCTTCCTTTCAACTGTGATCTACTCCAGAGAATTCTGCATGTTAAAAAAAAAAAATCAATCCTGAACACTTCTTAACATTTATTCCTACCTGTGGGACATGCATGGATTCCGCCCCCCCCGCATTTGCTTTCTACCGCACGCTATTTTTATGTGAAAATCACTTTACAACAGCATTTCCACAATTACATTTATGAGGGGGGGGGAGGGAAATGGCCCATCTAAATAATCTTGCCCATTCTTCCTACCATCCCTTCCCACCTAGTTTGAACGATATGTTCTGCCTGTGGCCAGCCTCCTGGTTGCCTCCGCTTAACATAATTGCCATTGAAAGCAGCAGTTGGAAAGTTCAAACCTTTACATTCTGCAATTCGCATGCTCTCTTTCCCTTTGGACATCAGGAAATATTTATGAACCTATGAATTATCAAACAAGGAAATAGATGGTTTCCTTTGAAAATCACCCCCACACCCGTTGTCCCTGCCCAAGGGCTTTGGGAACATGAGCTGAACAGTCCATCACACCCAGAACCATTTGTGTGTCTCTGACTATTTCCATGTGCTCCAGGTCCTATGATCATGTTATCATGATCCATTGACTTGTAGAGTTGGAAGGGAGTATGAGGGTCATTTAGTCCAACCCCCTGCAATGCATGGTATCTTTCCCCCAATGTGGGACTCAACTCACAACCCTTCGAATAAGAGTCTCATGAACTACCAACTGAGCAACCCCAGGAATGGCCAATTAAGCCATTGTTTATGGAATGCAATTGAAGTCCTCTTGTGTCATGGCCCAGCCAAGGTTAATCCCTTATTAATTCCTATTTACTTCTACTAATGCTCCCCTTGAAATCCATGGGAATTTAACTTGGGCTTGAATATGGCCATCATGCTGAAAAAACTAGCTACATTGTCATAATAATTGCTGCACACTGCAGATGCTGCTTCCCACCATTGTGCTGTTTGCTGGAGACCTCATTACTTTACAGTTTCCAGCATGTAATTGGCTTCGCCCTCATTTGTCCCTTGGAGAAACAGGCAGTGAGGAGTGAACTCTCCAGGATTGTCTCAGGCTGAGGCTAGCAACCCAAAGCAATTCATACAAACACCACTGTGCTCTTTCTCACCTTCCTCTTCTTTGGCAGTGGTGGTGGAAGAAAGAGGTGTCTCTTTCCACTCTCCATCCCCCAATGCCTGGAGTACTGTAGTAACAGCATCCCAAGCACCAAGGAGCAAGTAGGAAACGACAGAGGTGTCTTTCCCTACCACTACTGCTGAGGAGGAGGAGGAGAGAAGAGGGAGGACAACCTTCTTCTTTGTGGCAGCTGCCCCCACTGTGGCAGAAATCAGGTAGAAAGGTGGGTGGGGGGAGTCCTTGTTCAGCTCGAATAGAGTTGAAATCTCAGGAGCCCAGGAGCCCAGGAGCCATAATGCACAGCTTGTATTGAAGACAAAGATTAAGAGTTGCTGTGGTTTGTAATCAGGGATTTAAGCTGCAACAATTTCTAGCAATACAGTATTCCTCTACCCCAACTGCTGGGACTTCTAGCTCCGCATATTTACATCCTCCGAACAAGACCTTCACATCATCTTCAAGTTGGGGAACTTTATCCTATATATTCCAGTCACGTACTTGCTTGTAAATAGGAATTTGACGATTAAATCAACAGAGCTTCCATTAAAACCCAGGTCACTGTGTCCTGTACTACTACTTTTAATACATATCTTATGCCACAAAGCCTAGCAAAGGAAATCTCCTGGATGCACTATAGTAATGAAACCACAATGTGCGTTACGGCAAAAGCTATCCCAGTATATATATTTTATCTTATCCTTGCCAATTATATTATGAGTTATGCCCTATTACTAAATAACTGGCTCTTTCCTCTTCTATACTGTAGAATCATTTATGATTATGGAGGCAGTTCTATTTATGGAACTCCCTCCCAGTACAGATCTGGTTCTCACCCACATTATTTATTGATTCATGCACCGGCTTAAGAACCATTTAATTTTGCAGGCCTTCAGAGCATCATGGGAGTGGCCCTCTTGGTCAACCTGTGTCGCTGATTGCCACATGCTGTTGCATTGCCAATTGTGGCTTTACTTGCTTTTTTTTTTTAATGCTGATGTTAGTCCCTGTGGGCTCTGTATGATGAAAGGCCTGGGTACAGGAAAGGAAAGGAAATTAAAAGAAATTAAAAGAAAATAAGAAAGTTGTTTATTTAAGTGTACCGTAAACTTGCCAACGTAGGGTTATTTTCTATTCATCTTCAGAAGGTGACGAGTCGAAGCCAAGCCACAATGTCAAGCAGCAGCAGCAGCACAGAAACCAGAGTGAACGAGGTGGCATCAAAGGCAACTCAGCGGGAAGCCTTTCAATCAGAAAAGGTAACTGTATCAATGCAATGAGATACCATTTTGCCTGTGCCACTTTTGCCCTCTGGTGCTTACGGCACCCGTCCTTGCTTTGGTGGCCTGGAGGAATTTTATATGGGGCGATTTGCACCTATACTCATTACCCATCCCTCAAAGACTCTCAGGAAATAATTGAAGTACCACTGATAAATGTATTTGTGCAAAAATGTTGCCACTTGGCAGAGCAGGCTTCAGGTTTGTGGGGGGTCCCATTGGTGACTGCCCCTTTCGCCTTTCGCCACAGCTTTCCTTCTTTGACACCTTCCTGTTAACCACACCCGTTCCTCCTCAAACCCATTTCCACTTTCTTCTTTGGTCTCTCCTCTTTGGGTTCCATGTTAAACTGAAAGAAGTGTTGCAACTATAAAATGAGCATTGTAGCAATATGCTGTACCAGGCATCCCCAAACTGCGGCCCTCCAGATGTTTTGGCCTACAACTCCCATGATCCCTAGCTAACAGGACCAGTGGTTGGGGAAGATGGGAATTGTAGTCCAAAACATCTGGAGGGCCGAAGTTTGGGGGTGCCTGTGCTATACCTACCGGATAGACACTTTACTACAGAAATTAAAGAACTGCTGGTCCAGATGTCTGCACCGACGATGTGTAGGTTTGTATTGCTGTACCCAGTGCTTTTTCACTCTCTAGAAAAAAAGGTGTTGGCACTCACTGTCTAGAAATGGCTGGAGGAGTTGGCAAAGGGAGGGGGATGTGCTCTGCACATGCTCAGGGAAGGAAGCAGCAGGGCTCCGGGATCCTGGAAGAGACTCCTCCCTCATTCCCTAAGCGCAGGAAGCTCTTGCTCAGCTTTGGGATGGAGGCAGGAGGGCTCTGACAGGGTCCAAGAGCCCTCTCATTTCAGGCTCCAGGGTGCTGGCAGGGCCTCGTTCCCTGAGCCCAGGATGTGCTTGTCCACCTTGGGGATTAGGGTGTGAGGGTCTCTCAGGCTCCGTCAGGATCCCGGCACCCTGCTGCATCCTTCCCAAAGCCGGGCAAGTGTTTCCTGGGCTTGGAATGAGGCAGCAGGGAGTCAGGGTCCTGACAGAGCCTTGTGCCTTCTTCCCCAAGCCTGGGAAGCATTTGCCATAGCTGCCAAGTTATCCCTTTTTTTAAGGGATTTTCCATTATGCTGAATAGGCTTCCTCGCGAGAAAAGGGAAAACTTGGCAGCTATGGCATTTGCACCAATGGAGGCAGTGGCAGCAAAAGTGTGAGGGGAGCGAGGGGGGATGGAAAAACAGTGGCAAGATGTGGGGAGAGGTGGTGTACACTGTACCTGCGTGTACCGCCTCAAAAAAACAAACCAACCACTGGCTGCACTGATTGTGCTCTGTTTGTGTGAGCTGCTCCAAATTCAGTCACTGGTGTTGTGTATTTGATGTTTTCTGCATTCAAATAGAAGTTATTGAGTCCTCAAAGCACTTCACATACTTTGTCTCAGTTATCCTTAAAAGGTAGGCTAAATTATTGTCCCAGTATTATCACAGAATGCTTTGAGATGATGATGGTGGTGGTGGTGATGAGATTTCTAAATACCGGGCTTAAATTATGGGGATGTGGAGGTGGTGGTGGGGATCTTAAAGAAATCTCTCATCCCCTAACATACAAAGCTTAGCCAAATGTAGAAGGACTGACCCCTAAAATAAGGGGGGCTGGACCATTTCTACCCCCCCCCCCAATTCAAGCACTGTCAAGTATTGCTCTTACATATTTATAAATAGTGGTATATACATCAATAAAATACATAAATAAATGCATTTCAAGAGATGGCAGCTTGCCTACCTTGTGAATTTTTGGCAGAGGTGAAATTTTAACTGCTGCTTTTCTGTCTCACAGAGCATCAGTTCTAGTGGAGGAAGGACTCACGCCATTCCCTCCTTCAAGCACTTGTTCCTCCTCCGCCCAGGGTTGCATAAAGCATATGATAGATCAAATTAAAATATTGATTTTTCACACTGAGATTTGGTTTATTTAATTGTTTTGTGGTGTGTATTTGTGTTTGCAGGTCTCCCATCGTGAACAAGGTTTGTCTGGGGCTAAGAGAGCTTCTAACGTCACTCAAGGCATTGAGGAAACAGGTAAGAGAAATCCAAGAATATACTGGGAGGCAAGAAGCGATAGCTACCCTTTCAAAACAGCAAATTCTGTTGTATGCATGTGGATGAAAGACAAAATCCATCCGCAATTAAGTCCTGGGAGTGCCATTAATTTTGACTGGAGAACTAAGCACCTACTTACATATCACCCATCAAAATCAGTGGGACTTAACTTTGGATGGATTGTGGCCATAAAGATTAGGATATAATTAAGGTTATTTACACTCACTCCGGCCCAGAAGCCTTTGCATCTCCTCTTAAGCACATTCATACACCCCATTGATATGAATGGTGATATGATTAAAACTACCTAATATATGCTCGAGTGTTTTTCACAAGTGCCCTGGGCTTAGGCAAACAATTTTTCTTTCTTTATTATTATTGTAACCATTCCCCTAGCAGATATTTAAATGTCATGAATATCAAAGGATATAATTACCCTTGGACAGATCACCTAAGCAGAAATTAATAAAGGCTCGCGGTCCCTGTTATTGCAGTGTTCAATCAGCTCTGATCTGACGTGTGAAAGAAGTGCTGCTATGTCACTCAGCAAATAAACTCTGGTTCATTGTGCTTCCAGCTCATGGCTAGGGCTTTCTATCTATGTAATGTTCTCTGCTATCAATATGAAAGCAATAGTGCAGAATGAGAACCATAGTGTAGATTTTGACCCAGGGGCCCATCAAACCTATCCTGCTGGTTTTTGGTAGCATCTTCCAACCAATCACGCCACTGGGAATGCTCAAGCCTTTGCGGATGGAGGAGATATTTGCTCCGGTTTGCGACGTTACCTACACCCTTGTGCAAATTAATTGAAACAAAGCATGTTTTCTATCTTACTCGTAATCCTATACTCAAAACAAACACGGAATGTCAGTTGATCATTATGGTGCCAGAAGCCTGCAGCCAACAGAGGGAATGATGTGCTCGCCACAATATATTGAGATTCTATGAAAGAAATTTATTCCAGAGCTGGAAAAGAGGTATCCTGACGGTACTGGGATATTGCAACAGGACCTAGCCCCCTGTCACACATCAAAAGTGGTGAAGAAGTTCATGACAGAGCAGCAAATACAAGTACTTGATTGGCTAGGGAATTCCCCGGACATAAATCTCATTGAGAATTTGTGGGCTATATGCAAAAGCCGCCTCCGTGCTGTAGACTGTATGACTATGGAGAAGCTCATTCAGGCACTGATTCAGGTGTGGTACAGGGATCTGAAAATCAACAGTGGCCGTTCAAAACTAGTAGACTCCATGCCAAACCATGTTCAAATGCTGTTTAAAAATAGCGAAGGTCATATCTGTTACTAATGTATGTATATGTGAATTTTGTACAATAAACTACTAAATTCATTGCTTGTTTCATTTAATTTGCACAAGGGTGTAACTCACATATCCCAAATAATATACAAGCCAAAATGCAAACCGTCCTTTGAAATTTGCATTTTGGAAAAAAATTGAAATGCATATATTAGGGGAAGTTGTTCATAAAAATGCATACATTTGTGAAAAAATAATATAAAATATATTATATAAAATGCAATATATTGGGGGGGATCACATACAAAAATGTGCCTGGGGGGAGAAACGCACAGAAAAATGCTGGTGAATTTTCATACAGCCAATATGGATTCAACTTTTCATTTATTTATTTTTTCATTTTCTTTCTGTATCGCAGTGGTCAATGCAGCTACAGATGAGGAGATCTCAAAGATTTCTATGCAATCCTTAAAGCAGCAGTTTGAAAAAACAGCCCAGTTCCATTCTGGCCGAGAGAGTGGAACGCCTGCAAAACAGATCAAGGTCGGTGGTGCCGAAACGGGATATTCTCCATCCAAACAATCCTGAATTGTTATCATTTTTTGCATATAGTTCACATTCTTTTCTGAGTTGCAATGGCTTTAAATTCAGAATAGCCATGTTGCATTCGTTTAAGTGCTATTTCCAGTGCAAATCTTAAGTCCGTAAACAAGGGATGTGTGTGGCAGGGGTGGGGGGTGGGGTTACGCTCCAATTGTTTGGGGGCAAATTAAAACTGTGGCAGGGCAAAGAGTGACTCCTGCTAGAGTGTCCTCTGATCACTTGCTAGCAAGACAGAGTGTGCTCACTGTTCTTCCTGCCAAGTCCTTGCTGTAATGAAGTAGTAGGATTTGATTACACTGGCTTTTCTTAGACTGAAAAAGTTGTTAGGATGCTGTGAGCATGGCAGCCAATAGCAGAATTGGGATTGTTGTCCCGCCCCCCCTTACCTTCCCATGTACCTGTTAGAGCGTCATAGCAACATTGGGCTCCTTAAGCATGATCCCATGAACCAATATAAAGTGACTCACAGGACAGTGCTGTTTGTATACTAAATTATATTTAGGTCTGTTTAGGGGATATCCAGGAAGATCTGGCAAGTGTTTAGTCTAAATTTTACAGACATAATCTGGAATTCTCTAACACCCTTAAGCGTATTTTTTGATCAACACCCACCTATAAGGTACAGCTTTCCTTTTTAAAATATCCTTTGTGTGCTGTTAAATTCTTTTTCTCTGGCTGCATGTTCTGTATTCCATTTCCAAGTCTTAGAAGAAGGCACACACACTATAGTGTAGATAAATGATATCTTACGGGTAAAAACCAGCTGGCTCCATGCTCTGTGTTCTGTCTATTTACAATTCTTACAAGAAGGCATAGGCATATGACTGCTGCATCTGTTAATATGAGATAAAAGCAGGCAAGATCAAGATTATCTCAGAATGTGTATATACTATAGTGCAGATAAATAACATCGGTACAAACTACCTTGTTGAAGTAATGGAGGCTATGAATGAATTGCACCAGTTCTAATTCATAAAATGTAGGAGGCTGCCTTCTTCCAGGTAGGCCCATCTAGCTTATTATTGTCTACACTGACTGGTAGCAGCTCTCAAGCATAAGAGGCTGGGGACTCTCACAGCCCTGCCTACAGATGCCAGGAATTGAAATTTGGACCTTCTGCCTGAAAAGCAGGTGCTCTACTACTGAGAAATGGTGCTTCCCCAATACGTTGAATCACACTGTTGGACATTAGTTTTGTTCTCAGGTAGATTAGGAATTTGAGCCCCTGCCGCTTAGCACTTGGTAGGACTGAGTGAACTATATAGAATGAATTCAAGGAAACAGTTTTTTTTAAAAAAGAAACAACTAATTTTGTCCCCTAAAGATTGAAAATGAGTATCAAGAAACGGCCTGGCCTTCTGCAGCCTTTTCCTCTTCTGCTGAAGTGGCTTCTACAAATAGACAGCAAGGAATATATATGGCGAGGGGAACCGAGTACACATCTGCTGCCTCGACTGCAGCTTATAGCTGCTCTTCCAAGTATGCAAGTACAGAGGAGTTCCCTCCTCCACCTTCTCCAGACTTACTACAGGCTCCACCTGAAATGACAGAGTTTTCCCAGTCCCCTGAATCCTCTCCCTCTCCATCGAAGCAGCCCCTTCCCAAAGATCTGTATTCCAAGCAAAGAAACCTTTACGAATTAAAGCGTTTGTACAAACACATCCACCCAGAATTGAGAAAGAATTTGGAAAAAGATTACTTCAACGATATTTCTGATATCGTGTCTAGTGACACTGAAACAAGCAGCTCAGCTGCAAGAGATGTACGGCAGACGAGGTACGTCTTTGAAAACACAGAGAGCAGCCCTCAGAAGTGCATGAGCCCAGAAAGGGAATATCTGGAGTGGGATGAAATCCTCAAGGGAGAGGTCCAATCTATGAGGTGGATCTTTGAGAATCAGCCTCTGGATTCCATCAAAGATGAATCTCCTGAGCCGGACAATGTTAAAAGCATTGCCAGCCAAGAAATCATTGCAGGTGGGGATGTTAAGTATACCACCTGGATGTTTGAAAACCAGCCCATTGATGCACTGGGTGGACATTCTTCAGACAACACAGAAAGCGCAGACAGAATTCCTGAATTGGCTCGAGGCGATGTCCGCACAGCCGCGTGGATGTTTGAAACTCAGCCACTGGACTCGATGAATCAAATTCACCATGAGAAAGAGCAGGAATCCAATGAAACCTCTGATGAGGAGATCACTGGTGGAGATGTGAAAACGGTGAGGTATATGTTTGAAACACAACATCTGGATAGCATTGGACAACTTTATTCAGTGGATGAAGCTAAGCTGCTGCAGCTCCGATCTGAATTACAGGAGATTAAAGGCGGTGTGAAGAGAAGTATAAGGCATTTTGAAACGCTACCAATGTATGTTATTAGAAACAATTTGGGCCAAATGCTAGAGATTAAAACTGTCCACAGAGAAGACCTTGAGAGAGGAGATGTCAGGACAGTGCGCTGGATGTTTGAAACGCAGCCTTTGGACACAATCAACAAAGATTCCTTGGAAATCAAAGTTGTCCGTGGAATCTCCATGGAGGAGGGTGTCAAAGGTGAAGTAGGCAGGGCAAAATGGCTCTTTGAAACCCAGCCTTTAGATGCCATTAAGGAGGAGACTGAAGAAACTGTGGTGGAAAAAGAAGTCATCCTAGGCACTGATGTCTGCAGAAAATGCTGGCTTTTTGAGACTCAGCCTCTTGACACTCTAAAAGAAAGTGAAGATGAAAATCCTCTACCCACAGAAGAAATAATAGGAGGTGATGTAAATACCACAAAACACTTGTTTGAAACACTACCAATGGATATGCTGAAAGATAGCCCAGATGTTGGGAAGCTTCAGAAAATGGCTGCCACTGAGGAAGAAAAAGGGGATGTGAGGCACCAGAAATGGATTTTCGAGACTAAGCCCCTTGAACAGATTAGAGAGGAAAGGAAAGAAGTCATAAGAACTGTGAGACTGGAGGAAATTGACAAGGGGGATGTGAGCAGCTGCAAACATGCATTTGAAATGTGCCGTTTAAGAAAACATGATGACTCATGTAAAATCCATGTGGAAGGTGTAACAAGAGGTGCTGTAAAATTAAACAAAGGTCTTTTTGAAACAACTCCATTATATGCCATCCAAGATAGACATGGAAAATATCATGAGGTTAAAACAATTCGACAAGAGGAGGTCGTGAAAGGGGATGTCAGGAATTGCAGGTGGCTGTTTGAGACAAGGCCCATTGACCAGTTTGACGAGAGTATTGAAAAAATTGAGGTCATCAAAGGGATCTCCTCACAAGAAGTACAGTCAGGTGATGTCAAAACAGCCAAGTGGCTATTTGAAACTCAGCCCCTTGACTCCATCAAATACTTTAGCAATGTGGAAGATGAAGAAAGCACAGAACAGACTGAGACAACAGAAATTGTGAAGGGGAACGTTAAAACATGCAGGTGGTTATTTGAAACCCAGCCAATGGAATCTCTATACGACAAAGAGAAGGTCATGACAGACAGTGAAGAAATCCACAGAGGAGATGTCAAGACCTGTACCTGGCTCTTTGAAACTCAGCCTCTTGATGCAATAAGGGAAGAAACAGAAACAGCCATAAAACTTCACACTGTGGAGCAGGAGGACATTCAGGGAAGTGATGTCCGCACAGCTTGTTTCCTTTTTGAGACTGAAAACCTAGAAAATATCCAAGGAGAAGAAGAGAAAGAACTCAAGCGGGTGGTGGAAATTGACATCCAGCCTGGAGATGTCTCCACCATGCGGTATAAATTTGAGAATCAATCGTTAGACTCAATAAATGTCAGCTCAGAGGAAGTTGTGAACAAAATTAAAACCATCCAAAGTGAAGATATACAGAAAGGGGATGTTTTGCGCTGCTGTTGGCTTTTTGAGAACCAGTCAATTGATGAAATAACAGACCACCAGGGAGACAGGACCTCAGTTAAAACTGTTACAGACATACAAGGTGGAAATGTGAGGAAAGGATGCTTCGTCTTTGAGACTTTTTCTTTGGACCAGATTAAAGATGAATCTTCTGTAGATGTCAGCACCAAGAAAACCATAAGTGAAGAAGAAATAGCCAAAGGCGATGTGAAAAGCTACAGAATGCTCTTTGAGACCCAGCCACTTTATGCAATTCAAGACAAAGAAGGGTATTATCATGAGGTGACTACCGTGAAGAAGGAAGAAGTAATTCATGGGGATGTACGTGGAACACGGTGGCTGTTTGAAACCAAGCCTTTAGGATCAATAAACAAATCAGATAATGTGTATGTTATAAAATCTGTCACCCAGGAAGATATTCAGAAAGGAGACGTTAGTTCAGTCAGATACCGATTTGAAACACAGCCGCTGGACACCATTTCAGATGAGGAAAAATTCATTGTACCCACAGTTGACAGTGTGCAGGGTGGCAACGTGAAAGCCAACAAGAAATTATTTGAGTCTGAAGAAAGCCAAGGAGGCATGTATGTAAGAACAGTGAGTGTCAGCGAAATACAGCAAGGCAATGTCAAAACGTCTACTTGGTTATTTGAAACACACACCATGGATGAGATTAGAGGAGAGGGGTCAGAGTATAAAGATGTCAAGACAGTAACAAAGGAGGATGTGCAAGAAGGTGATGTTCAGCAGGCAGTGTGGCTTTTTGAAAACCAGCCTCTGGACTCCATTAAGGAAACTGATGAAAACGGTACAAAAATAGATAAAGAAGAAATTCCTCAGGCAGATGTAAAGACTACGACGTGGCTGTTTGAAACAACTCCCTTCCATGAATTCAATGAAAGCAGAGTTGAAAAGGAAGAAATCATAGGGAAGAGTGTGGAAGAAACTTTAAAGGAACTTTATTCTCACAAAGTCGTAGAATCCCATGGGATCATCTTGGAAGCAGATGAAATTGGTGATGTCCGAATGACAAAATATCAACTCATGAATCAGGAGGCTCCTGAAATACAAAAAGAAGAGATCATTAGAGGAGATTTAGCCAACATCATGTTGAACCTGCTGTCCAAACCAGGCCCTGTTGAAAGGGAAACGAAAGTCAATGAAGATGAAAAGGGAAATGTGAATTTAGCAAAAGAGCAATTGCTGAATAGATCAACAGATGTTCATATTGAAAAGGAAGAGGTAGTGAGAGGTGATATACAGCAAGCCATAAAAAACCTGTTTAGTAAGGACAGCTCTGTAAAACGTGGAATTTTAATTCAGGAAAACGAGAGAGGTGATATTAACATGACAGTCTATTCTCTCTTTCACAAAAAGGATAGTGATAAAATCGAGCAAGAAGAAGTGATATGTGGCGATGTGAAGCGTACAATTCATAGCCTTCTCTCTTCTGCAGTGAATTATGAAATATCAGGAAGACCTAAAATAGATGATTCAGAAAGGGGAAATGTTCAGTTTTTCACAACATGCATAGAAGCTGGGGCACTAGATTATTTGAAACTACTCCAGACAGGGGAAAATGAAACATTTGCAAGACGTAATCAAGAAGAGGAGGAGGAGGAGGAAATAATTGGTGGTGATGTTGAAGCTACAAAACTGTTGCTTAAGAAAAAGAAGTCTCAAATTCAGCGGACAGTTGAGGAAACTGATATAATTCCTGGAGATGTGTGCAATGCAGTTAAAATCTTTACAACAGAGCCACAAAATACATCTTGTCATATATGCAAAGAAGAAATTATAAGGGGTGATTTGAAGGCAGCTTTAAATTCCCTCAGCCAGGCCATAAATCAAACAACTGTTACAGAGAAGGAAGAAATTATAAAAGCTGACATCCTTGCAATTCTGAAGTCCCTTAAAGAATCAGCTTCTCAGCTGAAGGAAACAGAAAAGCCTGATGTCATCCCTGGAGATATTAAGCAAGCGATTGAATCTCTGGAGAAAGCAAGACACACAAAAAGCCAGGTATTGAGAGAAGAGGTTGTTCGAGGTGACCTTGAGTCCACACTGAGGTCTTTAAAAGCAGCACAGCAGTCTTTCAAGAGCGTCAGCAAAGAAGAAATGCTCAGGAGGGATGTTCAGATGGAGGTAGCGAGCTCTCTTGAAACTTCCACAGAAACTAAAACAAAGCTACACCAAGCAGGTACAGGCCGAGAGATGAAGAGGCTCACCAAGCAACTGCCTGAGCCATCTCAGCCATTAGTCAAGAAGCAAGTTAATGTAACTGAAAGTTCACAAAATAATATTGAAGAATGTCACCGGGAACTTCATGAAGGAATGAAGACTGGGGAGGAGAGCGTTCTCACCGGAGGCACCAGAGCAATCCATTCTGTTCAGAAATGGAGCAGCAAGGCACATGAGTCAGATAAGAAAAATGTGAAGTGCTTATCTAATTCCCAGCACAAGGTCACCGAGAAAGTGGATAAGTCCATGGATAAGGTCAGAGTCCAGAACATTGTGAAAGGGGAAGCAAAAAGTCATACAGATCAATATGTGATTGATCAACCTGCTCTTCCTAGCAGTATTCAGAAAAACGAAAGAACAGAGAAGTCAGAGGGAGGTGGAATCCTGAAGAAAGGCTGTTCACCCGGCATTGTACCGTCTGCAAAACAAGTAATGACTGGAAAGAAGCAGAATGTGTTCCAGGAACGTAAAGATGAAGAATATTTTGACATAAGCGTTCAGGAGGAGAGGAAAGAAAAATCAAAATTGTCAGCCCGTGATCACAGCTCTCATCGCAGGGGTGCGGAGCAGCTGGTCAGCATGTCAACTGGCATGATTTCCAAAGCAACCGGTCATGTTGAAGTGCAAGGGGCACAGCAAGATAGAAAACAATCTCAGTATTCAAAGGCAGTTTGCCAAGAGAAGAAAAAGAATGTTAAGGCGACCCAAGCAGAGGTTTCCATGGCATCAGAACAGAATATTAAAACCAATAAAAAAGTCAGAGTCACCCAGGAAATGCACAGCCAATTTAAAGAAGCCGAGAGGAAGCAAGACATTATTCAGCAAAATGAAAAATCCACACTGAAGTTTCAAGGGAAGTCTAAAGGGGAAGCTGCATCATCGGACTTCAGAGGTGTGCTGAAAAACCCACGGAATCCAACCAAAAAACCCCAAAACCCAGACAGGTCAGAAATCGATTCTCCGCCTCCCCCGCCGCCTCCCCCTTCGCCCCCAATATCAGTGACTTCATCCGAAGCAGATCTTCCTCTGCCTCCTCCTCCTCCTCTGACTCATTTCATGATGGCTTCTGACAGACAAAGCTTTCCTTCCCCTCCGCCCCCCATAGGACAGGCTAAAGCCGAATATGAACATTTTCCTCCTCCACCTCCGCTCCCTATCGAAGATGAGCATGAATTGGTGGCTTTGGCTTCATCTCCTGTTCCTCAGCCCTTTGCTGTTCATCAGGCAAAGCAAAGGAAAGAACATTTCCTCAAGCGTCTAGACAACACTTTGCAGCAGTCGACTCAGCTTCATGCCAGTGTTAAGCCTGGCAAGGCCCCTCACACCAAGAAACATCCTCCAACAGAACTTACGAAAGAGCCAGAAGCTCCCCAGCCTAAAGCATCTCACAAAGTTCCCCCAAGCATTGTCCAGATGCACCAAGAAAACAATACCACAAAAATAATGGAAGAAAACATGGAAAGCACAACAACGAGGAATGTCGTTAGCTGTGAAAAGAGAGAGGAAAGGGTTTGTGCAAGGGCTGAAGAGGTTAGAAGGCCAGCATCAGTTATGGAAGTGATCAAGCTGGAGCCCTCGCCATTAAAGAAAACAAATGCATTTCCGCTTGTCAAATCTCCTTCCCTGCCAGCAGATGTGACACAAGCAAGTCCTAAGCCTTATGTGCGAAAATTCAAAACCCCTTTAATGATTGCAGAAGAAAAATATAGGCAGCAAAGGGAACAGATGGAGCAGAAGCAAACCCAAGATGTTTGCAAAGTGGTTATGAGAAGAAACAGTGAAACTTCGGGAAGTTCAGTTCAGACAGAGCCAGAACACTGTCTGCCAGTACTAAAACCAGACAAACAGGATCAAACCCCTCTGCCAGGTCTTTTGCCCTCAGCTCCAGATCAGCCCACTCAGCCTGAATGTCAGGGAAAGGCACAAGTCGTGGTGTCACAAAGCAATAAACTGCAGTCTATGTCAATGGTATCAGCTGCTGAACAGTCTCAAACCGTTGTTAAGATCTCAGCAGAGCAACACACTCAAAAAACATCAACTCATGAGTCAGAAAACCTAACAAAGCACTATGTGTCTTCTCAGAAGGTACAGACCCATGAAGAACGTCCTATGCATGCAGGAGAGCAACACAAAAATGTGGAGCATTTGCACATGCCCAGAAGTAAACTGGTCTCCCCTACTTTCAGTGTAAGAACCGTCAAGCTTCCCACCTTAGAGCAAAGTTCATATGAAACCCACAAGGAGTCTGAGATGCATAAAAAGCAAGAGGGAACTAGCCTCCAGAATGCTGTGAAGCAAGAAGTTCAAGAGAAGCAGAAAGACAATGTAAGCACTTCTATAAGAAAAAAGCAAAGCACCGCAAAGACAAATAACCAGGTGAGCGTTGATGAGAAGATGCATGTGGGGAAAGGACTCCTGAAATATACAGAAGGCAAGCAGGATGTAAGAGAGAAAGATTCAAGTGAAGCGAAGCAAATATTAGTTCAAAGGAACGAAACAGGGAAAGAAGAAATGAAGCAAGAAAGAGTCTCCTTGGCTGTGGAAAGAAAGCAGAAGCAAGTCATTGCTTGCCCTAAGGAAGAGAAAGTAATAATCCAAAGAAAACAAGAGGAGGTTAGCAATAAATCAGAGAAAATGGTCAAGCAAAAGATAATTGATATGCATCAGGAGTCACAGACGTCTATCTCACAGCAAGCGAAAACATTTGTTTCAGAAACAAATGCCCAAAATAAGAAACTGTCCCAGAAAACTAGCAGCCTGCAAGGAAAGGAATATGCCCAGGAAAAGTCCACACAGCAGAAAAAAGGCCTTTTAAAGGCAACAGAGATGAAACAAGAGCTGGCACAGAAAAAGGCATTATCATCCATTTCACCAGGAGGATCACTGCAGAGTAATGAGAAAAGCCCAGTAGATATATTAGAGTTTTTGAGGAAACGTGAGGAGGTACAGCAGGTGTTGTCCAGAGTGAAGGAGTTTGAAACTGAGCCAAATAAAAATGGGTTCAAAACATTACAGACATTCTTAAACGTCATTCCAGAATGGTTGGTAGAACAAGACAGGAAGCAAAACTTAGCTTACTTCACACAAGAGAATGATGTTGAGAAGACGAAAGAAGAGTTATCGCTGATCAAAGATCAAGCCACCAAAATGCTTGAGTCCTTTGAGGAGGCCATCCAGACAGCCATGAATTCCACGAAACCCCAAAAACCGAGGAAAGAGATCCCTAAAGTTGGAGGATCATTGCAGAAGACAGCTAAAGTAAGCATTGGTTCAAGCAGGAAAGAATCACAGGAGACTAAAGAGATGATCAAAGACACAAGGGCACATCGGGAGATGAAACAGCAAGTTAGTGAACACAGGTTTTCGGAAACCAGAACTTCTTCACCCTCAACCCTAAGAATGAGAGCACCTTCACCTACTTACATTACAATTGAATCTAGATGCATTGAATCTCCTCTCAGGGAGGTCTTGTCTCCTGTTCAAAGGGAAAGTACCCCAGTTCCACCATCACCACCTCCCAGGTCTACTACACCAACATCTAAGGTGCAGCGGCCAGTTGGCTGCCACTCCCCCTCTCCTCCAAGAAGCCGTTCTGAGCAGCTGGCCAAGCTTAAAGACACCACAGTAAAACTCGCTCAAGGAGCAACGCAAAACCGATCAGTAACCCCAGTTCCTATTGTGGAAAAAAGGTCAGAGATAGTGAAATCTCCTGCAACACTCCGCCGACAAATCAAGATTGAGGCACGGCAATCTGATGTTTTAACTTCAAAAATGTCGTCCATAAATGAATCCCAAATAACTGCTGGTACAGTGAAAAAAGCTCACGAAGAATCCAAAACAAACCAGACTCACATCTCCAAAAAGGGAGGAAACATTCCAGAAGGCTTAGAGCCACATGGACAAAATATGGACTCTGTCTGCAGGACTCAAAATATTGAGGTTTCCAAGGCTGGTCCCCAAGGTCTTGCACAGAAGGCCGAAGTCCCTGAATTGATTATTCCCATAAGGAAGGAACCGTGTGCATCTGAAAAACTGGGCAAGGAGAGTGAGGATAAAATACATGTAGTGTTAGGAACACTTCATGATAAGCCGGTGGCTGAGTTGAAAACAAAGAAAAAGTATGTTGAGAATGGTGTAATCAGTGGTAAAATAAAAGAAGAAAGGCACAGGGTTAGGAAGGAGGAATTGAGCCAAACTTCCGAAGAGAGTGAGAAGAGATTAGATAGCTTCCAAAAGTTTCCAGGCAAGTGGCAAAGAGAACCCAAGGAAAATGCACATTGGAAGCAAAAGCAATGTGCCATTAAAGAGCATCCGTTGGAACCCACGGTGTGCTTTGATGCAAAGTTCCACACCGAATGCTCCTCCGGCATGGATACATTTGAGAACACCGTCGTGGAATCGAGAACTGCCACCTCCACATCACGAAGTGCAGATGGGATGCAGTCAGGATTTGGCTTCAAGCGTGCACCGCCAACCTATGAAGACGTCATCTCAGGGCACATCTTGGGTATTTCTGCTGCTGATTCACCAGAAGAGCTGCTAAGGAATTTTCAGAAGACTTGGCAAGAAAGCGAGAGAGTCTTCAAAAGCCTTGGCTACACTGTGTCTGATGCTGCCGAAGCAGAAGTGAGAAGTAGCTTCCATGAGGAGGCAGAGTTTATCAGTGGTAAATAAGCATGCAGCGTGTGAAGCAGGTATTAACAGCTTGGGAAGAGTATGATGCCATGGCAATGAAACATGGAGTGCAATTAATATGTCTATCGGAAGAGTGAAGTTACATAACTCCAACTAACAATTCTTTGCTGGTGTTTTCCACTCCCACTTACCCCAACTCTCTCTGTGTCTCAGAAATCTTTCTTCTTCCTTTCCTTTCCAAAGGCATGTGCTTTGATATATGTGCCAAGTGTGGGACTAACCTAGATTCGGGTGAAAAAGGCAAATGTTATATTTGATTTCTGGGAATGAGATTTTCCTGAGCACTAAAATTAGAACAAAATAATTAACATACTATGACATTTGTTTTAAGTGACATTTATTGATTCCTTCAGTTTTAAAAGTATGCTAACATGTGTGGGTTTGGTTTTTTTGCATTTAATTGAATGAAGGTTTTTGGATTTGCATGGCATATAAAGTTTAGTGTGGTCTTTTGCAGCCATCATTCTTTTTTTAAAAAAAGTGGCTAGTGCTTGACTTTTTCCTAGAATAGTATGCCCATAATGCAGGGGTGTCTTATCTCCATCCACCTGATGTTGTTGGGCTACAACTTACATCATCCCTAGCCAGCATGACCAACGGTCAGGCATGATGGATATTGTAGTCCATCAACATTTGGAAAGTGGCAGGTTAGCTACTCCTGCCTGAATGCAACTTCATTTTGTTTTATATGTGCTAGTGTGAAGTGCAGGCCTTTAAAGAGATTTATAGCCCAACCCTTACAATGTGCTCCGTGGTAATGATCCAATTATAAAAAGTGTGTTTAGGGCTGAAACCTCAGAATGCCAGAGAGAGGGAAAGAAGACATTATAAAATGTTGCATTTATTTGGAGTTCTACTCTGTGGTGTGTGGAATTATTGTCAAAAAGGCATTCTCGATGATGTTTGGGCTAAGGGATGGGCACAAATTGATGGAGCAGGGAAAGGAAGCACAATAATATTGCACTGATTTGATGCAAACATTTCATTCATACTATTGCAAATACATGTTATAGTGAAGGAGAGACTGAAGACACTAGGAGCAGTAAAAACATTGTGAAAAGGAGCGAGGGAATTATGGATATAATCACTAGATGCTATCCAGGTAAATAGTTCTGCTAGTGGAAACACTTTTGGCTGCACCACAGAACTTCCTCTCCCTCTTCTCTGCCTGCACATCCCCAAAATATGTTGTGGGTTTCTCCACAACCATCTGGAATAGCTTTAAGTGGTTCATGGGGTTGGACAGGAAGAAAAGAGGGAGGGGAAGTTCAATTGCATAGCCAGAAATGCTTGCACTACCAGAACTGTTTAGGGGGATTGCATCCATAGGATTTTGGGATTTCCAGACACTCTGTTCCAGTTTAAACGTGAAACCAACATATGGGCTTGGAACCCATGAATAGGAAACAATAAGAAGCTTATAGAAAGGGGCTTTCCTGCCCCTTTCTCTCCCCTCCCTAACAACTTTTTGGCCTCCCTGGATATTTATTTTTTAAAGAAATGATTAGCCTTCATTCAAAATATTTTCCCACAGTAGCGTACAAGATTTAAAACAATTAAAAACCTTGTAAAATACAAGCAATATAATCAGGGTCATAATAACAGCAATAAAAACATTTCAGGTCGTTATATCACAGCTAAGAGACTGAAAACAATAGGGTGATGATATTGATGCCATATTAATCCATTTTAATTACTATAATAAAAGCGGTGATGGGCTTCATCTGTGAGGGATTTCATCTGGTTTACTTGCAAGCCACTTTTCCAACAGCAAAGTTGAGCTCAAAGTGCTTCATAGCAATAATATATACAACTTGTCAGTAAATGCATCAATGTCAAAAGTATAATAACAGAGCAATCAGAATCAGAATAACCTGGTCCCAGGGAAAATCAGAGTCGTGGGACCATCACCTTGCGCGTCGAGGTACCAAGACATCCCCCCCACCACCAATAACTCACACATCACTCAGAATTTAAGTTTAAGGTGTTTGGCATAGATTTGGCCACAACTTTATTTAAATACAACTAATGTGAGTGGTTGCTTAGGCATTGATTCCCGCCATCTGTCCCCCACCTGGGACAGATCTGACTCCCACTAGTGAACTAGGGAAGCCAGTAGGTGAGCACCCTCTGAGAGAGGATGGGGCAGGGAGCCACGTCCTTCACCTCTCCCTCAGATGCTCCCTGAGGCTCATGCGTGGTCCTAGCCCAGCCAAATCCTTACCCCTCCCCATGCAATTTGAACCAATGCCCTAACCGCAACCTTACAAGTTGTGACAATTTGCTACGCAGTAGGCAAAAACCACCTGGCACCAGCCAATCAGCCAAGTGGACAAAATTCCTACCAGGCCCCTACTCCAAAACAGGCGAGCCCATGAAAGGCATAGCAATGTCAAGCGCAAAGAACCCCTAAATAAAGGGAGGGAGGGAGGGAGGGAGATCCGTTGTAAGCAGCAAGAGGGAAACGCAAACTGCTTCCTAAGAATATAGACTGCTACGGCTGTCAATCAAAACACTTGCAACACAACAATTTCCCCAGCAACAGCAAAACCACCAATCACTCTTGTGGCCATCCAAACTGACCCGCCCAACAACCCGGGAATGTCTTGTTAACCCTTCCGCAAACCCAAGCTCTCCTCAAGGGGAGAACTTGCTTTACCTAAACCTTTTCTGGCAGAGGTGGGGGCATCTCTCTCTCTCTCTCTCTCTCTCTCTCTCTCTCTCTCTCTCTCTCTGTTTCAGTTCTGAGCATGAGCAGCAGAAAGGCCCAAATCAGGACCCTAACTTGAAAAGGGGCCATTTTAGGACCCAGTAAACTCTTGGTCACTCCTGCTGCTCCCCATATAACACCCACATTTGGGGTCCTTGCACCAGCTACTGTCAGCAGGAATACAGCTGGCAGTACCATCTTCAGTAGGTGCCATGGGGCATCCATGGCAATAGAGCTACCCTTTCAGCAGAGCTGGATAGAAGTGACATTTGCCCAATTCTAACCCCCTCCAGGAACATGGATCAAGGGCTCAGATTGCTTCCTAACATATCAATATGCCGAGTACAAAAGCAACAGTAATTATAAGCTAATTTCTCACAAAAATCAGTACTTAATATAAACAATTCCAATTAAATAACGCTAAAAACAGTTAACTCAGCAACATAACAGTATGAATGGTCTAAATGGCAAAAAACACAGTGTCAATACATTTAAGCATGGAGGAGCACATGTAAAATATTCACAGATAGCTCAACCTAAATAGGGTATTTCAAGAACAAAATGTCTCTCCAAGACCCATTCTCTCTTCTTCTGGCCAAATGTAATTCAAAAAGAAAAGAAAAGAAAAATCCAGATTGCTATCATCTGTTCTGAAGTGTCTTCTTTTTAGCAAGGATGTCTAAGCTGTGCCCCTTCCCCCCAGATGTTGTTGGACTACAGCTCCCATCATTCCTGAACATTGGCCAAATTTAGCTGGGGCTTATGGAAGTTGTAATCCAACAACATCTGGGGGAGGGGGCACAGGTGAGTCAGCCCTGGTTTATAGTTTCAGTAGACAGGTGGTGGGACTGTGGAGTGGAGTTGGTCAGTGGAAACCTAGGCAGCAACTTCCTTGCTAAACAGCATCAAGCCACACACAAACACACACAAAGGGATCAACATCACTGTAATAATCCACGTTGTCAAAGGAGAACAGGTCTGATTCAACAAAGTAAATAACATAAAATGTCTTGGACTATTGATCAATGCTGTTGAGCCAACCCTTTAAAAATGTATGATCTGCTGCCTGCCGAAAATCCCCAATGCAGTGAAAGAGGAAAAACAAGCATTTCCACTGAAATATGTGCTAAGGGGGAACATATGCATCGCCTCCCCAGCGGGAAGGTGTGGGCGAGCTCCGGCTGCAGAAATAGGCAGCTTCACTATGCAAGCTCCTGCTTGGCACATGACAGGGAAAATGTTAAAGTAGGGAGCATGAGTCAGTCTTCCTCTTGGAATATTAAACCGCAATCTGTGCCTTCCAAGTAAACAGGTGAGCCTAGTCTCTCAAGGATGTATAGGTTACGATGCAACGTGGATTTTATTTGGCCCTTTGAACTGGAATCTTAGGCGTTAATTCTATGTGAGTCAAGCATTTCAGCTTTCTTAGTGGTGGCAAAACATTTGGTGCAGAGCTTGAAGGGGAAGGAAAATGAGTAATAGCTCTGAGACCCTGTCTTATTTATTTCTAGAAAGTGCAACTTCAGGGAAAGGAAACGTGCCTACTTTGTCAAAAGAGAGTCTATCCAATGGAATGCCTGGTTGCCGACAAGCAAACCTTTCATAAATCATGTTTCCGGTGTCACCACTGTGGCAGTAAATTAAGGTAAGATGAAGTGAACAATTAACACGTTGACATACAAATGCTGTCATTGCCGGCATCTGTTTTCATATGAGGGATATCCAAGAGAGAGGGTCAAAAGTCAACAGGCCAGGAATTCCTGCTGAACTCTAGCACCGAAATGGTCATTTGGCAGGTCATTTAAGCTCTTTCTCTTCGGACATTTCCATCTAAAGGAGGTGGGGGAATATTGGTTCTCCATATTTTAGAACTTATCAGAGCTGGATTCAAAGTGTGATGTAAGTCTTATAGGTAGAATCAGAGCGACAAGAATGATTGGGTGGATCTGTCCCCTGGAAATTATTTTCCATTTGCTATGTTTGCAAAATAATAATGCACATGGTCACGAAATATGCCGTGTTTCCCAAGGAACTCATAATATTTATTTAGTTGAAAGATTCATTACTTGCCCTTCAAAAAAAGGCCTCAGGACAGCTTAGAGTAATACAATCATGCAATTAAAAAACAAAGAAAAGAAATATATCAGTTTATGTATTTTTTTATATTAAAAAAACCATGTAAAATGATTCCAAGGAAAAGCAGCATAGTATAGATCAGGCATCCCCAAACTTCGGCCCTCCAAATGTTTTGGACCACAATTCCCATCTTCCCCGACCACTGGTCCTGTTAGCTAGGGATCATGGGAGTTGTAGGCCAAAACATCTGGAGGGGCACAATTTAGGGATGCCTGGTATAGATCAACCAAAAGAGAAGAGGTGCACTGCACTGCTTTCCTTACCACATTGCCCATTCCCATTTGGCTCCCAGGAATAGTAGTGATGTGACTAGACAACAGTCAGGTGAGTGGTGGAGCCTCACCATGCTTGCATTGCTGTTCTGTATTTCAATACGCTGCAGTTAATCAATATTTGTGTAATGAATCTGAAACACACCTTGGTTTATCTGAAAAGTGTTCGAACAGAAAGTACAAATGGGTTGTGCTTCCTCTTTCCACACTTCGGGGGTCATGTGTGAAATGTCCGGCAAACATACCACGCAGGGAGATGTGTGGCTATCAGATGTAAGGTCTGGTGTTCCTTTGGTATGTTTTTCACAAACCTGTTGGGAAATAGGAAGCGGGACTCGCATATAGTTTCTGATTGGAACATCCACATAGTGTGCAAAGCTGCTCAATGTGAAGCAAATGAATCGATGGATGGGATGCTCCTTCATCTTTCTGGAGTGCTCTGACCTGCTCTCAGGGTGGAGAGTGGGGCTGATCAGCATCACAATGGTGCTGAGCTACCACTCCTGGTACATTGGGTCAAGGGTGAGCTGTTAAAAAGGTTTGGTGGTCCAGATCAGGTTCATGGGCTAAGCAGTTCTCCACACTATATAAACTGGTAAAAATGAGTGTGAACCAATCAAAATTAAGCATCTTTTTTTTCCTATTGGGAACTAAGAAAGGGTAAATATATGTTTAGCCTTTCCAGTAAAATAAACGGGACTTACAGATCTTGAGTGGACTGTGGCCGGTATTGTCCAACTTATCAGCATCCTCTGAAATATTTTATTTTAAAGCAGGTTTCTTTGGAGACCCGTGACCTACTTTTAACCTAAACCCAAAATTGTAGCATTGGAAGGGACCCTGAGGATCATCTAGTCCAGGCATCTGCCCCTCCGGATGTTTTGGACTACAATTCCCATCTTCCCCGACCACTGGTCCTGTTAGCTAGGGATCATGGGAGTTGTAGGCCAAAACATCTGGAGGGCCACTGTTTGGGGATGCCTGATCTAGTCCAACCCCCTGCAAGGCAGGGGTATGCAGCTGCCCCATGCAGGGATTGAACTTGCAACCTTGGCATTATCAACACCACCCTCTAACCAACTGAGCTGTCCAGGCATGCATGTGAGGACTCCTTTCTTCTTCTTTTGGCCATATATTTGCATGGTGGTGGTGCTCCTGTTACAACCCACTTTGGATCAGGCCACAACCCAATAGTGAGTTGAAGACTGATCCCTCAAAAGAATAGGCACCTTCAACCTACTCTTATTCCACACTGCCTCACAAAGAACAATTTCTGTCTAGTGCTGTACACTGCTATGGTTTGTGCCGCTTCCTGCACATGAAGATAGCAGATTGCCCTGAAAAAAACAGTTTCCACATTTAAAACAAAGTTATAAAACCAACATTGAAAGTGAATGTTATATCACTTGCTAGTAGACATAATCTGTTAGAATACATCGAATATATAATCTCTTAGAATACATTAAATAAAATGCATTTATTATTTCTTTTCTAAAATGATATGAGTTAGGGCCATATTTATAGAAACTGTTATTTATAGGTACTTAAAATGTCAACTAAAATTGGATATTCTTGGAGCATTTGTGATAGATAGATGCCATAAAACACTTTCTCTTTGATTTGGCAGCTTGGGAAATTACGCTTCTCTCCATGGAAAAATATACTGTAAACCCCATTTCAAGCAACTTTTCAAATCCAAAGGAAATTATGATGAAGGTTTTGGACACAAGCAACATAAAGAATTATGGATTCCCAAAGATCAAAAAGGTCCCATTGGCTGTGTTCATGCTCAAGAAGTTAACCCATCCATCTCAAAGACAGATAAACCAACTGATCAAATTTCAAATCCTGGCAGACGGCGAGGGCATCGTGAAACTTTGGGTGAGAATTTAAAACAAAACACAGAATGGGGGAAACTAAACGTTACATGGCCTCCTTCTATGGAAACACCCAAAAAATCATTTTCTATCGAGGAGGAGGTTAAAGTGAATAAACCAAAATGGCCACCAGAAGTTTCTGAACAAGAGGCCGTCAGGACCTGTCAAAATCCATGTGTGGGTGACCGAAACCAGCATCAACTGGCAAATGGCGATGACTATATTTGGGAAACCAAGGAGAAAAAGAGAGGTGAAACTGTTGACTCGCAATCAAATGGCCAGCCCTTTCCTACTCCTGCATCTCAGGGAGTGGAAGCCACAAATACCAGTATGACAAGGACATGCGAAGTAGGAAAAAAGGGGGGGAACGAAACTAGGCAAGGGAAAATGCGTGAAGCTGAAGAATCAGAAAAGGAGAAGGAAAGTGGAAAGAATGTGAAAGAATGTGGTAACACGACTATGAAGGGTACTGAAAAGGAGACAGGTGGAAGAAATAGCAAGGCTGAAGTTGCGGAAGTTATACCGGTTACTAACACAGACGAGGACATCATATTGCTGAATAATAAGGATATCACTTACAACAACAACAACAACAACAACAACAACAACAACAACAACAACAACAACAGTTGTACAACCGCTTCTCCGCATCAGAACATTGGGAGACAGGAAGTCTCTCTTGGTGATATGCACTCTCTGTTAGGAGAACTGACCCACGCAAAGAGCGCTCCCTATGAATATGCATTTGAGAGGCGAGAGAGAGAGAGAGTAAATTCAGAACAGCTCAGTAGAACTAACCCTGACATGGGCTATTCCACTGAGGCTTTCAATCTTGTTGAAGAAAGCATCAAAAAGAAAGTTACCACTACCTCAGATAGTCTTATTCGACATAATAATAAAATTGCCAGTTGTCAAAAACCACGTGCTAGCAACGCCGTCATTTAAAAGGAGGTCGCTAATGCAACATATCCTTTGGATAGTGAGTTACTAGGCACCAGGGAAGCAATCGGACATGCTAAAAAGTTAAATGCTATTTCATCTGGTAACGCAGACACTTTTTTTTTATCCCGCAATGACAGCATTGGTCTGTTGGGCTCTTTTGGCTCAACCAAAGATATTTCCAGACCACATTCAAAAGACGCTATGAATGGTCGTATTAATATCTGTCAAGCAAAGGAAATTATGCAGAAAGATACAAGCGTAGATTCACTGGACTCAAGCTGTAGAGCTGTTCTGTCTTCTCAAGAAGATTATGTCAAGATGAGGACACCAGCCGATGGAGATCAATTTAAAGGAAATACACAGTATGATGATAATGAGTAAATGTAGTCCAATTGACCGAGCATAATTTGTTAACTGTGGTTAAACGTTTATATATCCATTATTTATGAAATATACCTTTCACCTACCATAATTTTTTGTAAGAACTTAAACCACGAGGTCGCACCAGAAAACATTTATTTGTACTATATTTCACCAATGATTTACACTTTATTTACTGGAGGCGTACTGGAATTCATGTATAGCTGAGAAATATCTGTCATTTCTGTTCAAGAATAATCTGTATTTTTAAAAAAATGTTTATCAAGGGCTACTTCATACATGCAAGCACATCTCCTGTTTACCCAATGCTTGATAGCTCTGGCTAAAGGTGTGAACTGAAATGCATCTAGTTTGAGGTGACATTGCGTGTATGAAAATTCTCACTGTAGTTTTAGATCTTATTATGGGTCCCTTCACACATGCTGTAGATCATTGTGTTTGTGTTGCATTCAAGAGATGAGCCTACATGTGTGACTCCATCCCTGGGAAAACAGGCTACAATATTATTCTCCTCTACTGCACTTTTTCAAATATATGCTTTATCTGTTGTGAAGCACCTGGTGTGCTCTAAGATGAAGACAAAGGTTTCTAAAGATATTTTTTCACCTACTGTTATTACTGTAAGTAAATGAGCTGTTGTTTCATGATATGGTATGTACATTTGCTTTCTTAGCTATAGGAGTACCATTGCTTCTTTTTCATTTTTTTTAAGAAAAGAAATATTGAATCAGAGTCCTTGGTTGAAATAGATCATCAAAATGCACCACAATCCATTTATCCAGCATTTGCACATTATGCATATTGCTTTTGTTGTTGAGGTATGATGTGCCTTCACATTTTTGAATCCAGTGTATAAATTATGTTGCCTGAAAACCAAAAATAAGGTGCATGATCCAACCGAAGTTAAGCAGTATGCAGCAAGATCCTTTGCATATTTTCTTAAAAGTAAGTACTGCTAAGTTCAATGTGGCTTACCTGCATAGATTTGCACACTAAAAGTCCCATTTAGCTCAATGAGAAAACAGTATGCTAAGTTTCTCCCATTGGAATCAATAGGAGTTCAGCTTGCTTGAGTTGCGCTGCTGTGCATTCAGAGAACTTCATCACGGATGGTATCTACAGAAATAGTGAGCTGGTGAGCCAATGTTAATTCGCTGAAATATTCCAACGTGACTGGAAACGAAACCAGGCTCTGGTTCAGTTTTAGAAACATGTAGCACTTTTGATGACTGACTTTTATGTACTGAATAGCAGTGATTTTTCTAGGTTAACATTAGTCGAGCTTGCATGAAAGCACTTCACTGAGCAGTTGACAATGCCTAATAATAAAAAAGCACTTTACAAAATGCAGCTTTTGAGTTTATTTTTAAGCCCAACACTTTTGAAAAAGTTTGGTCATAGCAAATTACTATAATGGTTTTAGCATAAGAGAATTACTTTGTGGTGAACATAAAAAATAAATTAAATAAAGTCAGCAGCACTGAAAACCATACTGAAGCCTAACGTTCATAATTATTCCTCTCTGGAAAACACTGGCTCATAAAACTAAAGTAATATACATGATGAGAACAGAAGAAAGATGCTGCTGGGTGAGACCAAAGGCCCATCTAATTTGAGGTGGCCAACCAGAGGCCTGTGAGAAGCCCACAAGTGGAACACATGAGGAAGAGCATTCCTATGCACATAAACACTTATTCAGCGGCGGCAAGAGCCAGTGGTAGACCATGAATTTGTTGACTGTCCCCTTAAAGCAGTTTTGGGAGTTGGGGTTTCAACCTCACCCGGCAACCCAGCATCCAGATGGGAATGCAAGTTGCCCCTTCCCTGGTCATCAAATTGTAATAATAATAATAATAATAATAATAATAATAATAAATAAATAAATAAATAAATAATTATTTATACCCTGCCCATCTGGCTGGGTTTCCCCACCCACTCTGGGTGGCTCCCAACAGAATATTAAAAACACAATGAAACATCAAACATTTAAAACTTCCCTAAACAGGGCTGCCTTCAGATGTCTTCTAAAAGTCAGATAGTTGTTTGTATCCTTGACATCTGATGGGAGGGTGTTCCACAGGGCGGGCACCACCACCACCGAGAAGGCCCTCTGCCTGGTTCCCTGCAACTTGGCTTCTCGCAGTGAGGGAACCGCCAGAAGGTCCTCAGAGTTGAACAATGGGGGTGGAGATGCTCCTTCAGGTCAACTGGGCGGAGGCCATTTAGGGCTTTAAAGGTCAGCACCAACACTTTGAATTGTGCTCAGAAACGTACTGGGAGCCAACGTAGGTCTTTCAGGACTGGTGTTAGGTGGTCTCGGCAGCCACACCTAGTCACCAGTCTAGCTGCCACCTTATTCATTAGTTGTAGTTTCTGGGACTGATTATTTGATGAGCAGGGAGGAGGCAATTTCCGCCCTTCTCAGCTGATCTGCATGGACTTGTGTATGTATTTTGTATGTGTGTGACAGAATGTGGTGTGGCCCCCACTGCCATGTAGCTCCTGGAGGTGCCTACAAACAGCGAGCTGCCAACTGCACTCTGTGTAAAACTCTCAACTTATATGATGCTTCGGGAGAACAGACTGAGATGCACTTTGTGTGGAGAAACCCACTTCTCACACTGTGAGCAAGAAGCCCAGCCTCACTCCACCAAATAAATTAATGTTCCAGGGCTGTACTGTATAAAAAATTGTGGATAGTTCTTTTTTTAAGATGCGCATTCCCTCCACTTGAGAGCACTTTGCCTTGATCTGTTCCTATTATACAAATCATCGAACATTTACTCAGAGATTTGCCATCATCAGAACTATTTCACATGGCCTTTTGGATGCTGCTCATTTTTATTTGTTTCTGAGAAAGAGGTTGCATCCTTCACCCTTGACTCCGATGAAACGAATGTGGTATTATGACCTGCATCTAAGTGATTGGCAGGGAGTGTGACTTTGCAAGCATAAATTCCATTGCACAAATGATTACCAGTCCAAAGTGCTCCCTGAAAAGATTTTCTCTCTCATATATATATATATATTCATTCATTGCACAATAGTCTAAAACTTTAAGCAGTACTCTAAATCTTCCCTGAAGGAGATAAAAACGAGGCAGCTCATCCATACCAGAAATGAGACACATGGATCACTTGCCCAAATCCCCATCAATTTCAGTGAAGAAGGCTGAGTGAAAGAGAGAGAATGCAAAAGTAAAGCCAAACCAGTCCGTGCAGTGCAGCCGTTGGCATAATAATAAAAAAGCTGAAGTCCGAGAGATCAGGGAAGTGGCCTTCTTGAAAGTATTTCTCATCAGGCTAATAGAAAATGACTGTAGCAACTCTCCATTGCAAAACTTGGGGGGGGGGGATGGTGTTGGGGTTGGATGTGATTGTGCTCTTTGTAATATCAATAGTATGCTGAAATCAAATCTAAGAGGGAGCCCTGGAGCTGTCAGGACAAATAGGCAAATTAGCAATGTGGAAGCATCTTTTAGCAGAGGTGAGTTTGCACCATTACCCACTTTCCTGAAGGAGGCTGACAGGAATTTCCTAAGGAAGAAGGGGGCAAGGTCACCTGGGCCATGTTGACCAATCATGGGGGAGCAGACCTGGCCAATTTAGGGCTGCTCTGACCTCTTCTCGTTTTCTTTCTGCTCTGCAGCAAAGGTGAAAGGTAGAAGGTAGACAATGAACTTTCTTCTTGTGTGGCTTGGATTCCACCTTCCTGTCCTCTTGCACAACCTGCAGAGAATGGATTGCACAGAGTTGTGGTGGGAAATGAGCTGCTACCAGAAATGGCAAGCCTGGATCAACTTCTCTCTTGTCTTCCAGTAACATGTAAATGAGCTTACTTTACAGGACCTGGAATCGCCCTTGAATGATGGAGCAATTGGAGCATAATAATTGGAATGTGGTGATGGTCAATGGCTTAGGCTGCGATCCCAAACCTACTCCACCCTGGTGGAGTTTTCCAGAGGGTTGGGACCACCACCGCCTTCAGAGTCCATCTGCACCTTGAGATCTATGGGTATAGGGCAGTATACAAAATTAAATTATTAATAATAATAAGGTGGGAGGAGCAAGCAGATTGCTGCAAAGCAATAGGGCCTTGCCGAGATCCAAGGGGACCTATTTGGGGGGTTTCCACTGGTAGGGATCCCACCGATGGCACTTCCACTCATGAGGCAAGGTGAAGCAAAGGTCTCAGGCAGTAGGATCCAAAGAAGCAACAAGATCCAAAGGGGCAGTAGGTCCTGCCTCCAAGGAAGGCATCAGCTGTGCTGTTCTTGGAGGCCAACCCTACCACCTCTTCAGCTGCCCTCCCCTACCTCTACAGCAACCTTTCAGTGAAAAGAGGATGCTGCTGGTCTCGTTCCACCCCTAGGGAAGAAATGGCTGGGACCACTTTCTGGGGTCTCCTGGGCTCTGATTCAGAGCCAGTCCCTTTTCTACCCTGCAATGGTTTTTGATCCCCATGACCACCATTGGGTTTGGTTAATTTGATTCCCTCCCTGGTTCCTGATAGAGATCTTTATCCCCACCTTGTTCCAGGTGTCGATCTTCACTCACCCCTTCTTCCCTGGTTGCGGGGGAAGGGCACCATTTGTGGTTTGCCTCAGGTGCCAAAGTACCTCTAGCCAGCCCTGCTTCCATACACTTGTTTGGTGGGCAGCAGGTGGGGCTGCACCTCAGTAGAGCGATACCAGAGTCAATCCACAGGTAGCAGTGGGTGGGAGGCCAATGGAGGCTGGGGGAGTTGGGCAGAGGGGCACTTCTGTGAATCCAACCCCTCCCTCAGCCTGGCACAAAGCTGGTTTGGGTTGCTCTGCCAAATGCCTTTAAAAGAGAAATGAGGGTCAATGGTGTGTCACAAATTCATGGAGGACAGGCCTATCTTTGATGGGTGATTATAAGAAGTGTCTATATCCAGAGCCCATTGATCACTGAATACCATTGGCATGGGCAGAGATGGGGTATAAACCGAAGTGTTGCCTTCAGACTACGCATGGGTTTTCTGCAAGCATCTGGTGGAAATAAAGATGGTGGCCTCAACCTACAGTGACCTTTGGTCTGATCCAGCAGAGTTCTTCTAATGTTCTTTAAAAGCTTTTAAAAAAATTGGATTCCTTTGTCAACCTAGGAAGGCACAGGAGCCCCTTGGGAAGGTTCACTAGCTTTATTGAATTTGAAATTCATTGGCTGCACCTCAGGCCCTGCCACAAAATTCACTTTGAATATTGCTTTATGTGAAATATCACCGGCGACTCTACTTGCACATTTTCTTCAGACTATCTGCCAAAAGAGGGGAAGGGAGGCTGCCGTGAGGGTTTTTGAAACTGGACGTTCAGCTCAAACCTGGTTCTTTTATATACATAAACCTGTAGAATTGCTACCTCTGAAAACAGCGGCTGCCAAAATTCCAGTCAGCTCTGCTGAGACTGAGCAGGAGGGGAAAGGCCATTTGTGGCCTCGCTACAGAACTGTGACTAAAAGCTACATTAAACCTTTCAACATTTGCTCTGACTCATAAGACAGTGCCTCTCTTAAGGAGAAAAGTTAATCTGGTGGAAGAGAGATAAAAATCCAAAACTCTTTTGTAAAAATGCCATCCTGGGACAGTTTCATTTTCAGTTTTGTCAGATCCATATTTAACTCAGAATGACTCTTTGCTGCAGACGCTGGAGACTGCAATAAAGAAGCAAAACTGCCCACAAAACAGAAACGGGCTACTTTTCACTGGTGGTCATTCCAAGGGTAAAACGCCTCTTCCCTGGAGTTGTCATTGTTGTTTGCTAAATATGTTGGCTTGGATGTGGCCCACATCGGATCATTGTATAAAGGGCAACACTCATGTTTTGTCATTAGTGCCATCTTGTCACTAAAGCAAGAGAACTTGGAGCCCAGGTGATTTGCAGGTGGGATTTGTGGGGAAGGAGAGGGGGAGAGAGGGGGGAGGGGTGGGGGTATATCATAATAATAATAATAATAATAATAATAATAATAATAATAATAATAATAATAATAATTATTATTTATACCCCGCCCACTCTGGGCAGCTTCCAACACACATTAAAATACATTAAAATATCACAGATTAAAAAATTCCCTAAACAGGGCTGCCTTTAGGTATTTTCTAAATGTCAGGTACCGTAGTTTTTTATCTCTCTGACCTCTGATGGAAGGGCATTCCACAGGGCGGGTGCCACTACCGAGAAGGCCCTCTGCCTTGTTCCCTTTAGCAGCAGGACCCATTTCCAGAGCCACAGGGGTCCCTGCCTCCATGAACACAGAAGACTCTGAGGCATAGGAAGCAACAAGCAGGGTGCTCTAGGACAGTGGTCCTCAACCTTGGGTCTCCAGATGTTTTGAGACTACAATTCCCATCATCCCTGACCACTGGTCCTGCTAGCTAGGGATCATGGGAGTTGTGGGCCAAAAACATCTGCAGGCCCAAGGTTGAGGACCACTGCTCTAGGAGGCAGGCAAGGGCCCACAGCCCAGCTCACTAGCAAGCCAGGTGGGGCTCACTAGCTCTGGGAGGAGATGTGTGATTCCTCAGCTGGAGTAGACGTGGAACAGGTGAGGGTCACTTGCCTTGCCAAGCCCAGGTGCTGCAATCAGCATGCAAACTATAAAACAGCAGCAGAGCTGAGGTGCTGTGTCTGCTCAAGGGCCCATGTTGATGGACCCCCAGCTTGGATGGGGTAGAATCTCTGTGGGACTGAGCTTCAGTTTGGACTTTGGACATATGGATTGACCCTGGACTTGGCGCTCGCCACCAGGTAGGCCAGTGGTTCAGGACGTTTACTGAACCATTTTCTTCTCAACTGTTGAAGAACTGCTTTAAGAGGCAAGAATTATTTAATCCCTTTGCAGCCCTAGCACAGGACTCATCACCCTGCAATGTAGGATCCTATCTGGCGCAGGGCTGCCTCTCCTCTCCTGTATAGAAGGGCCACAGCTCAATGGCAGAGCATGTGTTCCACCTGCAGAGGACCAAAGATAAATCCTTGGCATCTCTAGATTGGGGCTGGGGGAGACTCCTACCTGCTATCCTGAAAAGCTACTACCAGTCAATGGCCTGGCTTGCGCTATGTGCTAAGTGAAGACAGTGCAAGGGTGTGAACTTCTGGAGAGGAGCTTGCAGTCACTTTGCTCCTTCCCAATGCTTTTTGTTGCTGCACCATACTGAGCTAAGCCAAAGTTCGGTTTACTGTGTTGTTCAAACTGTGGTTAAGCTCATGCTAACCTCAGTTTGGCTGACTCCGCAGTGTGAATCAGGCCAGAGTGGCTAATAGTGAGCTATATCAGGGGTGGGGAATCTGTGGCCCTCCAAATGTTGCTGAACTACAACTCCCACCATCCCTGGCCATTGTCCTCACTTGCTGGGGCTGATGGGGGCTGTGGTTCGGCAACATCTGAAGGGCCAAGGGCCCCCCAGCCCTCAGCTAGATGGACCAATGCAGACCCTCCAAATGTCCTTATTTTCCAGGGACAGTCCCAAGTTTACAGAAGCCATCCCAGTTTCTGATTCAATCCTGGAATGTCCCGCTTTTCCTTAGGACATCCCTATTTTCATTGGAGAAATGTTGGAGGGTAGGGAACTATTCAATCCCTGAGCTGTCTGAAGGCAGCCCTGTACAGTGGTACCTCTGGTTATGAACTTAATTCGTTCCAGAGGTCTGTTCTTAACCTGAAACCGTTCTTAACCTGAGGTACCACTTTAGCTAATGAGGCCTCCCACCACCGCCACATGATTTCTGTTCTCATCCTGAGGTAAAGTTCTTAACCCGAGGTACTACTTCTGGGTTAGCGGAGTCTGTAATCCAAAGTGTTTGTAACCCGAGGTACCACTGTCTAGGGAAGTTTTTAAATGTATAATGTTTCATGATGGTATTATATATATTGAAAGCTGCCCAGAGAGGCTGGGACAACCCAGTCAGATGGGTGGGCTAGAAATTGTAGAGTTGTTAAGGAATAAAAGGTAAAGGGACCCCTGACCATTAGGTCCAGTCGTGACCGACTCTGGGGTTGCACGCTCATCTCGCATTATTGGCCGAGGGAGCCGGCGTATAGCTTCCAGGTCATGTGGCCAGCATGACAAAGCCGCTTCTGGCAAACCAGAGCAGCACATGGAAACGCCGTTTACCTTTCCACTGTAGCGGTTCCTATTTATCTACTTGCATTTTGACGTGCTTTCGAACTGCTAGGTTGGCAGGAGCTGGGACCAAGCAACGGGAGCTCACCCCGTCACAGGGATTCGAACCGCCGACCTTCTGATCAGCAAGCCCTAGGCTCAGTGGTTTAACCACAGCGGTTTAACCACAGTGCCACCTGGGTCCATTGACACTGGAGGGTGTGTCAATGGTCTGACTCCATATAAGGTTGCTTTCTATGTTTCCACCTATATCCCTAAAATGTAAACAATTCAACTGATCCAAAGCTGTTGGGACAGCACAGTCTAGATCAGGCATCCCCAAACTTTGGCCTTCCAGATGTTTTGGACTACAATTCTCATCCTCCCTGACCACTCGTCCTGTTAGCTAGGGGTCATGGGAGTTGTAGGCCAAAACATCTGGAGAGCCGCTGTTTAGGGGTGCCTGGTCTAGATCTCTCTATCTGTATCGGCACCTAAGGTTGCCAGCCAGCCCAGGAAAAAGAAACTGGCTCTCTCGATCCCTGTTGTTTTAACAGCAGCTTGATAGCAGCAGCTTGGACTTTTCAGGCTATGAAGCTAAACCAGGTCACCTGCTAATTGCTGCAAATCAGACGGCTGTCAAAGGAACAGTTAGAATGCCTGCTTCTAAAACTAGCCACCCTATTAGCAGGGGGTAGAGCACCCACTTGTGTATCACAGGGCCCCCCAAGTGGACATGTTTTCTTCTGCACTGATCAAAGGATGTGAGTTGATGTGTCCTTAAGAGACTTTTGCGTTTCTAGTACTAGGCTTTATGGGGCTTGTAAATGTGGGGAGGGGAGGGAGAGAAGGCCCTTTGCAGCTTCATTAACATAGTTGGCTTAGCACCCAGGCCAGCTTGGAACAACCTGAATTGGTGCTGTTTGCATGATCAACGAGGTGCATCCTGACTGCTATAAAAATGGAACATAGATCATAACTGTAAATGTCCGCCTAAGGTGTCCTTATTTTCATTGGGATGTGTGGCCACGGAAAGGAAGTGGATGGCTCTTGTACTGTCTTGGTAGTATTTGTGTTTTCTGTGAAACATTGCCAACTTTATGGCCCACAGCACACATACATATATTAGCATCATAAAATGACCCAGGAAGTTTTAGTGGCGACTGTAAAGTTCTCCTAGCTAGGAATTTTGCTCCTCTTGGATCCATGAATGCTAGATGACCTTGGGGGATAAGATACCTAGAGACTAGCCAAGAAGGTGGGGAAGGAGGATTGAGAGGAAGGTGTGCGTGTGAAAGTCCTTAGTAGGAAATAGCAACTTTCTCATCTTACACTGCAAGGCATTGGGGGACCCTTGGGGGGGGGCCTTCGGGACCCTTCCAATCCTACAGTTCTGTGATTCTATGACTTTATGCCCTTTGCATAAATCCTAGCTGTTGAATCTTAGAAATTTTGTGAAGTTGGGTGACAAAACTCTTCCTACACCCAAAAGAGAGAAAATCCATCACTACTTCATTTCATCTAAAGCAGCCTTCTGCAACCTGCTGCCCTCCAGGTGTTTGGGACTCCAATTCCCATCAGACCCGGCCAGTATGGCCAATTATCAAGGCTCATGGGAGTTGTAGTCCAACAAAACCTGTTGGTTACCGTGTGTTAACACCTAACACACACACCCTGCCCTGGTGATGGAATTAGATCAGTGGTGTAACGTGGGTTGCCAGTGCCCAGGGCTGAGCAGAGGGGTGGGTGGGAGGGAGGGAAACAGACTGTCACGGTCCGGTCGAGGAGCAAGGCAGAGGCGAAGGTCCACGGGGCACGAAGCAAGGCAAAGGTGAAGCAAAGGTCCAAGGAGCAAGGAGCAAGGAGCAAGGCGAAGGGTCCAGGAACAAGAAGCAAGGCGAAGGTCCACGGGGCAAGAGCAAGGCGAAGGCGAAGCAAGGGTCCAAGGAGCAAGGAGCAAGGCGGAGGATCCAGGAACAAGAAGCAAGGCGGCAGCAAGGCAAGGGTCCAAGGAGCAGGAGGCCAGATGCAACCAGGCAGGGATAGCGTTGCTGTGGCAAAGAGCTGAAGGGAAATGCTGGCCTTTTATCCCTCCCAGCTCCTGCCACCAGGTGCAGTGAGATCTCAAGTGGCCTCACCTGGGTGACTACTCCTTGCCTCTCCAACACAAGCTGAGGACTTCACCTTGTGGCCGCGCCTTGCTTCTCCAGCACAAGCTGAGGCATGCCCCAGTTCTGCAAAGCACTACAGGCCCCAGAGCCTGACTCCTGCCCATACTCCTGACACAGACGTAGTATGCATGCACATTCAACTGCTTCACAGTATCCACATCACTCAGGAGATCACAGCCACAGAGATAATAAGAATGTACCATTGTCTAGAAAGATCACTTCCTGGTTTGCATGGAGAAGCCATTTTCAAAAGTACCCAGTGATGGAAGCGTGCAGCTGTATTCAGGCAGCACCAGGTGTTGAAATTTTTATCCTGCTGCATAATCCGCTCACCAACTCAAATCAGAGCTAGTTCATGGGATCTGGAGCCTGGCTAAAACCTCAGAGCGGAGCAGGCTTGGTGCTGCATCTGCAGCTGAGGTAGCCAAGAAAAAACTCTGAGCCAAGAAAAACCTTACCCCAGCCCCACCAAACTGAAGGCAAGGGGTGGTAGTTGTTTTTAAGGCATGTATGGGTTGGATTGCGTTGAAAGGATGCTGGTTTGGTGAGAGTTCTCTACAGAGGAGTCTTGTAGGTGGTTTAAGGGATGGAAGCTTCCAACCTCCTCCCCAGCAGCATTCAAGAAAACTTTCTGTCATGCTAGAGCCCAACCTTATCTAGCACCCCACAAAGCACTTTCTGCAGAATCTCAGCTATAAATATTTACAGCCAAGGCTTCTGTTCCAACATGGAGGATAATTACCAGAATTATTTATGTAAGATTTAGGTCACAGGAGTTAACTTCCAACTGGTAAATGCAGTTGCGAGCATATTAAATTACCACTGTGAGCAACACACAACAAACAAATGCAGAGCAAACGACAGGCAAAAGCAAAAAAAAAAAAAAAAGCGTAACAACTATCAAATGTCTAATTATAATAATCTAAATGAAATATTTCATAAGTGCTAATGGCTTCTAGGTATATAAGCTGAACTTGCGACTTAAAATTACATCCATCATGAATAGGCTGTGAAGCATTTGTTTTGCAGGGTGTTTTTAAAAACAAACAAACAAGACGTTCAGGAAGTTATTGAAAGGTGCTGTAACAGATCACTTTCTGCCTTCCCTCACCCTTGCGACATGGGACACTCTGCTACTAGAGTTGCCACCTTTCCCCCCATACTTTTTGTCTATGCCTTTAACAGCTGCCCAGTATGAGAAAAATAGTGGGGGTGAAGGCCTCAACAACCCCTTCTATCTGGAATGAAGATACAGCATGAGCCTGGAGAACATTGCTGGATCCTTTTCCTACATAGCAGCAGATAGGAACCTCTGACTATCAGGCCTCTTTAGGCTCCCAGGCTTCCACAGCTGGCCCACAAGGCTGTTTTGGCCAAGCCATGCCCACTTGCCTCACACCTGATGTCACATATATACAGATCCTCCAGGTGTCCCTTGTTTTCCAGGGACAGTCCTGGATTTACAGAAGTCATTCTGGTTTCTGAACTGATCCCGGAATCTCCTGCTTTTCCTTAAAAGGTAAAGGGTAAAGGGGCCCCTGACCATCAGGTCCAGTCGTGTCCGACTCTGGGGTTGCGGTGCTCATCTCGCTCTATAGGCCGAGGGAGTTGGCGTTTGTCCGCAGACAGCTTCCAGGTCATGTGGCCAGCATGACAAAGCTGCTTCTGGCAAACCAGAGCAGCACATGGAAACGCCGTTTACCTTCCCTCTGGAGCGGTCCCTATTTATCTACTTGCACTTTGATGTGCTTTCGAACTGCTAGGTGGGCAGGAGCTGGGACCGAGCAACGGGAGCTCACCCCGTTGCAGGTATTCAAACCACCGACCTTCTGATCAGCAAGCCCTAGACTCTGTGGTTTAACCCACAGCGCCACCTGGGTCCCTAGGCTTTTCCTTAGGACATCCCTATTTTCAATGGAGAAATGTTGGAGGGGACATTTCTATTTTCATCGGGAAAATGGAGGGTATGTGTCAAGTGGAGGTGGTGGGGAGGTAGCTATGAGACTGGGCCAACAGGTTGTTTCCTGGCACCACCAACCAGCAGATTGGAAGTACCTGCAAAGGCCCTGTGCCCAAGCCCTGTGATCTGGAAGCCCTGCCAACTAACTAATCATCAGGCTGTATCTATCCGGTGCTTTTTTTCTGGGGGGACGCAGGGGTACACATACCCCTAAACATTGTGTGACTCTTTGTACTTTTGTCCATTTGAACTATAAAATGGTAGTTTTCTTGAGTCAAAATGAGAATACCCCTAAACATTTTTAAGGGGGGGTGAAGCACTGTATCTATCACACTGTCCAACTTTTCCAGACCCCAAACTGGGACGCACATCTTCCAGAATGCACTTCTGGGAGAGTCACCTGACCCAGGCCTTCCTCTTGTCCCCAAAAAGCACTTTTGGAGGGCAAGATCTCGTGCAGCCCCGAAAAAGCACTGCTTAGGGGTAAGAATGCAGTGTGAAAGCACCGCACCCAAAACGGCCACCACAATCTTGTGCAAAAGAACAGGATGTCCCATTTTTTTCCGGGGCACTTGGCAGGTACAATATATTCATTGTATAAATCATCTTCCAATGAGGGGTACTCTGTCTTCTTTGGATCACACCCTTAAGGTAGGTGTCAGGGGGACTCCCTACAGGGAGCCTCCCCCCGTCATCCTGACCAGCACTTCACCCAGCGAAAGCGGTAGCAGCGGGTCAGGCGGGGGAAATGAGGAGAGCGGAATGGAGGGAGGGCTCAGTGAGGCATCCGCAACAAGGGTGCTGGTTCCTGGGGACCAAGACACTTTCGGCCCAAGCCAACTAGTGGAGGAAGGAAGGCTCAGCGACGTATCAGAGCCCCTGCACTGCCCTAGCCAACAGGGGGAAGAGGGAGTGCAGCCGCTTCCGGTCCCCGAATTGAGGCGCACACCCAAACACAAGTTTAGCGGGCACCGTTTTGGGGTCCCCAAGCTATTATGCTGGCCCCGAAGCAGAAGGGCGCCATTGCCGGATTCTGCGAGTGACTAGGAGGTCATGTTTTCTGCTATCTCTGCACTGTAAATAGTATGCACAATAAAACCTTAAAAGACAGATCGGACTGGAGCGTCTTTACTCGAGAGTAGCCGCAACAATCCCCTGACAGTAGGCATACTGTAAAATCGGCTGAGAGGGAAAAAATTGCAGTGGACAGCTAGATGTTATTATATATTCCATTCTTATTTTATGACCCTTGTGGAACTTAGGGCAGGGACAGCGAACCAGTTTTCCTCCTGATCTTTTGTTGGATTACCATCCCCAACATCTCTGCCCTTTGGCCATGTTCGCAGGGGCTGATGAGCATTGAAGTCCATCAACATCTGGAGCTCCCCAGGTTCTCCAACCGTGGCTTAAGGGTGAAGCAATGAGCGATGGGGAAGAAATTAATGTCTGCACATTTTTTTTGCATCCTCTTGTTTTCTATCTTCCTTTGCTTGCTGAGTCAATGCTATAATTCATCAGTACGGGGCTCATTTTTCAAAAAAAAAAAAGATACAAATTGTGCCTTTGTGAGGAAGGCTGGTGAGGGGAGATTTCCATTCCCATCAGGCATGGCTATTTTGATACTTGGGGAAGAGGCAACGGAGAACAATTTGAAAGGCTCTTGGTTGTTGTCTCTGCTGTTGGAGTGCAACAAAAGAGAAGCAATGTGAATCCCACTTGTGGAATGAAGAAGCATTGCCAGGAGCCTTTCCCCATTTTTCTTTTATTCCTCAGAAGCACGTAAGCCTGCAATTTGTGCACGATCACACCTCGGAAGCTTTTTTTTTTTTTAAGGCACCATGTGGCACAGCCAGAAAGGAAGATACAAACCCTCCCCCAAATACCCACAACCCAAGCCCAGATTAATGTTGCAATGAAATGATTCACTGTCGAGCTCTCTGGTGCTTTACGGTAGCCTGACATAATAAAACACACGTGGGCTCCACAAGCAAGGCTGAGAAACTACCAGGAAAATAAATGTGCAGAAGGAGATGCTCTTACTGGAGAGACTGTGCGCCGTATTGGAATAAAGTCACCTTCTAGTACAAAGTTAGATGCCTGGTTTAGAAATTTTCGGCCTTCAGGGGCTAGAAAAGGCTATAGGCCTGCCACCATTTGAAATGAAGGCATGTCTCCTCCTGATGTGTTCATTATATAGTTCCAGCCCTGGAGGATTCTTAGCACTTCAAAGAACTGGCACATTTCGGTATCAAAACCACTATTTTTGAACGTTTATTCTTCTTGCCTCTGTCCCACTTAGCTCTGCACAGCTGGAACACCACCTAGTCACCTGGTTTTTAGAAGCAGGGTTGCGGCAATATCAGATAATTAGCGTTTTCTAAAACCAATGAGAGAGATTACATATATTAGGAGGCAGGGGTGTGTATTTCAGTGATGGAGCTTCTGCTCTGTATGCAGAAGGTTGCAGGTTCCCTCTCCAGGTGGGACTGAAAAATACCCTGGTCTGAAAATCTGGAGAGCTGCTTCCTGTCATTGTCAACAATACTGGGACAGATGCACCAACGGCTTGGCTTGGTATAAGGCACATTCCTATGTTCTTATCTCCTCCTCCCTATTTTACCATTTTGACAAAGGCTGGAGGTCAGTGGTAGAGCATCTGCTTAGTACGCAGAAGTCCCCTGGTTCAATCTCTGGCCTCTCCAGGGAACAAGGGTGCTGGTTTCTGGGGACCAAGACACTTTCGGCCCAAATATCTTTTTTTGAGGGTTCCAAGTGTGACATCAGGATATCGTGCAATGTCAGGACAGCGCGTCAGGGGCTGGAGAAGCTGGTGCCTTTGCCAAGGAACATCATCTGGAGATTTCAGAGGTTGGAATATTCCACATCCTCTGTATCACAAGCACCTTCTGATCAGTTCAACTAATGCTACAACTCTATACCAATTTACCTGAGAGTAAGTCACATTGAAGCCAATGGGGCTTATTTCCGAGTGTATGTGTATAGGATTATATTGTAAGGGCTATTGAAGGATCAAAGTAATGAAATTTATGTGGGCTTCGATCATCAACTAATCGGATCAGAAGGACAACCTGAGTGCTATGTCCAGGGCAAAAGCAGAGTGGCGGGACATGTTCATGCTTCTGAATTACTCCATGTATAAATGTGTATGTGACTACATTGCCCCAATGCTGCGGAATAAACTCTTCTCTGACACCCATGATTGCCCTTCTTTATTGACCTTCAGCTGTTTTAATTTGCTCAGGTAGCTTGAGCTTTGTTTGCTTTATATATTTAGTTATTCAGCTGAAATATTTCCAAAGTGCCCTTTATCAGGAGATTCCAGGGCAGTGAACAAGTGTGAAAACCTAATCCCACTTGTACTTGTTGTACAACTTTAAGCCATTTTCTACATACCTTACTTCATACCACATGTGATCCTATTCCCTCCCAACTTACCTTGCAGTTCTAAGTTTGGTGTGTGTGTGAGAGAGGGGGGTGGTTCTTCCTCCTCTTACCCAATATGCCCTGCTGCAGTTGTGAATTAGGGGTACATGACTACATTCCCTCACTGGAAGGACAGATCGTGAAGCTGAGGCTCCAATACTTTGGCCACCTCATGAGAAGAGAAGACTCCCTGGAAAAGACCCTGATGTTGGGAAAGATGGAGGGCACTAGGAGAAGGGGACGACAGAGGACGAGATGGTTGGACAGTGTTCTTGAAGCTACGAACATGAGTTTGACCAAACTGTGGGAGGCGGTGGAAGACAGGAGTGCCTGGCATGCTCTGGTCCATGGGGTCACGAAGAGTCGGACATGACTAAACGACCAAACAACGACTACATTTCACAAATTCGTGGGTATATCTCCACAGATCCTTGAAAAACAGCAGTCTTGAATCTTCGGAGCTTAAGCATCCTAACTGGTCTAAAAGATGCATTGGAAGACAGTAGGTAGTACTTCAAAGGAACTTTAATGGTCATATACGGTAGGCAATAATGTGGTTGGCTTTAAAGAGGGATTGGACCATTCATGGTGATTATATTACCTCCCAAATTAGAAGCAGCATTGAACACCAATTGTTGGGAATCATGAGCAGGAAAGGGCTATTGTAGGGTTGCCATATTTCAAAAAGTGGGCCAAAGGTGCCAGCAGGGAGGGTGCCACTACCGAGAAGACCTTCTGCCTGGTTCCCTGTAACTTTGCATCTCACAGTGAGGGAACCAGCAGAGGACCTTCGGAGGAGGACCTCAGTGTCTGGGCTGAACGATGGAGGTGGAGATACTCCTTCAGGTATACTGGGCCGAGACCGTTTAGGGCTTTAAAGGTCAGCACCAACACCTTGAATTGTGCTCGGAAATGTCCTTGGAGCCAGTGACATTTGATATGTCCAAGTTGGTGAGAAATATCAAATCAAACATTTGTCCATGGACCCTGGCTTGGTTTGCATTATGAAGTTACCTAACGTAGTAGGACTGGGGGGTCCCAACACCTCTTCTCTAGCTGAATCTGCTAACATGCACAGGGGACTGCCGAGTCTATTCCAGGTCTTAGGCACCAGGGAATGCATTCTATGTGGAGTATTCTAGACAAGGAATATTTTAGATTGGTCAGAACATAGGACAGGAAGTTGTTTGCAAGCTACTGGTTCTACCCTATTCATATTGTCTCCATTTTACCTCCTTTTGTTCAATGAGAGATGTGCTCTATTACACTGCATTCTAAACTCCTTTTTTTAAAATTCATTTGCATATTTTTGATGGCTTTGTGCTGAGCCCAAGGGTAAATAGACAGCTGCTAATAGCCATGGGTTGGAAGCCAGAAAGATATTTCTTGATCAACAACATTTTAACAATAGAGTTGTTGTGTCGTCATGATTCACCAGCAACTCACTCAGCCCCGTCTCAGAACTCTTTATCATTATGTTTAACTTAATTATATTCACAGTCTTTTGTCTTCACCAGCTGGATTATTTGAAACATGCAGAAATCTTTCCTCCCAAGAGTGTGGCCAGGGTACCATTTAGAGACTCTGGTGGTCCATTTGTCAGAACCATACATGGTTGTCCTCCAGAAGTACCTATAATCCATTCATTGGGGGCAGCAGTGCAGCTACAATACAAACTTATGCCAGTTTTATATCACCTTAACTTTCAGGACTTCTGGGAATGGTAGTTTGGTGAAAACGCTGGGAATTTGTACATCCTATTATGTTTAGTGGAATACATTTTGGAAAGCATTCTCTGCCCTGAAAAGAAATGCCTTGGACCATAGTTGGGGTGTCTTCAAATGTTTGCTTGTCTGGACCCCACCCCCCACCCCCAAAAAACTCTAACCACTCCAGAACGTCCGTTCTGAACAGTAGTAGATGATAGGGTATGATGGCAGTAGTTACATAACCTCCTGCTGCTTACCAAGAGGGAGAGTGGGCAAGGCAAGGCAGTGGAGAGTTCAACTGACATGGTGATCCTGCTGGTGTGTTTGCACAGCACTGACCTCCCTGCTTCCTTGCCCTTCCCACTCTCCCTCCAGGTAAGCTCTAGAGCAGGCATCCCCAAACTGCGGCCCTCCAGATGTTTTGGCCTACAACTTCCATGATCCCTAGCTAACAGGACCAGTGGTTGGGGAAGATGGGAATTGTAGTCCAAAACATCTGAAGGGCCAAAGTTTGGGGATGCCTGTTCTAGGTCGTCAGATCAATGCCCCATCCCATTCTCTGCTACAGGTTCTCAGGGTTTCCTAGGAAGAGCACCTTGTGTTAAACCAGCTTTGTATTGTAGAAACACTGAGTAGTTATTGGCATTTAACTGGGTCTGCACCTAAAATCCAAAAGAATGCAGAGTGGGTGCAAGTCAAGAAGGTGGAAGGCAAGGTGGAAGGCCATCTCTCCAATACCCATTAGTCAGAGCTCACTTGGCGGGGGCACTGGAGAAGGGCTTCTGAAGGTAACCTTATCAATTTGATCACCTACCGTGACCTTAAGCAATGTACAGAAGCATGTAATACTGTGATAAATGCATGAAGACTTCCCATTAGAAATGTTTCCACACATCTCTTTGGCCAATGGCACATGAAATTGCCACAGTGCATATGCTCAAAGGGCTTCAGTCTGTAGTGCAGAATCTATCCACGTGGTTGATAGGGATGATTATGGAACCAGTGAGTGATGCAAGCTGCATAGTATTCTCTTTTGTGTGTGTACATATCTAGTACGTCTGGTTGTGAATTGTAGCACACTGACCTTCTGCACTGTAAATTTAGTACAGGAAATGAGCCTCTAAACTAAACTCTAATCTTAAACCAGGCACCCCCAAACTTGGCCCTCCAGATGTTTTGGGACTACAACTCCCATCATCCCTAGCTAACAGGATCAGTGGTCAGGGATTATGGGAGTTGTAGTCCCAAAACATCTGGAGGGCTGAGTTTGGGGATGCCTGGCTTAAGCCAATGCATGTCCACTCCGAAGTAAGACTGCAAACCTAAACCCACTTACCTGGGAGTAAGCTCCAATGAATTTAGAAGGGCTTACTTTTGAGTAGACATGGGTAGGATTGCACTGTCCTTGATTTACGCTCCAGAAGTATAGCATGGCTAGACCATGTGGCCCCCTCCATATATTGCTGCCCCAGCCAGCATGACTAAAAGTCAGGGATGTTGGGAGATGGAATGCCTCTAGATCTGGAGGTCATGTGAGAACACAACCCCCATAAATTAAACTAATTTCTGACTCCAGCAAGGTGAGTAGATTGCAGAATGGACTTTTGTTCCTTTTGTACAATCTTCCTTTGCATCTGTGAGTGGTTAAGCTATTTCACATCCCACCCCCCACTCTCATCTCACCCCACCCCGGTTAGATTCTGTCTCTCCACCCCCTCACCAGACAGTAGCAGACCATCTGTTTCAAGGAACATTAATGCTATCAAGAATGCAAAAATTAATTTTCTAATACAAAAAAATAATCTGAACTGGATTAACCGAGGGAAAGAACATTCAGCTTTCAGCTTGCATAAATCTGTAGTTTTGTTCAGTGGTTTCCTTAATCGTGATTAGTATTTTCATTTTATTTATAATTTTGCATGTAATTTATTTCCAAAGGCTTTTCATGGGATAATCTGGCAATTGCTGCTGTTAATAATCCTGAGAAGATAACCTGTTTCCCTTTCCCATGGCAGGGATGATGTGTGACTTTTTGGGAAGGAGTCCAGACATTGGCAGGCCTGTCTCAGTCAGGTTGTTTGGGAGGCTGGATCATTTCACTAAAAGCCAAAACCAAGGTCCCTGAGGAGTATTAACCAGGATCCAACTGTCTCTGCTCGCTAGCAGGAAGGGGAAAGGGTGGAGTCTGCTCATGAAACGGTTCCAAACCGTGACTTCATCTTTGCAGAAATATGTTCTGTCTGATTCTGGGGAGGAGGAGTTACAGATTCAGGTTCCAGAATTTTAAAAACGCAAAAGACCTCAATAAAGAAACACAGGGCACATCTGCACCATACATTTAAACCAGAGAAGTATCATATACCACTGTTATCATAGCAGTATCATTAGAAGCCCCTTATTCCGCTCACAGAGGCACAATTCCCAGAGTTCCCTGGGAAGAGGGATTGACTTGTTAAAGCACTCTTGGAATCGTAGCTCAGTGAGTGGAATAATGGTCTCCTAACAACTCTCAACCTCCTTAAGAAACTCGGGATCCTTTGGGGAAAGCTATGAGTGCTTTAAAGTGGCATGATACTGCTTTAAATGTATAGTGCAGATAGGTATAGCACAATGCAATACAGCAATGGACAGAAAAACATCAATAAAATCTAGCAGTACTAATACAATAATATCCAGCCTCGACAATGCTGAAAACTAGGACCTGGTTTTTCTTGATTCTGTTTTTCCTGTGCAGTGAGTTCCCCTATGTGGGGCATCTCTTACTAACAGAGAGAGCTAAAAAAAATATGAGATAATAAGCGCTAGCTAAATCAAATTTTAGGCATATCATTGATGTGATTTCCACACACACACCCCTCCCCCCCAAGTGTGATTTTTAAACGGTTTGTTTCCTTTATCTCTGCCTCCACCAAGATTCTCCCAACAGACACTTTTGGGAGAATCTGCAACAATGCAGCTGTTGAGATGTGATAGATGGTTTTTGTATTCCAACCAAATGCTGTTTAGTTATCTTCCAACACTTTTGATGAATTGGGTTAGACATATTACTGATTCTGAGTAGGCTGAGGGCAGGCTTTTCTGGACAAGAAAATAGCTACTGTGTGCACCAGAGCTATTATATTATGGGAAGAAACTGCACCAGAATTTAGAGTCTTGAAGGTTATATTTATGAGATGGCGAATATTGTCCAAGCGGAATGGCTGGAGGTTTTTTGGGTTTTTTTTACGTTTTTCAGATAATACAAAAATATTTCTCCTAGCTATTCAGAAATGACTGAACACAGAATTATTCCTCCCCCCCCTTTTTTTCCTGGCTTGAAGGATTTATGAATCCCACACAGGGAAAATGTAAAACATATTACTGTGTATGTAAAACTGCAAACTTTAAATATTTATGTGCTAAAGACAACTAAACATTTCTACTGCTAAATATCTGCTTAAACTCACATACAATACCATAGACTAGCCTTTGAAAATTCATTGAAGGTTTGAGTAACTTACAGCTGATAATTAGTTTTTAATTCAATTCTGCTGCATCCAAAGAGTCGCATTTTGAAAACTGGTGGTTGCATTGGACTTTGATGCCCCAATGCAGAATGCTTTGACAGGGGTGCCATACTTGCACATGCGGGTTTCACCATTCATTTCAATGAAGGACGCCACTTCACATGCACATTCCTTTCTGTGCATGGAACTGCCTCTCCCCTTAAAGTTAATAAACTCCTGAGGAACTACACATATCTGTTTGAGCCCTTGTGACTGCAGGAACGTTGCATTAGCCTGTGCAAAGTTTAGCGCTTTATGCTCCATTGACAGCAGCTAAAAAAGCCAATGCAATTCTGGGCTGCATCAATAGGAGTATAGCATCTAGATCTAGGGAAGTAATAGTACCACTGTATTCTGCTCTGGTCAGACCTTACCTGGAGTACTGTGTCCAGTTCTGGGCACCACAGTTCAAGAAGGATACTGACAAGCTGGAACGTGTCCAGAGGAGGGCAACCAAAATGGTCAAAGGCCTGGAGACGATGCCTTATGAGGAACGGCTTAGGGAGCTGGGTATGTTTAGCCTGGAGAAGAGAAGCTTAAGGGGTGATATGATAGCCATGTTCAAATATATAAAAGGATGTCATACAGAGGAGGGAGAACGGTTGTTTTCTGCTGCTCCAAAGAAACGGACACAGAGCAATGGATTCAAACTACAAGAAAGAAGATTCCACCTAAACATTAGGAAGAACTTCCTCACAGTAAGAGCTGTTCGGCAGTGGAATTTGCTGCCAAGGAGTGTGGTGGAGTCTCCTTCTTTGGAGGTCTTTAAGCAGAGGCTTGACAGGCATATGTCAAGACTGCTTTGATGGTGTTTCCTGCTTGGCAGGGGGTTGGACTGGATGGCCCTTGTGGTCTCTTCCAACTCTATGATTCTATGACATCTTTTACCCTCAGCCTGTAACAGCAACTCATTAAAGGAAACATCATGTGGATTGTTCTTCTGGATGAGGGATGAGGAACCTGTGACCCACCAGAGGTTGTTGGACTCCATCTCCCATCAGCCCCAGCAAGTATGGTCAAAGGTCAGGGGTGGTGGGAGCTGAACAATGTCCTGAGGGCCACAGGCTCCCTCATCCCTGTTATGGATGAGCTTCCAGCCACATGTCCAAAAGGGTGCTTTGTAAGAAGGCAACAACCTTAATCTCCAAACACAGGGATGCCCCATACATATTGAGCTCATCTCTTGTTGGCTGTCTGATGGATGCGGACCACAGGCTTCCTATTTCCTTAAACCACCCTGCATATACCTATATCATTATTTCCAGATGTTTTGGTTCCTAGCTTATTTGTATCACTGCCGTGTTCCAAGGTTTTGTAACTAAGAACATCGTCAATTGATACAGCGGTACCCAACTTGTCAAAAGGATGCTGAGCTGTAGCTTGTGCTGTCCATCCTCTGTGCAGCCAGCCTTCTCTCTGGAAAATTTTTGTGAAAATTTTATGACTACAGCAAGTGCACTGAAGAAGAAAAAGGTACTATTGCTAGTGTAAACTGTTCAAAATGCCTTGAAATAAAGAACCCCAAGCACACAAGTTTGGAAATCCAATGAAGAATTCAGCGTAATTAATTGGCTTACAGTCCTTCAAATCCTGTAAGCTTAAGCAGTTCAAGTACCTTGATTAATCTATTGCAAATCATATCATCTAAAAATTTCGACTTTATTTAAAAAAAAACACCTCAAAATGAATTAAAAACATAATATTGGTTTCCAGCACACAGCTTTCAGTTTCTCAGAACTCTCCTTGCTTTTTATGGTACTGCTTTCCCACGGGATTTTAGGCACATTTCCCAGAACTTTGCATGACCATCTCCAGTTTCAGAAGCTTGCAAAAATTTCCTTCAGGTTGTTTCATCTATAATCTGGGGATCAGATGGTCAAGCCAGTAAAATGAGACAAGGACTAGAAGAAATAAATTTACAACTTAGCAGCACCCTCAAACCATTTAAAGAAAAACCTCAAATCCCACTCCCTACAGGAATGTGTTTAGGTCCCCATGAGTTCCCAAGTGAAGATATTTGGCAATGTGGAAGGTTGGTGAGGAGTAACAATTTAGCTGCTTAGCTGCTTTTTGCTGACGCCAGACAGTCAAATCACCCCCTTACAGGTAAAGGGACCCCTGACCATTAGGTCCAGTCATGACCGACTCTGGGGTTGCAGCGCTCATCTTGCGTTACTGGCTGAGGGAGCCGGCGTACAGCTTCCAGGTCATGTGACCAGCATGACAAAGCCGCTTCTGGTGAACCAGAGCAGCACACAGAAACACTGTTTACCTTCCCGCTGTAGCGGTACCTATTTATCTACTTGCACTTTGACGTGCTTTCAAACTGCTAGGTTGACAGGAGCAGGGACCAAGCAACGGGAGCTCACCCCGTCGCGGGGATTCGAACCCCCTTAGGCTGCAGTAATAAAGAGGTGTTCTTAACTCCTCCTGTTTCACAGTGGAAAGGGGAAATGTGGCAATGATGAAGCAAATACTTAGCAATCCTTAGCCTTAATAAATTACATTGAGAATCTGTTTTTTAAAAAACAGTATTTTAGGAGGGGAAAACACAAGGCAAAGTCTCAGTGAGGCACAACCTTTATTAAGAAAAATGCCACACAGAAGCCAGCTTTCAAGTTCTCCAGAACTGCTTAGGCCGGAAGTTAGAACCACAATGAAGAAGGGAGTGGAGGAGGCATAAGAAAGGAAGAGAAATTGCTGAGCATGATGTTCAAGCTGCAGAGTCTGCAGATACGGGTGCAGGAGATGGTAGGCAGACCATGTTTGGCTCTGCAAGGTGCAAAGCAGAGTTCAGGTTGCATGGAGGACTGCCGGAACAAAGAAACAATGATGGTTGTTCCCCCCGTACTGTTGGAACCCAGAGAATCTAGCAGTTATTTGGATGTGTCTTCAGGACTGAAGAGGACATAGGGGATCCATCCAAGGCAGGAAGCAGAAGAGAAATGTGGTGACACACATTTATGTGTATATATGTTTGTTTTATGTGTATCTATGGGGGACACAGGTGGCACTGTGGTCTAAACCACCGAGCCTAGGGCTTGCTGGTCGGAAGGTCAGCAGTTCGAATCCCCACGACGGGGTGAGCTCCTGTTGCTCGGTCCCAGCTCCTACGAACCTCGCAGTTCAAAAGCACGTCAAAGTGCAAGTAGATAAATAGGTATCGCTCCGGCGGGAAGGTAAACGGCATTTCTGTGGGCAGCTCTGGCTTTGTCAGAAGCGGCTTAGTCATGCTGGCCACATGACCCGGAAAAACTGACTGTGGACAAACGTCAGCTCCCTCGTAAAGTGAGATGAGAACAGCAACCCCAGAGTCATTCGCAACTGGACTTAACTGTCAGGGGTCCTTTACCTTTTATGTTTGTTTTATTTATTTATTGCATTTATACACAGCCTTTCTGTCAATGCCCCCAAGGCGGTTTACAATGTTAAAATGCTAATGCAAATAAATGATACAAGACTTTATGAATCGAAAGTGGAGACGCTATATATACTTTGTTTGTTTTGTAACATAATAAAATATTCTGTCTGTCTGTGTATACACACACACACACACAGTCATACCTTGGTTGACGAATGCCTTGCGACTCGAACGTTCTTTGGAACCCGAACGTATGGCTCGGCTTCCAGGAGCTTCCTGTAGCCAATCAGAAGCCGCGCCTTGGTTTCCGAACATTTTGGAAGTCAAACAGACTTCCGGAAATACACACACACACATGTAAAAGTTGCACCTGACAAAGGCAAGGGGAGAGGGCACAGGCCCTGCCTCTCTTCCTCTCTTCTTCCTTCTCACAGGGCAGACCCCTTTGGCCCTGGGAAGGAGAAGGAGTCAGTCCAACTCAAGCAGGCCCTGATGTTGCCCTAGCAACAATACACTCCATGACTGTGTTTATCTATCTGTTTTTGCATCCTTCGCTTTGTGAATTTGACAACGGTCTTTGTAGATTTCCTGGTAAATTTTACTAACACGTTGCTTTGCAGAAACTGGGGAAAACTGAAGCAGGAAAGACACCCCACTACCGGGAAGGTAACATTCAGAGTTTGCCCCACGATTTTGCAATGCCTAACAAAATTCTTTTGTTTTGGGTCTTTTGGTGAGCATGCACAAAAGAACAGAATGACCTCATCAGAACTGGGGAAAACACGTGTGTGAGGATTTATTTTGCATGGTATATCTATGTGACTGTTTTGACTGGTGGAACAAGGCACCACCATGCACCATTCAGAATATTGCCCATAAACTGCTATGTAATTATGGACCTGGTCAAAGAGGGAGGGACCTTCAAGCTTTCTGGACAGAAACTCTGATATTGCTCTAAAACCATAAAATAAGGACTGACTGCAATACCACATATGCATATATACACAGAAGGAAATCCAACCAAGGTCAGTAAAACTTACTCCTGAGTAAGTGGCTTTAAGAACGTATCCTAACGGTGCAATTGTACACATGTCTACTTAGAAATAAGTCTGCAGTGGGGCTTACTCCCAGGTATAGCATTGACGCCTTGCAACTGGAATATTGGTTTAGGAATCACAAGCTTGGAAGACACAACATATGTGCAGTTTGCTTCCCGTTTATGTTGCCTTTCAAACAGGCTGCCCTCATAATTTGAAGCTTCTACCTGAAAACATAATGACATTTTTGAAAATGCAGAAAGTTTTTTCAGCAAAGCTCACCAGAAGCTTGGCAATGGTAGATGGCCTGAACCCTTCTCCTTACGGTATCATAATAGGAAAAAGCAAGTTGTTATACTGTTAATCTTTATTATCTGCCATCGACTCTGGGCTAAGCCATTCTCTCACAGCTCTTCCCATCCATAAAACTGTATAGGAGACACTGCTTTGTATCATCTTCTAAGATTTTGACATTTTGAGGTGAGGAGTGCCTGGTGCTCTGTCTTAAGTAATAAATAACTATAGATAAGAGTCTATTGTGGCTGAGTATGATGGCAATACACTATTGTGTTTGGACAGGGAGGAGGGGAAGCTTTTATTATTTGCATCCTGACCAATATAATGCTGGGAGTTCATTTGCCGTCCTCTGGGCTTTTTCTTTCCAAGTCCGACCTCTGCTAAAGTTTTGCATGTTTTGAGGTTGCTGTCAGTCTGTTTAGGAGTCCTGTCTTCCTGCCAATGCAGATCATCCTATATTTGTGAATGGTGTGTTGCTGTTCTTAAGCTAGCTAGCTCTTTTTAAGACATCTTTTTGCACACATTTGTTTTTAATCCTCCGGTACCCAAGGGTAATTAACCCAAGCAATGTTGACATGCAGCCATGGATTTTATTAGCACTGGGATCAATGCTTTGCTCTTTAAGTGCTTTGCAGTTTAAGAAATGTGAGGTGCTTTTACTGAAGAGATTGAAAGGTTTAGTTTTTAGTTTTTGTAAGTTGAGTTGCTAGATGGAAGAAAAATGTCTTTATGTTCCGTTTGCTGTGGCACTTTAGATTTCTGTACAGTTGCTGCAGATCTCTGTGGATTGACAAAATACATACAACGTGGTGTTGATATTGATGATACTTGTAACTAATTCTGAATTAAACAGAATCGGGAGTATACATTGTGGTAACTTGTTTAAAATGCAGTTTCCTGCTGGGCTTTTAGCTATTTTGTATTGATATGCTATGTACACAAACACCCTAAGTCCCCTCAGGCCTGAAAAATGTTTCAGGCTGTAAGGCTTTAAGAGAACTTACAAATTTCTGTCATAAATTACACAGTGTAAGAATCTGAGATGTTAAAGCATAGAATAATGGAATTATAGAGTTAGAAGGCTTCTTGAGAATCATCTAGTCCAACCCCCGGCAATGCAGGAATCTCAACTAAATCATGCATGACAGATGGCCATTCAGTCTCTGCTTAAAAGCATCCATGGAAGGAGACACCACCACCTCTCATAGGAGGCTGTTTCACTGTTGAACAGCCCTTACCGTCAGAAAGTTCTTTCTGATGCTTAGTTGGAATCTCCTTTCTTGTAACTTGAACCCATTGGTTCGGGTCCTAGCCTCCGAAGCAGGAAAAAACAAGCTTGCTCCATCCTCCATGTGACAGCCCTTTAGATATTTGAAGATGGCTATCATATCTCCTCTCAGTCTCCTGTTTTCCAGGCCCAACTCCATCAACCGTTCCTTAGAAGGCTTGGTTTCCAGTCTCTTGATCATATTGGTTGCCGCCCTCTGCACACGCTCCAGCTTGTCAATATCTTTCTTAAATTGTGGTTCCCAGAACTAGACACAGTTCTCTAGGTGTGGTCTGACCAAGGCAGAATAGAGCAGGACTGTAACATCCCTTGATCTGGACACTACAGTTCTGTTGATGCAGTTTAGAACATTAGCAGCATTTTTTTCCTGCTGCTGCTGTTGCTACAGCTTCTGCATCAAACTGTTGACTCATGAAACTTGTGGTCTACTAAGACCTCTAGATCCTTTCCACATGGACTACTGGCAACCCAGATGTTCCCCGTCTTATATTTGTGCAGCTAGTTCTTCCTGCCTAAATGCAGAGCCTCACATTTGTCCCTATTGAAATCCAAGCTCGGCTATGATGCTCACTGGGTGGTCTTGCTCAAGTCGCAATCTTGCAGCCTAGCCTATCTCAAAGGGTTGTTGAAAGGCTTAAATGCTCACAGAAAGAGCAATATATTAATGGAACAAGTGCACTATAGAAAAACTTTGATGTTTCTCCTGAGGTGGTATGGTTGACAGGTGCCTATAAATGTATATACAGTACAGTATTGTCAAATTCACATGGTAAAGGATGCAAAGACATGCTACAGCTGGGTAATATACAATATTGGTCATACTCAGAGTAGATAATTGATTTCAGTGGGTCTGAGAATGACTTAGTTGGATTTCACTTCCACCACACATGCACCAAACACAGGATGCTAATCTTGAAGTGAGACGAATGCGTATCAACACACACACACTGCTTTGACACATGCAAATGAGAGCTGTGAGAATAGGCATTTTTCAGTGGGGTGGGGGGGTTGCCCATGTAGTGAAACCGAACAGGTAATGCATATTGGTTGAAGTCAACCTCACTGTGTTTTAAGCTGCTAACCTGTACATAACCTTTGAGAATGAGCAGAATATGTTTCATGAAACTCAGAAAACAACAAGCTATCTCCCTGTTTCTGGGGACAATCTCCATCCTTGGCCAGTAACCTCTCCTTTATTGTTACCAAAGGCTCTGCTACATTCCCTCACCCCACAGCCCCATTCCTAAAGAAATACCTATGCGTTGGAAACTCAACGATGCCAGCTTTCAGATAAGAAAAGGTAAATGGGGAGAGGGGCTGGGGAGGAAAGGAACGGGGAAGGCTGGAGTGATCAGGGTCAACGGATCAGAAAGGTGCACTTTCTGCTTGCAGCAGGTGCAAACCTTCCTTCAGCATGGGGGCATATTTTGCCATCTCTGCACTATACCCCACCGCGATGCTAATCCCACCTTCCTTGCGTGCAGCACTTACTCTAAAGGTACTCTCCTCCCGAAGAAGCAGTGATTCCTTTGGTACAGATTCGTCCCTCTTCCCCCCCTCTTTCCACCCATCGCTGCGTCCCTCTGATTCCCCCCCCAGTTAAGGTGGAAGGGGGTGGCCGAAGCCAAAACGCCCGCGCCACCTTAAACGAAGCCTCTGGCAAGGTGGGCGCACCTCAGCGCTGCTGCCCGCGCAGCCCGAGCCCCCGAAAGCCCCACCGGGAGCCAGCGGCACCTTCCTTCCCGCTCTCCCGGAAGCCGAGCTGCCGACTGAGGCGGGGGAGAAGGAGAACGCGAGGAAGCCAGGAGGCGACCACGGGGGCTGGGTGGGCGGGGTCAACGGCTGGGTGGGCAGCCCTCTTCCCGCCATTGGTGGGCGCCCCTCTCTCCCGGGGAGCCTGAGGAGGCGCCGATTGGCTGCCGGCGCTTGTCAGTCGGCGAGGGCCGAGTTCCATTGCTGGCTGGGCGTGCGGCGTGAATCGCTGCTGCTGCCGCGGCGGCTGGTGCGGCTGCGGGGAGAGCGGGGCTGGCTGCGCGGCGGCGGAGGGAGAAGGGATGCTGGCGGAATGGGCGGCCGGGAAGGAAAGCGGCAAGCGGGAGCCGGAGCTCCGCTGAGAAGCGTCCGCGCTGCTGCTGCCAGTCAAGGGAAGGACGTGAGCCGAGCCCAGCCGGTGAGGTTTGGCGCCGGGCAGGATTCTTTCTGTGTGTGTGTTGTGCTGTGTGTGTGTGTATATTGTGGCTGTGGCTGTGCGTATCCGTTGTTGGAAGGGCTGGACTCGGGCGGCGCAGGGCAGGGGATCGGCCGCCGCCGCCGTGCAGGGCTGGGCTGGGGGGCGTTGAGCAAGATGTCTGGGCGAGGGGCGAGCGCGGCTGCCGCTGCTGGGGGACATGGGCGCCTGAAGGGCTTGGGCGCACTTGGTGGGGCAGAGGCGCCCGGCCGCCTCTTCCGAAGCATCGCTCAGGTGCTCGGATGCCCTTCAAGGAGGCTTCGCCGGCAGCCGGAACGCGAGGAAGAAGGAGCATCCAGGAAGCCCCGCAGATGGAACTTTATTGGCCTAATTAAAATAGGATTTGCGTGGCGAGGGGAAGCGCAGATTTGCAAGGCAATGCCCTGGGCGCAGGTTGCTAGAGAGCAAGAGGGTTTGCTTGCTTTTGGCTCTTTTTTGTGCTTCTTGCAAGCGAAACTTCCTGGAGCCCGTGGCCTTGCGGGCTTTGTCCCGCAGCCCATGCCCGAAGTTGAGGAGGCGAGCCCTTGGACTTCTAGCAGCTTCGAGCTCCTCAGACCTTAGGATGAGTCAGGTAGGCAGCCGCCCAACTCCCTCCCTGCCCATCTCTGCCTTGGTTCCAATACCTATAGATCCACCGTGTTGATGCCCGGCGTTGGGTTCAGCTCACCTACTTTTCTGGAGCTTTTCCCGTGTGTTGAGACAGTACTATTGGAGGCGTGTGTTTGGCTGGGGGTTGGTGGAGAAGAGCAAGCTTTTGTTTTCATGTCTGAGCGAGAGAGTTGAGAAGTCCAGTGGCTCTCAGCTGTGAACTGTCAGTTCCCCACAATGGGATGCCGGATTATTTGCCAGTCTGCACTGTTTGACTTCCAAAGTGTATTGATGTCAGGGCAGCTGTTACCTTGCTTTTTTCCCTCCCAAATAAGATGCAGGGATTTATTTATTTATTTTAAAAGACAGATTGCCAATTAAGGAGACAGCGTTAACCTTCTGTTTTTGTAACCATCTCCGCAGGGGACTGGGTTTGATTTTATTCTCCCACAGAAATTGCATTAAATGAAAAGGGCTTTTTGTTCCCAACTTTGCTGATGGATAATGCTGGTTGGTTGGTAGATTTGGAATCTTGCAACTTTGGGAAGTGGATGCAATGACACATTAATGCTTGTTCCTTAATAGCTTATTTGAGGGTTGTTGTTGTTTTTTTTAAAGAAGAACTCCCTGAATATTGATCCTAGAGGAGGTAATGGTGTTAGTCTGTTGTAGCAACGTTGAAGAAAGGGTATTGTGGCACCTTTCGAAAAGCTAACTGATCTTGTGGTATAAGGTTTCATGGACGAGAAGTCGCTTGCTTTCCTATACAAAAGTAAGTCTCTGAGTTTTACCCTCAAGTAAATGTGCATTGGATTGTGGCTGCAGCCATATGTATCCTCTTGAATATAACAAAGTGGATTGCTTGTAGCCATAAAAGCTTTTTGCATGATAAGTTGTAAGTCTTAAAGATACATCAGAACTTTTCCTGTTTTTTTCCTTAGAGATATGCAACCTAATATCAAGCAGTTTTTCTCAAAAGTAAGGTGAAGTAATTCAGTGGCATGTCAGTTGCCTGCTTGACTTCTCCTGGTTCTTTGAGGGGTAAAGGCAATACAGAAATGAAGCAGAAAAAGCTCCTCTGTGCATACTGAGGAAGAGCAAGCTAGTGGTCAAAAGACACATGCCCAAGAGCTACTTAAAGAGAATAGCAACTTGGCTGAGATTTTGTTTGCAGAAAGTTTATTACAAAATCCCTGACCTTGACTTGCGGATAATAATGTGCAGTGCTGCTGCCCTTGGCATGTTTACTCTGAAACAAGTTCAGTTGCATTCAGGGGGACTTACTCCTTTGTAAGGGTGGTTTGGATCACAGCATTAAATTCTTCCAAACCTTAGGTCTCACCAGATGAGTTCTGGATTTACTGGGATGTGTTGTTTCTTCTTGAAGACTGGAAGCAATAAAACAAAGCAAAACTACAGGTTATCCAGTGGTCTAATACGTTGCTCTGTTGGCTGCAATCTTGTACACACTTACTAGGGAGTAAGCACCATGGACCTCAGTGGGAACATTGTTGTTGTTGTTTAGTCGTTTAGTCGTGTCCGACTCTTCGTGACCCCCATGGACCAGAGCACACCAGGCACTCCTGTCTTGCACTGCCTCCCGCAGTTTGGTCAGACTCATGTTCGTAGCTTCGAGGAAACTGTCCAACCATCTCGCCCTCTGTCGTCCCCTTCTCCTAGTGCCCTCAATCTTTCCCAACATCAGGGTCTTTTCCAAGGATTATTCTCTTCTCATGAGGTGGCCAAAGTATTGGAGCCTCAGCTTCACGATCTGGGAACATACTCCTGAGTAAATATGCACAAGCTTGGGCTGCAGACCATTAGGAACACTAGATTCTGAGTTGATTTGTAGTGTTTTGTTATCTTAGCATGCATTGGTTGTTCTCATATCTTTCTTAAAAAGGACTGACTCCATGATGCAAAACATTAACTCTCTAATAGAGCAGTAGCTAACCCTCATAATTATGAGAGGGATCTTTATTTTTATTTTTTATGGAGCTTAATGCTTCTAAATTTTCTGAAGCATTGTGCCACTGATGTAATTAGCAGCCAAACACCAACACATTGGGGAAAGAGTAGCATATCTATGATCTTCCATCTGATGTAGTCTAATCTACATACCATTCTAATGATTTGTTAAATAATGGATTGTGATCTGCAGATACCTTGGCCTTATTAATTCAAAGCCAGTGGTGGGATGGTAGGGAGGCTGCTCAAATATTTAAGATGCTATTTTGTTCTGCTAAAGCCATCTGGTTCCCTGTTGGCATTTTTCAGCTCTGAAAAAGTCCCACATAGTTGAGAAGTCTAGGAATGTGGCATGTTGCTTATGCGACCTCCTTCCCTAAAGCACATGAATTCTCTTCTCTGTTTCCAGGTTGTACTATCCACACTTTCCCTTGATGTCTGGACTGGGTAAACCATGGTTAGCACTCACTAATAATTCATGTTTTGCAAACCGACCTCAAACCATGGTTTGAAGTTGTGCTTTGTTTGAGTGTTAGCACCAATCATATTTTACTTGATTCAGACTTGGATGCAACATTGGAAAGTTGTGGTTAGGGCAACTTAGAAATGGATGAGTAATTGATGTATCAGGGATGGGGAAGAGGAAGGAGTGCTTAAACCCACAATACACCCCCAGATCTCCAGAACATGGTGCAACCTGGGTTACTGTGTCTCGGTTGGATACACAAATCCATTCATAATAGTTGAAAAACTAATGGGAAGTTAATGAAAGCTACATATTGACACCAGTGGGCTTTGGAATATTTAATCCTTTGGTCAAATCAGGTGTCAGATCTGGTTGTCATTAACAGCACATGTGCGTTTTGCACTAATAAGCTTTTATAGCTGAATTGTAAATATTAAGGGTAGGTTTTAATACTCCAGTGCTTTCCTTGCTCCCAATAAAACACAAATCTTCTGCCCTCCAATGCACTTATCAGGAAAAAAAATTTACTTACAGGAAACAGAACTGAAATGGTACTTTATCAGATTCATGAATTTTTGTCATATGGTGCTAGAAAAGTGTTAAACTGATGTGATGCAGTTAATGAAATCTATTTTTTTATTTTTTATATAGCTAGGTACGTTGCAGAGAGCTGTGTGCAGTTCGTTCCATTCCTACTTAGTGCTTCCATTCTGGTTTTTCCTGACCTACACCACTGGGTGCAGTCAGTGTCAATTTTTTTCTAGCGGTTTAGTGACATAGACAAATGCTGTTTTGTCAAAAGGCAAGGTTGAAACCCCCAAACTGATTTTCCTTGTGCCTTACATTGTATATTGGGGCTTCAATCCATCGTTCATTTGATTCCTGCTTACTCAATTGGAAAATCCTATTTACTTCAGCGCAGTTATTCATCTGAATAGAAATATAGGAAATCTCCCTTATTTTTATTTTTGTATTGACTTACCTCTTAAGCTAAGGGACCCAGGTGGCGCTGTGGGTTAAACCACAGAGTCTAGGGCTTGCTGATCAGAAGGTCGGCGGTTTGAATCCCTGCAATGGGGTGAGCTCCTGTTGCTCGGTCCCAGCTCCTGCCCACCTAGCCGTTTGAAAGCACATCCAAGTGCAAGTAGATAAATAGGGACCGCTCCAGCGGGAAGGTAAACGGCATTTCCGTGCACTGCTCTGGTTCGCCAGAAGCAGCTTTGTCATGCTGGCCACATGACCCAGAAGCTGTCTGTGGACAAACACTGGCTCCCTCAGCCTATAGAGCGAGATGAGTGCCGCAACCCCAGAGTCGGACACGACTGGACCTGATGGTCAGGGGTCCCTTTACCTTTACCTCTTAAGCTACTGGTCCTCTGGGCAGCTATTACAAAATAATGGGTTGTCAACAATGCTAGCCCTACTTGGAGTAAACCTATTGAAACTAAGGGACCTAAGTTAGGCATATGTATTAATTTCAGTGGGTCTGCTCTGAGTAGGACTAGCAATGAAAACTACTTGGCGCAGATAAGAATGATTTTATAAGAATAAGAATAAGATCAAAGGAACGTAAAAGTATTTCATAACCCAAAAGCCTCCATTTCAAAGGCCTGATGGAAGGGGCATTTCTTTGCCCTAAATGAAATGGATTTGGTTGGGAGCCATCCCTTAAAAGACCGTGTGCAATGCAGATACGCCAAATAACTAAGGCACACCAAGTTCATTGAGGCTTACTCCCAGGTAAACAGCCACAGGACTGCTGCCTCAGTGTATGGTATTGTTATTTTAATGGATCAAGAACATTTTTTTTACATTATTATAATCTTTTGTGTTCAAAATGTTAAATACACCAAACTTAACCACAATAAAGCTGGAAATGCTCCTACTACAGAATAACTATTTTTTTAAAAAAAATCTCAACTACCACAGGGCATATTATTTTTGCATATGCATATTTGCCATAACTTTTTGTGTTTTGTCTTTGCATTAAAATATGAAACGTTAAAAAGAGCATTCAGTTTCCATTCTGCCTTTCAAAATGGCCGAAGAAATATAAGTTCCTTCTGAAAATATATTTGAATCCTATTGCCTAGATAATTAGGAAGCTACCGTGTTTCTCATATTATAAGACTTGTCTTATATTTATTTTTTCCTCAAAAAAACACACTATGGCTTATTTTCAAGGGATGTCTTATTTTTTTCCTCCTCCTCCTGCCGCGGCCGGCATTGCTGCTGTGCCTATCACTATGTCTTATTTTCGGGGTATGGCTTATATTCCTTGAATGCTTAAAAATCCTGCTATAGCTTATTTTATGGGTATGTCTTAAAATATGAGAAACAGGGTACTATATTTCTTTGACAAAGAAACCTCCTTATTTTCCTCATTGCATGAAAGGGATGTAAACAATTTATGTATTTGCTTGGCTTTTTTTTAAAAAAAAATGGAATGAAACAGTCATTTTTGCACATGCCAACCTGCTGCCTGATTTAATTGCCCAAATAAAGCTAATATCACAGCACTAAAATCTCAGTGGCAAAATTGGCAGCAATAAAGCCGCTTACATGGATACAGCAGGAGAAAACAAAGCCCTTAAATATTGTGTTTGTATACAACAGGACAAACTACTAAAGTGGTTTTTAAGAACTGCAGAGGTGTTCCTCTTGTTAATTTAGTAATCACTCCCATTTTTATGAACCCTTCAAAATTGCGTTCTGACTGACATGGGAAAGTTACTCTTCTCCTTGAACTAAAGTTAATTGGTGACGTCTATGTCTCCCATTGAAATGATGTTTTTATAAATGCACATTTTTCAGGCACTCAGCAGACCTCCCACGGGCTACCAAGGCAACCGAGAGATGAAACTACACTGATCTGTCAGTTGTTGCCTTACATGTTCCAAGTTACTTGATAGTTTTCTTTGGGACATGCATAGATTAGCCTTCATTTGCATGAAGGAACTTTGATCTTGGGTAGAAGAACGTTTTTCTAGTTTCTCTGATGCCCTCCCACCACCACCGAGACACCAAGACAGGTGTTTTGATGCATAACCGTGTAATGGTTGCAAAATCAGTGCACAACTCAAAAAGACCAGCTGGACACTTGTCATCTAGTAGTCTCAACCCCCAGAAAGAGTGGAAACACAGAGTATATGAAGATTCTGGAGACTGATGGCATTGTAGTATTGCTACCTATTTGTTGTATATTGTCGTCTTCAGTGTGTTTTGACAAACTAAGTTCTTTATCATTCTTCTTAGAGCAGGGGTGGGGAACCTTTGACCTTTCATATGTTGTTGGACTTCAGATGTTTCTGTCCAGCCCATCCAGCTTGGCCCAATGGTCAGATATGACAGGAGTTGTGGTCCTGTACTGTCGAGAGGGCCACAGATCCCCCACCCCAGGGTTAGAGAATTGGTCTTTCTATTACCTTCTAATCTTAGCTGAAAATGTTGGCGATGGCCCATATTGCCTTAAGTGACTTGAGTTCATCATACCTAAGAGAACATATCCATCCCTTTGTCCCATCACAACCTGGAAGACCAGCTGGAAATACCCTGTTATGTTTACAAGCCATACACCAAGCTGCAATGGCATTTATTTATTTTTAAAGACTTATACTCCACTTTTTCCCAGTGAAAGGATTCAAGATGGCATACATAGCAAAGCCATATAGGCAGAGAGGCATTAAGGATGATGGCTTCTCAACTTTGGGTTTTGATTCTTTTGCTGATTTATTCAGATGCAAATGTGATTGTCTTCAGGAAGCAGTGGAAGATGTTTTCCAGTTGACTTTGTGTATGAGGAGGGAAGAGGGGAATTTTGAGTGCCTTAGTTTCAGTTTGATTACAGTATTTTAACTGCCCAAGTCCTTTGTATGCAGAGAGCAATACATAAGAGGTAAAAAAAGTTCCATAGGAAGTTACTAATGACATGTAGATGCAGAAAATGTCAGGAGAACTTCTAGTGAGTTGGACAAAAGCAACTGGATCACACTACCACCACAATAAAAAGTCCGCAACTCTCATTGCTATTTTTCTATAATGATGGTTTTCAAACTGTGTTCCCTCTATTAAAACTTTTTTTAAGGTCTACACTAAATGAAGGATTTTAATTTAATAAGAAAGTTTTGGGTGTTTTTGTTTTTGCAGGAAACCCCCCTAGATGATGTAGTCGTTTATATTTATAAAAATTATAAATTTTTAAATTTTGCAAATGCAGTTTTAATCACTATCAATAACTGTAAGGGGGAGAGAGTATAGAGAACCTCCCCCTATCATCAGGAGCAGCTCCTCCCCAAGCAGCCATGGAAGCGCAGGATCTGAAGGAGCGAGTCAGGAAGCAGAGAGGGAGAGCCAGGGCTCCGGCAGCAGGGAAGAGCCCCTGCTCCACAGGCGGGAAGAGAGAAAGACGGAAAGGGGGGAGAGGGAAAAGACGGAGCATAGACCCTTTTCCCCGCCGGCAGTGGAATTAAGGAGGAGGAGAAAAGGGAGGAGATTCGCTGTCCCCAGGCTCTTATGTTGGTCCAAGGGGCGAAAAGGGACAGTGCCGGATTCTGACACGGAATAGCGCGGACATGAAACCGACAGCTCATCACACTGTAAATAATGTGCACCAATAAAGACTCTGAAAGACAAGTTTGTGGAGAGTCGTTACTCAGGAGTAACCGTAATAACTTCTGACAATAACTATATTCTCTAAGGTCCTGGACTTCATTGGAAGTTTCTTATGGCTTTCTTAATGAGAAAATTTGTTAACTGATAGACAAGATGCCCTAAGTACCGGTAGTTGTTTCTTCACTATTGTTGATCTTCCCTTGCAAAGGCCGGCAGCTGGGGAATGTTGAGCAGTTTCTGTTGTGTGTTTTGTCAACTCTGGAGACTAATACAAAAGGGCCCTTTGGCAGGCAAAGGGGCCTAGAAAGGTTTTCCCTGTTGTAAATTTGAAAACCACCGCTCTAGAATGTAGGAAACAGTGCTAAAAGTGAGGTTTTGACATTTTGGAGAGGCTGGGCAGCTCTGCCGCTCATGGACATTTATGGCTGACCCCTTATCCAGTTGCTTTCTATTGCTACAGGCAACAAAGTATCTTTTCATTTCCGTTGGGATTCCACAGTATTTTTACACGAACATTTCTTAACAAATAAGCAGAGGAAGCAAAGTTAGGGTCGCAAATTTGTTTTCCAGGAAACCAATTAGTTCAGTGTGACAGAAGAAAGCGCTGATATTCAATCAGGAAGACATTGCAAATAGATTGTCTACCTAAAGCTGTGTCTTTCAGCAGTGCTTCTGAGCTGAGCCAGGGAGAAAGGAAGGATGGGAAGAAAGTCTTTGTTCCTAATTATGAGGCCATGTCTCTAAAAAAATATAATTAGACAGAGGGCTGGCTGTGCAGTCCAATTCTATGTATGTTTACCCATAAATTAGTTCCATTATCTTCAATGGAGCTGACTTGCTAGCAAGTGTGTTTTAGGATGGAATGTTTAGGAATAATGCTGTCCATTCAAGGCATGTCCAGCAAGTAAGGCTGCAGTCTCTATTGGCATAATTGGTAGACCAATTGCTATGCATTTGTTGATTTCAAGGGGGCACATTTTAATCACTGGGCAGAAAAGGAAGAACACATTTGTTTACTTTGAGGCCATTTGAGGTTCGGCCATGGATATTAAAATTAAAATGCTTAAGAGAGTTGTTTTCTTCTCACCATTGTGGTTAGCTTTTAAAATTTAAAATATAAATAATGCACCATAATAGCTTGGCCAGCCTTGGATTAAATCACCTTGACTTTGTGTGAGAGAAAGAGAGGGAGAGGGAGAGAGAGAGAGAGAGAGAGAGAGAGAGAGAGAGAGAGAGAGAGAGAGAGAGAGAGAGAGATGCCTCTGGCTGTGGTAATTCTCCCATCTGTTCTCCTTCAATAACGGTGGGTGGGCGGGTGGCTTTTCCAAGTGTCACCTGAGAAGCAAAATAGGTGAAATGTTCTAGTAGTTCATCTCCCTTGTATGCAGAAGGTCCCAGATTCAATCCCCAACATTACCAGACAGGACAGGGAAAACACCCCTGTCCGAATATCCATTTCCAGTCTATGTGGACAGTATTGAGTTAGTTAGCCCAATGTTCTGCATCAGTATACAGTATAAGGCTGCTTTCTGTGTTTCTGTGCTCTAGCCTGTTTGAGGAAGAAGCATGTGAGATGACATTCTTCTGGAAACCTCTGCTGATGTTTTGCAGGAAGAGTTTTTGTTGATGCTATCCTTTTGTTGTCTCATTTCCACTTCAGTGCTAAACCTGCTGTGGAGCACATTCTGATTCTAGGTTGAGAGTTAAGCTAACTTGCAACAAATGAGTAATTCTTTTTGCCATAGCAGTAGGGATGATTGGAGGATTCAATCTTTCATTGCTGATCCACCCCTCCTAGACTAATGTGTACATAGGAACGTGGTTATCCAGCAACTTTTGCACTTCTGGGATGCTCCATGTTTTCTGTTCACATGATCACATTTAGAAATGCATCTTCTGGGAGAAAAATGTGCTTAGAAATTTAAATGTGAATTTTCATGTAGATTGTGTGTGTGTGTGTGTGTGTGTGTGTGTGTGTGTGTGTGTGTGAAAAGAAGCAGCAAATAATGCTGAACTAATGTACATGCAGGATGGGACAGTCTTATAGGTGAGTGCATGCAAAAGTGATATGAACCAGAAATAGACTAACTCATCCATTCCTAGTAGATTCCCGTTTATGGTCATGGGAGCTTAGATACATGCAATAGAGACCTCCTCTCTGCACTCAGAGGGTGGTGTATACATCTCATGAAAGAGATAGGGGCCAAAAATAGACTGAATCAACCAACCTTTTGATTTCATATATACATATTTTAACAGTGCAACACATATCAGAAATAAGTATAAAGTGGGAGTAGAATTGTACCCTAAAGCCTGTAACAGCAGTAGATTTGTTCAATTAGAAGATGGTCAACATAATGGAATTTTTATATCCATCAAAAGTCTCAAGTGGGAGGAGATGAGAGAGACAAGATCATCTCTGAAACACATTTAGAAGCCTTAGAAATTTTTGCAAAGGCTCACTTGGCAGCTTCTATCCTATTATAATCCAAATCCTTTATTTCACATGGCTAATTGTAGCTCCATTGTGTGGAATATTATTTACAAAATGACAGATGTGCTGAATTTGAATCAACTTTGAATGATGGAGTGCTTGAATGGCAGGACTTGCTGTCAGTGCTGAATTTAGGCTCACTGTTTTCAGCTTCACTCGTGAGCTTGTAGTTGGGACCTCCTGAATGGAATAAATTTTAGGGGGGCAGCTGAAAGCCCTACTTCTGGCAGGGATCAGCTGCACTCAAGAATCATTCCTAGCAGGGCTTGCTTCTGAGGCCAGATTTAAAAGACACCAAATGCAAGAACAGCTGGGAATCTATTTCAAGGTTGCCTGATGGTTGCTTTTGCAGTAATGATTTTACCTGCCCTACAGCTGATGTGTGTGGTTGGTGGGCATAGCTGGGGGAAATTGTCCCACAGGCTGAATTAGAACCCCTGGTGGGCCTTATTTGACCCATGGGCTGGATGTTCTCCAGCTACATATGTCCCTATGTTTCTAGATTCCAGGATAGGCAAAGTCAAGGGTTAGGGGCTACTCTTACATTAGCTGAAGGAATGTGTAGGTGACATTTGAACTGGGAAAGGTATTATCTTGTAAATAATAGTAATGCACATAAAATGGACAGGAGTAAAATACTTAAGTGGTGATTCATGTGCTTTAAAATGCGTGTGTGATTTTGCTTTGGCTAAAGAATTGGAGGCATAGCATGTTGGGGCTCATGCACACGGTATCCATACAAATGACTAAATTAAAGGAGGATGAATAATTAGGTTGATCATGCAGTTATTGTGTTCTCCTTTGATTCAGTAAGCTTTGTGATGACTGAAGAAATAGGCAGAACTATTTCAGTGAATATCAACATCTTTTGGTCTCGTTATGCATTGATTCAGCTTAGTTGCTTTTGTGGTTAATTTTACTTCAAAATATGAAACAATTTATCAAAAATACCTACCTGTTTGCAAATCACATCACATGTTGAAACAAAACACATCAACCTCAAAGTAAACCACCTAACAAAAAACCCAGAATACCCTCCACCCTATTGAGGTTCTTTGCTGCTTTTCCACCAGAGAAGAATTATGTTTTCATTTCCTTACTTTAGACACTTTAAAAAAAAATCCAATTTCTTATCTTTATAGCTAACGTCAACCAAAAGGTAGCAACAGCTGGTTTCCCTCCACAGCAAAACAGAATAGAATTCTATCATGCTAGAATATCATTAAATATAATTCCCATCCTCAGTCAACTTAGCCCTGAGCCCCAAAGCTGACTGAATGAGAGGCTTTACTACAATCTCAAAAGGCACCTGGTGGTGGTAGAGAAAAGGCATGGCAGAATCCAAGTACTGGGGGAAATGAAATGCCCAGATCGTATTCTGTCAAGAGTAGGGTTGGGGGCAGCAATCTGATTTGGGTCTCATTTTAAGGCAGAGTTTGGTAGTACGATGTTAGCAAAATGCTGATGACATACAGCTCTACTTTTCCTTTACGCCTGCAAGTATGTAAGTGGATGTGCTGGACCACTGTCTTGCCTCGGTAATGAACTGAATGAGAGCCAACAAACTGATGCTCAATCCAGATAGGCAGTGTTAGTGGGTGGTTCCCTAGACTGGATGGATAGGAGGTTGCCTGCTCTTGACGGGGTTACACTTCCTCTGAAGGAGCAGATACATAGCTTGGGGGTACTTCTGGATTCTTTGCTGTCACTTGAGGCTCAGGTGGCCTCAGTGGCATGGAGTGCCTTCTGTCAGCTTTGTCTTGTGGCCCAGCTGCACCTTTATCTGGACAGGGATAGGTAGGTGAGGGTAGCAGGGGTCAGCAAACTTTTTCAGCAGGGGGCCAGTCCATTGTCCCTCAGACTTTTTTGGGGGGGAAGACTATCTATCTTTTTTGGGGGGGGGGATGAACGAATTCCTATGCCCCACAAATAACCCAGAGATGCATTTTAAATAAAAGGACACATTCTACTCATGTAAAAACCCACCGATTCCCAGACTGTCTGCGGGCCAAATTTAGAAGGCGATTGGGCCGGATCCAGCCCCTGGGCCTTAGTTTGCCTACCCATGTAGAGCAAGCAGGTCCAGTCCAGTCAATGAAGGCAAAGTCAGATCAAAGTTCTCTTACATGAAGCACAACAGGACCCTGGACAGCTCCAAATAGGTTATGCTGGTTGAAGCTTTCCCCTCCTGACATACCTAGAGAAAGACATCTCAGCTGGAATTTTGGGCCAACTGAAGCCTCATTTAATCTGATGTGATGAGGTGTGGTTGGCTTCCTGTTTACCCTCTAGAGCAGTTTTAGGGGGAAGTTTGGGGCTGCAGGGAATGGGAGAGGAAAAAGGAAGTCCTGTTGAGTGAGCAGAACTGCAGTCTTGCAGCATACATTGCAACCCCTAGTTTAGTTAGTAATGAATTTAAATTACATATACTGTATGTGGCAGAAATTTTATTCAGTTCTTTGCTTCCGATTTGAAAGAGACAATGGAGTTGTTACCCAGCTTCCTGTCTTGTGTTCCCTCAAAGTCTTCCATAATGGCCTCTCGCTCTCTGAAAGGGAATTTTCAGGTTGTATCCAACATTGTTACTCCATTCGAATGTCTCCCTCTTTTCTTCTCTTCTGCCCTGCACTTTCAGGCAGCAGGCATCACAGTGTGAGATAAGAGGGAGAATACCTTACCAGTGTGGTGTAGTGGTTAAGAGCGGTAGTCTCGTAATCTGGGGAACTGGGTTCGTGTCTCCGCTCCTCCACATGCAGCTGCTGGGTGACCTTGGGTTAGTCACACTTCTCTGAAGTCTCTCAGCCCTACTCACCTTACAGAGTGTTTGCTGTGGGGGAGGAAGGGAAAAGGAGATTGTTAGCGGCTTTCAGACTCCTTCGGGTAGTGATCCAAACTCCTCCTCTTCTCTATCATTGCCTGCCACCTGCATTTTTTAAATGTACTTGGAGGCTACTGAAAACTTCTGTTTAGCTGAACCTACCTAAATATGTGGAGTTGACATGCCTTTTAATACATTATATGACTTTATTCTGTTTTTTTACTGCTGATGTTATTTATATTTTTAGGTTTTTTTTGTTAATTTGGTTTTAACTATGTTTTCCTTCAATATTTTCAATGTATATTTTATTTTATGTAAACTACTTAATGTTTTTTTATGGTTAAGCAGCATACTAACAATAAATAAATATGAAACCCGCAGCCCAATTTTACAAGGGCAACTTGATAAAGTGATAAGTGATCAAGACTATAATCGTATGTACACTTTCCTAGGACATTCATGTCAGTGAGGCTAGCTTCTGAGTAGATGCATAGAATGCTGCGTGTGGCTGCTGTGTGGCTTAAAAAACAAAACAATAACGACAACAGTGGATTGAACAATTAAACATTATGATATACACATTATAAGAAATTATCATAGTACCTTTATTGTATGATATATGAGATCAGCCATATTCACGGTATGGGGTACATCTGAAATTGACTTCTTAAGGTATCGTGTCCTGTCTTCAAAAGGGGCGGGAGAAGGAAGAAAATATTTATTTAAACCATTTCTCTAGCACTTGATACATATAAAATATCTAATTGGGGTAGAGAAAGCAGCAGCACTTCTGTCGACACTACAAAAACTGCATCATGCTGAAGAAGTAATCGTATCATATCAATAATAACAGAATATAGATAGTGACAGTGTGGGTAACTTTCAAAGAAACTGCTTTTCATTTAAGTAACTGTCACCTGCAATATAATTAAAATATCATTGTACCATAAAAGCCTTTCAATTGGCAAAATGTTAGTTTTCTTTAGTCGCAGAAGATTGGGTCTGTTTATAATGAATGGTTTGCTTAGAGAGCAGTTATTCAGGGCAGGAGGAGTGATCCTCACCTGGGAAACATTTTTGACTGCTCTTTAGATGAGACGAAGACTAATTGACAGATTTAAGCTGGCTAGTACAGGACACAATCTTGTCTGGAATGTAATACTGAAGTCAGTGGCATGGGTAGGGAACATTGAGGATGGCCATGGGCTTGTCCCCAAGACATAGTGTAGGGATAATACACAGGACAAAAAGTTGACTTTCCCTTAGGTGTCTGTGGGAATCTGATATGTTGCCATTGTTAGCCAATTAGTAATCAAATATACTTGTCAACTGGTTGAAAAGCATCCAGAGCATCACTGATAGATCCCAGTCTTCCTTCTGCGGAAGCTGGTCTAGGTACTAGGTATCAAAAGACCAAAGACCAAAACAAAACCCCACATCCTCTTTTGCTTTCAAAAGGCATTGCTATGGTTATTATTACATGTAAACAAGGAACACAACAAATTCTCCTTGGAATGCAATGCTTCTTCCACTCCACCCTCTCTCATATATTCTTGAATATATCCAAGATCAGACTTTTGAACTTTGCTACAGAGCTTGCCGCTTTCTGCTAAAAAAAAAAGCACCCCGCCACCCCTCTCCTGCCGATGGAATCTTTGTGTTTTGTTGTATTATTATAGAGCAAGTACCCCCCTAAAGAGAGACATAATAAAAATCTTCTTAAGAAAGAAGCAGAGAAGATTGTGAGGCTTTATTCAATTACCCCCTAAAGGGTTGAATGTAAGTATTGATTATATGCCTCTTTAAAAATAATAGTGGAGCTATCTGGGCAGTCCCTGAGTTCCAGAAATTGTGGACTGTATTTCTGGTTCCTTGTCTCTACACTAGGGGTGGAGATGTTGTTGGGCTACAACTGCTCTATGTATTGAGGAGTTGGACTGAAACCCAGCATCTACTATATTTAGGTTGGAATGTTTTGGTGTAGTGTTTTGGTGTAGAGTTTTGCATTCCTCACCTTATGAGCTGCTTTCTCTAAAGCTCTAATAAACCCTGAAAATTCATGTCGGGGCTTATGAATTTGATTTGGGTTGCCAGTTGGATCTCAGTGTGTTGGAGGGAGCTGTTTGGCCCTTTTCAGGCTTTGTTTTGTTTTGTTATTTTAAATGCCTTGTTGGCTTGCTGCTATTGTCTTCTGCTTGATGCCAGACAGGCAGCAATAGTTGTGCAAGTAGTAGCTTCAGCTCTTTTAAGTATTGGTGCCTGAAGATGGGATCTGTGTTCTGAAATGCACCGAGCTATGATAAATCCTCCTGAGCCAGCACTTTTGAGAACAGGTTTTTCTTTTTCTTTTTGTGTTCCTTCTCGTTTCTGTGCCTTTCTTTTGGTTTTCTGCTTTTATTATCCATCACACAGCAGGTGTGGGTGTGATTTTGTTTTGTTTTATTGTTATTTTCTTGCTTTTATGAAATGATTTATGGTACAAACCCTGAGAACTGCAAGGTTTTTTAAAATTCTCTCCTTTTCCCCAGGGATTTCTTTTGTGGGGTAGTTCTTCTTTTGAAGAGGCGTTTGTGAATTGTAACATGAAATGGGCCATTGCGACTCCCATGTTCTCCAAGTGAGAGTAGGATGTCTGCAGTGCCAGGCTTTGATTGGAGTGATGCTTTGAATCCATGATGGTGCCACAACCTGATAAAACGAAGCCTTTTTTTTTTAATGCTTGAATTTTAATCAATTCCAGTCAATCACCGTTTTTGAAGTGATTTTGAGTACAGCTCCTTCTTTATTTCTGCTGCACGGTAAGCAGGGCTTCTGCACAACGGATTGGGGTCGGCAAGCACCACCTTGCTCCCTCCCTCTATCTTCAAATCACATGTCATCTGCAATACATTAAATTATATTGCAGATTTATTTACTGCATTTTATAAGTAAGGAAGCACGCCTCTAATTTTATTATGGAACCCGAGAACCACATTTCCATATTTGAAAAAAAAAAATGCACTGTATAGCCATAAAGAGATGTATCATGAACCCCCCCTTTAAATTTGTTTTTATTTATTTTATTTAGAACGATTTTTAAATTTCTCAGAGTTCTCTAAGCCAGTGTTTCTCAACCAGTGTGCCTCCAGATGTTTTGGGACTACAACTCCCATCATCCCTAGCTAGCAAGACCAGTGGTCAGGAATGATGGGAGTTGTAGTCCCAAAACATCTGGAGGCACACTGGTTGAGAAACACTGCTCTAAGCATGTACTCCCCCCCCCCATGGAGTGCTTTCCCTACTGGTGACAAGGAATAATTTTTTTTGTGTTAGATCCAGATTAGTCCTCAGCAGAGTTCTGCTCATGCTGGAGGAAGGGGTAGTGAAATTATTTTTGCTTCTTCCTCCTTCCCTCTGCAACCCACTTTGCCCCCTGAAAAGCTGACCTAGAAGATTGAGGATCCTGCATGGAAGGCGGTGCTGAACACAGCTCCATCAAATGCCCTTCCAGTCACAGAGCGGCAATTCTCGATCCAACCATTGACTTTTCATAGTTGATATGGTTTTCTTGCTCAGTCACACCTTCTTGTTTCTGCTCACCTTGGAACTTCGTCACACCTCCATCAGATTTTTCTTGTTGCATCCTCCTCTTTGTAAGGGGCATCCTTTTGGTCTTCCACTCCATCTCTATCCCTTGGTGCTGGAGCTCTGAGACTGAGTGATGTCTTCTTCAGGACTCAAGGAGTCTGGCAGTCAAAACTGCTCCGGCTCTCTAGGATTGCCCTGGGCAGTCCTCTCCAATGACTCACATTAATTATTGGCATCATTCAGCAATGATTTTGTCCCTGGAGCCAGGGCATGAAATAACTCTGCTTGGAAAGAAGAGAGGCATTTCGAGGATGAGTTTTCCACAGAACTAACACAACAGAGGCAGCCTGCAGTACAGCACAGATTTTTATGGCTTGTTGCTGTTGTTCACATTTCTTTCCTGTCCTTCCACCAAGGTCCCATCTGTGCTATACATTTAAAGCACTGTGATACTGCTTGGCTTCCCCCAAGAAATCCTGGGAGTGTAGCTTGTTAAGGGTGCTGAGGGTTGTTAAGAGACCCAAATTTTCCTTAGAGCTACAATTCTCAATGTGGTTTAATGATCAACCTCTCTTCCCAGGGAACTCTTGAGAATTGTAGGGGAATAGGGGTCTGTGACAACTCTCAGCACCTTTAACAAACTACACAGTCCCCATCATTCTTTGGGGAGGAATCATGACTGTTTAAAGTGATATGATAATGGTTTTAAATGTATAGTGTTGATGGCACCTAAGTTGCTGAGGGCAGCAAACAATGGGGCTGATTCCATTCCCCCCCTCAAAACGGTTCTGTGAGGCTGAGAGGGTGAGGTTAAGAGATCATGGCTGACCCATAAATTTTGAATTGGGAAGAAAATTGTTTGGTTCAAATCCCCGTGACGGGGTGAGCTCCCGTTGCTCGGTCCCTGCTCTTGCCAACCTAGCTGTTCGAAAGCACGTCACTGTGCAAGTAGATAAATAGGTACTGCTCCGGCGGGAAGGTAAACGGCGTTTCTGTGCACTGCTCTGGTTCTTCAGAAGCGGCTTAGTCATGCTGGCCACATGACCCAGAAGCTGTCTGCGGACAAACGTTGGCTCCCTCAGCCAGTAAAGCGAGATGAGCGCTGCAACCCCAGAGTGGTCCGCGACTGGACTTAACAGTCCCTTTACCGTTATCCAATTTACACTTTTCAAACCAGTATGCTGACTGAAACATGGTTATCCCTTGAAGTCTTCTATTCTCTGAATTTTGTGATGTGGGCCCCCAGCCACTGTGAACAAAAATGAACTTATTAAGGGAGAGGCTGTGCAAAATTTGCATTGCATTCATGAAAATAACATACAAGGAAGGATTATATTAGGGAATAGTGGCTGCAAAAAATGTGCATATTCATCAGACCTTTGTACAAAAATATCTATTTTAAGACAAATTAGCATTAAAATGCCAGTAAATTGAGAAGATATAATTGAAATGGACAGATTCATTCATCCTTACACAAGGCATGCTGGAAAAATCCCGCCAATGGGAGATTTGACTCCCAACAATCCTCTATCCGTTAGACCAGGCATCCCCAAACTTCGTCCCTCCAGATGTTTTGGACTACAATTCCCATATTCCCCAACCACTGGTCTTGTTAGCTAGGGATCATGGGAGTTGTAGGCCAAAACATCTGGAGGGCCGCAGTTTGGGGATGCCTGCGTTAGACCGTTGTAAACAATACACCTTAGGTCTAAGAATTAAGAAGGGCTGCTTCAAATGTCCTGTCAGGCTACTTGGGTGGGCATCATACATGGGTATCTTCTGCCTCTAGCATAGTCCAGGAAAGGAGAAAATTTGATTTTTTCATATGATTATATGGCTTCTACTGTTCAAACTCTAATAGGTTTGTAACCATAGAAACTTTATTGAAATAATGGGTGGTAAAAATTCTAAGCAGGGAAGAATGTCAAAGATTAGGAATTGCAGGAAGAAGGGGCTGCACTTTCAACTCTTTGGGTGTGATGCTGTTCATAGAACATTCTGTCTTTAGTTAAACAAATTAGATGACTTCCGTTTGCCCCCCAGCAGGCTGGTCTCTGTATTATAATATCACTGCCTATCACTTGACATAATTAGCCACATTCTTTTAAAAGTCTGCTCATGCCCCCCCCCCCAAAAAAAGCTGCATGGAAGGATGGTTAAACAAGATTTTTTAAAAAGTGTAGATGCATTGGGCAATATCTAGTATGGACTTTGTGCTGGTGGAAAGCACTCTTTCTCTAATAAGGTGCGGCACCAGAAATTTGACATACAGAATTGCCCCCAATCAGTGTTAGAAACCCAGATATATAAGCTGGGTGCCAAATGGCTCCTTAAACCAAGGTTACAGTTGCCAAAAAGGAATGTCTAGTTGCCATATTGGGGCAAAGACAGCTCTAAAGTCTTATTTTTCAAATGATGGACTGACTGGGATTGATATCACTTAAGCAACTTGCTAGTTCAGATGACAACCTTGAGCTAGGTTAAGAAGTTGTTGTTGTTGTTTAGTTGTGTCCGACTCTTCGTGACCCCATGGACCAGAGCACACCAGGCACTCCTGTCTTCCACTGCCTCCCGCAGTTTGGTCAGACTCATGTTGATAGCTTTGAGAACACTGTCCAACCATCTCGCCCTCTGTCGTCCCCTTCTCCTTGTGCCCTCAATCTTTCCCAACATCAGGGTCTTTTTCAGGGAGTCTTCTCTTCTCATGAGGTGGCCAAATTATTGGAGCCTCAGCTTCACGATCTGTCCTTCCAGTGAGCACTTGGGGCTGATTTCCTTCAGAATGGATAGGTTTGATCTTCTTGCAGTCCATGGGACTCTCAAGAGTCTCCTCCAGCACCATAATTCAAAAGCATCAATTCTTCGGCGGCCAGCCTTCTTTATGGTCCAGCTCTCACTTCCATACATCACTACTGGGAAAACCATAGCTTTAACTATACGGACCTTTGTTGACAAGGTGATGCCTCTGCTTTTTAAGATGCTGTCTTGGTTTGTCATCGCTTTTCTCCCAAGAAGCAGGCACCTTCTAATTTCATGACTGCTGTCACCATCTGCAGTGATAATGGAGCCCAAAAAAGTAAAGTCTCTCACTGCCTCCATTTCTTCCCCTTCTATATATATATCAACCTATTCCTACCTCTTTTTCTTAAAGGTGACACGGACCATTCATAGTGTAGGAATAGTCTTCACAGCTGTGAGCATGTCTGTGAACCTGCCCTGTGTTTTCCAGGATGGAGGCCTTGTTTGTGCAGTCTCTTGAAAGCCAAGAGTCAGTCTCAGTAGTGTGTGTGTGTGTGGAGAAGAAGCTCTCGTATCTTTTCAAAAGAAGCTTCCCTCCCTGTTTTCTTTCTTTCAGTGGCATCACTTGAGGCTTTTGTTTGAGCATAAGGGAGCCCCGTGGCTGTGGCTGTGATATCAGTAAGCAGGTCAAAACGACATTTGACTGAGCTCTATTCACTTAATACTAGAAGCCAGCACACTGGCACCCCTCTTCTTGCCTGAAGGATTCAGAACTGTAGTTCCACTCTTCAGTGCAACCAGCGCAACCAGGGCTGGATTAATATCGGCAAATGTAGTGTCTTCTCCCACCCACACACATACCTCATCCCAGGTTCTCTGAAGCTATTAATAATTGCAAATGCTAAAACCAGGGAGGTCTTGGAGGAGAGACACCGAGCAGAAGCCTGCATGATTCTGATTGTCAGGAGCTAGCTGGTTATTTATTTACTGTATTTGGGGGGACTCTGATTTAATAAAATGGGGGGAAGATGTATCTGTGTATAAGACACCCCCAAATTTTTGACATTATTTTTTAGGGGGAAAACCTTGTCTTATACATGGAAAAATACGGTATTTAAACAAATCACCCACCGCATCATCAAAAAGCAAACTGCTCAGTGTGAGGGCATTTGGGGTTGTTGTTTTTCCTGTTTCTACATGGTTCTGCCCGAAAGTTGGAGAAGGAGAATGCAGTTATCAGCAGCAAAAAAGAAGAAGAACGAATGTGCAGTATAGCAGGCTTATGTTTTGGACTCCCAACTCCCATCATCCCTCACCCATTGGCCCTGCTGGCTGATGGGAGTTGGAGTTCAGTGACTTTTGTTTGGTGGGGATGGGGAAGAGTTGGATCAGGCAAAGACCCACTGAATCCTAAGATGGACCAGGCACCATAACATAGCAGTAGGCCTGATTCAGGGCTTCCTGCTGTTCCATTCTGAAGTTGTTGCGGTAAAGGTATAACCTTTTCCTGCCCTTGCTACCTTTCATCTTGAGCTATTGTCAGTTAAAATCGACCACATGCGATCTCTTGTTACCTCCTGGAACAGAGTTGGGTCTGCAGCTGTTTTTGGACCACAGTTCTCACCATCCCTTACCACTGGTCCTGCTAGCTAGGGATGATGGGAGATGTAGTCCAAAAATGAGCCAGAGACCCAAGTTTGGGAAACCCTGTTCTAGAAGGACAAAATATATAGCATTCCTTTATATGGGTAACTATGAAATCATGAAAATGGCTAAATGGGAACTTAAGTTGGTGATTGTCAGATTGAGAAACTCTCTTAGTAGTTCTTTTTTGAACAAGGAACTATCAACTTAATTTTCTTATTCCTGCTTGAAAAATATTTCTTGGTCAAATGTTTCCTGTGGAGCAGAGTAACGTGTTTACAAATTTAATTGCTTTTTCCAATTGTATTGTCAAGGCATAATGATACATTGTATCAATCCCCACTAAATAAAAATTATTAAGATTTGTGCTGGTGATACCACACGAGGCAATTTAATCATATCCAGGATTAACAGTGAAACAAAATCCTGGAGTAATTGCAGCAGGTAATATTAAAAACATGTGGCTGCTGTTTTGTTTTTTGTTTTTTTGGTTTGAAGACATATTGTTCTGTGATAATGAATTAATGCCAGGAACTTGAATGCTTCCAGAGAAAAGACTGTCAGCATAGTGATAGGTTTCTGAAACAGGCATTTCAAACAGAATGCCACTGCTTCTTTTGTTTTTGTTTTTGTTCCTTGCATTTGTTCCTTGCCCCGTAATCCTGGTTCTCTGGGCATCACGGGCATGATAGAATATTCCAGGTCTCCCACTCTGACGTTGGAATGAGAGCTCCAATATCAGATCCGCCACAACCTGCTACTGTGAACCATCTGGTGTCTTGGCCCAACTGATAGTGGCTTATCATTATTCTTAGGGCCAAGTGTTTGGGATATCAAGGACAATTTGGGGGCATAAGAACAGAGGAACAGGAAATGGCTTTCACCCAATGCTGCCTCGGTGCAGAACACTTCTGGAAAATGGAGATATTTAGACCAGCTCGGGAGCTGGTTTAAACCTTTCTCTCCCTCTGATTTTCCTCTCATTGCTGCTGCCCGACTAAAATAAAATATAATGAAATATAATGCTGTTCTGACTATCGGTCGAATAAAGTATATTGAAATTGAAATATAATGCCCCCAAAGGATGGTGAAGTAGAAGAGCACACCCCCGCCCTCGCCTCCATCCTGGATTTCAGTCTTAAAACAGAAACTTCATATAATAAAGGAAAATACATGTTTTGCTTGCAAATAGCTACAATACTCCAAACAGATGATCGACCAATTGCAACTCTGCCCCAAGAACAATACAACTCATTTTCCCATGGTGTGACCCAGATTTAGCAGTAACTTCCCCATTAAAATATGTGTGTGTGTGTGTGGTGCATCTTTGGAACCAATAAAGTCACATCTTCTAGCAAGTGGAAAGTTCTACTGTTAACTTCAAACAATAGTGAAATGAACCCCAACACATTGAACTATATAATAGGCTTCATTCTGTGCAATAGGAGCAGCTGAATAATGGGCTCTGTGAAGATGCTCTAGTATATTGCTCACTCCATGGTATTGATGAAGGGAGCCTTCCTTTGTATCTTGCTCTTTGTCAAATGTTATTTATTTTTGTTTGTTTGATGATTTATGACTAATAGCAAAATCTTAGCAGCTAAATCCCTTGTCCTTGCTTCTTGGATAGATTTATTCATGTGGTTTGTCGGGCTTCTAGACCCACAAGTCTTCTGTACCATTTCACGGCATTTCGTCTAACCCTGCTTGAAATTTCTGCTTACTGCCTTTGCTGCCAGAATTGCAAATTGAAGCCCAGTAGAATCACTAAAACATAAGACGTTGGCAGGCATCATCCAGTCCAAGCTTAGAGGAGGAAATTCTGTACCGAAAGCATCCCGCTGAGATTTCTATCTAGCTTCCTTAAAACCTCCAGTGATAAGAGATCCCCATAGCTTTTCTGGGCAACATGTTCAATTTCCTAGCTGTTGTTATTCAATCTAAATTTATGCTGCTGCAGTCCTTTGGCCCTCTTCATTGGGCCAGGGGAGAATCGTTTCCTTCACCTGCTGTCCCCCCCCCCCCCCTAGAATACCTGATTGCCAGGATTCACAAAGAATGAATGTGCACGGTTCTTTTAACCTTTCTTTATCTAATTAATATCAGGTTTGGAACGGTGTTGGGATTTAGAATTGTCTTGGAAATCTTGGATGGTTCTTTTTATTATCTGGATGATTTACAGCACTTTGCTGCCAGCTTGGTCTGAAAGGCTATACCAAGAAATGTAATCGCTGGGAGAAAGAGAGAGATAAGGGATTGTCATCCAATTAAAGAAATCTTTGTCAACTAATCAAAGTGATTTTAATTTTTTGATTAAGGCTGCATACGTTTGCATACGACTAAAACAATGGTTCTGATCAAAAACACACTCCTTTGCTTTTAGGTGGCGCATGTAGATGTCACAAAAGATGCATTTGCTTTTGTGCGAAACTGAAGGGGAATGTCTGTTCAAAGATTATACCTGCCAGCTGCAGTTTATGGAAGTGCTTATATTAACAGTAATTACTTGTTCTATTGCTAATTGGGAAGCGGATTTCTTTTAAAAAGTTGATTCTTGAGATATGTATTCGGGAGTGAGCTTGTTAGGATTTCTCAAATTCAATAATGGCAAAAGGCGGTGGTACACATGTGCGTGTTTAATGTGCAAATTTGAAATAGTTCATTGCTCATCAGTGGTGCAGGCCTTTGGAATTGGTGGGATTTCCTGTCCTACATGACTCATATGCCTCACTTCTTTTTTTAAAAAAAACGAAACTTTTTCAAAACTGGAGAAAGTGATGATTTCCCAAAAGCTTAATTAGATCCTGAAAGTGTGGGCTGGTTTCTGACCTACTTTAGTTTAATATTTCTTACTTTGGATTTCAATTATGGTCTTAAATATGTTTTGTATTTTGATTTTATTGGATCTTGGTTTATTCTAAAAACAACAACACCATAGTTGGGTAATGTCTAATTAGGACTAATTAATACATCCCAAATATACCGCGAGCTTTAAAGTTCTCTAGAACTTTTCATCAGGCCAGATGTTGGTGAACCAAAGAGTCATTCTTTTATTTATTTATTTGTGGAGTTTGCTAAGAAGCACTTTAGAACTGGAATGAATAAATGTTGAAAGAGAGACCATGTCTTGTCCCCTTGTCCCCTTGCTCGCTCAGACCCATCACACACAAATGCAGTACTACCGTAATGCCTTCAAGACACCAAGAAGCAGCTTTGGCATGGAAATGCTACCTGCAGCGGAATTCAAGTGAACTGGGTGGGGAGAGAGTTTCTCATCAAGAAAAACATCTAAGGAATTTTGATGAATGGCAAAGCAATATAAATGCACTTAAGAAAGTTTCTCAGCAGAGTTCCCTGCATTCCTGCAGAAAAGTAGGTGCATCTAATTTGCATTGCCGTTGTTGCTGCTGCTGCTGTTTATTTGATTTCTTACCTACCTTTCGCTGTGAGGTGCCAGAGCAGGTCACAACCATTTGGAAATACAATATTAAAAGCAGTTAAGACATGTTCAGCTCCTACAATCCTCTGCTCACACAAGCTACGTTGGCTGTCCGAATGTCCACTTACTGCATGTATGGATGATCTCAAAAGCTGGTGAATCATTGTGCCACCCTCTTCCTAGATAGGGCTGGTTCAAGTCCTTCTGCTGCCCCAGGTGAGGGTTCCCTTTCCTATTCATTGTACAGAAGCAGGCTGGACTAGCAGTTGAATCTTACTTGACACTTACTCGACACTCAACAATTTAGCCTGCTCATCTTCTGTACCTGAAGGTAGCAGGTCAGTTTAGCGGGTTGTATGACAGGTGATATGACGCACACACACAGAGCTCTGATCCCTAACAGAAGGGAATGGCCAGGGCCGGGGCCGGGGCCTCATCTACCTAATGGTAGGACTGACTGTTGCTGGAAACTGTTGTCAGTGCCTGATTCCTGCATTATGTTTGAGCATGTGGATAGGCAGTTGGGGATGACTGGGGTTACTCATGTTTTAGAGATTTATAAGGAAGGTTCAGGATTCCAGCAGCAAGTAGGGTTGCCAGATTCAATAGTGGACAGGACTTCTGTGCCTTTTATTGCCCTGCTCTCTTTTGAGTCTGGAAACCTTAAAGAGAAACTAGCAGACCCTTTGCTTGGAAATTAAACAAAGGGTCTGCTGGTTTCTCTTTAATGTTTCCAGACTCAAAAGAGAGCAGGGCAATTAAAGGCACAGAAGTCCTATCCTCTATTGAGTCTGGCAACCCTAGTAGCAAGGCACCTTCCACAACCAGCACACGTTTGTTTAGAATGGAGAGTTCCCTCACATAGAAGCTATATACCATAGGAGGGTTTCTACATGTTTGAATGAATGTGCCTAGGTGGTGGAAAGAGCCTGCTGCCACAATGCAGCTCCCTTAAGGTATTTTCATTATCTGCCCCCCCCCACTTATGTCTGAACGGGACTTATATCCGAAACAGTCCATTAGTCCTTAAAGATAAAGGGACCCCTGACCGTTAGGTCCAGTCGCAGACTCTGGAGTTGTGGCGCTCATCTCGCTTTACTGGCTGAGGGAGCCGGCATACAGCTTCTGGGTCATGTGGCCAGCATGACTAAGCTGCTTCTGGCAAACCAGAGCAGCGCACGGAAACGCCATTTACCTTCCCGCCAGAGCGGTACCTATTTATCTACTTGCACTTTGACGTGTTTTTGAACTAGTAGGTTGGCAGGAGCTGGGATCGAGCAACGGGAGCTCACCCCATTGCGGGGAGTCAAACCGCCGACCTTCTGATCGGCAAGCTCTAGGCTCAGTGGTTTAGACCACAGTGCCACCCTGCGTCCTTACTTGTGTGCTTATATCTCTTCAGCTTGCAATCCAATCTGACCAGGAGACCAATGTAGAAATGTGCCAAAATATTGATAGAAATGGAAGATGGGGTAGAAATGGGGAAACTGTATAATGTATGTTAACATGAACACAAGCTCCCCCCCCCCATTTTTAAAGAGGGATTTTCAGTTCTCTAAGGGAAGGGCTTAGATCTTCATGATTTACCGTAGTTCTCCATTCCATGCCTTGCTCTTAAGAATGAGAGGCTTTTCAGAATAAGGAGGACACTACATAATTAAACTGATGATTAAATATTTTTCTTCTAAGAATTTTTTTGGGGGGTGGGGTGGGTCTATTTTCCCTTCAGTTCTCATTAGTACTAATAGGGGCTTTCCAATTATTGCAGACTTGCCCATTTACACCACATAAGACGAAGAAAGAAAGGATGTAAATAATTAACCACGCCACGCCATAAAAAATGAACGCTCTATTTACTTGATAGCATGTTTTCGTAGTAAGTATGGAAAGCATACTGTTGTCTTAAGGAGGATCTCTTTTTAAAAAAAAACAAACCTGCATTTTAATGACATCTCCGTATCATTTGCTCTTGATTATCACAGAGCTCCTTTCCCCTTGATGCAGGACTTTCAAATCTCTCTTTGTACCTAGGGTAAAATTTCCACAAAATTAAGAAATATAGAGGAACTCAGGAAGAAGGGAAAGTCGCCCATTCCCAAAGAAGGCTATAAAATAACTGTTATGAGGAAGCGATGCAAGAGTTGGATGCTTCCAGGGAACTTTAGTCTCCATTGCATTTCTTATTCATTCTTCTTTCCATGAAAAGGCTGCATTTTGCCAGGGAAGAAACCCAAGAAGCCATTCCTGCCAGGCCACAGCAGGCCTGGCATCAATGCCTAGCACCCTTGGAACCCCAGCACAGTCCATCCATGTTGGTGCCAGTCCTGGACTGATGGCCACAGCTTTATCTGTGAGCGGCAGCATCAAGGAGGTATTTTATCTTCCCACAGTGCTTTGCATAGTGTCATGCAGGCACTGTGGGAAATTACAGTGTTCATTTGCTGCTACTGCTGCTGTGAGAAAAGCCTCTTGGCTGAGAGCCCACTGGCATTGCTGGGGAGAACTTTGCTAAGGATACTTCAGAGCGGAAGCTGGCCCTGAATCCTGCATTGTTGGCCCTCACATTTTGTGCTCCATTACTGCCTTAGTCGATATAATTGCAAAGATTTATGTTTATGGGGACAACATCACTTTTGTACTACATGTCTGTAATATTTTTAATGTACCTGTAACTACACAATCAAATTCAATTTTAGTTTACTTATTTGCTATCTGTCTGTCTAAAACAGTCATGTCATCATTCACCTGCTTAGAATCATAGAATTGTAGAGCTGGAAGGGATTGTTTATATGCATACAGCCATTGGCTGAGCAACTCTGATGTGATCAAGCAGTCTTCCCTATCCTGGTGTCCTTCAGTTTGTTCCTAAATGGCACCTCCCATGGGTTATGCTTCCTGGGAACAATGGGAGTTGGAATCAAAGATCACCCACAGCAGGGTTTCTCAAATTTGGGTCTCTCTCCAGCCCAAATCAACTCCCATCACCCCTAACTAACCAGTGGTCAAGGATGATGGTAATTGTAGTCCAAGAACAAGTTTGGGTCACCTAGAGAACCACAGGTTCTCCACTGCTGATCTAAGAATAACCCCAATCCATGAACCTGACCTTTCTAAACCTCTCCAGCGCACTTTGAGTGCCATCTCTGTGTTTCATTAAACTGCCCACCAGTGGAACCTCCATCTTGGGTCAACTGAACTTCAGTTCGTTGGTCCTCCACAAATGATGCGGCCACATTTCCAGGGGTGTGTCTTCTACAAAAATCACAAGGCATGACATCTGGCCCAGTGGCATCATTTAGGCACCAGACACTGTCAAGCATGGCAGTCCCATGCCACTAATAGGAAAAATACAAAGAAGAGAATAAGCAGATAGAAGTGAATTTGGACTACTACATGCTTGTACCTCTAGGAGAGTGTCCTCTATGTGTACCTGTAAGAAGAGTTATTTGATGTGTGTGACAGTAGGCCATTGTGACAAGCAAGCTGCTGAATATGACTTTGAGCCTGCCCTTTTTAAATAGAGAATGATGACAATGGCTTTATGCTTCATTAAAATGCTGGACAAAACATACTCCAGCTCTGCTGTTTTTGTGGATTTGTGAATGAATGTATAGTAACAACGTGCTAAACATTTTCTCATGAGAGAGCCAGTGTGGTGTAGTGGTTAAGAGGGGTAGACTCGTAATCTGATGAACCGGGTTCGCGTCTCCGCTCCTCCACAGCTGCTGGGTGACCTTGGGCTAGTCACACTTCTTTGAAGTCTCTCAGCCCCACCCACCTCACAGGGTGTCTGTTGTGGGGGAGGAGGGGAAAGGAGATTGTTAACCGCTTTGAGACTCCTTCGGGTAGTGATAAAGCGGGATATCAAATCCAAACTACTACTACTACTACTACTACTACTACTACTACTACTCCTCTTCTTCTTCTTCTTCTTCTTCTTCTTCTTCTTCTTCTTCTTCTTCTTCTTCTTCTTCTTCATGGAATAGAGGTATCTTCTATTTTCAGTTCTCTGGCTGTAGAATATGTTGTGTTTGTCAATACTGTATGTTTTGCTGTTTTGTTGCTCATAGCTGAGTATTACAGTGTGACCAGGGAGTGGGTGACACTGTGCTGTGGTCCAAACCACTGAGCCTCTTGGGCTTGCCGATCGGAAGGATGGCGGTTCGAATCCTCACAATGGGGTGCGCTCCTGTTGCTCTGTCCCAGCTTCTGCCAACCTAGCAGTTTGAAAGCATGCCAGTGCAAGTAGATAAATAGGTACCTCTGTGGCGGGAAGGTAAATGGCGTTTCCGTGTGATCTGGCGCTCGTCACTGTGTCCTGTTGTGCCAGAAGCGGTTTAGTCATGCTGGCCGCATGACCCAGAAAGCTGTGGATAAACGCCGACTCCCTCAGCCTGAAGCGAGATGAGCGCCCCACCCCATAGTCAAGTCTGACTGGACTTAACCGTCCAGGGGTCCTTTACCTTTTACCTTTATCATTACAGTATGTATGCTGAGTTGCTTTTCTGTGTACCTAAGGGTCCTTTCCCTCCCTGCCCCATGTAAGCTACTCATTACTGAGAACTATTATGGTTAATAATTTGATTAGGCAATAAAAAAAACTGGGTCCTAATTCAATCCCTCAAAATGATACCAACCACCCAATTTAAACTCCCGTGAAATTGTTGAGAGGTGAAGGGAGAGAATGTTACTCCAATAGAGAGATGACCAGCCACTGATCAATGTCAGCAGGCTAAAGACATATTGGTGTATGTTATGCAGAAGACAGACCACACTTCAGCATCTGTGTAGCATTTTATCTGTAAGTGAAATCTAAATATTTATTCCCCCCACCTGTATTATTTACAGGTTTTGCACTGTCCAACATTTTTTCAGTGCTGCTTCTAAAAATTATGTCACTACATTATGGATGTTTTGCACTCAATTTCAGCTGTCCTGGGCCCAAATTGGGCAGAATGTGTGAAAATTATAGCCCCAAACTGGTAACTATTTATTTTTGACTGTTTATTGAACATAATCAACCTTCCCCACACACAGTGAAACAACTTATTACCTAAGCTACCTCATTTATTCAACCATATGGTAATGACCATCCCATCTGGCCCATAGACTAATTGGTGTCTAGGGATGCATAGACCTTATTAAAGTCTGGTCCACCCCCATTCTGGAAGGGTGTTGGCAAGTCCATCCCATTTACGTGCAGAATATTTAGGGGAAACCCTTAAAATACCATGCAGAAACACCCAATGTATTTTTAATGTTGTTGTTTTCTGGAAATATGTTTATTGCTTTACATTGATTTACATTAAGATGATGTAACATACAGTTTACATCAAAATCTGTTTATTTATCTTGGTGACTTCCCACCCTTACATCCTTACATTTTTTTAAAGTTATTGTGACTGAGGTGGTCTGAAGGCTGCAGCCTTCGTTCTGTTCCTCCGAGAGAGATTTCTCTCCTTTTAAACTTCTAGGATGCAGGGCTCCTTGCCACTGCATGCTTTGAATGCAATAGAGCAGCTTTTCTCAGTCGTGGGTCCCCAGATGTTTTGGGCCTACAACTCCCATCATCCCTGACCATTGGCCCTGCTAGCTAGGAATGATGGAAGTTGTAGGTCCAAAGGTTGAGAAAGGCTGCAATAGAGTAAGTCTTCCTGGGGGTGTTAGGATGATTGTGTGTATGGGACATGCACCTCTTAGCTGTGTCCCAAACATCTGTGTGCTTCTTGTCCCTACCCTTAGATGCCTGCTCATTTCAAAAAATGTAGTTCCCCACCATCATTCCTCTCCTTCTGTGGTCATTGGGGGCAGGGGAGGGAGAGAGGACATTGGAGAGGCACAAACCCACTTCCCCTACATTGGGCATATATATGGAAGGAGCTTTGCTAAGTAGATGTACCGCGGTGAAAGGAAACTGCCACATTTCAGCCTACCCTTGATTCTTCGCAGCCATTAAGGGGCAGAGCAGGCTGCTACATTTTCCTCTCCATTGCCTAGCCCTGATGCAGTTAATGCAAGTTATTAAGAATGAACTCTATCACTTTGGAGCTGCAATTAAAACATTTTCCACTGGGGAAGCCACCCTTGGAGCACACCCACAAATTGAATTTCCCTGTTCGCTGGTTCTGTTAAGATATGCTAGTTTGGTTCACCGAAGAGAAGTATTTTAAACAAGACTCACTAACACACGGTATTTTTGAGTTGGGATCCATTTAAGTATATCTTTGTAGGGATGAACCCATAATGAAGAAATAAAATTAGTTTCCTGAAATTCATACTACTTCTTTTTATTGTATTATTTACATTATTCCATGGCAAGGCGTGGATATTATTTTTTCCTAGGTGCCAGAAGAATGATAGGAAGTACAGTAAGTTTTTATCATCTAAAAGTTGGTAGTTTCTGGAGGAGCAAGTTACTTTAATTACGTCAATGTGCAGCTTTTTCGAAATAAAAATAAGGTTATTTTTTATAATAATTGAAGAAAGATGATAGGTGAGCATTATTCCGGAATGTGTTGTTTCCAGAACATTGCAAACATTATCCACCTTTCAATGAACATTTCTTTGTGAGCATCATTACGCGTTCTCAGGTACCGTAATACAAGTTAATGTAGACATAAAGGGCAAAGTTTATTAATGGCATGGTCTAAAGCTTGCGACATTTAAGCAGGAGCCTAATTAAATCTTCCAGCTGGGATTCTAGGGAAGTGCCTTATATGGAGTTTGACCATTGATCTATTTGTTCAGTTGCATCTGCATATACTGCTAAGGGCTCCCCAAGTTTTTAGGGAGAGATCTTTCCCAGCCTTAACTGGAGATACCAGATTTGAACCTGGGACCAGTTGCACACAGAGCATGTGCTTTACCACAGAACCATAGTCCTTCAGCCTCCATGATGGAGAAGGTGGAGCTGTGCTCCCATCGACTCTACACCTCATTTGGGTGACCAAATTCTGAGTCCATGGGAACAACATGGCAACCAGAGGAAGCTATTTACTGTAGTACTCTTCCCGATTGGGAGACATCAGCCAGGGTCATTCCTACCCCCCCCCCCACCACCACCACCTGTTAATGGTTGATGTTTTACTGTGTTTTAATATTTTGTTGGGAGCCACTCAGAGTGGCTGGAGCAACCCAGTCATATGGGCAGCATATTATTATTATTATTATTATTATTATTATTATTATTATTATTATTATTATATTATTACCCTGCCCATCTGGCTGGGTTCCCCCGCCACTCTGGGCGGCTTCCAACAAAACATTAAAATACAGAAATCCACCAAACATTAAAAGCTTCCCTAAACAGGGCTGCCTTAAGATGCCTTCTAAAGGTCTGGTAATTGTTGTTCTCTTTGACCTCTGGTGGGAGGGCGTTCCACGGGGTGCGTGCCACTACCAAGAAGGTCCTCTGCCTGGTTCCCTGTAACTTGGCTTCTCACAGCGAGGGAACCGCCAGAAGGCCCTGTTGTTATTATTATTTTCTGAGTTTATGTTGCAAGTTGATTCAAAAGTGTCTGGAGTTGTGAGCAGATGGCCTCTCAAAACCCCACCCTCTTAGTGGACAAATGGGGATCATTTCTCCTCCCCTAGCAAAATGTTCCAACAGTTTCTTGGATATGGCATTCACTATTAGGTGGTGGTTTTTCCTTTTGTTTTGCTGCTGCTACAACTGATACCAGTGGCAACTGTCTTGGCAGCCAAGGGACCACCCATTTCCCATTCTCCTCAAAGGCCACCACTCTTCCTTTCAGAAGGGGTGGAATCCCCAGGTGAGCAGTAAAAGCAGTGGAAAAATCTTACAGCCCCTTATTCTCCTCACAGCACTTTTAGCAAGAAATGAGCATTCTCAGTAAGAAAGAGCGAGAGGATGGGGCAGCAGGGAGCCTTTGCTACTTGTGTAGGCTCCCCACTGTCATGGGCCAGGAGTCAGCTTCGCCTGCTGAACAGTGGCCTGAAGGTGGAGAAGGCAGAGTGACTCCACCTGCAGCTGATCAGCTTTCAAGGACACAGAGGAGGAGGCATGATGAGAACCAGCTGGCTTCAGCCTTCTTAAGCAGAGCTTCCAGCAGCAGTCAGATGCTGCTAACAACGCTTGTAGTTCCTGGTCCTACCTTGCTGCTCGTCTTGACCCCATGGCCATCAGATTCCCTGACCCCCGGACTGTCTGACCCCATGGATTGCTTTTCGTCCGACCCTAGGACTGGACCTGACTTCAGATGCTGATTCTGACTCCAGGCAAGTCCACCTCAGAGGCTCTTCTGGTTGGCTGGCCTCCCACTCCACTGAACTCTGCACATTGTTGCTCAGCAACAAGACTATGACACCCACCTGACTTAGAACCCTGGAAGGTCAGGGTTGTTGTTCATGCAAGGAGTTTGAGTACAGCCTCTCTCCTGTGAAGTGCCTGCAGATTACCCTCTCCACCTTGTGCAATGGAAATTGCGCTTCTGGGAGAGGACAAACCAAAGGGGGGGGGTAGGGTCCCCTTTGAAGGGTTCCACCTTGAACCCAAACCGGGGCCTCGTTTCTTAATTTGTTTAGCGATGGTGGTAGTGCTGCTGTGGTGACGCAAACCAAGTCAACATGACTTGTTTATGACCAGCTGAAGGCTAGAGAATCCTTTATATTTTGTCACTGCATTGAAGGCCATTACTAAAACTGGAGTTTTCTGATCAATGCAGAATGCTGATTTTATGTTGTGGGTCGGCCTGTCAATTGCTTGGCAGGGTGGGGGTGGGGAACAGAGACAGGGAGATAAAGTCTGTTCACTTCCTAATCTTTTGAAAATGTACATTTACCCCCTTTTAAGTAATGTTTAGTGAATCCGAATAATGGAAGCAAGGCAACATGTGCTTGTAATATGAAAAGAACTAAATACAGTAATCTCCTTGCAGAAAGAACAAGAGGAGAGAGGTGTGGGTTCCTTCCATTTGCTACAGTTGCTAGGAGCTGCTCACAGTGTGTTAATGCAAAACACACGAGGTTGATAATTTCTCTGAAACAGGTTACGGCTGACTCTTGCCTTTAAGTGTCTGAACCTTCTGGTTTAAAATTAGAAGATAATGCAGATGTTGATAGAAATGTCAGACAGCACATCTATGGCAGTTATACAAGACATGCAACACAGGGTGGGCTGCCAAAAGCACAATATTTTTAAATGATGTATGTTAAAAGGCAGCAAAACAAGGTGAGAGTGAATAACTTGCATGCACTTGAAGCTTTTAAAAATTGCTCTGTGTAGAACTGAACTGCCTCCATGCCGTAAACAAAACAAATGCACCGACTTTCTCTCTGTTGCTATGGTCTCCCTGTCTCGCTCTTTCCCGACCTTTCCTCAGGCTTTTAAAGATGTTAGCTCCTCACATATTGGCTGTGTGTGCAGTGTGCGTTTAAACCACGTGTCTATCCTCCCAAAGAATCCTGGGAACTGTAGTTTGTTAAGGGTGCTGGGAGTTGTAGCTCTGTGAAGGGTAAACCACAATCGGCTTCTTTGAGGGGAAGTCATGCTCTTGAAATGGATGGTTTGTGCAATGTGTATTGGAGATAATTCGTCCTCTTTACCTGTGTGGCTGAATTGTGGGCTGGAACATGGAACCACTAATGAGAGTGGCTCCACTGTGGTGGTCTTAACAGATTTGAAAAGTTTCCTTTAAAAGCAAGCTTGGGTGCTGCTTGAAATGAAAACCTCTCCCCACTTTTAATTAATTCTGGAGTGCTAAGACAGCTCAGTGTGGGAGAAGAAAACCCTGTCAGGAACAATAACAAAGCCTTTTACTTAGATGGGGGCAATGCGAGTATTTTAATAATATATATTTTGCTGCCAGCTATATGCATAGAGTGGAGATGGCTCTGATAAGGAAGATTTGTTGTCTGTTGGACATAGCTCTCTCCCCCACCCCCCAAGTACAGGCATTTGGTACAATGCAATGCAAGTGTGTCCCCCTGGCAGCTAAGGCTTTTTAGCTATTCAGATCCAGCCTCTGTCTATATTGATGGACACCAGGAGTATTTTTAGGTGGGTGAGAATGCCCAAGGCAGTCAGGAGGGCATGATGAATGTTGCCCACATTTCATGTTCATTATGACATCAGCTTATTTAGTGGGCAAAGTTTAAAGCTATAAACCATCGCATTCAATATTTTTGAAATGCGTTGATTGCAATCATATGCACAAAGAGAGAAAAATATATTAACTTGCTGTTGCCATCCGTCTGTCTCAGGAGACAGCACAAGTGTGGTTTTAGAGACCAATACAGGAGAGCAGTGTCCGAAACTGGCATTGTTCTAGGACAGGGGTGTCAAACTCAAATTCATCGGGGGCCGCATCAGCAGTTTGGTCACCCTCAAAGGGCCGGTTGTATCTGTAGGACTATGTGTCCACTCTTTATTATCATAAATTATTGTCACTGCATTCAATTATTACTGTTTTTTGTAATAATGTAAGTAATAACTAGCTCTGAAAGCAGAAACATAGTCAGAATAATGGCAAGTAGATATTCAAATGTACAATTATTGTACAATTTATTGAAAAATGATTTTTGGTAACTGCACTGGGTGGTGGAGGCTCGCTAGGGTTTCATGCAGGACCTTTGCAGAGCTACTAGTACCTGGAGATGCTGGGGTCCTTCTGCATGCAGGACAGATGTTCTGCCAGTGAGCCACCACCCTTCACCAAAGGGACTGGCTGAGGTTGACTCACTGGAGCTGCTCTCCTGGTTCCAGGGTTTAAGGGCCAGAAGTATAAAGCAGCATCCTATGTTTCTGAGGAGAGGGAGAGGGAGAGGGAGGGGAGGGGAGGGAGGAAGGGAGGGAGGGAGGAAGAAAAGAGGGAGTGGGAGGGAGAGAGGAAGGAAAGAGGGGAGAGAAAGAAGAGTAGGAAATAAGGAAGGGAATAAAGAAGGAAAGAAAAAGAAAGAGGGAGAGAAGACGGAAAGGGAGAAAGAAGGAAGGAAGTAGAGGGAAAGAAAGAATAAGAATAAGGGAGAGGAAGAAAGATGGGAAGGGCGGAAGGAAGAAAGGAAGGAAGGAAGGAAGGAAGTAAGGAAGAAAGAAAGAAAGAAAGAAAGAAAGAAAGAAAGAAAGAAAGAAAGAAAAGAGGGAGCAGGAGGGAGAGAGGAAGGAAAGAGGTGACTGAGAGAAAGAAGAGTAGGAAAGAACGAATAAAGAAGGAAAGAAAAAGAAAGAGGGAGAGAAGACAGAGATAAAGAAGGAAGGAAGGAGAGGGAAAGAAAGAATAAGAATGAGAGAGAGGAAGGAAGAAAGGGAGGGGGGTCGCCGCCTTGATTCAGCGCCAGAAAAGAGCGCGAAGGGACCCAGGGGCAAAAAGCATTTCCCGTGCAGCGTGAGGCAGCGGGTGTCCGTTTTAGGAGAAGTGCGTAAAGCCTCAGAGTTGCACATTCATGAGGCTGAGCCGCTGCTGAGCTCACGTTCATGAGGCTGAGCCGGAGGAGGAGGAGGTGAGGCAAGAGGAGGTGCCCGGCAGCGCCATGCGGAGAGTCCTGAGCCTCTGGGACACAGCAGTGCTCTGTAGCACTTTGAATCCTCCTCCTCCTCCACACGGTGCTGCTGGGTGCTTTGTCTGTGCTTCAGCAGCAGCAGCAGCAGCAGCAGCAGCCGTTTCCAGGCGCCGAGCCGTGGCAGGAGGAGGAGGATTCAAAGTGCTACAGAGCACTGCTGCGTCGCAGAGGCTCGGGACTCTCTGTGTGGCGCTGCCGGGCGCTGACCCGGCAAGCTGCCTCCTCCTTCTCCTGCTGTGGCTCGGGGCGCTCCACGCAGCGCTGCTCTGGCCGCCTTTCTACCCCCCTCCCCGGCCCCAGCTGTTTGTCAGCGCTTTGTCGGCGCGGCGCTTCAGCAGCAAGGTCCCGCTGCTGGGTCCCGCTGGCTGGGGCGCTTGGCGGGCCACATGACGAGGTCTGGCGGGCCGGATTTGGCCCCCGGGCCTTGTGTTTGACACCCGTGTTCTAGGAGTATTTTGCAATAGAGAATTTCATTCACGCGAGCAGTTTCTAAGCTCTGAGCGCAGTACTGCACCTAAGATTTCAGATTAAAACTGCAGAGTGGAAGGAAAGGAGAACCTTTTTCTGCCTCCCCACTTCCATATACTCTCTGAAGACTAGAGGAGAGACCCTCTTAAGAATATTAGGGGGGGTGGGTAAGGGAAGGACTAGACCATGTGAAAAATGAACATATTTTAGCTGCAGCTCATTCATTATCAGCTTTGTATTCTTCTTATAAAAAAAGTGTGCCTAGGCATTCCGTTGTTGCGCCCATAACCTAATTTGAAGGTGCCATTTAGCTTTCATATCTCAGTTTCTAACACAGCAGAAGAGACATGTTTTGTTGCAGCTGGGGCAGATGAAGGTACCTGGTTTTCCTGCTACAAGTGCCCCATGGCGTTTCTTCTTTCTGCACTTCTCCCAGTGATCATATAATACAGGGGTCAGCAAGGGTTACCTCACCTGGGCCTGTTCACTCCCACAGAGATCGCTCCGGGGGCCGGATCGCGTCTGTGCACACGTGATTTCCTCATCTGCGTATGCGCAGATGCGATTTCCCGTGCCACGGAAGCAAGTCCCCGCTCCGTGCTACGCCAGTTTAGCGCAGTGTGCAGGGACTTGCCAAGCAGCCGGCTCAGTTTGCGGGCGGCTCGTGGGCTGTTTAACCCCCCCCATGGGCCGCAGGTATAATAACTAGTAGCTAAGCAAAACAAACATGGAAGAACACCAACCACCCTCGACTTCAAGAGCAGTCCCTGTCCCCCATCATATCTGGGGATGCTCAGCCCTCAGAGAGCTCTGCTCCCTCCTGCTTCCAGGAACTGTACCTGCATTGCCAATAGTTGACTGGAAACCTAGTGTTATCATCCACATTTCTGACTGGACAGTCACCATAGTTTCTTTGGAAATGTTTAATGCACAACTGCACAGCTGTGCTTAACTTTAAAAGCCCTGTGCATCCAGATCTTCACCTGTCTCAGGGATTGGAGAATGCGACTGTGGTGGTAGCTGCAACCCTTTCTGGGGGAAGAGGGGGTGCCTCCTATTTACCCCAATACAAGTTAATTGAGAGAGCGATTCCTCCCTTAGCTTGCCTGGGGAAAAGAAGGGACTGGATCTTCAGAAATGAGGGCTTCTGGTGGAGAATATCTCCCCTCTAGCACATATACACCAGTGGTGAGATTTCATCCCCAGCTGTTTCTGGGGATGCAGCCTCTTCTTTTCCCCTATGCGAGTTAAGGGAGAGATTAATCTGTTAATGTGCATTACATATCTGGGCAGGTGTGGAAGTGCACATGGATGTACCTGGGCAGGGGGAAGGAAAGTGGCTTTTCAAGCACCACACACTTCCTATATTGCATGGTGGGGCAGGGGGAGACAATACAGCAGACATAACTTTAAGCTTCTCCTACTTTATTGGACCCCCCCCCCAGTGCCCTGCAACATTTCTTTATCCCTTTATCCAGCATTGTATTCCATACGTGTGCTCTGCGAACAGCACCTGCATAAGTAAAAAATACAAGCGCAGATTTGCCTCCCGAGCAAAAGGGGCTGCAGTCTGGATTGCATCATGAGATGGATGTGCCTTCCTCCACATCTAAGGTGCAGCTTCTTTAAATGCAAATAGCATCAGGTGGGTGCAATTTGCATTTTCAAAGACCTGCTCATTAGGTGCCAAAAACCGCAGTTAACATCACTTCTGGTTAGGGTCTGAGTCAATCATCTGAGGAAGGCCCCCATTATGACATTGGTATTCCGAAGAACCTCTGCAACAAATACAAATCTTAGATTTGCTGCAGAGTTAAATATGCCTTGATTAGTTGAAACATGCAGAAATGAGATGCTTTTAACCAAAGCATGCAGCATGCGAGAAGGTTAAGCTCTAGGAATTCATCCTTCATGTGTATGAAACGGACTCAGGCTGAAGAATAGGAATGATGCAGGTAGACAAAAATGTAATTCTGAAAATCCTATCAAGGCAAATACGTGGGGGGTGGGGGGTGATATGTATCAACCATGTTGAGTTGGGGTATGTGAGGTATGTTTGTGGGTGTACAGTAGAACCTTGGTTTACGAACACCTCGGTTTACGAATTTTCGGTTTACGAACGCAGCGGACCCATCTGGAATGGATTAATTCACTTTCCATTACTTTCAGTGGGAAAGTTTGCTTCAGTTTATGAACGCTTCAGTTTATGAACAGACTTCCAGAACCAATTACACCCATGCTTCGGGTTAAGTACGTTTCAGGTTGAGTACTCTGCGGACCCATCTGGAACGGATTAATCCACTTTCCATTACTTTCAATGGGAAAGTTCGCTTCAGTTTATGAACGCCTCAGTTCATGAACAGACTTCCGGAACCAATTGTGTTCATAAACCGAGGTACCACTGTATAACATGAATGGGGAGCTTCAGACCTGAGTTCCTTATGTGGCCCTCCAGGCCTCTTGAGACTCTCCTCAGCTACACCGGTCACTATCCCTCATTTGCATCCTACTTCAGTGTTTTTGCCTGGCTGGAATGTGTACTTGGATGCTGTTAATGCTTCTCACATGCGTGGCTGAAGGGTGGAGAGAGGTCTGTATGTAGATACTAACCTAATGTAAGAAGGTAATATTCATTCATTGTTCTACTTTTGGATATGGACCCATCCACCAGTGGCATGTGGTCCCTGGAAGATTGACAAGAAGGGAATTCAGTCCACAGGCTGAAAAAGGTTTCTTATCCCTGCCGTATGAGATTTGCAGGTGTGGCCCTTCTGGAGGTCCTGCCAGTAACTGTGATACAATGAGTGGTGACTCAAGATAGGACATTTTCAGTGGTGGCACCCAGCTGTGGAACTCCCTCTCATCAGGAGTATGTTTAGCCCCTCTACATTGTATGGGATCGATGCCAGCTAAAGGCAACTGGGAAGGTCATCAGTGTAGTCCATTTATAAGAATGAGCAACTGCTTTCTGCTGTACGTTTGGTATGGATTTTAGCACTGATCTTAATTAGTTGTATTGTGTTCAATAGTGTTTTGTAGTTTTAATAACAAGTATAATTTGTGTAAGCTGCCCTGAGGTTCTTTACGATGGATGGTACAGAAATTAATTAATTAAAACACTCTATTAAATAATCGAAATGCATTTGTTGCTGACTGCCAGTGATACAATTAAAACTTTGATAATGCTAGAAATGTTAATGCATTTAATTTTTTTTTATTCAAAGTGAAATAAAGCAAAGAAATGCCTTGATGGCTATTTCACATTGTAGGTTTTGAGTGGACATTGAGGTGAACTAGCCTCTATGTTTTGAACCTAGCAGTATGCATTTTCCAAAACTGAGAGCCTTTATTGCAATGCAGTTGCACCATGGCTTTCAAAAGTTACGCACCAGTCCTGTCGAAAAGTGGTTTGAGTCAGTTTTTAATTTGGAGCTAGAGGAGACAGTGTCATGTATTCAGGAAAGAGAAATATTTTGTAGACTGTCAGCATTCCTTTCATATTAGTTTCACATCAGATTAGTATGCTGACAAACCACTGGTTTCTCTCTCACTTGAAATGTTTCTAACGTCAATAGGAAACTCAAAGTATCACTAGACGTGCAAAGCTACAAATCAAGTCAAGAATAGAGGAGGTAAATATTGAGGTTTATTTGTTTTATACTGGTGTTACTTTCTTCCTTCAAGACACTTCTGATGAAATACAAGACACTGATGATTAAAAAGGCATGTGGTTTGAGTTTTATTTCTCTGAATAAAGATTGGTTACTTTTGATATACAGAGTTTTGGGAGCAGGAGCTAAAACCAAGCATTTTGTGCTGGGTTGTGTCCCATTTCCGAGCCTGTTCATAATATCAGTTCTCCTGGGATAACAACCACTGAACTCCCTTCAGCCTTATAAAAATGATCAAGGGCATGAATGAGGACAGATTCACTTTCATATACATTATAGTCCTATTCTAACGCCGCAGGAGAAAAGGGGGGGGGGGGAATTGTGTGATTTGGTCTTTCACACTGATGGATATGTGGATAGGATTTATCGCCCACATTACATTGTGAACTCCAAGGAGGAGGAGGAGGTCCTGCTTCTCCACTATAGGAACAAAAAACTTCAAATACCTGATCTAGACCTGACAAACACTGTAACCTCTGAATGGGAGACATTCAAATAGGGAAACCCAACAGCTCTTGCTGGGGAGCTATGAATGATTACTACAGCCTAGTGCAGGGCTAGTCAATGGGGAACCCACCAGATATTGTTGGACTTCAACTCCCATCACCCCTTTCCAGCATGGTCAAGGTTGATGGGAGAAGTATTCCAACAACATGTGGAGGGCACTCTGGTTCAGTGCATGTTTAGGGTGAGACATAAATGTTAGTGGAGTCACTTTAATAATGCAGCCAGAGTCCAGAGACTAAATGAAACTGATAATACTTCACTGAGCAAACTGAAAAAGTATAGTCTTTTACTTGAAGAGAAATAAACAGAAGGCAGTTGTATTTCTTAGTAGTTCAGGACTAGTACATAGCAGGAAGACATAAAACTAAACATACTGGGCAAATCTCCCTCAGAACCACACAGCCAATCAACAAGTTACCTCAGCAAGGATCATGGCAATCTTGACTTGTTGCTAAGCAAAACCTTCTCCATCATCACTCTCTTCGTTGGCTTACTGTCAAGAGAATTAACCCATAGGTTACCAATTGAATGATATTCTACTTCTAACAATGATCTCATATTTAACGGTGCTGTCTGTGCCAGTGCAAACATCAGGGGGAAAGTCTGCATTGCAAAGTGTGAATCAAGCCTCAGAAGTTGACGTTAGCTCCAAAGAGTCAACCACCAATTTTATTTTATTTTTGCATACTTATTTTCCCTCCTTGGATAAGTAATCATGTAGAGCCTTAGTATGTGTGATTTGCTTCTTAGCAGATGCCATAGAGATGCTGAGTGATTTGTGAATGACCTAAGCCAGGCATCCCCAAACTTCGGCCCTCCAGATGTTTTGGACTACAATTCCCATCATCCCTGACCACTGGTCCTGTTAGCTAGGGATCATGGGAGTTGGAGGCCAAAACATCTGGAGGGCCGCAGTTTGGGGATGCCTGACCTAAGCTGTGCATAGAGATCATATAGCTGAATCAACTATTCAAAGGGGTTGCATGCAGCTTTAAGCTGGTGGTTACTTATTTCTTGCCTTAATAGAGACCATATGGTGGAAAGACAATTGCCAAAATTGCAAAACAGTTTTCATTCTTATTCAGTCCCATTTATTATTATTTTTTCTGGAAATACCTGGCAAAAGATTGTTATAGCTAGCATCCTGTTCTAATACATTTTTTAAAAAATCAGAAAATTGGTAATGTGGAGTGCAATTTGACCTGATGTATCTCAACAGATGTGTTTCTGGCTAGCAAAAGCCTGCCCAACAAACTATTACCCTTGAGATTTTGGGGCAAACAGAGTAATTCTTTTTCAGTTTATTGTATACCATTTTTTAAAAAAGCAAATGATTTGGGAGGAAAATGTGTTGTCAGATGGCAATGTAATTGTTTGTTGGCATGTTTGTGTTTGTTTAGTTTAATCAATTGAGTTCCACTTGTCCCAAGGAGTAACAGGATGGTTCTGAATGGATATAAGTTGCAAAGCCTACCACTCCACTGGTATAAGAAATTGAGAGCCTTGGTTCCTAGGAATCTTGCTTACACATTATACCAGTAAACAGCTTTGGGAACAATGTTAAGTAACTTCATAGGCTCAGTGGTGTTTGGCTTGACAAGACATTTCCATGTATTTCACAGTTGACCATAGAGTTGATTAAAATATAATTTTGAGGGAACGCATTCCTTGTTTATGTTGATCAGGGCCAGATTTTGGGAGAGCCTTGTCATGGTGTTGTTGATGCTCCACTCCAACTCACCCACCCTATCCCAATGTGGCTATGCTATCTATCTATCTATCTATCTATCTATCTATCTATCTATCTATCTATCTATCTTCTCTCATCTATTTCTGTCATCACAGCAACACCACTCTCTTCCCCAAGCAGTGTTTTACCAGTGAGCAAATAGCAGTGCCACTTTTGAATGGGTGTCTACCATCCTTATTTACTCAAAATGCCATGCCATGCCCTACCCTATAGATCTGTGGAATCATCATAGATTGGGTAAATTAAGATGGCGGGAGGCCACTGTGGATGGGAACATAGTTTGACTGCCATTCAGAAAGTGGTATCTCCACCCAATCAGAACTAAAACAACCACCTCAGAATTCTCAGAGTTCCTTGGGGAAGAGGGATTGACTGTCATTTGTAACTCTGTGTGAGAGGAATAGGGGTCTCCTAACAATTCTCAGCACCCTGAAAAAAATGACAGTTCCCAGGATTCTTTGAGGGAAAGCCATGACTGTTTAAAGTGGCATGATACTGCTTTAAATGTAAATGGGGCCCAAGAGAGTCTTCTGCAGATATTTGAAAGTGTTTAAGCATTGTCTCATCTCTCTCCACTTTCTGCTGTTCTGTTGAAAGTTAATTAGCAGCCAGACAGTGCTCAAGGAAAATTTTCATCGGATGTTTTCGAGGAGAGCCATCACAGTAAGCCAGCTGGACAGAGGCCTGGCTATCACTTTCTCATACGCAGACTCCTAAACTGATTTTACACTGGTGGAAGCTGGTCCATTGGGGCAAATGGGGAGCTGCTCCACCAGGCAAAGCCTGCCCTCAGCCAGCTCCGAGTTGCGTGTCTTCTTCCTTGCGACCAGTCTGGGGGTAGCTCTGGTTATCTGGTCCCCCCACCCCTTAGTCTTAAGTGTTACTTAACAGAATTCTGCAGAGAGTGAAAGGGGGACAGAACTAGACTCTGAATCCACCTGTCCCTGGCTACCTCGCGCTGTTGCTCTCCAAGGTAGACATCTCGGGAAAGCTGCTTTCCTCTCAGATAATATCCTATTAGTTGGACGGGGTTAAAATGTTTGCTCACATCACTTGCACAGGACAGAGAGTGAGTGACAGGAGGGCTTCTAGGTACCCTTTTGTAAAATCAATGCAGAGAATCTTCCTTTCAGTGTTGGTGGGAGGATGGTAAATTGTCACAGGGAGCTAGTATAGATTTCTCTCATGTGCTCAGCTTGAGATCCAAACAAGGTCAGGGACATACAAGTCCATTTTTGTTGTGAGAAACCTTTTTGGGGAAAAAGAAACAAAGATTCGGAAAGGGGCACTATTTATTTATTGTTCGCTTGCAACGTTTGAGCACAGCTGGCCAAAGAAGTTCAAAACCATGTTCCTGAAACATAGTTTACAGCTTAGTTTTGCTTTCAATGTATATTAAGGCAGGCATTCAAAGAAAACTGATTTTTCTTTCTTCAGATTGTGTAAGGGAACATTGTGAGAAAATTTGCTGTGTTCCCTAGGCATTCTTAACTTAACGGAAGCTTTATTCTTTGTTGGTGATGCAGAGAAAGAACTTGAGTAAATAATATATATTCCTCTGAGTGTCACTCTGGCTTCTTCTTAGCCCACTAATATCAAGAAAATTATATATGTAGCACAAAATGCTCAACTCTACATTGTATTCATGTGGTTTCACATAATTTAGCTTTAAAATGAGTGGTTTTCTGTAGCCATTAGTATTTTTTATTTTATTTTAAATTTTGGAATTATCTTTCAGTACTATTCGCAAGTTAAAAGCTGCTCCTTCGTTATATTTGTCTTCTTGCAAAATCTGAAGATGCGGTAAACAAGGATAAAAATAGAATATGTTTGTCAGGTGGTGGCAGTTTTTCTGGTACAAAGGTAGCTGTGCCATAATCCATCAAAAAGTGATGAGGGGAAGGGGGAGGGAGTCATGAGAAATCAAGCTCAATAAAGTCACAATACAAGTATGGTTGACAGGTGCGGATATGTCTCTGTCAGTGTCCATATAAGCTTTGGAACGATTCTTCTATAACTATATTGTAATGAAGGCATTGAAGTTCTCAGCCTTTGGCAGAGATGGGCTAAGCTTCTGTGGTATCGCGGATTTTTCATGGACCTTCAAGCAGCTGTGAAGAAATATGTGCGTATGTCTGGTTTCATACAGACCCCAGGAGCAAGCCTGAATACTAGATAGTTGAGTGTAACAATATCCTAGGGGTTAGGAAATCAAAGGGGCAGAGAAGTTAGAAGTTGAAGAAAGTAGCAGAGTGGAATGAGGTACATCTACCTTAAGGAAGCCAGGTTCAGAAGATGCCCAAGGGAAACAAGAGCAGATGAAGCACAGTTGAAAAAAGATGGGTTAATGAAAGATAGGGTATGGAGAAAGCTCATGCAGGGCCAAAGAAATATGCTAAAGACCTGCCAAAGTAGGGATTGGTGGCCTTAGATTACCATACTGTTTTCTTGCCTGAGAAAATATATTCTGAAACTAGTTCCTTAGCTGCTTATGTTTATTGTGCATGCAATGGTAGTTGGATTTTCAACATGTTGCTGTAGCATTTCTTGGAGGAAAGAAGTCACAGTTGCCAGCTGCATAATATTCCCCCCCAATCTGACTATTTTCATCCTCTCAGTCTCTCGCTCTCTCTTTAAGCTCTTGGTCCTTATCCTAAGAGGAAATGTGAATAAGAAATGCTTGGGAATTAAAATTCTTAATCCCATTGAATACAGAACACAAAGGGATTGACTAAGGATAATGAATCATTATAACGGTTTAACCCAGAGATGACATTGCAGATGTTCTCGGACTACAACAGGGGTACCCAATGTGGTGCCCTCGAGACGTTGTGGGACTACAGTTCTTGTCAGCCCCAGCCAGCATGATCAAGGATAATGGAAACTGTAATCCAGAAACAACTGTAGAGCAGCAAATGCAGTCTACACCTAGACTACACTTCCCATTACTCCTGGCCATTGACTGATTATTTAATTTCTATACTGCTTAATATATTAAAAATATATTTAAGCCTTTACACACATGCAGTTCAGTTCATAAGTTTATTATTCTAGCAAAAGGCGACGATAAACTTGTAATAGGGACATCTAAACCACAGAGCCTAGGGCTTGCAGATCAGAAGGTCAGCGATTTGAATCCCCATGACTGGGTGATCCCCCATTGCTCAGTCCCAGCTCCTGCCCACCTAGCAGTTCAAAAGCACGTCAAAGTGCAAGTTAGATAAATAGGTAACACTCCTGCAGAAAGGCGTTTCCGTGTGCTGCTCTGGTTCACCAGAAGTGGCTTAGTCATGCTGGCTACATGACCCGGAAGCTGTCTGCGGACAAACGCTGGCACCCTCGGCCTATAGAGCGAGATGAGTGCCGCAACCCCAGAGTCGTCCGTGACAGGACCTAACAGTCAGAGGTACCTTTACCTTTGCCTTTAAACTTGTAATAAGCAATAGTATTAATAAAATAATACAGAACATGCACCCGTAATATAAAAATCCATACTATAAAAAAAAGATTTTGCGAAGTTCCTGAGCATTAAGTTTCCCTTGTACATCTCTGAGAGCTCCAATTCTAATATTATTTTGCCTTTTTAAAATCCGATTTGCCAACATCCGTGATGTAAGAGAGAGAAGTTACCAGAGACACCAACAAACTCAAAGCCAGCTTGATTTTGGATTAAACCTCCAAATCACCGCATCAGTTTATAGCAATTTTAGCAAATTCCTTTTTCCTTGTTTGTTTGTTTGTTTGTTTTTCGCAGCCAGTGCATAGAGGGCCACTCTGTGTGTTACGAAGCCATTATTATCACTCAAAAGAAATTGAACCATTTCTGCCGGGGTGTGAATAAAGGTTTTGGAAGGCGATCTCTTGAATGTCTATATAAGGAGCAGGCTAACAGATAATGTGTGATGTATTCCACCTGGGGTTGACCACAAATACAAAGTCTGTCTAGGTTTGGGACCTTAAAGACCAACTAAGTTTTTATTTTGGTATGAGCTTAAGTGTGCATGGGTGAGATGGGGTTTGGGGAGGTACCTTCTGTGTCACAATAGGTGTAAATGGAGCAGGGAAGCCTTATGTTCTTTTAAATTGTGGCTGCTCTTGCTGAAGTACCTCCATTGCAGGGGGTTGGCCTAGATGCCCCTCAGAGGCCCTTTCCAAATCTGTGATTCTGTGAACATACCACAGTTGTAGTCTCAAACTCCGCTTGATGCCTGTGCAGGAGATGCCCACAGGCAGGGCAGCGGCAGGAGGAAGGGATTTCTGCTAACGCTTGCTCCTGAGTAAGCCTGTAAGGGATCACAGTGCACAGAGGGAGAGAGTGGAAGCATGGCTAGCGCTCCAGGAAAGCAGGCTAGGACCCAGAGGAAGGCGAAGCAACAGAGGAGACCACAGAAGAGAAGATACTACTTCTTAATTTTTTTAATTCACCCCCCCCCAAAAAAACCAACATTATTTATTTTTTATTTATTTAAGTGTCCCCGGATTCTTTGAAAAAAATCTGGTAACCTTACTCTAAAGCATCTTGACAAGCTCCTTTCCAGAGATGGTTATCACCCAATTCCATATAGCACAGCACAGGAAAAAAATTGATAGGCAGAGTAGCAATTTTTAAAATACACTTTAACTGAGTGCAGTCTGCTCCTGCCTCAATTGTTGCTGATATTCCTGACTGTAGAGAACTTAGTTTTGGGGGGAGGAATTATTCTTTACAGTTTTCAAAACTTTAATGGAGTTCAAATCAGAGCCCCAGATTTCAACACCCTAGAGCATTTGAGTAAGTACTTTGCTACCATATATCTTTAGGGCCGGTTCAATTAGCTGCCCTCCCTTATTATAGTAGAATTTAATCAACACCCCAATGGTTTTCTGTGCTTTGTCCTTCACAGCCTCCATATGACGCTTCCAAGAGAGGGTTTTGCTAAATTATACACCCAGGTATCTAAATAAGCGAGTTTGTTCTATAGCTTGCTGATCTAGGCACCATTTATACCCAGGACTGTGTTTGCCCAAACCCATAATCTTGGTCTTAGTTACAGTATGTGCTGAACACCTCCAAGCAATTTTTGAGGCCCAGTTGAGAAAGAGAGGAGCACTGAATCATTTGCATACATCAAGATTGAGATCTTTCTGTTCCTAATTACTGGAGAGGGGGAGTTTGCATTGGCACCCATCATTAATATGAAAGTTAAAAAGAGTGGGAGCCAGAATTTAACCTTCCTTCATGCCTCATGATGCTTTAGAAGCATCAGCCATGCCACCATTTAAACCTACCGGTACTCTGACCCTCATTTCTGTATTGCTTTATAGTTCTTGGATCAATAGCAAAAGTCTGCAGTTGATGTTAACAATTTGAAATTTCCCCCACAGTCTGTTTCAATTAATAGAGTCGAATGTAGCAGGAAGATCAATAAAGGCTACATAAAGATTATTCTTAATGCTCTTAGTATATTTCCTTACAATATGGTTCAGAGTAAAACAGTGATCAATGGTACTGTGTCTTCCTCTGAATTTCATTTGTTCTTCATGAAAAATGCTGTTGTTTTTGCAACCAGACTGGTCGTTTTCGAAGGTGAAGCCACACATATAGCTTTGAGGATATGTCTAACAAGCTAATTGATCTATAGCTTGTGGATCCTTCCTATCCTTTTTCTTATAAATCAATTAAATTATACTCATTTTCCATCCAGGGGACACTTGGCCTGTCTTGTTTATGGTAGTAAATAAGCCAGCCAGGATAGGTATCCACCATGAGTGTAGACAGGGGGGGCAGGAGGGGGCAGCTGCCCCCCCCCTAGAAGCAAAAAATTATTGTATTTTACAGACCATAACCAATACTTTGCCCCTCCAAAAACTGAAGTGGAAAGGGCTTTGCTTTAGCAAGAGCAGCTCTCCACTTGCTGGGGGCGGGAACACAGCTGTAACAAAAACACATCAAATAAATAAAGCAAAGTGGCTACCAGTACTTAAGCAGTTAAGACAATGGAGCAGAATATCCCTTCAGGCAAGGTCCACCCTACCCTGTTTCTCATATTTTAAGACATACCCATAAAATAAGCCATAGCAGGATTTTTAAGCATTCAAGGAATATAAGCCATACCCCGAAAATAAGACATAGTGATAGGCGCAGCAGCAATGCCAGCCGCAGCAGGAGGAGGAGTGAAAAAATAAGACATCCCTTGAAAATAAGCCATAGTGTGTGTTTTTTTGAGGAAAAAATAAATATAAGACATGTCTTATAATATGAGAAACACGGTATTCACCCTATTGTTATTCAGTGGGAGTTGTTAATGGGCATTCAGGGATCGCATTAACAGTTCTATTGGCGATTTAATCAGGGTGCAGAGGATTCAATTTGACTAAGGTGGCCCTGCAAGGCTAAAAGGAAGTGAATAAGAAGGGGGGGGCTGTAGCTTTGATAGACACAGTGATGTTTATAAAAAGCATTGGTGTTCCAGTCTGCCCCTCCTCCTGCATCTGTATACTGTAAATCAGGGGTGGCCACCTCCCAAGAGACTCTGATCTACTCACAGAGTTAAAAACTGGGAGTGATCTACCCCCTTTTGGGGGGTTCAGGTCAAAGCTGTTGAGTTTTTTTAAGGAAGGGAAGCCCTGTTTTGGGGGGTTTAGGTCAAACTTGTTGAGCTTCTTTTAGGAGGGAGGGAGGCCCATTTTTGTTTAGGGCTTCAGGTCATAGTTCAGCTTTTTTTAGGGAGGAGGAAAAATTTGGGTGGGCTTTTTTTAGGGGTGCCAGTGATCTAGCAGTGATCTACCACAGACATCCAGTGATCTACTGGTAGATCACAATCTACCTGTTGGACGTGCCTGCTGTAAATCAAGCAGAGAGAAAGCTGCTTACAAGGCTCCTGTACAGGTGTACCGGTATCTTCCTCTTGCTGCAGAGTTCTAGCATCACAGCGTCACCCAGAGGCACCCACAAATGTGAGTTATCCCTCTCTCTATTTCTTCCTTCCTTTCCTCCCTCTTCCATCCTCAATAAAATACTGGGGGGGGGCAGATAAGCCCCACATAGAAAGCCCATCAACATGGGGGGGGAGGACTCTTTAAAATACAGTATTTACCAGTAATTTCTTTTGGGGGGGGAGGCACCTAGGCCTCTAGGAGTTGGCTGCTATGCCTAGGACAATTCAAGAAAGCAGAATCATGCATATGCTATGGTAATATATCAATAGAATCATGGAATTGTAGTCAGAAGGGACCACAAGGGTCATCTAGTCCAACCCCCTGCAATGCAGGAATTTTTCCCCAATGTGGGGCTTGAACCCACAACATGGTTGAAATATTATGCTGATATGCAGCAACGCCTCGGAGCCATCGAGACTGCGGCCCTGTCTTGCCTCGCCCTCGCCTGCCCTGCCACCCCCTCTCCCCTGCCCGACCCTCCCATTCTCTTGCTGCAGAGTTCCAGCTTCACAGCATCACCCAGAGGCACCCACAAATATGAGGTATCCCTCTCTCTATTATTCCTTCCTTCCCTCCCTCTTCCATCCTTAATAAAATACTGGGGGGGCAGATAAGCCCCACATAGAAAGCCCATCAAAATGGGGGGGGGTGACTCTTTCAAATACGGTATTTACCAGTAATTGGGGGGGGGGGGAGAGGCACCTAGGCCTCTAGGATTTGGCTGCTATGCCTAGGAGTAGGACAATTCAAGAAAGCAGAATGATGCATATGCTATGGTAATATATCAATGGAATCATAGAATTGTAGTCGGAAGGGACCACAAGGGTCATCTAGTCCAACCCCCTGCAATGCAGGATTTTCCCCCCAAGGTGGGGCTTGAACCCACAACATGGTTGAAATATTATGCTGATATGCAGCAATGCCTCGGAGCTGTCATGACTGCGGCCGTGCCTTCCCTCGCCCTCACCCGCCCTGCCACCCCCTCTCGCCTGCCCGACCCGCCCGTCCTCTTGCTGCAGAGTTCCAGCATCACAGCGTCACCCAGAGGCACCCACAAATATGAGTTATCCCTCTCTATTTCTTCCTTCCTTCCCTCCCTCTTCCATTCTTAATAAAATATGGGGGGGGCAGATAGGCCCCACATAGAAAGCCCATCAACATGGGGGGGATGACTCTTTCACATACGGTATTTACTAGTATTTGGGGGGGAGGCACCTAGGCCTCTAGGAGTTGGCTGCTATGCCTAGGAGTAGGACAATTCAAGAAAGCAGAATGATGCATATGCTATGGCAATATATCAATAGAATCATAGAATTGTAGTCGGAAGGGACCACAAGGGTCATCTAGTCCAACCCCCTGCAATGCAGGAATTTTTTCCTAAGGTGGGGCTTGAACCCACAACATGGTTGAAATATTATGCTGATATGCAGCAACGCCTCGGAGCTGTCGTGACTGCAGCCGTGCCTTGCCTTGCCCTCGCCCACCCTGTCACCCCCTCTTGCCTGCCCGACCCTCCCGTCCTCTCCAGCCAAGCAGGGTAGCCGCCGCCGTTGCCAGCCCCAGAAGCACAAGGTGGCCGCTGCCGCCGCTACCACGATGTCGTCAGGCCAGCTGGCCCTGTAGCCCCGCCCACGTACCCACTTTGTGGCCCCGCCCCTGAATGATCATGGCTTGCCCCCCCCCCTAGTTTTGATCCTGGCTACGCCCTTGGTATCCACTATTCTGTGTACAGTCATACCTCATGTTGCGTCCGCTGCGGGTTGTGCCTTTTCAAGATAAGAACGTGGCAAACCCTAAAGTGTTTACTTCCAGGTTTCGTGCACGCATGTGCAGAAGCGTTCTGCGTGCTTTGCGCATGCGCAGAAGCACACTATCAAGCTTCCGCGCATGTGCAAAAGCGCTACTCTAGTTACAGACATTTCAGGGTGAGAACGGCACCCTGGAACGGATCGATTCTGTAACTAGAGGTACCACTGTATTCGTTAATAGAACTCAGGAGAAAGAACTGGCTGTGCGAAAAGGTGCCATTCTGGAAGTGGATCAGCCGGGTAGATTTCACCCCTGTTTCTTCAGAGCACTATACATATGCAGACGTCTGGATCCGATCAATTCTCAGCATTTTTTCTCCTCAGATTGTTTTTCTCCAGAGTGCTGTCTTAGGTGTGGGCTGAAATATTAAGTGAGAGAAGACCTTAAGAGGGAATGTACCCATCTCTAAGCTGATTTGCGGGTTATGTTTCTGGGAATGTTAAGGTTTCTAATGGGTACCGGTCTGTAGGATCACCAGGCAAGGAAAGGATTGTCTTTGGGCTTTCAGCTCTTTACCAAACTCAGCAGCAGGAGGTGAAAAAAGAGTAAATGTTCTCCTTCCTGCCAAACAAAAGGGGCCCTCATTTCTGCTGTTTGGCAACAGCAAAAGCATCTTGGGAACTAACAAGCCTTAATTACAACTTGTGGATCTGCGATTGTCTCACTATAGTTATTACCATGGACGTAGCTGAAAATAACTATGCTTAGAGCACTGGCATGAGGAAAAATAAATAGGGATGGGTGAGCTCCCTCAGGCTCACCTCATAATTAATTTTGCTTTCACAGAGAAATTGTGGGGTGGGGTGGGGGGCGGGGCTCAGCTTTTTTTTCCTGAGGAGTTTCAGAAATGCCAAGCTTAAGAGAGCTTGTCTCAAGCCCCACTATTAGTTCCTTTCCCTTTCCAAGCAACATATCCTTGCTATGGGTGTCAAGGGGGGGGAGCAGCAGTAAAGAAAGGTCACTGCAAAAAGGCTTTGTAGGCCACACTAATGGATTGGATGCTTAGCAGGTCCTTTCAATATTTCAATTTAAAAAACAACAACCAGGTTTTGGATATAAGAACATGTATACCAAGGAAGAGGAACCTGTGGGGTGGTAGTCCAAAAACGTCTAGATATAGAATAGCCAGTGTGGTACCCGTCACATATTTTGGAGCCCAAATCCCATCAACCTCATAATGTGAGTTGTGGTCCTCAATAGCTGGAGGACACCACTTTGGCTACCCCTGCTCTAGATGATGTTGGAATACGACTCTCATCCCCCCTGACTATTGGCCACGATGGCTGTGATGGCAGTTGGTGTTCAACAACAGCTGGAGGTCCAGGGTTTCTCACCACTTCTTCAGCCCTGTGGGACGGCTCAGTCAGTAGAGCATGAGACTCTTAATCATGGGTTTGAGCCCCACATTGAGCACAATATTCCTGTACTGTAGCTATAATAGACTTGATGGCAAATATAAAACCCAATTTGAGCCATCTTTTTTTCAATTTGACTCGGCAGCGCTCAAGGTTTACGACTCCTGTATGTAATAGAAAGTCAAACGTATGTTCCTTTGTGCAGTTTTAGCCGGAAGCTTGATCACATTTATTTTCCCACCCTTACCCCCATATAACAACCAATACCCACTCCAATAATACATTAGCTCTTGCTGAACAGGTATGTTTGGCTTGCTTCCTTCTCTCCCGTCCACCCCTACCCTGCTTTCTCTCTCTCTCTCTCTCTCTCTCTCTCTCTCTCTCTCTCTCTCTCTCTCTCTCTGTATCTGTAAGAAGAATTTGGAAGTCTGCCATTCCTTTCTGTCCTCAGAAAACATTTTGCTTCTGAGAGAGGAGGTGAGGAAAACAGCTCTGTTTATGGGGTTGAGTTACTGCAAGGAGAAAACTGCAAAGAAACCCTGTAATTTCATGATCTAGTGAAGTTTATCCAAACTCTGAACAAATGGGCAGCAGCAGGTGCAATTTTTCTGGTTTCCTACACTTTCTTTAAAAAGTCTTTGATAAGGATTGGTTTGCTCCTTTTGAGGTCAGTGAATCTGCCCATCTCAGGTCACTCTTCTGACACCTGGCAGATGTATGTCTGGATCCTAGAAATGACCTTTCTTCTTGAGGTCATTCAATGGAAGACAATGCAGGTTGAGCCAGGGGTCACGGAGGGCATCGCACATCCTCAGCCACGAAATTTAAAGGCCCTGGTTTGGAAGGCATACAATTTTTAGAAAGCACCCTATTCAAGTTCTTTTTACAGCCCTTGGAAGGTAAAAGGGGGTTGCCCTCTTTAATCTAGCCCTAGACCTCATGTAGAAAATCTGATGAGAACTGTATCCGTTCTTTTTATCTACTTCAAAAGATAAGTGGGTTGTGTTGCCCAGTGTCCAGTCTTGTTCTCATCTGCCACTTCTAGGAAGTTGTATCTTTCATTCTGCAGACTGCCAGTTCTGATCTTTTGAAGCCATGGAGCTGCTCTGCATCTTAGCGGCATTAATCACTTGACATATTCCACTTCTTTCTGATGATTATCAATGACATTGTGCGGAGCTTTCAACCTCAGAGACTTTCACAGATCAGGGTGCCAACTGAAGCAGTGAGCTAGCTTCTTAGAAAGTCAATGGAGCTAAATATTGACACCCCCCCCCATAACACTTTTATTTTTGGCTCTGCTGACATGCAGTACTGATTGATAGTGTTATTACAACTGGGGTATTAAACTTCTCATGTGGTAGAGTCTACTTTGAACCCAATGGGGCTAACTTCTGAGTAGGTACATATAGGATTGCACTGTAATTGCCTATTTATTACAGATGAACATGTTTGTGTGTGTGTGTGTGTGTGTGTGTGTGTGTATGTATAATTTTTATTCGATTTTTTTCCAAACATTTTAACAATAACCACCTTCAGATCAAATAATTACATTGTTTTGTAAGTTGACTTCCTACCCTCACCTCCAGTGTTTTTACTCAAACCCTTTCTACTGCATTATATAATTATCTGTTACAAAAGTTTTTCTATTATATTTTATCTCAAATCCTGCCCGTTATTTCATTTGACTGTAATATATTTTAAATTAGTCCATGAAAGGCCTCCATTCTTCTATAAAAGTTCATCATTTTGATCTCTTACTTTTGCTGTCAGCTTTGCAATCCCTCCGTAGTCCATTACTTTCAAAAGCCATTCCTCCTTTGTTGCAACCTTCTCTTCTTTCCATTTATGTGCATATAATGTTCTAGCAGCTGCTGTTGGTATTATAGATTCTATAGAGGTGTGGAATTTTCAGACATTTTGAAGCCAGGGAACCACACCCGCCCTCATTTTTTTTTTTGGAAATTTAAAAAAATAATGGGGGAAATGAAATATCTACAGTACTTATTCTCTTCTCTGTTCTAAACTACTGCTCAAGAACATAAAATGCATTATGAATAACTTAGCACATACAATTGCTAAAATAATTATGTTTAAAATTTTGAATGTTTTAGTTTTGATCAAACGATCATTAAAAATATATTCAGTGTTAGGTTATAACAGCTTGCTGCTCCATCTTTATGGAAACAGGGAAAATGAGAGTTTAATAATAGAACCCATCAACATTGTAGTAAACAGAAGGAAAATTTGCACAGAAGGAAAACAGAAGTAAAACAAAACAAAACTATTTGGGCTTAGAAAGAATCTCCATGCTCAGTATTATACAGGAACAGAAGAAATAATACCCATAACCCCCCCTCCCAACCCACATATTTCTATGAGGGGACTGGGATGATTTTACATGCTATAACCATAGCTGTCAAGTTTTCCCTTTTCTCACGAGGAAGCCTATTCAGCATAAGGGAATTTCCCTTAAAAAAGGGAGAACTTGACCGCTATGGCTATAACTACCCCTCTCTCTTTGAAGCAGGTTCCTACTCTCCTAAAAGAACTAATGTTTCTCTCTGCCCAAGAAGAGTCCCGCCTACCTAGTCCCGCCTCCAGTTCTCACAGTGGCCAACCAGATGCCTGCGGGAAACCCACAAGCAGGACTCGAGCACAACAGCATTCTTCCCCTCCTGCATTTTCCAGCAGGTGGTATTCAGAAAGATTACTGCCTCTGACCACAGACTGGTTCATGTCAACGATATACAGGAATCGTTTGCTAACACCGTGTCCTAATGTGACATATTGCCTTCCGAATTATTTTTAGGGTGCAAAGTTTTCAAATCTATAAAACGCTTCCCATGTTGTAAAAGAGAAAATGATTCGAAAGAGCAGAGGGCAGATTTAGGGCAGTTCCGCCACACTGGAAGCCGAGCCTAGAGGGTGATGTAGTGAATTGAATGGAAGGCGAGAGATGGGGGTGCTGAATTTTGGGCTTGCACAGGGTGCCGCAGAAATTTGAAAGACCAAAGTGAGTCCTTGAGAGCCAGTGTGGTGTAGTGGTTAAGAGCAGTAGACTCCTAATCTGGGGAACCAGGTTCGTGTCTCCGCTCCTCCACATGCAGCTGCTGGGTGACCTTGGGCTAGTCACACTTTTCTGAAGTCTCTTAGCCCCACCCACCTCACAGGGTGTCTGTTGTGGGGGAGGAGGGGAAAGGAGAATGTTAGCCGCTTTGAGACTCCTTTGGGTAGTGATAAAGCGGGATATCAAATCCAAACTCTTCTTCTTCTTCTCTTCTTGATAAGTGGTTCCCAACACCACCCAGTTTCCCCTTATTGCCAATGTTTCAGGAAAAAGGGGGGCTGTGTTTCTCCCACAGCCTTTCCCATTTCCCCCTAGATTTTCATATCCTTTACCCATGTTTGGTTATATTTCATTTATTTTTAAACCGTTGAGATACTTTTAAAATCATGAATGTAATCAGAACATCAGGGTTTATTTTTTGTTTTTGTTTTAAATGATAATAATATAATAATTGAGCAGTGCCTCCAACAAGCTTACCTTGCTGCTGTTTTTGTGGGTGGGTTTATTGTTTTGTGGTTACAATTGCTATGCAGATCAACTCGATTGCATTTTATGAATGCTTCAGACACATGAAGGCAGGAGTTGCACATGCACAAATATTTATATAACTTTATCTTAAAGGTAAAGGGACCCCTGACCATTAGGTTCAGTCGTGACCGACTCTGGGGTTGCGCGCTCATCTCGCATTATTGGCTGAGGGAGCCGGCATACAGCTTCCAGGTCATGTGGCCAGCATGACAAAGCCGCTTCTGGCAAACCAGAGCAGCACATGGAAACGCCGTTTACCTTCCTGCTGTAGCGGTTCCTATTTATCTACTTGCATTTTGACGTGCTTTCGAACTGCTAGGTTGGCAGGAGCTGGGACCGAGCAACGGGAGCTCACCCCGTCACAGGGATTCAAACCGCCGACCTTCTGATCAGCAAGCCCTAGGCTCAGTGGTTTAACCCACAGCGCCACCTGGGTCCCTTTATCTTAAAGCTGGCCAAAAGTTGGCTTAGGGGCCATTCAAAGCAGCATAAACATGAGAGGGATGCCTGTAATTGGGATGGCACTTGTGCTGCTGGAGTCTTCCCCTGTCTCCTCAAACATACATGCCCCATTGGTGGCGGGTAATTAGGTATGTTGGGAATCACTAAATCTGCAGGATCCTAATGCCACCTCCATTCCCCCAGGATACCTCCTTGTAAAACCCTCAGTAATGCCAACCTAGGAGCTCTAGTGTGGTTAATAACCTCCTATTAATGGGAGAGGGATTACAGATGTTTTTGTTCACAACTCAGTTTCTGGAGAGAGCAGCTGAGAAGTGAATTTTGGTTCCTGGTGTCATGGCAGTCGGAGTCCCGGCTTGGTACGTCGGGACTGGGGTAGAGGTTGGAAAGCAGGAGTCAGCAGTCCAGGGGTCAGGAAGCCAAGGGTCCAAATGTCAGGAAATCAGGAGTCAGGAAGTTGAAGCACAGCTAGGTGGGTAGCATGTTGCTGTGGCAAAGAGCCAGAGGGAAATGCTGGTCTTATATACCCCTCCCGGCCCTTGCCACCAGGCGCTACGAGTCTTCTGTCAAGCCTCACCTGTGCAGCCGCTCCTTGCCCTTCCAGGCCAAACTCAGGAAGGCCCCAGTCCTGTGAGGCCCTACCAGGCACATGGCCTGGCTCCTCCACACACTCCTGACACCTGGGTTATGCAGAGAATAACTCCAGCAGTGTTTGTACAGAATTGTTCAATTACACTGAAACCTATCAAGAACCGAGCGTATCTGGGTGTAAATATCCAGTGTTATTATACAAGTTATCTGAGCACACTATCAAAGAGGAAGATGTTGTGTTTCTATTCTGAAGACGTATCAGATGCATCAGCTTCTTTACTGAAGTCGAGGCATACACACACACCTCCCTGGGAGAAATATAATACAAAGGGAAAATTAGTTTTAAAGACACTTCAAATCTCCCAGATGAAATGGGCTCATTTCTTTCTTAATAAATTGAATATTGCAAAATATGCTGAGTTTGCACCATCAGAGTACTGTGAAAGGAGACGGATCGGCCTTTTGGATAGTAATGTTTTATTTAATAAACACTAACATCTTATTTATATTGCATTTTGAGATGGCATTATTTCTGAAAACTATCTCCCAAATAACTGCTCAGTTGAGTGGAAAATTAAAGTCAGAACACTTTTTATTTCAATTGTGCAATGTCCCTTGTTGATACTCCCAGACAGAAAAATTCCCAAAATGTTCCATATTGTCTACACACAGAGAAGTTAGTTGTTGTTGCATTTCATGGATTGCTCCACATTATGTCCTGACCAACAAATTTCCTGCACGGTGTTGGTGTAACTCCCCCTCCCCCTAAAAAGAACTCTGCAGGGCTGGCGTTGGCACCCAGTGTTGTTACACACCTGCCAGGGATCCAGCAATCTGTGTGGACTCACCACTGGCATGCCCTGGATTCTCCTTCTGGCCCAGAGCTCTGAGATGCACCAGGCTGCATTAAACCATAGTTAATGCTTAAGTCCGTATAGTTAAAGCTATGGGTTTTTTTCAGTAGTGATGTATGGAAGTGAGAGCTGGACCATAAAGAAGGGTGATTGCCAAAGAATTGATGCTTTGGAATTATGGTTCTGGAGGAGAGTCTTGAGAGTCCCATGGACTGCAAGAAGATCAATCCTATCCATTCTTAAGGAAATCAGCCCTGGAAGGACAGATCGTGAAGCTGAGGCTCCAATACTTTGGCCACATCATGAGAAGAGAAGACTCCCTGGAAAAGACCCTGATGTTGGGAAAGATGGAGGGCACAAGGAGAAGGGGACGACAGAGGACGAGATGGTTGGACAGTGTTCTCGAAGCTACGAACATAAGTCTGAACAAACTGCAGGAGGCAGTATAAGGCAGGAGTGCCTGGCATGCTCTGGTCCATGGGGTCATGAAGAGTCAGACACGACTAAATGACTAAACAACAACAACAATGCTTAAGTATTATTTATTTTGAAGGTGCACATTCTATTCAAAGTCATGGCTTCCCTTTTCTGGTTCTGACTGCACTGCACCGGGAGCAACAAACCACAAGCCTTGGCTTATTGTGTAGACTGACCCTGTACTCATGGTTTCTTTCCTGCCAAAGAAACCATGAGCAGTAATCAAAGTTTGTTCTTGGGTTTCCACTTGTAGATTGTTTGAGGGAAACAAACCCTATGTCTGGGTTCAAATGACTTGACAAGCCCCAAGCATGTGGTGTGGCTAGGAGAGGAGGAGGACTGAAGTGGGGACTGTGTGCTGCAGCTCACAGCAGCCTCCTGCTCATTTGCATTAAACCATAGTTAAGCATTAAGTATGGTTAAATGTGATGTGCAAATGCAACCACTGTCTCCTAATCATATTGTTTGATCTACTTGCTAGTCCCCTAGGTTGTTTTTTTGCTGCTCTTATTCATACTCATCTTGCACAAAGATTTCTTTGAAGAGTTGTTATGGGGGGTGAAACTTGATTAAACTACAGCTCAGTAAATGATAGCTTGCATTCTGCAACTTTCCTAATTGCACTTCCTCTGATAACAAGTTATGCTGTGGCAGCTGTCTCTCTTTGACAGAATTTACATATCATTTAGTAAACAGAAATCAAGCAAAATTAAACATAAATCTCCTGCAATAACTCAGGTTCCTGTAAAGGCAAAAATAAAAATTATGAAATGGTGGAAAACTTGGATCCAGATTTGATCCTGGCTTTTGTTAGAAGCTTAATCCACTTTCCCAGTTTGGAGGCAACAAGAAACTGTGTTTAAAAAATACCCCAGAAATATTGCATTAACTAAGGCATGTGAGAGGAAGGAGCAGGCAGTTTATGGGTACAATGGAGATCAGCTTGATAAACTGTGGTTTATTGAGCTAAAGTCGAGCTTCTGTCTCTCTAGGATTCCTTGGCTGATGCAGGTGGAACAGCAGAGCAAGTTATTTAGCTACCACAATGTTTTTATAGTTTTAATGTTGGGTTTTTTTGTGTTGGATTTTTAAAGCCCCCCCCCCCCCGGCTGAATGTAATGATGTGTTTGGATGGCAAACTTGTGTTTGGATTGCAACTTGTAGTTAGTTGACAAGGTCAGATGGAAAACGATGCTTCCTCTGACCATTATCAGTAGTAAGCAGTGCTGTACCCCTTCATCCTTAGGGCAATGCTTCCAGCCATAACATCCTCACCTGCTGATTTATGGCTTTATACTTTAGCTGTAGCAGCCAAGCACACACTTGCACCAGGGCAGTTAAAGCAGCATCCCATGTCAGGCCATGTGTGGCCAAACTGCAGAGTTCAGCTTCATTAGTCTTAGGAAGCCCTTTATGGTCCATTTTCCACTGCAGCTTTGTGTTTGGGATGCGGGTGGCACTGTGGGTTAAACCACAAAGGCTAGGGCTTGCCGATCAGAATGTCGGCGGTTTGAATCCCCGCGATGGGGTGAGCTCCCGTTGTTCGGTCCCAGCTCCTGCCAACCTAGCAGTTCGAAAGCACGTCAAAAGTGCAAGTAGATAAATAGGTACCGCTACATCAGGAAGGTAAACGGTATTTCCGTGCGCTGCTCTGGTTCACCAGAAGCGGCTTTGTCATGCTGGCCACTTGACCTGGAAGTTGTATGCCGGCTCCCTCGGCCAATAACGCGAGATGAGCGCCACAACCCCAGAGCCGGTCACGACTGGACCTAATGGTCAGGGTCCTTTTACTTTTACCTTTACCTTTGTGTTGGCAATAGGGATCCTAGAGCAGGCATCCCCAAACTTGGCCCTCCAGATGTTTTGGGACTATAATTCCCATCATTCCTGACGACTGGTCCTGTTAGCTAGGGATGATGGGAAATGTAGTCCCAAAACATCTGGAGGGCCGAGTTTGGGGATGCTTGTCCTAGAGTGTACCAGATCCTTCATTATTCAGCAGAGCGTAGGAATGAACCATCAGTCTGCCCCACATTGGATGGTGTGTGTGTGTGTGTGTGTGTGTGTGTGTGAGAGAGAGAGAGAGAGAGAGAGAGAGAGAGAGAGAGAGAGAGAGAGAGAGGGAGGGAGGGAGGGAGGGAGGGAGGAAGGAATGTTGTCACAAGGAAAATTCTGAGCTTTGACCTACTGCACATTGCAAATTGTGGGAGCCTCCTTCCTTGCTGTAAGCACAACTAATTTCAAAGGGAGCACAGGGGAGAATAAAGAGGCAAGTTCATAATTTCCATAGCTTGTGTTTCTGACAGATATTTTTTTTAAAAAAATAAAATATGTGCAGCCTGTATTGTTGTGTATTTAGCTTGGACTTTTCTGTTCTGACGGGAGTGCTTGCTGCTATGCTTGCTATTGGCACTTTGCACTTCTTGGTTCCTAACAGCTTGTGCCAACCCAACTTCTGCACAGCGCCTTTTGGCTAGTGATGAGTAGATAAAGTTCTATTCATGTTTTTCTTGCAGGCTGCCTTCCAGTTTAGTCTTTTTGTTTTGTTTTTCCTCCTCCTCCTTTTAAAATTTAAAAGCTAAGCCTTTGGCCTGAATTATACCTAGTTCTAACAAAAAAATGCGATCTACAGTGGCACAAAAAACATATTTCATCAGCTTGTAAATAAGTGATGGCAACTTGTTTCTAGGAGAAACTACTTTTCTGACATTTCAACAGAGTTCACTAACAGGCAATTCATTTCTTGAAAAGTTCCACAAACAGCACTGAAGGGAAAGCTGTGGGTGAAGACAGTGGTTGGTGGGGAGGGAACACCCTTATTTTTTTATGTTTTAATTGAATTTTGATAATAAACAAAAGCAATAATTCAACAGTAGATACCTGCAGTTTCAGTATGTCTGCAGTGATACAGTCTGTACCAGGCACTAGCAGTAATTTATATTGTGAACCAATCCAACCAAACAGACCTTGGAAAGGCTGAGGGTTGCCGGCACATTGCCATTGCGGTTAACATATGCAGCAGAAGGAAGCCATATTTCAGAAGATTTACCCCCTTGTACTTCACCTCTAGCCAACCTACAGCTCCAAGTTAGCTTCTCTGCTGACTTCTTAAAATGTTCAAAAGACTTTAGAGAAATTGCCATTTGAAGCTGTCTTCATCCTTCAGCGTTAATAGTCCTTATCATCCTTTTCAGCCTACTGACTTAGTAAAATGTAATTATGTCTCCATTGCAATAGGCCAACTCTTTCAATAGATTCCACTGTGGGAGCTGTTCTGCCACATATGACCTGACCCAGAATCCAGTTGCCTGACTTGACTTCACCTGGGACTGTTCCAGAAAGCTCTGCATTTCTTGTTTCCCTTGGGTAACTAAAATTCATGCATGAGGTTCTAGCGGGAACCAAAGGGCATTTCCAAAGGACTACATTTCCCATTACTCCTGGCCATTGACTGATTATTTAATTTCTATACTGCTTAAT